>NW_005871049.1:24833502-24880471 GCF_000147115.1 Myotis lucifugus | reverse complement strand
ACAGAGAGGAAGGGAGAGGGATAGAGAGTTAGAAACATCAATGAGAGAGAAACATCGATCAGCTGCCTCCTGCACACCCCCTACTGGGGATGTGCCTGCAACCAAGGTACATGCCTTTGACCGGAATCAAACCTGGGACCTTTCAGTCCACAGGCCAACGCTCTATCCACTGAGCCAAACCGGTTACGGCGCAAATTTTTTTTTTTAACAATTAATGACTTACTTTCTCTCCTTTCTACACTTTATTTTGTTTATTATCATTATCTCAACACTATCCCATTAACATCACAGTTTTGTTTTAAAAACATTTTCAGCTGTATTATATTGAACTGATACTTTAAAAGTGTTATACCTTTGCTCCTACCCGGCTAATTCTAATGTTTTCACTTTATCTGTAATAACTGCTTTTTTTATAATAAACTTCTCATTTTAACTCTAAAGAGACATTGTCATACATTCTCTAGTAAATGAAAGTCGTTGTGGATGGACTAAGATAAATTAGAAATCTAGGAGGGTTTTTATTTTAGATATTGTCTTCTGTGGTGGACGATACTATTGTATCAGTGAATAATAAACACTGTTTTCTCTGACAGTCTTTTTCCAAAAGTTTTAATACTATCCCAATCAAGAAGTCAGATTTTTAAAACATAGTTATGCACTTCACTCTTTTTGTTCATGACAGATGTTGATGGGTGCAAATCAGGAAGGAAAGAAGTTAATGAAAATATATTGAGTAGAGAAATAGGAAAAGTATTTATGATTACAGGAATAGAAATATGAAATGACATAAGAATAACAAAATTAAGTATGAAGAGGCTATAATATAAGTATATAACCAACCCACAGATCTCTCCATTCCCACATGGCATTCACGCTATCCTCGCATAATCATCTTCCAAACTATAGTGGTATAGGTCTACTGACCAATAGAAAAGAAGTGACAGTACGCCATTCCTGAGGTCGGGTTATAAAGACTGGAGGGATATAGTCCTAGAAGTGGGAATACTGGGTCAAACGAGAGTTCCATTTTTAACTTTTTGAGGAAACTCCATACTGTCTTCCACAGTGGCTGCACCAGTCTGCATTCCCACCAGCAGTGCAGGAGGGTTCCTTTTTCTCAACATCCTCGCCAGCACTTGTCAAGTTTGTTGATTTGTTGATGATAGCCATTCTGACAGGTGTGAGATGGTTATCCCAAGAAACCAGAAACACCAATCAGGATATATGCACCCCTATGTTCATAGCAGCACAATTTACAATAGCTAAGATTTCGAAATAGCCTACATGCTCATCAGCAGATGAGTGGATTAAAAAACTCTGGTACATCTACACAAAGGAATACTATGCTGCTATAAAAAAGAAGGAACTGTTACCATTTGCAACAGCATGGATGGAATTGGAGAGCATTATGCTAAGCAAAATAAGCCAGTTGGAGAAAGATAAATATCACATGATCTCACTCATATGTGGGATATAATGATCAACATAATTTGATGAACAAGAATAGATCCAGAGACAAATGGTACGGGGGCGGGGGGGGGGGAGTCAGAGAGCAACCAAAGGACTTGTATGCATGCATATTAGCATAACCAATGGACACAGACACTGGGGTGGTGGGGGCTTGCCCAGGGTGGAAATAGCTGGGGGAAGGGGCGGTCAATTGGGGAAAAAGAAGACATATGTAAAACTTTAGACAATAAAAAATAAATAAAAACATTTTTTTAAAAAAGACTGGAGGGAGTTTTCTTTTTGGCTTTCTTGCTTGCTTGTGCTCTCGTTTTCCCTCTTTCTTTCTTTAATTAGTCTGGGAGGACCAGCATCCATGCCATAAGAGCAGCCCTATCGAGGAGCCCACATAGCAAGGGAACTGAAACCCCTTGCAATCAGCCAGCCACCTGGAAGAGTTTGGACTAGACTGCCCAGGCCCTTCAGTGATTGTCTCGCTGGCTGACAACTTAAGTACCACACAGGAAACACTGAGGCAGAACCACCCAGCTGAGTCATGGCTGGATTCCTGACCCTCAGAAACTAAATTGTGAGGTAATTTGTTATACAGTAACAGGTATCTAATACAATATATAAATAGAAATATATAAATAGATAAGTAGATATATTGTTATATATGTGTGTGTGTCTGTGTGTGTATAATATATATACACACAAATATATATATTAAACCTCGATGAATATTATTGGTTGAAGTTCACAATTTCAAATCAACATTGATTTTAATGGAGTATTGCAGTATTGGAATAGATGGCCAAATTCCTTCCAGTAACTTAAAATATAAACTCCTACTGCCATCTATTGGTGAGTTAACATCCATGCTTTCTTAGTATTTTTTTTTAAGTGAGCTCTATTTGGAATATATACAAATATACATTAACAGTTTAATATCAGCAAAATTTTTTGTTGCTCATAATAGCTAGTTAGATAACTTATTCTAAGGAAAATATAATGTAGGCAAAAGTAGATTTACCATTGTTCTTATGGAAAGATTAAAGTTATGATTATTACAGTAGCTTTATTAACTCTATTTCATGTATTCACAACTGTAGACCTACTTTTTCCCACCTCTGTATATATAATTAAAATGTTAGAGGTTTTCAAGTCTCTTTTTAGGGCCTTACAATTTCAATTTTAAATTCGGTCTCCTTAAAGCATTTAACTTTATTTTTATTTAATTTTATGACAACTTTCTAAATCACTAACAAAAGCAATTTACTTTCAACATCGTTTTAGTGTAAGGTGCACTGCATTTTTCCCTTATATACTAAAAAGTTTGATAAGCTGGCATTGCTATGAGTAATGAAGAGATTCTTTATTACCCAAATTGCATTATTTAATGGACTTTTTTCTATTGAAAAAGTTAAATATATAATTTATGGTCTGTGGTATTTGTAAGTTACTAATAGAGAACCCTTAAAGATACATTTGTAAAGTTGACACTAACACGTGGAACAATATTAGACATCATTTCCACAAAACTTTCTGAAGTTGATGAAATGGAAATCATCTCATGGCTCCCCATTATGTTCCTTGCCTCAACTTCCTTAAGTAACCAGAAGTAATAGTAGGAAGTTACAATTCTCACTCTACATTTCATGGGAAACTCTTTTCTTTTAGAACTACTCTGGTGACACCAACATTTTATATTCTCTAGTATCAAATTACTGTTAATTGTTGTTTTTTCCTCATGTTTTACCTTCTCTATTTCTTCAATTTTATATACTCCTTATCACATTTTAAGTACTTGCTAAGTGTTAAATAATGAGGACAATGAGTATCGCAGAAAGAACAAAGCAAGACATAATTGCACAACAGAAAAATTATAGATACATACTAGGTGTACCAGTTAATAATGCAGTTTTTTTTTCAATAGATGGAGTTACACATATATTGCTATATATGCGATTTGATATGCATGCTATTTTGTTGTATTGACAGCAAGCTTCAAAACTTCATGTCAAATTTGCTGATGGTGTTAACATTATAGATATTTTTACGCTTAAAAATGTCGAATTTCATGCCAAAAAAAAGAGCATTTGTGGGAAGTTTTAATTCATTACTTTATTTTGAAAAAAATTGCTGCTAAAAGTTATCGTATACTTCGGGAAGCTTATGGTGAACATGCTCCATCTCAAGATACTTGTGAATGCTGGTTTAAATGCTTTAAAAGTGATGATTTCGATATGAAACACAAAGAACGTCCAGGGCAACCGAAAAAGTTTGAAGACCAACAATTACAAGCATTATTGGATGAAGATGCATGTCAAACTCAAAAACAACTTGCAGAAAGATTAAACGTTGCTCAGCAAACAATTCCCGATCGCTTACAAGCAATGGGAAAGATTTTAAAGGGGGGAAAATGGGGCCCACATCAACTGAACGAAAGACAAATGGAAAACCAAAAAGTCATCAGTCAAATGTTGCTTCAACGGCACGAAAGTCTTTTTTGCATTGAATTGTGACTGGCAATGAAAAGTGGATTTATTTTGAGAATCCCAAATGCACAAAATCATGGGTTGATCCAGGTCAACCATCAACATCGACTGCAAGGCCAAATCACTTCAGAAAGAAGACAATGCTCTGCATTTGGTGGGATCAGGAAAGTGTGGTGTATTATGAGCTTCTAAAACCAGATGAAGCCGTTAATACTGATTGCTAGCGATAACAAATAATCAATCTAAACCACGCTTTGATCATAAAATGACCAGAATGTGCTACGACAAAGTAATTTTGCTTCATGATGACACACCATGACACACTTCAAAACCAGTTAAAGACAAGTTAAAAGATCTTGCCTGGGAAGTATTAACCCACCCGCTGTATTCACCAGACCTTGCTCCTTCAGATTACCACTTGTTCTGATCAATGGCACACACACTTTCTGAGCAGCACTTCAAAACGTATGAAGAAGTAGAAAATTGGGTCTCTGAATGGTTTGCCTCAAAACAAGAAAAGTTCTATTGGGACGGTATCCACAAATTACCTGAAAGATGGGGGAAATGTGTAGCTAGTCATGGACATTACTTTGAATAAAGCACTTTTGATGTTTCTCTTGAAATTATTGTGCTTTCTTTGATTACAAAATCCATAGTATTAACTGGTACACCTAGTAGATAGACAGGCAGGCAGATAGAGAGATAAACAGCCCACTTGCAAGATTAGAATAAAAATTTTAAAAGCAGTACTTTTCTCCTTAGTTTCCTTTATTGCCCCAGCAATCCCACTTCTATAAATATATCCTAAGGAACCAGAAACACCAATCAGAAAGAATGTATGCACCCTATGTTCATAGCAGTGTAACTGCTGTTTCTAAGATCTAGAAACAGCCCAGGTGCCCATCAGTAGATGAGTGGATAAAAAAGCTGTGGTGCATTTACACCATGGAATACTATGCAGCAGTAAAAAGGATCCCTTACCCTTAGAGACAGCATGGAGGGGACTGGAGAGTATTGTGCTAAGCTAAACAAGCCAGTCAGAGAAAGACAAGTATCAAATGTGGAATAGATTCCACTCATTTGTGGAATCTAATGAACAAAATAAACTGAAGAACAAAATAGATGCAGAGACATAGAAGCATGGAACAGACTGTAGAATCTCAAAGGGAAGGTGGTGGAGGGTGGGTGGGTAGCAAGAGATCAACTAAAGAACTTGTATGCATATATGCATAACCCATGGACACAGACAATAGGGCAGTGAAGGCCTCTGGAAGGGGGCAGGGGCAGGCTAGAAGAGGTCAATGGTGGAAAAAGGTGGGGGGGGCATATGTAATACTTCCAACAATAAAGATTTTAAAAATAAAAATAAAAAATAAATAAAAGCAGTACTAAGTCCAACTCAGGCAGATAAAATTTTTTCTTTTGTTAGTCTGGCTTCTCCTACTTATAAATCTTTGTGCCCCAATGGGCTAGCCATTATAGATAATTGGTTAGTGTATTATTTCCTTGCTGTGTACAATAATTATGTTACTAAAAGCGTTTTTATTGGCCGTATATTGACATGCATAATTTTTTTAAATGAATCTCATAAAACACCTGGTTTTCATTAGTACTTTTTATCCATGTATTTCCTATTCAATATTTTGATCACTTACCCCCCCTTCTGTGTAGCTGACAGAATAAAGTTCTCTCTTAAGTGGTAATTTATTTTTATAAGCCAAGCATGGAGTGCAACAGTGCACATTTGTTTTCCTACTGCTTCTCTTTAATGCTAAAGATGAGACAGAGCTAGTGAAGTATGTAAGAAAGTGTTGATTGGGAAGAAATTTATGAGAACCCAATTGGCATTATTTCCTTTTTGACTTACATTTTTTGCTATCTTATGGGAGTCATGGCTGAATCTGTCAAAAAGAAATTAGCAAAGATTCAGGGATAATTTCTTAATGCACAATTAATGAGCAGTTTTCTTTGATGGCTCTTTAACAAGTGTCATATAATATAGGAAATTATCCATTAAGGACATTCTATTCTCCTGTTTATAATTAATTTGGCTGTTAGCAAATATTTTCTTGCAATTACACTGACCTTACATATTTGTGTTTGAAAACCATGAAGAAAATATTTTAACAAGGGTTTATTTTGTACTCATCTGGAGTCAAATGACAAAAACATAATAATTTTTTATCATAACGGTGTTATAAAATTTCTTATGCCAAAATGAGATGTGAAGATAATTTGCTATAATATACATTTTACTATAAATTATACAAATGAGTACAAATTTATATAAAGAGAAAACAATAGTAATTCTTTCCATAGATTGCATCAATCATCTTATTTAGTGGCCCAAATTCACCTAGTCTCTCAGTTTATTCTAATTGTTCATTCTATTGTGTTCTGTTATCTAAAATGTATTTAAAATAGAGTAACAGTAGAAACTTCTGTTGATTATGGAAGCACACTGTAACTTAATTTGTATTAATTACTAATAGGTTAGACACTGTGCCAGAAACTAATATCTACACAGTGAATACATTAGTATCCTGAACACATAGCCCAATACTTGCTTAATCCATGGTGACCTTAATGAATTGAATACATTCCTGCAGAAAATGGAAATCAGTATTCTAGAGAAATAGACTAAATTAGAAAAATTGAATTCAGATAGTCTTTGAGGCTATATTAACACATGGGATCACGGAAGACTTTCTTTGATCATAAAATGTGAGCAAAAGAAAGGACAAACAGTTCTGTGAGATGAAGGTATAAGAGTACAATACCAAATGCTCACATTTAGAAAGTGGAAATGAAAGAAAAAATGTTCCCTAACTGTGGTTATACACACACACACACACACACACACACACACAAACACACACTGAGTGGCCATATTATTATGACCACCTGACATTTGTAGGCAAATTAGCTATAATTTTGCGCTGAAGTTGCTAGGGGGCCAGACCATTATAAATAGGGAAGCAGGTTGTTTACCATGACAGTAAACAACAGAAGTGATTTAACAAAGGCTGTTAAATCGCGTTGTTTACCCATATCCCACAACAGAAGTGATTTTTTTCTGAAGATATGGGTAAACAACGCGATTTAACAGCCTTTGAACATGGGATATGTTTGAATGTGAGTGGCCAGATTATTATGACCACCTGACGTTTGTAGGCAAATTAGCCATACACTGCATCATATGCGATATGGAAGCCGAAGGCCTGTTCGAACACCTTTGCTGTCTGCAGTTACCAAGATAAAACGTCTCCAATTCGCACAGGAACACAAGGATTGGACAGTCGAGCATTGGAAAAAAGTCATGTGGTCCGATGAATCATGTTTCCAGTCGCATCATGCAGATGGTAGAGTGAGAATTTGGCGGGAACAGCATGAAAGCATGCACCCCACATGCATGAGTACAACCCATCAAGCTGGTGGGGGTAGTGTTATGGTTTGGGGCATGTTTTCCTGGCATGATTTTGGCCCTTTAATTCGTGTGGAACAACATCTGAATAGCACAACATACCTAAGTATCATTGCTGATCAAGTTCATCCTATCATGTTGATGGTGTATCCCAATAGAGATGGCTTCTTCCAAGACAATGCACCATGCCACGGTGCTCGCTCATATTGTGCAGGAGTGGTTTCAAGAACATGAGGGAGACTTTACCTTGCTTAGGTGGCCCCTACAATGACCAGATCTCAATCCAATTGAGCATTTGTGGGACGAAGTTAAAAGAGCCATCAGGCAGCTGGTTCCACAACCATCAAATCTCACAGAACTGGACAGTGCTATTCATCAGGCATAGTGTCAGATTCCTCGCATCACCTTTCAACATCTCGTGGAGTCAATGCCAAGAAGAATCGCCGCAGTATTGAAGGCAAAAGGTGGCCCAGCGAAGTACTGATGGGGTGGTCATAATAATCTGGCCACTCAGTGTGTGTGTGTGTGTGTGTGTGTATATATACATATACATATACATATACATATACATACATATATATATACATATATATATATATCCCACATTCAAAGGCTGTTAAATCACGTTGTTTACCCATATCTTCAGAAAAAAATCACTTCTACTGTCGTGGTAAACAACCTGCTTCCCTATTTATAATGGTTTGGCTCTCTAGCAACTTCAGAGCAAAATTATAGCTAATTTTCCTACAAAGGTCGGGTGGTCATAATAATCTGGCCACTCAGTGTGTGTGTGTGTGTGTGTGTGTGTGTGTGTGTATTCTACCTAACTTTATGAATTCTATTGTATAGAACTTTGTTAGGTGAGTGAAAGAACTGAAGAATAATATCATTGAGAATCAGATTATGGACTGAGTCTTTTTTAAGATGAACTGACTTCTTGGTACCCCCTTGTTCTTTAATTTTTCATTCAATTATTTAATAACTATGTGTTTAGTACACTCCATATTCTAGACACTATTCCAGGCATTCATTATTTCACAGTGAACAAAATAAGCAACATCTGCCCTCCCTGAGTTTGAATTTTGGTCTAGTATTGCTTCATGCTGCAAGAACTTCACTTGTCATGTGTGAGTAAATGTTCACCCTCAAAAAGGGAATGAGGGAGGATTCCCCCAGGGTGGTGTGCTTCAGTACAGTATCATTACAACAACCCACATCTGAGCGGTACCTGAAGATTAGCCTCCAAACTTTGTTAGTTAAATTAGTTTCAATAATTTTTTTTTACTTTGGGATTTCTGACAACACAGCACCTTAGTGGACTGCTTGTCAATTTAGTAAGGGGACTCTTTTTGTCATAAGTCATTTACAAGCAGGCTGCTCCCAAAACCAATGTCTCACATTCTCCCTAATGAACACCTCTGTATTACTGTCGTTCACCATCATTTTTCTCCTGGAAATGTCTTTGTTCTCAGAACAGATGAATCATGGTACTCAGTAGAAGCACAGAAGAATAACTTTTTTCCATAAACTCAACCCTCAAAGTGAAAGACTCTTCACATTAAGAAAATGGGGAGAGGTGAACTACTGAGGGAAACCAAGATGGCGGCATAGGTAAACACTGGAAATTGCTGCCTCCCACAACAAATTCAAAAATACAACTAAAAGACAAAACAGACATCATCCAGAACCACAGGAAGGCTGGCTGAGTGGAAATTCTACAACTAGAAGGAAAGAGAAAAGCACACTGAGACTCAGAGGAGGTCTGGAAGTAAAGTGCAGAGGTACGGAGGTGCACGCGACAAGGGCTGGCAACTGAGGACGCGGCTGTCTTTTTGAATTGGGAGGGAGTCACAAGCCCCCGACTGCTCTGAACTCCAGTTCCGGGTGAGTCTCTGGGGGCCCAGACTCATACAGGGAGAAACTGGACTGTCTGGCAGTGGGCAGAACTCGGAACTCGAGGGCGGCTTTCTCTCAGAGGTGCTTGCAGCGATTATGGGGACACTGAGACGCGGGGCCTCTTAGGGCAGGGCTGAGGATCAGCCATAGCTGCTTGCTCCGCCCTGTTGATTCCCAGAGACCCCGCCCCACCCAGGCTGTGGCAGAGGCTTTTGCATATGAATGCCCTGGCCCTTTGCAATCTGAAAATTACCTAACAAACTGCACCTGGGCCAGACAGACCCAGAACTTCCAAGAGAAGGCCCAAGGCCCCACAGCAGCTTGCATTGCTTCACAGCTGGGCCTCATCTGGGCACCTCCAAACCCCAAACAAGGAAGGGGAATCTGCAGATCTCTTCGTAGCTCCTGCTGGGTAGCCTCCAGCAGAGGCTAAATTAGCACCTTCTTAGATCCAAGAGCCAGTGTACCCAGTGGTCAGAGTGGGACCATCCAATTACAACTCCTCAGATCCATAAGGGACACACTCAGGGGGCAGACTCAGTGAGCACCAAAGCCCCACTGAAGCAAGTCTTGCCTCATAAGGGTGTCTTCAGCACAGAAGTTCTCCCACAGTAGACACAGCTGACTCTCACAGCCAATTGGCCTAGAGGTCAATTCCTCCCAGTGATACCTACAACAATCAAGGCTTAACTACAACAAGACTGTGCACAAAGCCCACAAAGGGGTGCACCAAGAGTGTCCACCTCAGGTAATTGGGGAGGCTGAGCCACTGGGCCCTATAGGACACCTAGCACACAAAGCCACTCTACCAACACAGGGAAGCATAAAAAAATGCGGAGACAAAGAAACAGGTCACAAATGACAGAAATAGAGGAAAGCAAACTACTGGATATAGAGCTCAAAACCACACTTTTAAGGTTTTTCAAGAACTTTCTAGAAACCGCCGACAAATTTAGTAAGACCCTCAAAAAGTCTGGTGAGACTGCCGATAAATGTAGTGAGACCTTCAAGAAATCCAGTGAGACCCTTGAGGTTATGAAAAAGGACCAACTAGAAATTAAGCATACACTGACTGAAATAAAGGATATTATGCAGAGTTCCAACAGCAGACTAGAGGATCGCAAAAATCAAGTCAAATATTTGAAATACGAAGAAGCAAAAAACACCTAACCTGAAAAACAAAAAGAAAAAAGAATCCAAAAATATGAAGATAGTGTAAGGAGCCTCTGGGACAACTTCAAGCATGCCAACATCCGAATTATGGGGGTGCCAGAAGAAGAGAGAGAACAAGATATTGAAAACCTATTTGAAGAAATAATGACAGAAAACTTCCCCTACCTGGTGAAAGAAATAGACTTACAAGTCCAGGAAGCGCAGAGAACCCCAAACAAAAGGAATCCAAAGAGGACCACACCAAGACACATCATAATTAAAATGCCAAGAGCAGAAGACAAAGAGAGAATCTTAAAAGCAGCAAGAGAAAGACAGTCAGTTACCTACAAGGGAGTACCCATATGACTGTCAGCTGATTTCTCAACAGAAACTATGCAGGCCAGAAGGGAGTGGCAAGAAATATTCAAGGTGATGAATGCCAAGAACCTACAACCAAGATTACTTTATCCAGCAAAGCTATCATTCAGAATTAAAGGTCAGATAAAGAGCTTCATAGATAAGGAAAAGCTAAGGGAGTTCATCACCACCAAACCAGTATTATATGAAATGCTGAAAGGTGTCCTTTGAGAAGAGGAAGAAGAAGAAAAAAGTAAAGATACAAATTATGAACAACAAATACACATATATCAACGGGTGAATCTAAAAATCAAGTGAATAGATAATCTGATGAACAGAATAAACTGGTGATTATAATAGAATCAGGGGCATAGAAAGGGAGTGAACTGACTATTCTTGGGGGGGAGAGGGGTGTGGGGGATGCGGGAAGAGACTGGACAGGAATCGTGCACCTATAGATGAGGACAGTGGGGCGGGGGGTGAGGTCGGAGGGTGGGGTGGGAACCGGGTGGAGGGGAGCTATGGGGGGAAAAAGAGGAACAACTGTAATAATATGAACAATAAAGATTTAATTTAAAAAAAAAAAGAAAATGGGAAGAAAGATCTAGTGTGAACATGTTTTAGAAGGTCCAGGGCTATAGATTCCCCAGTTATACAAACACTCTCTCATGTTCCACTGGGTACATGGCTCTTTCCCCTATTTCATAGTCTTAAGTTTAGGAATATTGACTATTCACATTTACCAGATCTCTCTACTCCCAAAAACAATGCTAGTTAAAAAAAATGTACCCAAGTTTTTCTTTTCCAACCCCCTCTACTACCATTTTGTGTTCAGGGAAATAGCTCACTGCAAAGAACCAGTCATCTTTCACCATATGACTTAGATAAGACTCATAACTTCCATAGATCCATAATGACTCCTTTGCCTGTGACAAAGCCAACTACAGACATTTTCCCTTCTGCCTGGATACACTGACAAGGTCAGACACAAATTGCCAAACTCCCATTCTCTGGTGGATGAATAATTAACTGAGATTAGAATTGTCTAATAAAACTAACTGGACACAGGGATAGACATTCCCTGTACAGCTAACTGAGACTTCCTCTGAGGGCAAAGCAACCTCAGTTCTAAACCACACTACCTCTGCCTTCTGCACTCCTCCCTATAAAGCATAAGGTAGAACCACACTGCTGAGACACTGTGATCTGCATATCTGGGGTGATCTCCCTAATGTAACAGCCTGAGGGAAATCAAATTCTAACTTGTTGTATTTTGAGGATATTCTTCAACCAAGTTCTATCAGTCTACATTATCTGTGGATGTTATATAGATAATTGTTAGTGCCAAATGCATTGTGGGCCAATAATCATATTTTTCCTTGTACAACTCCAAAAATGCTAAGGTATACCTGATCCAGTGAGGTGATTTGTATGTAGCCTGCATGTAGGTGATACTAGATGTTTATGGCTAGACCTAATGACTAGAAAATATACTTTCTTTATTTTCACATTATCATCCACACCTAAACTCCCTATTAAATGTTACTAATATCTTTATTGGGTATTCTAATGATGCTGATTTCTTTCTAGAGTCTTCAAATAAACTTTCTTTGTTTAAAGAATCCTTATCCATGCCTGAATTTTACTCTAACCTATAGCTGCCATTGGTATTTGACTATGTAGAAGTTGAAATCCATTTGAGGGCAGTATCTAGTAAGAAAAGTGACAATATAGAACTGTCTCTTCATTTCTGCCAAATTTCATAAATTATTCATCTGGCATACAGCAACCTAAAACTAAATGCAAAAAAAAAAACAATTCTAGCAAAGAGACACAAAATTGAGTGATTTTTCCTAGTAGTATTGAGCTGAATGGCCTGGAACCAGAATGGCCTGTTGTATTATTGTCAAGGACATTGAGTTGTCATCAAGTTTCTACAAAGCACCCTCTCCTCCTCTATGTTAATCTGTTCTAGGTTCTGGAAGACAACAGGGAAGGCTTTAGGTACTTCATACCTACAAGGAAATAACTGTTTCCTACTGTTTTCTATCCCACACAAACTCTGTCATCACAACCAAGTCTACATTTTCTTTAAGTATCTGCTTCTTATAACCACGCTCCCTAAAAGGGTGGTCATGAGGGTTAAGTGATAAAATATAAGTACACTCTATACAGGAATAGTGCCTAACACATAGCACCTTCACAGAGAATATTAGTTCTATAAATTTCTACAAATTCTCTCTCTCTCACTCTGTTTCTCATCTCTGACTTTACTTTTGAAAACAAAATAATGTCACTGCTGTCATTATGTTTACTTTATTGTTGCTTTCCAATGTTCCATGCAGTATCTGTCTGTTTTTCTCCACTTTAATGTTCTCAAAACATAAAAGGTCACTTAATATTAATAAGTTATATCCATAGGGCAAGGGGAAACACATTTACTTTGAGTTACTAGCACATATTTATCGAAACCACATTCAGATGCAGTCCTTTCTACAAATCATTGACATTTCTAGATAAATGAGATAGCACATTTCAATGAGTACAGGGAAAGTCAATTCGCCACAGGCCAAAGTGAAGGATTATGGGGGAATTTATTTTCTTTGCCTTTTGTCCTTCATTAGCAAAAGTGAGGAACTGAGATCATTAAAGAGCTGGTTAAGAACTGAAAAGGAAAGTAATTGCTACAATAAAGCAAGTCTTGAAGAATAATAATAGGATAAATAATATAATACTAAATAGGCTAATTTCTTCTAATCCCCATCAAAGCACAAATTTTAGCAATGAGAGTTCTAGCAAGATATTTGGCAGAACTATTACTGATGATATTTTACTTAGAATGAATTTTGAAATCAGACTTATATTTGCCTTGTAATTTAAAGAAGATGCTTGGAAAACATGGCTAAAAATATATCCTTTCTCAAGGAGTAAACTGAAGAGAAAGGACTTATCAGAATACAATACTATCACTTTAAGTTAAATTCTAAAATGCTATAATGTCAATACAGAGGGAGAAGGGACTGGTGAATAAAATATGCTTTGTTTCTTCTAATCACAAGAAAACATCTTACCTTGTATCACTTGGTTAAGATCTTTCCTAGTAAATTGCAAATTCCTCACTCTTTGTAATATCTTGTCAAGTCTTACAAAAAAAGGATTTAAAAAATTGAAAGCATCAGTATTGTCCCGAACCATAAGCCTAGTGAATCCCTCCTAGTATGTCAGTTCACAATAACAAAATTTGAATGGCAGGTTTTTAGAGAGCTCTATAAATTAAATTAATGGACATATTTTAGCATACTTTTAAGGTATGATTAATGACAAGACTTCATAACAGTATTAATCCTATATAATAAAAACCTAACATGCTAATGTCCAGTCATACGTTCAACAAATCAAAGCGTAATATGCTAATGATATGGTAAGGACACTCAACCGCTCGTTATGATGTGCACTGACCACCAGGGGTCAGTCGGCCAGTCAACCAGTCACTATGATGTTCACTGACCACCAGGGGGCAGATGCTCCAACCAGTAGGTTAGCTTGCTGCTGGGGTCTGGCCAATCGGGACAGGCTGGACACACCCTGGAGCCCTCCCGTGGTCCTTCCCTGACTGGCCAACCTCCCACATCCCTCCCCGGCCCCAATCGTGCCCCAGTGGGGTCCCTCCACCTGGCCTGCACCTTCTTGCAATCTGGGACCCCTCAAGGGATATCAAAGAGCTAGTTTCAGCCCAAACCAGTAGGCCAGGCTGAGGGAACCCACTGGTGCCCGAATTCATGCACCAGGCCTCTAGTCAGCAAATAATAGTCATATTCTTCACATGTATCTTTTCTATCCATGTTTAATTGTGGCATTACTGATGTTGCTATTCAGATTTCTCAGCATTAATAAATGTGTCTACAAAATTTGGAAATAAAGATAACCCTTGAAAAAGAAACAAATAAGCAACATATAATAGATAAAATTAGCTATTTTGGTAAGTTCCCAAAGAATTCTTGTAAATGTGTTAATGAGTAGTTTAAAAAACAAAAATTTTAATCAGAATGAATACATTCCACTCCTAGATGTTTCCTCTCACACTCTCCCCCTAGCCCCCAGGGTCCATAAAAATGCAGGAATCTTTTGTTCTGCACTCCCTCAAAGGTGAGATGAGAGCTGCATATCTGCTGGCCCTTCATCTGTGTGCAGTTCCATGGGGCAAAATAGAATGAGAGGAATTGGCACTTTCTCTGGTTTGGATTCTTGCTGATACCATCTTAGTAAGTAACGCCCCAGGTTATTTCCATCTTGATTTGTAGGCTTCATGGGCTATTTGGACATTTGACAGGTCAGCTCTCTTTCCGGCTCAGCTGAGCTCCTGACAATGAGTAGATCCACCAGCAGCTAAGGGGAGCTGAGTGGAATGCCTGGGCAAATACTATAGCCATTTTCAGTTGTGTTTATTCACTCTAGTTTGCTCTTCATTTTGAGATGACTGTTTCTTTTCTAATTCCTAAATTCTGTCAGCTCTACTTTTACTTGCTATATAGTAATTCTAATTTACATTATTCTCATGTCTTTGAATATTTCCATAATTTCATTTAGTTCATTTAAAAGTATGAGATTCTAGGTTGTCTGTCTGGGGCACTAATTCCTTTGGGGGATGATTTTTCTCCTCTGTCAGTATTTTTTCTTATAACTTTGTTTAGGATTTAGGAGCAATTCTTTTTATTACACACTTTTACATAAAATAAATTTATCTTATTTTAAAAGGCTGGATTGCTGGAATAACTTTTTGAGCTTTATAGCTATAGAGATTCCTCTTTAGTTATTTGTAATGAATTGTTAGAAATATGGCCACTATTGTCTGCAATCTCCAGGCTCTGTTTCGCAGCCCACAACTTCTACAAGAATCTTTCTCCTCTGAAATCCTATTTTCCTTGTACTGCTCAACATAAATTCTCCACTCAGCAGCTCTGTCCAGGAAGAGAATGCTGGCAGTTTGCTGTGAAGTCATATGATAAAGTCTTCTCAAGATTTTTCAGAACATAATCAGAATGTCATACTTATCTGTGATTTTATGTGAAAACATCCCAGTTTCAGCTGCTATTTTTAAATTAATTTATTTTTTTAATCCTCACCTGAAGATTTTTTTTATTTTTAGGAAGAGAGAAAGAGAAACAGAGGTAGAGAGAAACATCTATGTGAGAGAGAAATAATGATTCACTGTCTTCCATATGCGCCCTGACCAGGGGTTGAACCCGCAACCTTTTGGTGTAAGAGATGATGCTCCAACCAACTAAGCACCCGGCCAAAGCTAGTTTTATTATTTTCAGTTTCCCTGTTTCCTACCCCAGCTTTCTTCCAAATGGATTCTCATATTATACTGATCTCATAGCTCTCAATCATTTGTCTTCACTTTGGGGGGTTCTGGAAAAACCTCATTACTTATATTTATTTTAGATGTCCATGGAGTTTTAGTTTCACTGCCCTAGTAACTCTGTCAGCCATAATGAGAAGTTTGGGGAAATTTAAAAACACAGCATCTCCCCGTGAATTTCTCTTAATTTCCTTTTTAAGCCATGAGACTATAATTAAACATAGATTATATGTACACATTAAAACATGTATTATTAAAATTAACCAAAGAACCTATATGCATATATGCATAACCCATGGACACAGACAATAATGTGGTGGAGGCCTGGAGGAATACAGGAGGTCAATGGGAAAAAAGGAGGGACATATATAATACTTTCAGTAGTAAAGATACATTTTAAAAAAGAAAAAATACATATTATAAAAATATTTATATTAAAAACAATAAGTATTTATTATATTAATATTAAAAATACATTGAGGAAGATATATAGCCAATGTTCAGAATTTAATTATCCTAAATTAAAAGTCAATATTTACTACTGGTGTAATCCTGGAACTGCATGTATGCAATAAGTGCGTACACTCTTAAACAAGACTTAGGGCCTGAGGCATATGTACCTTGCTTATATTAGCAAGGAGGGCACGTATGCTGTAGCTCTACTCCCATTTCCCATCCCTGTCCATGCACTCAATGTTTGAGAACCAGTAAATTACTTTTTGTTCCCCAAATGTGCCCCTATTGCTCTTATCTTCAGGCCTTCATTTGTATGGCTTCCTCTGTCTGAAGCACTTTGTCCTAATCCCCTTTTTTCTAAAGTTTCCAGAAAAAAATACAAGACACTCAGTTAAATTTTAATTTAAACAAATAAATATATTTTAGTATAAGGATGCCTCATGCAACATTTTGGATATATTCTAAAATATACTTGTCTGAAATTCAAATTTAACTGAGCATCCTGCATTGACTGGTGTTTGCTATATCTGACAGCATTTCTCCTATCCCTACCACTGAAATGGCTTTAAAGATGCAGAAGTTACCCACTTTAACAGAAAAACCCTTCTCTGAATCTCAAGGCTGAATTACAGGTCTCTCTTATGAAAAACTTAAATTCTGAATATATATATGCAAACACCCAGGGGGTAAATACTGAATGAATCTGAGTAATGCTTATATAGGTATAAGTAATGTTTTTAAAACCCAAGTTTTTTAATACATAGCCACAAATTTAATAAAAGACAATGCTGTGAGGCTGCATATACTGTTTGATAAACATGGACTTTAATCTCATTTTAACAGTTTTAAAAGTAACCATATTATTCTTTTATTAAATTTAAAGCATCACATTTTTATCCCAGAGCTGAACACAGTCAAACCTAAAGGCAATTTTCCTCAGTAAGAAATCTTTTATTTTTCAACTCTGGACATACTTTAATAGATGTATTCCTGACATCCTACATGCTGTGTTTTACAAGTATACATTCTCATTTATAAGCAGAAAATGGCCACGAACTTTATAATGCACCGTCTAAAAGCTGGCGCTGTGAGAGCAGGACCACACATAATCTGAACTAGCGATGTCTCTCTATTCTACAATAAACTCATCACTGATACTGACGTTTGTTTTCATTTTAATTGAAAAAAAATATTTTTTTATCACAGGAGAACATTTTCAACGCTGTTATTTCTTGAAAAGCAAGATCTAGCCCATTTTCCCTGAAGCCTGCTTTTTCCATGAGCATATTGTCCTTTATGCACATTATACTGACTATATATTTATATACAGATGAAGAAAAATATAATAATTTGCATTTTAAATTTTAAAAAATAAGAAAATCCAAGCTCCAAGACATGTTCAGAAGAAAAACAATGGTCACTGTCAAGTCACTCTTTCTGATCTCCAAATACTTTTTCTGAATGAAAAAAGCCCTGAGCTAGGTAGTTTTATGAAAAGCTGTTACATGATATTGTCAGAGGAATAAAATATCTTGATTGCATCCAAACAACTATGATAAGTTTAGAGAACAAATACTAAAATGTTCCCGAGTTTGATTTCTGCTTAATTTTGGATTGGGATTAAAAACACACACACATACACATTTTGGTTTGGGGGGAAGATTGTTCTAACATTGAAAAAAAATATCCTACCCTAACCAGTTTGGTCCAGTGGATAGAGCATCCGTCTGCAGACCAAAGGGTCCCAGGTTCGATTCCGCTCAAGGGCATGTACCTTGGTTGCAGGCTCCATCCTGGCCAGGGCCCTGGTAGGGGCTCATGCAGGAGGCAACCAATCGATGTGTTTCTCTCACATCTTCCTTCCTTCCTTCTTTCTTTCCTTCCTCCTTCCTCCTTCCTCCTTCCTCCTTCCTCCTTCCTCCTTCCTCCTTCCTCCTTCCTCCTTCCCTTCCCTTCCCTTTCCTTCCTTCCTTCCTCTTTCTCTCTCTCTCTCTCTCTCTCTCTCTCTCTCTCTCTCTCTCTCTCTCTCTTTCCCTCTCTCTCCCACTCTTTCTACAAATCAATGTAAAAATATCCTCAGGTGAGGATTAACAAAAGAAAAAGAATCTTCTAATAAGGTATATCAATACACATTCTGCTGTGGGAAAAATTATATTGTCAACAACTGATGATAAAACCACCTGGTCAGGCACAGTCTCTCTAAGAGCAAGATGCTAGATTTATATGGGCATTTTTTTGGAAGCATGGAGGTCAGGGATTGGTAGAATATCAAAAGGCTTAAGTAAACTAACATTAGCTGTCAAAATATGGTTACTCTGATAATATTGGTGTCCACTAGTTGGTATTAGAGGTGTATTTATGAGAGTGAGTCCATTTCTAATTCTTTGACTTTCCAAAGTAAAAAGCTATTACTGAATGGTTTTCTTGTAATAAAATTATCATTAACCAGTTGAGTGGGTTAACATCCAACTTGTTTGGTAATTGTAGAATAATTTGTCTTTTTTTTAGTACTGTGGAAATATTTTATTCTCAGTTTCCTATTTTTGTTTTCAAATAGCCAAATCGTCAGCGAAGATCATCAAGGATTCTCTATCCTCACTACTATTGTTGAAATGAGGTTTCATTGTCCAAGAAATATTTTTTTCAGTTTGAACATCAATCAACATGATTTCATCATGTTTTTTGTCTTTGAATCACTTTTTGAGTCATCTGTTGAGAAAATTCCTATGCAGAAGCACTGAAGATTTGGGATAGCAAACATTAAAGAACTCAAAGGCAAAAAATATGTAACTACAATTATTTAAAAAATAAAATAAAAAACATTCTGAAACAATAACAAAAGGCTTTCAAGGCCTGGCAGAGAAAGCAAGTCCGAAAGACTTACTGTCTTACATAGCCAAGTTCTTATTTCTCTAAGTTTATATGTAGATTATTTCAAATTTCTGATTCACATGAATTGTTAGTACAGACTCTCCTTGAACAACAAAAAGAAAATCAAAGATTAATCTATTGTTCATAACTAGTTATCTTGAGGAATTCAAATTGGTTTGTTATGCCCTACAACATGGGCTGTATTATTATGTCAGCCAAAGTAATGAAATAGTTTAAAACAAAATCTACAAGAGTTTTAATTCTCCAACTCTTACTAATGGAATTTATAGCCTTAGATGTTTCTTCCATTCACTGTTACTTGTATCCATAGACAGGGTGCTATCCTTGGGGATCGGGCCTAAACCGGCAGTTGGACATCTCCCAAGGGGTCCTGGATTACAGAGGGTGCAGGCTGGGCTTAGGCGACCCCCCTCCCGCCATGCACGAATTTCATGCACCGGGCCTCTAGTTGAATATAATCTTGCAAACCCCATTCTCTAATGTAAAAATGAAACTTATCAGTCTGGCTTCAATTAGGATAGAGAGCCACACAATAATTTAAACATGGAAAATTTAATATAAATAATAATCTGTAGAGTAGGAGAGTGAGTATAAAGATAGGCAGATACCTATTAAGGGCCCAGAACTGAAGCAGAGCACCCCAAAAAAAAATGTGAGACAGTAGTTCTGCACCAGGCTGCAAGTTACAGCCCACGAGATGGCTATAAGCTTCCTGGGTTTCTGGGGCCAGAGCTGGCCGACAGTCACCAAACTGAAAGAAAACAACCATTTGGATTGTGGGTGAGTCAAGACAGTTTGGCAGGCATACAAAGAGTATAAGCACTGTGGTAAGAGGCCTGGAGTGCAAGATGTCTGTGTTGAAAGTGGACATTAAAATTGGCAAGTAATTATAACTGGCAGTGTAATTGGCAAGAGGGCCATTGTAACTAGAGACTGTTCACAGAACACTACTTGATGTCCCACACATGAACTGATATAGTAAGAGCAAGAAAAACCAAAACAGGAATTGAACCAAAAGCCCTGTTTCATCAGCAATGTCCCTTCAATGCCCTCTACTGACAAAGTATAAGAGGCTCACTGGAGAGAGGAAATGCTTAGTCAAGTCCATTATCACAGAGTAAGTAATACAGGGAAAATTTGGAGCTCAGAGACAATAAATTGATAATTAGCACAAAGAGGAACAGATAAAATATGTTAATATAAATTAAAGATGTTTAAGTTAATACAAAGTAAATTATACTAGAAACCATTTTGTTATGAAATAGATACAATAAAGTTGGTTAATCAAAAAAGGTTAAAGAACTGCAAATACATAAAAGAAAAAGAAATATATTTCAATAGGAGAATGGATTAAGAACATTGAGCATATTAAATTAATGGAATTCTTTGAGCTACATTCAAAAGCACAATGGAGTGAAAATAGCAAGTTCAGTACATAAAAGTATGTGTACACTTGCAAGATGCTTAAAAATAAAAACAACAAAGATACAACGATATGAAAAAAGATTTTAAGGTAATGTATTCGTGAATTTTGAGAAAATAAGAGACAACAAGATCATTGGGAAAGAGGGGGAAAGACCTCATATTAACAATTACCCAATCAAAATTGAACTTAATTTCTTAAAAGTCACACTAGAATCTAGCAGAAAATGGAATGTTATAAAATGTGAGAAAAATTATGTCTAAACTAAAATTTTATCACATTATAATCAAATGCAAATATCATTTAAAATATGCTCAGACATGTTGTGTCACAAAAAGATTACATCAATGTCCTTCTCAAAATAAATTGGAGTATGTGCTCCACCAACATGAGAGTATAAACAAGAGATGGACATCTATTGAATGTCAATAGCTTACACCAAAAGTTTAAAAAGTTAAAATTATATTATAGTTAAATTATTTCAAAATATGCTAACAGTTGAATTCAACTGAAATCTACAAGCCTTCATTAATAAACTAGCGTAACTACCCATAAATATCAACCAGTGTTGAACATAATTAGAGGGAAACCTCATTACAATTTTAAAGATTAAAATGTCTTCCGTTTCTCCTTGTCAGTACACTATATTTTACTGCAGAAACATACTTTTAACCTTATTCTTTATTGCATAAATCACCTTAACTTTGTATCCCTCCCAAGCACTCTATTTTCAGCTTCCCATCCTCACTATGTTCTCAGATCCACAGTGTAGTTACTATACTGACTAATTTTTCTTTGCACTCTTGAGTAACTTCTGATGTTTTAAAAAACCTATAGTCTCCTCTCTCTCTCTCTCTCTCTCTCTCTCTCTATATATATATATATATATATATATATGTATACACACACACACACACACACACACATACATACTGGAGGCCCAGTGCACGAAATTTGTGCACTGGGGGGGGGGGGTGTCCTTCAGCCCAGCCTTCACCCTCTCCAATCTGGGACCCCTCGGGGATGTCTGACTGCCGGTTTAGACCCAATCCCTGTGGATCGGGCCTAAACCGGCAGTCGGATACCCCTCTCACAATCCAGGACTGCTGGCTCCTAACTGCTCACCTGCCTGCCTGCCTGATTGCCCCTAACCGTTTCTGCCTGCCAGCCTAATCACCCCCTAACCACTCCCCTGCCAGCCTGATCGACACCTAACTACTCCCCTGCCAGCCCAATCACCCCCAACTTCCCTCCCCTGCTGGCTCAGTCACCCCCAACTGCCTTCCCCTGCCGGCCCAGTCCCCCCAACTGCCCTCTCCTGCAGGCCTGGTCGCCCCCAACTGCCCTCCCCTGCTGGCCTGATTGCCCACAACTGCCCTCCCCTGCTGGCCATCTTGTGGATGTGGGCCCGCTATCTTTGAGGGTGTCTTTGAGGGTGTGGCAGTCAATTAGCATATTCAGTTGCCGCCATCTTTGCAATGGCATGAGGGTCAATTAGCATATTCCCTCTTTATTAGATAGGAGATATAGATATATATATATATATATATATATATATATGTCTTATTCAAAAGATATATAAATCTATCTTCTGAGCAAAAAGGAACAATATTTTGTTATTTCAACTGATTGACAATTGAACTAGATAAAGAATTCTAATTTTAAAACAACTTCCTTAGAAGTATGAAAACAGATTTATTACCTCCTAGCATATCATCCTGGTGATGAAAGGTCTGATAACTCTTCAGGAACAGTTGCATTCTTGGGTTAGCATGTTTGTTTTACCTTTTCCCTATAGAATTTTTCAAGGCTTATATTGGTGACTCAACACCTCATGAGCATATCTGTAGCTGCAATTGATTTATTGGGAAGAGAAGATTGCCAATCTACTTTATCACTGGTTGAGCCCTTCAATGACAATGTATATTTTTCCTTAGCTCTGAGAAATTTTACACAATTATTTCTTTGATTACTTTTTCCCAGTCCATTTCCTCTATTGCTATTTTGGCGGATTTTAAGTAGGAAATAATTAAACTTTCCAGATTAATCTTCCATTTTATTATATGTTCTTTTTTTTAAATGTTTTATAGATCTCCTGCAATGTTTTTTACATCCTTTCTATTGATGTTCTGAGCATCTTTGGTTTTTAAAAATTGTCACAATTTCTTCCTTGTTTTTCAACTGCTCCTTTTGTGATCTTTTTGGGTTATTTAAATATCTCTGATAAAACATGTAGTTTAGTTTCCTACTCTACTGTCTTCATTTATTCAATAAGCAAATTTTATTTAGTGACCATAATTTTCCAGGCACTGTTCTAAGGACCACAGGCTATGTTAATAAATTTGACAACGTCCCTTTCTTGATGCAAGTTACAATTTAAATCCCTGAATGATACGTGCTCCTTTCAGGCAGTTGAGAACCATAAAAATAATAGAAGTTGAAACCATTCAAGGAGATCTTAATAATCAGTGGGAAAACTTAGGTCAATAAGTTCATCTCCACTAAGTTTCTTTGGTTGCGTATCTAAAATTTCTCCAATGTTGGCAATCTTAACATTCCCAAAGTCAGCTACTTCTTCTGTAACTCCACCAGCTTCCTTTGAATTACTCTTCATTAATAGCTTTTCTGGTTTTTTTTGTCTGCACTTTTTTGTCAGCCAAGTTTATCTTTCAATTATCCATTTTAGTATAATATTGCATGGGTCTTACTGTGAGACAAGGAGGCAACACAACTACATGCTTTCATCTGTGTGTGAATTGAATAACAAATGTGCAGCAACCAATCACTGACAGACTTTCAAAGAAGTAATGTAATTAACGTGTCAGCTATTTTTGTAGGGATTTGTGGACTGAAATGCTAAATGTGAGGCTTGTGCATTATTCAGATTTTCACAGTGAACAAATCATGGTAACTAAAATTTGAACAGGATTGTTGGGGAACTGGTATTATTTAAGTAAACTATGGTATCTACATTTTTTGCATATTGGAAAGGTGTGATGTAAGGATTGTTAGTATATGATTTAAAAATATATATTTCTAAAGGAATTTTTGATTAATAAAAAATAAATTAGTGAATAATAGGATAAGAAGAAAATAAGTGACTAGTACATAGAAGGAAAAAGGAATATTCTATGTAACTAATGTACTTGCTTAGAAAACCACAATTTGTTTTTAGGATGACTACATGAATAACACACAATACCTATGAATGCTTTGCTTTGGAAGGGTGCAACTTGTTTGCTCACAGAGAAAATGGGAAGTGGATAGCTGAGTTTCCTTATGAAATACACAATAATAATATAATTTTAAAATCCTCTATCGAGGACTGTCTACATAATGGTCAAGATCCAGTACAAAACAAAAATGTGGGGTCCCATGTTAAAAATGATTAAGAATTTCACGACAGCAAGAGCAGAGAATTAAAGAAGACTCCTCTGAGAGTGGTGACTTGTGAGACCGCACAGGTCACACAGCCAAGTGCACCTTGCATGTAACAGCATGCTAACACACTGCTAGGAAGCATATAGGGATGTTGTTGATCACCACTGCAGAATGTCGTAAACAGTTTGGGTATGATTATTTGTAATACAACTTTCACTCTTAAAATTGTCCCACTGAGATTCTGAATTCCATAGTCATTCTCATTAGAAGGATGTGAAATCTGAGATACTCTTGGAAAAAATGATTTCTATTTTTTATGACTGATACGAATATTGGTAGCTCATAGATAATATCCTCTTTATACAGGATAATAACACATCTGTTCTTTTAATGAATCTGATATGCAGGAGAGACAGCTGGAAAGGAGGAAACAGAGTTGGCAGAGAAGGACACCTCCTTGGTTAGAGCCAGGCTCACTCAGGTGGATGAGAGAAGGAGTACAAATGATTCCACTGTAAAGAGCATTAAGATCTCATCATGTTCCTGCCCTCAATGCTTTCTCATAAACCAAAAGAAAGTGAAACTGTTGACAAATGATGAATAATAATAGCATAGCTCTCTCTGTATATATGGTATTGATGTATATAATACATATATCAAAACCTACATATGAACATTACATGTAACAGATATATAGATATTGATATATGTAATATGTTTTACATAATACATTACATAGAGAGCTACATTATTTGTACATATGTACACTATATAATATATATTTGTGTGTGTGTGTGTATTTTGACACAAGAAAATTTATCTGTGAATCATTATTTTACAAAAAGTTATTTTATAGGATTTTGGCCTAATATTTAGTTTTTCTAAATTCCTCTTGATGATTAACCTAAAATATAAGGTTAGTGAAACTCTTTAGGCTACTTCTTTCTATAACCACACGGTGGCAGCAAAGGATAAGAGCACATGCACAGAGCCACTGCTCTACAAGGGAAAAAAACAGGAACCTCTAAACACTGCCACAGAACAAGTACACAATTACAGAACAGTCACAGAATATAAAA
Organism: Myotis lucifugus; assembly: GCF_000147115.1. Lineage (NCBI taxonomy): Eukaryota > Metazoa > Chordata > Mammalia > Chiroptera > Vespertilionidae > Myotis > Myotis lucifugus. The sequence goes on along the minus strand of NW_005871049.1, from coordinate 24,855,105 downwards.
CTGATTGATAGTCTATGGATTTTTCCATACCTTAACTGCATTTCAACTCAAATTTCTTGTTTTTTATTCTAATGGTTCAACAGTGTACCTATGTAATGCTTCAATAATGTAGCCCTCAGTAGTTACTATGTTAACTATACTTCACCTTAGCCATACATTAAGATTTGTACTTTAAAAGTAGTTCCACATTCTTAGTCATCCATCCCATCATTTACAACTTTTCTCTACATATACGTTTATTTTCCTCTTATTATTATTGTAGTAATGAACATAAAGAGCCTTTCTAGACATACATCTCTCTCTCTCTCTCTCTCTCTCTCTCTCTCTCTCTCTATATATATATATATATATATATATATCAAATAATAGAAAAAGGGTAATTGAGCATACCTTTGCTATGATTCCCATTGGGTTATAATTGACCATACCTTTGCTATGCTTCCCATTGGCTAATCAGCGAGATATGCAAATTAACCACCAACAAAGATGGCGGTTAATTTGCATATGTAGGCGGGAAGCCCCCAAGGAAGAATGAAGGCGGCTCCCGCTGGAGCAGGGAAGGCTTTGAAGGCGGCTCTGGCCGGAGCGAAAGCCTGGGTCCCCGGTGCTGAAGGAAAACCGGAGCAGGCAGCCAGGGGAAGGGAAGGCCTATTGCACAAGTCTTTTTGTGCAACAGGCCTCTAAAATATATATATATATATATATAATTTTTTTTTTGTAAATTTTCTCTTCCTATTTGTACTGCCTTCAGTTATTACTTTTAAAATACATTTTATTTTTTCCCATGTGGTGCATGCTCAAATTTGTGATCTAAATGCCAGAATCTGTGGCTGTTATAAAGAGATCACAAGTGTGTGGCCCTGCCAGCTACTTACATCACAGCTGCTGTACACCATGAAGCTGGTGATAGCATAGTAGGGCTAGTACCTGACCATGGCAAAAATTTACTAGTATATCTGAGAAAGTCCACTCTTCAGCCACTAGGAAAATGGCCTCTACTTTCTGTCTTTAAAAACTTGTACAAATATACTTAATTTGTAGTGAGAGACTAAATATAAAAACAAAATCCAGACCATATTAATAGACTATACAAAAAAAATCCAGACCATAATAGCAGAACTATAATCCATAACCTGCAGCAACCTGCCTGGAATCAAACCCTTTATCTAATCTAATAAAAGAGAAACATGCAAATTCACCCCACCTCCGCTATGCCCAAGCCACGCCCACCAGCCAATCAGAGCGACTATATGCAAATTAACCCAACCAAGATGGCGGCCAGCAGCCACGGAACTGGAGCAAGCAGGAGGCTTGGTTGCCCCAGCGATGGAGGAAGCCAAGCTTCCCGCCTGGCCAGGCTGGCTGTGGCCTCCGCTCAAGGCAACAAAGTTTCAATTATAGATGCTAAATAAATCCCAGATATCTGCTTCCAGCCAGCCTCCACTGGGAGCTTGGGTGGCTAGGGGCTGTGGCCAGCCTGCAAACAGCCATCAGCCCTCACCCAGGCTGGCCAGGCACCCCAGCGGGGACCTCTACCCTGAAGAGGCTGTGGCCAACCTGCAAACAGACATCAGCCCCTCACCCAGGCTGGCCAGGCACCCCAGCAGGACCCCCCACCCTGAAGGGGTTGTGGCCAGCCTGAAAACGGCCCTCAGCCAGTCACCCAGGCTGGCCAGGCACCCCAGTGGGGACCCCCACACTGAAGGGGCTGTGGCCAGCCTGCAAACAGCCATCAGCCCCTCACCCAGGCTGGCCAGGCACCCCAGCAGGACACCCCTCCCTGAAGGGGTTGTGGCCAGCCTGAAAACAGCCCTCAGCCAGTCACCCCAGCGGGGACCCCCCTCCCTGAAGGGGGTGTGGCCAGCCTGAAAACAGCCCTCAGCCCCTTACCCAGGCTGGCCAGGCACTCCAGGGGACCCCCACCATGATCAGGGACACCCTTCAGGGCAAACCAGCCGGCCCCCCACCCATGTACCAGGCCTCTATCCCATATAATAAAAGGGTAATATGCAAATTGACCCTAACAGCAGAAAGACTGGGAATGACTGGTCACTATGACACACACTGACCACCAGGGGGCAGATGCTCAATGCAGGAGCTGCCCCCTGGTGGTCAGTGAACTCCCACAGGGGGAGCTCTGCTCAGCCACAAGCCAGGCTGACAGCTGCCAGTACAGCGGTGGTGGTGGGAGCCTCTCCCACCTCCTCAGCCGTGCTAAGGATGTCCGACTGCAGCTTAGGCCTGCTCCCCGCTGGCAAGTGGACATCCTCCGAGGGCTCCCGGGCTGCCAGAGGGATGTCTGACTGCCAGCTTAGGCCCAATCCCCCAGGGAGCGGGCCTAAGCCAGGAGGTGGACATCCCCCGAGGGGTCCCAGACTGTGAGAGGGCACAGGCCGGGCTGAGGGACCCCCCCGAGTGCACAAAGTTTTGTGCACCGGTCCTCTATTCTATAATATCATCCCAGAGTCAGCCTGCTGTAAGTCAGATTTGTAGGAAGTCAAACTGGTATCTCTGGAACAGTCAAGAAAGTTAAACAATAACTTCTATAAAAATCTGCTCAAATGGCCATGACTTGATTAATAACTGACAGCTTCCCTAATTTTTGTCCCCATTCCCAATCTAGAACTAACAAGAGAAAGCCAAGTATGCACCTCTAACCAATCACATAGGATGCCCTGCTTCTAGTTACCCCAACTCTGCCTCTCTGTGCCAACAGTCTCCTAGTAGAGCAAACCTGAAGTCTTCCCTTTCCTTCACTATACAGCATTCCCACTTCTCTACTTGATTTTGATACTAATATTATCAATCATCATCATCACCTTCATCTTTATCTTATCCGTAAATCCTCCTGAAACACTTGAGAAGCAAGTGACAGTAACAGCAAGCTCAGAGTAAAAAGATTGATTTTTCCCATTTGCTTGGCCTTCATTTATTTCCATAGTAAAATCACCCAGAACACAAGAGCAAGGGAGTAAGGGAAGCATGGATATGTGACTTTAGCAACCCAAGTCCTTACAAAAAGAGGTAAATGAAACACAGAAACAACTGAAAAACACAGTAGAAATCGATGCCATTGTAACTGCCGGAAACCAATTCCAGCATGACAGCAGGACTGAATCTGGGAATGGCTGATGGCATTTCCCCAAACCTGAAAAGGGCTGATTGTTGGCTGCCAGACAGCTAAGGTCATCTTAATCTACATGCTATTGCCTCCTACTGGCCAAACACCTGAATAGCCGTAGGCTAATTCTCCCCATTCTGAAATGGACTCTGTATGAAAACCTGACCCTTTGAAGTATGTATTTCTGCCTCGCCTCAGGACAAATTGTGTTAATAAAAAGCATGGGGTCCTGAGACAAGGAGAACTTAGATCTTAGTTTCCTTTAAACTAGGCTCCTCTGGCCCCCAAATGCCTTTCAAAATTATCTTTGTCTCTGGACTCCTATTTAATCTATGCACAGCCTTCTCCAGATTCCTGAACCCTTCCTAATGCCGGAACAAGAACCCCAGCAGTAACTGCAAGCATCAACTATTCCTTTCTGGCTCTATTATTTCTACTAACTATTGCAATCTATGATTCTCTCATTTTAAACATTAGCAAGAAAAAACCACTCTCACCTCATATAATGCAACTGTGTTTTCACTTTCTTCCTAAAACCTTGAAACCCAAATCCATTAGCCATTATCATCTATTCCGTGTGAAAGCCTTCTTGACACCCACCAGCAACACACCTTATAAAAATAATATGAAAATATAACACTTAAAAGATAGAGGAGAAGTAAAGCACAGTAGTTAATATACATATATGTTTATAGGCAACTGGTAATGAAGCCCTAGTGAGAAATTATAACTTTCTTCTCCATAACTCATTATATGCTCCTCAGCCTGATTCTCCCCTGCTGAGATTCTTTAACTCAGGCATGACCCAAACTTTCCATTTTGAAGGTATTAGTATTTCTGCCTGTTTATCATAATTTTCCACTAAATTTGACCACTAATACAAAAGTACTAGGAGGCAATCCAGCTGATCCCCTGGGCTTCACACATACTTTGTTTTACTGTGTAACAAAGTACTAATTTCTCCTGTAATCAGGATCAGTTATTTTAGCCAATACTGTAATTCCTTCTATGCCTGTTGGCAACAGTCTCAATGCCTGTTTCTCAGACACCACGGTTGGATACCCTTGTATATATTTTTTTCCTTTGGAATCAAAACCTCTAAAACAGCAGTGACCTCAGTAGTGTGTGGATCATCAAAGGTTATAGAGAGAAAAGACATTTCTAATCCCAATCCTTGATTTTCAAACCCACCAATGAAGCTGGGCTATAAATTAATGTTGAGTGCCAATAGATATTTTCTAGTATACATGCTAATCAGCTTTGTTATGTTTGAAAATATCTAGTATGTTTGAAAATATCTAGTATACAAAATGCTGGTCATTTTGCTATGTTTGAAATTCAGCACTGTACAAAAGAAATGAGTAGAAATTTTCCTGCGCTTCTAGGTGTATATGTTATAAATGTTGGTCATAAATTCCAAGATCTGATATAGGATAGTCATAAACAAATGCCAAAATTGTTTGTTATCAAAACATGTTTGTTTAAATATTCCAAACTGCTCCATATACAGAGCCAAGCTGCCTCAGATATTTCCAAAAGTAACATTTCTTCTTAGTTTCAAAAACACCTAGAATTCAATCATTATAAATTCTACATATTCTTGGGAATCAAGAGAATTATTAACTAATTAATAATGCAATGAATGCGATCAGTTATTTTATTTTTATTGAAATGCATTCTTTAAAATTAAGGCACAATAAAATTTGGATTCCTGCAATGTATAAGATAATATTTAAAGTACAAAAAAGAAAACAAAATAGAAGGGAAAATGAGAAGTTACATTGCACTGTGTTGCTAAACTATTTCAAAATTTAAAAAAGCCTTAAAGGAATTAATATTCTAATGCTTTATTACGAACTATCTCAGGCTCAGAGACATAAAGTAATTAGGCAAGATCAATAGCATATAATTTGAAGTGTCCTGATAATCAACACCAAATTACTTTCTAGATTATGGGAAGTTTTCCATGTATGTCTATTTTTAAATACTAAAATTTTAAAACTAATTTCAACATGTTATGAAAAAATACTATTTAAAAATCTTATATTTAACTTTTATGATAGACTCACAGAGACACATCCAGGTTGTATTCTGAGTCTTGTACCATAGAATTTAGTTGTACACACTGTACCATTGGACAGAGAATTAGCAAGGACCGAGTCAGTGGAAATCTCCGGGAATTTTTCATTGGGCTGAGTGATTCACTCACCAAAGTGCTTTCACTGAATTGCCAAGACCACTTTCACAGCACTCCTGTTCTTCACAACGTACTTTTATGCAGTGACCTACACTGACATGGTTGTGCTTTAGAAACTCTGTGATTTACTTGCAAAATCAACTATAAAAAGTGATTGTCTAAGACTCAGAGATAGGGATATTAAGATAAAGATGAAGGTGATGATGATTGATAATAAAGTCACCAGTTTCAATTTAATGCAACAGCCATTAAAGGAAAAGTTAGGGCCTTATCCAATTTGTTAATTTACTCATTAACTCATAAAACATTTATTTGGGGCCAAGAATTGGGACAAATATTAAAAATTAATGGAAAAAATATTTGGTTACATTTTCCCCCCATTTTGTGTTTCTCAACAAATCTTTTGAAGAATATGGTTTTATTTATCTTTTTTTATATATTAAAAAAAAAAAAAAAAAAAAAAAAAAAAAGAACCATTCCAGACACTTCTAGCAATATTCATATAGTTTAAATCACAAAAATTCTGTTATGTTATAAGTTTTAATGACTAATTTATCATAATTTTATAAATGATTTAATTATGTCCTAAAGAAATAAGAACTGCATTGCAAGTTATTAAACTATGCTTTTCATTTGAGGAATGCACAAATACATTATATATAATAATACATGTCAAAAATTGGAATATTAAATTTCATAAAAATAAGGTATCATAATGATTAGACATAAAATATTGGAAATCCTATATAATAAAATGCTAATATGAAAATCAACTAAACAGTGGAACGACCAGTCGCTATGATGCGCACTGACCACCAGGAGGCAGATGCTCAATGCAGGAGCTGCCCCCTGGTGGTCAGTGCACTCCCACAGGGGGAGTGCCGCTCAGCCCAAAGTCATGGTGAGCACAGCAGCAGTGGCTGGAGCCTAAGGATGTACGACTGACAGCTTAGGCCCGCTCCTCCTGGGGAGCGGGCCTAAGCCTAAGCTGTCAGTTGGATATCTCCTGAGGGCTCCCAAGCTGTGAGAGGATGCAGGCTGGGCTGAGGGCCTCTCCCCTCGACTGCATGAATCTCGGACACCAGTCCTCTAGTCCTATATAATAAAAGGGTAATATGCAAACTGACCTTAATGGTGGAACCAGGAAGGACCGGTCACTATGATGCACACTGACCGCCAGGGGGCAGATGCTCAACACAGGAGCTGCCCCCTGGTGGTCAGTATGCTCCCACAGGGAGAGCTCCACTCAGGCACAAGCTGGGCTAAAGGCTGCGAGCGCAGCGTTGGTGGAGGGGGCCTCTCCCACCTCCTCAGCAGTGCTAAGGATAATCCGACTGATAATCCGGGCCTAAGCCATCAGTCAGACATCCCCCAAAGCTCCCAGGCTGACAAAGGGATGTCTGATTGCCAGCTTAGGCCCAATCCCCCGGGGAGCAGGCCTAAACCAGCAGACGAACATCCCCCAAGTGGTCCCAGACTGCAAGAGGGTACAGGCCAAGCTGAGGGACACCCCCCCCACCCCGAGTGCACAAATTTTCATGCATCAGGCCTCTAGTAATTGTATAATCTATGAACATAGCCTGGAAGAAACTTTTTTATTAAATTATTGAATGGAGGACTACAATGTAACCAAATAGGCACTTTCCAAATTATAAAGTTATTATTTTACAAAAAGTGTCTGCATATCAATTGCTTGAAAATTAGAATATTGTTTCAGCAGAACAATACCATAATTATTCATCAATTACACTGGCTAACTCATGAACCTTTCTGAATTTAATATTAAACTAACAAAGAAAAGTTTATATTGTACATTTCTATAACTGGGAGAAATTAACCAAAGAACTTATATGCATTTATGCATAACCCATGGACACAAATAACAGTGTGGTGAAGGCATGGATGAGGAGCAGGGGTGAACTAGAAGGGGTCAATGGGGAAAATAAGAGGACATATGTAATACTTTCAACAATAAACATTTTTTAAAATGCCATTGCTGAGAGAACTGAAGCTTGCTAAGCAGTATCATAAACATTTCCAGAAGCATGTTGAGATTAAATGTATATAGACATACTAACATCAGGCAGATGATGCAGAATCCAAACATAGGCTAAAGCTGTGGGTGTAGGAGGTAAGTAATATAACATTCTGAAGTCTAAACAGGAAGCTAACAGATAGCCCAGCACTTGGGCAGTGCGTGGCTATGAATTGAAGTCTCAGCTACAGGAATAAGAGGTCAGAGACAAAATTCCAAAAGGACAACGCTTTACCAGCAAGTGCCAAACAAAACCCTGACTTGTAAGTTAAGATCTTTACTAAGCTTATCCTACTGGCGTGGCTCAGTGGTTGAGTGTCAAACTATGAACCAGGAAGTAAGGGTTTGGTTCCAGGTCAGGGCATATGCCTGGGTTGCAGGCTAGATCCCCAGTGTGGGGCATGAAGGAGGCAGCCAATCAATGATTCTCTCTCATCATCGATGTTTCTATCTCTTTCTCCCTCTTCCTTTCTCTCTGAAATCAATAAAATATATATATTTTTAAAAAGATCCTTAGTAAGCTTAACCCTTCAGGCTTAAGTCCTCTATGAATTTAAATTTCACATAGTACATAAATTTAATAAACCATCTTGGTCACATCCAGTTTTTGATGATTAAGAGCAAAGCTGCTATATACAGCCATGTGCAATTTGGGGGACATTACTTTTCAAAGCAGTTGGTTAAGTACATAGGAGTATGATTGCTGCATCATAAGGGAAGGCTATCATTAGCATTATAAAAATCGCCAAGCAGCTGTTTGACTCTGTATTCCAAACAGCAATTAATGACAGCTTCTGGAATTCTGCATTTTTTCCATTATTTGGTAATGTTAGCTTTTTTAAAATTTGGGTATTGTTAGCTTTTTGGTTTTAGCCATTCTAACAGGTATGTTAGTGGTATCTCATTGTTGTTTTAATTTTCAACTCCCTGATAACAAATGCTGTTGAGCATATCTATTTTTTTTTCTCCTTTTTATAGAATTTATTTGGGTGTCACTGCTTAACAAAATTATACAAGTTTCAGGAACACAATTCCACAACACATCATTTGTACACCATACCACCCCAAATCATCTCCTCCCATTACTATTTATCTCCCCATACCTTCCTCTAGCCCCCTTCCTCTTACCAACCCTCCTAAAAATCAGCATGCTGCTGTCCATGTCCATGAGTAGTTGTTTTTTTTTTTGCTCAACCCTCCCACCTCCCTCAGTCAGACCCCCAATCCCCACCCCCTGACAGCTGTCAGCCTGCTTTCTATCTATGAGTCTGTTTCTACTTTGCTTATTAATTCATTTTGTTCATTAGATTCCACATCTGAGTGAAATCATATCGTACTTGTCTTTCTCTATAAGTGTGTGGGTCTCTTCATATCATATATCTATTATGCTCCACTGATCTGTCTATTCTGATTTGTTTTGATAACTGGTTGCTCTACAGTAAGTCTTGATATTGATGTCATAAACCTGCCAACTTTGTTCTTTTTTTCACAATCGGTGTTGGTTATTCTAAGTCTTTGATCTTTCTATGTAAACTTTAGAAAGAGTGTGTCAATATCTAGAAAAAAGGGTTCTTGGATTTTGATGTGGATTGTATTTAATCTATAGATCAGCTCCTATAAACTGGCATCCTAACAAGATTGAATCTTCCAATTTTTGACCCTGGAAAATTTCTCTACTTATCTAGATCTTTATTTTATTATATTTTCCACTGACAGATTCTATAGGTATTTTGTTAGGTATATGACTAAGTATTTCATATTTTTGTGCTAGTCTTAATTATATATTTTTATTTCAAATTTGAATTATTTATTACTAGTATATAGAAAAGTAATTAACTTTTGTATGTTAATCTTATATCTTATAACCTTGGCATACTTTCTTATTAGTTCTCTGTATATATGTTGAAGATAGAGATTACATGATTTAACAATGGAATGGTTATTCTAAGAGAAAAAGGAACCAAAGCTATTGGCCTGGGTAAATGGGCTTGGTGGTCATAATAATGGAAAAAAGAGCCCAAAAGTAGGATCAAGAAATTTGCTTTTGGAAACCCAATCCTGAGAAACCAGTTATTCATCCAAGTGGAGATATCAGTAGCCAGTTAAACACACAAATCTCAAGTTCTTGGAAGAAATCTTATTTGGGGACATACACTCAGTGTTAATTATCACATATATTCTTAGAATATGAAATGAATAAAAATAACTTAGATAATAAAAATAGCTATAAAAAGAATATGTCCATGAACTGAGGCCTGGAACATATAAAAATTTAAAGGTTTAGAAGATGAGAAGAAATCAGCAGGGAGGCTGAGAATAAGTTACCAAATATGTAAATACAGAACCAAAAGATGGTAGAACCTTTAAAAATAAGTGAAAGCAGTGTTTCAATAAAAAGTGTTGACCAACTACATCTAGCACAGTAGATAACTCAAGTCATTTACTTTCTAAGAAATGACCAGTTAAGCTGCAACATGGATGTCATCAGTGGCCTTTTAAAAAAAGTTATTTACTGAAGCAATAAGAAAAAGTTCCTGTTTGAAAAAGGCCCAAGGAAAATATAAAAAGATATGAAGTTAATATAATTTGCATTAACAAGTCTCAGGAGGTTTTGCTATAAAGGGAAGTAGAGACATGTGGAGTAGATGGATTATTTCTAAGGAAGGATTATATTTTAGCTTTTGTACATTGATAGAAATAATCGAGTGATTTGGTGATGCAGGAGGAAAGGAGTATTTATGAAGAAACATCTCTGCAAAACTGAGAAGTAATTGGATCAATTGCATGACTATAGGTGACTGGCAATAAGAGGAGCACAAATTCATTTAACAGCAGGGATGGCAGAGCATATAGGTAGAGATGCAGATAATAGGTAGGTGTTGTTTATGGTCTATGTAAATAAATTAAAATGATTTTGTACACATAGTTGTAATGTCATATATCCAAAATTCTAAAGGAAAATCTAAATTATACTTTATGTTGACAGTGGAGCAACATAAAATATGTGAGTTCATATGTCAGTATACAACGACAATATATTATCTAAACACTTAGAAATAAGCCATTAACAAGGAATGATATTTATTACCAGGTCATGGTTCAACATACTAGTTTATGGAATCTATACAAAATGGCAAAAACATAGCTCTAAAAGAATATATGTATTTGTACACATACACACATGTAGAAAGAAGGAACTGGCCTTGGCTAATAAGTAATTTAAAATGTAGGTTCAGCTGCCTGTCACAAAACAAAACAAACAAACAAAAACTGGTGCTGATGCAAAATGGAAGAGAACTACTCAGGTGCTGCAAATTGGAAGAATGGTGAATCCCCATCTCAAAGACCATTCCCCCTTCCTGCTCAAGCCGGTTTCTTATACAAATAGGGAGAGAAGGGCTTTTTTTTTTTCTATGCAATTATCTTACTAGCTTTTGGCATGCTGGGCTCCTGCTTATTCATCTTTCTAGTTTTTGGTGTGCTCAGTGGAGGAACCTCCCTCTACGTCTTCTTGGCCAATTAGGGAAACTCCCCAGTGCTCCCTGAATGTCCACAGTAACAGAACTGCAAATAAAGAAAATGTAAAAAAAAAAAAAAAAAATCAATAGCAAAATCTAACAAGTTTTTTTTCCTTTTTTTAAATTAAATCTTTATTGTTCAGACTATTACAGTTGTTCCTCTTTTTTTCCCCCATAGCTCCCCTCCACCCAGTTCCAACCCCACCCTCTGCCCTTACCCCCCCGCCACCACTGTCCTCATCCATAGGTGTACAATTTTTTTCCAGTCTCTTCCCGCACCCCCCATATCCATCTTGATGAAACTTTGGGTCCCTTTCTATGCCACTGATTCTATGTATATTCACCAGTTTATTCTGTTCATCAGTTTTTTTATTCACTTGATTTTTAGATTCACTTGTTGATAGATATGTATTGGTTGTCACTTAGTTGTTCATAATTTTTATCTTTACCTTTTTCTTCTTCCTTTTCTTAAAGAATACCCTTCAGGATTTCATATAGTACTCGTTTGGCAGTGATGAACTCCTTTAGCTTTTTCTTATCTGTGAAGCTCTTTATCTGACCTTCAATTCTACATGATAGCTTTGCTGGGTAGAGTAATCTTGGTTGTAGGTTCTTGGTATTCATCACTTTGAATATTTCTTGCTTCTCCCTTCTGGCCTGCATAGTTTCTGTTGAGAAATCAGCTGACAGTCGTAAGGGTACAACCTTGTAGGCAACAGACTGTTTTTCTCTTGCTGCTTTTAAGATTCTCTCTTTGTCTTTTGCTCTTGGCATTTTAATTATGATGTGTCTTGGTGTGGTCCTCTTTGGATTCCTTTTGTTTGGGGTTCTCTGCGCTTCCTGGACTTGGAAGTCTATTTCTTTCACCAGGTAGGGAAAGTTTTCTGTCATTATTTCTTCAAATAGGTTTTCAATATCTTGTTCTCTCTCTTCTTCTGGCACCCCCATAATTCGGATGTTGGTACGCTTGAAGTTGTCCCAGAAGCTCCTTACACTATCTTCATATTTTTGGATTCTTTTTTCTTTTTGTTTTTCCGGTTAGGTGTTTTTTGCTTCTTCGTATTTCAAATATTTGACTTGATTTTTGCGATTCTCTAGTCTGCTGTTGGGAGTTGTGTAATATTCTTTATTTCAGTCAGTGTATGCTTAATTTCTACTTGGTCCTTTTTCATATCCTCAAGGATCTCACTAGATTTATCTAGGATCTCACTAAATTTATCGACGGTTTCTAGAAAATTCTCGAAAAACCTTATAACCATAGTTTTAAACTCTATATCCAGTAGTTTGCTTTCCTTCATTTCTGTCATTTGTGACCTGTTTCTTTGTCTCCGCATTTTGGCTGCTTCCCTGTGTTGATAGAGTGGCTTTCTGTGCTAGGTGTCCTATAGGGCCCAGTGGCTCAGCCTCCCCAATTACCTGAGGTGGACACTCTTGGTGCACTCCTTTGTGGGCTTTGTCCACAGTCTTGTTGTAGTTAAGCCTTGATTGTTGTAGGTATCACTGGGAGGAATTGACCTCCAGGCCAATTGGCTGTGAGAATCAGCTGTGTCTAAGGTGTGAGAACTTCTGTGCTGGAGACACCCTTCTGGGGCAAGACTTGCTTCAGTGGGGCTTTGCTGCTCACTGAGTCTGCCCCCTGAGTGTGTCCCTTATGGATCTGAGGAGTTGTAATCTGGATGGTCCCACTCTGACCACTGGATACACTGGCTCTTGGATCTCTAAGGAGGTGCTAATTTAGCCTCTCCCTGAGGCTACACAGCAGGAGCTATGGAAAGATCTGCAGATTCCTCTTCTTTGTTTGGGATTTGGAGGTGCCCAGATGAGGCCCAGCTGTGAAGCAATTCAAGCTGCTGCAGGGCCTTGGGCCTTCTTTTGGATGTTCTGGGTCTCTCTGACCCAGCTGCAGTTTTTTAAGTAATTTTAGGTTGCAAAGGGCCAGGCCATTCATATGCAAAAGCCTCTATGCACAGGTTGGGTAGGGCGGGGTCTCAGGGAATCAACAGAGCGGAGCAAACAGCTATGGCTGATCCTTAGCTCTGCCCTAAGAGGCCCCGGGTGTCAGTGTCCTGCGATAATCGCTGCAAGCACCTCTGAGAGAAAGCCGCCCTCAATCCGGGGGTTGGGGCACCACCCTGGGTCGCGCACACGGCAGGGCCGATCTGGGGGTTGGGGCACCGCCCCGGGTTGCGCACACAGGAGGGCCGATCCGGGGGTTGGGGCACCGCCCCGGGTCGGGTTGCACACAGGACGCCCAGGCGGGCCGGCAGATCACTGCTGCCCTGCCCAGCCGCCCCTGGTCGGGTCACACACGGGATGCTCGGTCGGGTTGGCGGATCACTGCTGCCCTGCCCAGCCGCCCCTGGTCGGGTCACACACAGGATGCTGGGTCGGGTTGGCGGATCGCTGCAGCCCCGCCCGGCTGCCCCGGGTAGGTTCGCACACGGGATGCCCGGATGGAGGCCGGGCGGGCTGGCCGATCGCTGTTGCACCACCCGCTGCCCTGGGTCGGATTGCACCTGGACGCCCGCCGCCCCGGGTAGCAGATAGCAGGCCCGGATGGCGGCGTGGCAGGCGGGATGGCACTGCCCCGCCCCGCCTGCAGTATGCAAATTAACCACCATCTTTGTTGGCAGTTAATTTGCATATCGCTCTGATTAGCCAATGGGAGGTGTAGCGAAGGTACGGTCAATTAGTATGTTTGTCTATTATTATATAGGATAGGTGATTTTTTAAAAACATATTTTTATTGATTCAGAGAGGGAGAGAGAGATAGAAACATCAATAATGAGAGAGAATCACTGATCGGCTGCCTCCTATATATCCCATACTGAGGGCAAAGTCCGCAACTCAGGCATGAGCCCTGACTGGGAATCAAACCCGGGACCCTTCAGTTCAACACTCTATCCACTGAGCAAAACGAGCTGGGGCATGATAGGTGATTTTTTTAAAGAATGTTTTCTTTTATATTTAATTATTATCTAATATTTCTATAAGAGATATGCAATATATAACCTTTTTCTTATCCTGATATAAAGTACCTCAAAAAATCAATTACATGTCAATGTGATTTTAGTTTAGGCATGTACAAAATATATTTAAAATAACATTCTTATCCTTAACAAAAACTTTTTTTTAATCACAGTGAAATGGCTGCTTTGATAAAAATTAAATCTTAAAAAAACTCTAGTTCTGTAGTAACTTCTTATATCATGTCACTATGAAAATCTCTGCTGATGGTTAATTATTGTCAGAGTTGATATTAGTATTCCAGCTACAAACTCTTTAAAGAGATCTTAGTGTGACTGAAAAGGAGCTCCAGATGTTCAGATGGCTGTAATTTTGTCCCCAGCAAAGGTTATAATCAGGTTCATAATACAAGCCTCAATGAAGAAGCAGTGTACTATAGAAGAAAAGTATACTGGGCAAAAACTCATGAAAAAAAAAAACAGCTCAAAATTAGTCTCCATCACTTAGTAATTATGTGTTTGATTCATCCTCTACTGTTGTAAGCCTCAATTTCTTCAACTATGTAATAGAAATCATAATAACTGGCTTACTTGCTCATTTCTTATATAACAGTATATCTGTCAGATTTCAAAGAACTCTGTGTTTTGGTGTGTGTGTGTGTGTGTGTGTGTGTGTGTGTGTGTGTACTGAGACTCAGCTCTTATTTTCCCTCTCTTACCCTCAAATCACGTGACTTCATTAAAAAGTAATTACATTGGAGCAAGTAACCAACTATCATGAATAAAACCACTACTATAAAATTTTGAGAAGTATGTTTACATATTGTTTTACTTAAAATACAGATTTTTTAAAAGTATATGACAGTACCAAATTAAATGTGATCTTTACATTATTTACTTAATTTTACTTTCAAACTGGTGCAGCTAAAAATAGTGCAATATTATAGATCTTGATATTTCTACATGGACAGAGTAGGAAGCTCCTGTAGGCTGTAAATTCTGAAGCTTCTGAGTCATCCAGCCCTTCAGCCAAATTTTTCTTCGGAAATAAGGCAACTGCCCACATTTCTTAAAGAGAATTCCAAAATAATATAGGTCTCTTCTCCTATAAGCTAGCCTCCCTGCTGATCCTCCATCAAGTCTTCATTCCAGTAACACGAATTTTCTTGAATCTATTTGCATCTCTCTTCATCTCCTCTTCTCTTGGTTCTTTAGAACTATATATATATATATATATAGGCCGGCTATGTGGGGCCACCAGGCTGGCAGGGAGGTTAGTGCGGGGCAACCAAACACCTCAACAGCAGGCTTGTGGAGCGACCAGGCTGGCAGGGGGGGCAGTGAGGGGCAACAAAATGCCTGAACAGCAGGCTGTGCAGGGTGATCAGGCCGGCAGGGTGGCAGTGAGGGGTGACCAGGCCAAAAGAGGGGGGCAGTGAGGGGCAACAGGCTGGCAGGGGGCGCAGATGGCGGCACCTAGGCCGGCGCAGAGGGGGCAGTGAGGGGCGACTAAGCCGACAGAGGGTGGCAGTTGGGGGTGATCAGGCCAGCAGGGGGAGCAGTTGGGGGTGACCAGGACAGCAGAGAGGGGCAGAAGGGAGACCAGGCCGGTAGGCAGAGGTGGTTAGGGGTGATCAGGCTGGCAGGGGGGCCAGAAGGGGTGATCAGGCAGGCAGGCAGATGAGCAGTTAGGAGCCAGTGGTCCCAGTTTGTGAGTGGGATGTCCTCAGGTTCGGGCCTAAACCAGCAGTCGGTGATCCCCTGAGGGGTCCCGGATTGGAGAGGGTGCAAGCTGGGCGGAGGGGACCCTCCCAACCCCCTGCAGGAATTTCGTGCACCGGGCCTCTAGTATCTTTAAAATCAGAAAACCCCTTATATCTTTATCTTCTCTGAAAGATCCCATCCCCCTTACTTTAAGCCAGACTTGGCCATCTTCTCAGTTGTTGTTTCTTCGCTCTCACCAGAAACATTGGAAGTATATAAATACAACCCTTGTCACTTCAAGACTAGTATTTCTCCACCTTCTTGCAAAAATTTCTGTTCAATTTTTTAAAAACTTCACTTTCTCTACCATAGTCTTCCTAGCTCTCAGTCCAATGTCCTTACCCTTGATATACAAATTCCTCAGAAGCATTTTCCATATATACTGTTGCATTTCCCTGCTTCCTGCTCTCAGTTCAATACATTACAACACAACTATCATCAATATAACTTCATTAAAACACTCTTGGTAAGTTTACAAAAGGTTTGTATGTCTTCAAATCAAATTGACATTTTAAATTATTCCACTTACTTGATTACTCAGAGGCACTCAACAATAACTATACTCAAGTTGTTTAATTTTTTCCATGTCCCACAGTCTTCTGATTTTTTTTACTGTATATTTTAACTCAACTTTCTACTTGATAGCTAAGTTTTTTGTATATATGTTGACTATATTCATGACTCAAAGCAAATATTTCTTTTTAATCCTCTGTACACTCTTCCTTTAGTACTGAGTTCCTAAACCCATGACTGCAATTCTTTAAAAAGACTCTGAAATGGAAAGATAAATATCAAATTAACTCACTTATTTGTGGAATATAATGAACAACATAAACTGATGAACAAAAATAGATCCAGAGACAGAGAAGCATCGAACAGTCAAACCTCAGAGGGAAGGCAAGGGAGGAAGGGGTGGTGGTAGTGGTAAGAGGTCAACCAAAGGACTTGTATGCATGCATATAAGCATAACCAATGGACCCAGACACTAGCGGGGGGTGAGCGCATGTGGGGGCGGGTGGGGGGGGAGAGAGAAAGGAAGGAGAGTGGCCGGGAAGAAGTCAATGGGGGAAAAAGGTGACATATGGAATACTTAAATCAATAAAGAATTTTTAAAAATGATAAGAGAACAATAAAAAAGACTCTGAAATATATATTTTTAGTCCACAAATAACAACGACTATAAGGAAAATAAAATTGGATAATATGTTAAAGAATGAGAAGTAGGACAGGTCACTGGAAAGTCCTCTCTAAGAAGCTATTATTTGAGTTGAAACAAGGATCATGAAAAAAGCTGTGGTCAAGTAAAGGTCTGTGAGAAGAGTGGTCTAAACAGAAATGGCAGCAATTGCAAAGTTAGTGTGCAGGGAGCTGAAATGAGAATGGTTTGCAAAGACCATGCATACAGGGTTTTAAAAGCTATCTAAAGAGTTTTGATTGTATAAGGACATAGGGACATTGGAGAACTTCAATCAGGAGAGACAAAAATTGACTTGGGCCTTAAAAACATAAATCAACCTTGCCACTATGTGGAATAGGAAATGAGCTCCACAGGGAATGCACTAAGATAAGTTAATAGGGTTATGCAGAATCCAGGTAAAGCAGCAATGTGTGCATGAGCAAAGAATGGAGAAGAGAATATGAGAAACAGCAATTTTATAACACATACAGTATATTATTATATAATACTAGACGCCCGGTGCACAAAAATTTGTGCACTCGGGGGTCCCTTAGCCCGGCTTGTGCCCTCTCGCAGTCTGGGACCCCTCGGGAGATGTCCACCTGCTGGCTTACGCCCGCTCCCTGGGGGATTGGGCCTAAGCTGGCAGTCAGACATCCCAGCAGCCCTCGGGGGATGTCCACTTGCCAGCGGGGAGCAGGCCTAGCTGCAGTCGGACATCCTTAGCCCTGCTGAGGAGGCGAGAGAGGCTCCCACCACCACCGCTGTACTGGCAGCCGTGAGCCTGGCTTGTGGCTGAGCAGAGCTCTCCCTGTGGGAGAGCACTGACCACGAGGGGGCAGCTCCTGCATTGAGCATCTGCCCCCTGGTGGTCAGTGTGTGTCATAGTGACCAGTCATTCCCAGTCTTTCTGCTGTTAGGGTCAATTTGCATATTACCCTTTTATTATATAGGAGTGCCTGGCCAGCCTGGGTGAAGGGCTGATGGCTGTTTGCAGGCTGGACACAGCCCCTTCAGGGTGGGGGTCCCGCTTGGGTGCCTGGCCAGCATAGGTGAGGGGCTGATGGCTGTTTGCAGGCTGGCCACAGCCCCTTCAGGGTGGGGGTCCCACTTGGGTGCCTGGCCAGCATAGGTGAGGGGCTGAGGGCCGTTTGCAGGTTGGCCACAGCCCCTTCAGGGTGGGGTTCCTGCTGGGGTGCCTGGCCAGTCTGGGTGAGGGGCTGAGGGCCGTTTTCAAGCTGGCTAAGCCCCCCAGCGGGGACCCTCACCCCATGAGGTTGTGGCCAGCCTGGGTGAGGGGCTGATGGCTGTTTGCAGGCTGGCCACATCCCCCAGCCACCCAAGCTCCCAGTGGAGGCTGGCTGGAAGCAGGTATCTGGGATTTGTCTTCTAGAATTGAAACTTTGTTGCCATGAGCGGAGGCGACAGCTGGCTCATGGCAGGCAGGAAGCTTGGCTTCCTCCATCGCCCGGGCAACCAAGCCTCCTGCTTGCTCCAGCTCCGTGGCTGCCTGTGGCCATCTTGGTTGGGTTAATTTGCATATAGTCGCTCTGATTGGCTGGTGGGCGTGGCTTAGGGCATAGCAAAGGTATGGTCAATTATCATCTTTGTCTTTTATTAGTGTAGATGTAATATTCAGAAAGCTTATAGATTATTTTGTCGTTGAATTTGATACTGCATATGAGTTGTCAGGAAAAGAAGGAAATCAAGAATGTCTTCTATAGTTTTACTTTTAAAAATAAGAGGATTTCGGTGCAACTTAATAATTTGGAGTTCAGAAATGCAAATTAAATAGTACAGTTCATGTCCCACATTTCAAAAAATTTAAAGTGTCATAATGTCTCATTTAAGTGAGGATACTGGGAAATATAGGGTGTCCTAAAAATGTACATGCACTTTTAACAACTGATAGCTCAATTGATGTTTCTTTCTTTTCAGATTTAACCCATTTGAATTAATAATTATTCAAAGTGTGTATACATTTTTTGGGACACCCTATATGATTCTTCCATATTGTTGATTAAAGCATATATGAGTTCCAATTTGGGTTTGATACATCATTAAGTGAAAAAACTTATAAAACACATGTGCATCATGAAGCAATTGAGGTAAAAATATTAATATTAATAAAAGTGTAATTCTGTTATATATTTCTCATATATATTTGTAATGGTTGTTTTAGCATAATTCACACTGTGAAAATATGCACTTTAAGTATGCTATATTAGGCAATTCAGATCACTGTTAGAGTGATTTCAAAAGTCACTCAAATGCTTAGAGTAACTATCTCTGTTGATGAGTTTTGGGTACAGAAACTTCAAATCCGTTTCTGGAAAATGAATTATTTTTTATTGAGTAGAATTAGATCACAGACACTCACTAAAAGCCTAGATCTATTTTCTGGAAATTTCTGTTGACTATAACTAATGCAGCCACTTATTCTAATGCTATGTTTAGTTGTTCTCTGCCACCATTCAGTTGTTTTCATCTGGCATATCATATGTACTCACCCTCTCAAAGCTGGACTATTCCAGGAAATTGCCTGTCAGATGTCTGAACATCTACTGTTCTGGGGCAATCTAGCTTTTTTTTTAAATATTAGTTGAATTCAGCAAAAAAAAAAAAATTGCCCAAAACACAACAATTTAAACAAAATATTTTTTTCTAAAATAAAAGATGCGTCAAATTAAGCTCGATTATAGACACTGACATAAAAAAATGCATAGAAAATTAGAAAACTAGAATGAATGTATATTTTGTGTCTTAACATTCACCAAGAAAAAAATGATAAAAAGTATGTTTTTCAAATGGGAAAAAGATAAAATAATAGGAAAAAAAAAAGACCTGACTTTTCTCATTGTGTTCTAGTTAGGAAGCTACTCAAAAGTATTCACTTTGCTCGTCTTGGATGTAGAGATTAAAAAGGAGAACCCATAATGTATAACAGAAAAGCTTGTGCTTTAACACTAATCATCTTGGGGTCAGATACTTATCAACTGTATATTCTCAGATAAATCACTTCCTATGTCTAAATCTTTGTTTCCCATACATGTAAAATGGAGATAATTAAGATTCTTGCTCTATATGCAACTCAGGGTAAAATGCAGTGTACACTATGAATATGGTAAAATGTGTTAATAATCTGAGAATCCTTTGTAAACTGCCATGCAAATGATCATTATGTTATCATTGTGTTAATCCTGAGATTGGATGAGATCCTCCAATTCTCCACAAATATTGATGCCACAAAAATGTATGAACAATATTATTAAGCCGCATTATTGCTTTGTGAAGGAGAAACTGGAGAGAGCACAGGGCACACTCTACTGGTTGACATTTAATTAGAATTGTCTCTGAAGACTATTCTGATGGTAAGGGGCAGCACTCCACTGTGCTATGAATAAGAGAAAATAAGCCAGAACTAGTAGTTCCAGCCTTTGAGGAGCATTCCATCTGGTTAGGACAAGACAGAAAAAGTGAGATCAAAAGTAATTTTGCAGCCCTGGCAGGTAGCTCAGTTGGTTTGACCATCATCTTCATATGCCAAGGCTGCAGTTTCAATCCCAGGTCAGGGCACACACAAGAATCAACCAATAAATGAATAAATAAGTGGAACAATCTCAATCTCTCTCTCTCTCTCTCTCTCTCTCTCTCTCTCTCTCTCTTTCGCTTTCTCTCTCAAAACAATAGATATATATGTATATTTAAATCAGTTTTCAAAAGAGAAGACATGCAAGATTTTTAATATTTATCTCTTGTGGTACATATCATGGTTTTAGTTTGTATAAAGCTCAGTGTATTACAACTTTCCATATTAAAATATGGAGAAATCTAAATAAAGTGTGGAAATTCAATGATTCCTGAGAAAGTTGAAGGGAGTATTCAAAATACACAAATAATAAGAATGTATACTGAAGCTTATCAAAACAGAATCTATTAGTCATTATCTTTGTCTGTGACTTTTACCCATGGAATAGCCATGACTCTGCCACATCCAGTGAAGGAATCTTATTATAGATACTATGGGCCCGGTGCATGAAGTTCATGCACTGGGGGGGGGGGCGGGGCGGGGGTCCCTCAGCCCAGCCTGCCCCCTCTCACATGCTGGGAGCCCTCAGGGGATGTCCTACTGATGGCTTAGGCCCACTCCCTGCTCCCCTTGGGGAGCGGGCCTAAGCCGCAGTCTGGCCTCCCTTTGTGGGAGGCGACCGGGCTGATCAGGGGAAGGCGCCAGCCCCATCACCCCGCTGCTGCAGCCACTGCCAGTCACTGCAGCCACCAAGGTGTTTTCATCAACAAGGACTCCAGTCCCTTCACCATGAAAAAATGACAACTTTCTTTAGGCATTTTCAAGATGTGTCTTTCATAGGATATGAAATTTCTTTCTTTATTTTTTTTTTATCCTCACCTGAGGATATGTTTCTATTGATTTTTAGAGAATGTGGAAGAGAAAGGGAAAGAGAGAAACATCAAAGTGAGAGGAACACTTTGATTGGTTGCCTCCTGCATGAGCCCTGACCTGGGCCCCAGCCAGGGAAGAGCCTGCAACCTAGGTACATGCCCTTGGTCAGAATTGAACCCAGACCCTGTGGTAGGCAGGCTGAGGCATTATCTACTGAGCTAAACCGTCTAGGGCAGGATATGACATTTCTTAGCCCTTCAGCAGCAGACCTTCGTTTTTTTTTTCTCCAGGAGTGAGGTGGAAAAACCCTACATCACCTTCTTGGATTCTTATTACCCAAGTTAGTAAGAATATTACCAGTGGTGTACAGGGAGCTTAGCCAATGAGTGGCCAGAAAAGGTGTTTCCTCTGTAGTTCACACCG
>NW_005871049.1:24812714-24833082 GCF_000147115.1 Myotis lucifugus | reverse complement strand
CAGGGGCCCTCTCAGCTCTGATTGCAGGCTCATGCCCTGCCCAGGAGCCCCCTGGCTCAGGCCCTTCCTAGGCTGCTCAGGGCCCACACGGGGCCTACCTTGGAGTGACCTGGGTGCCTTATGATGTTTCCTGGACCCAGGCCACGTGTGCCTAGTATGCAAATTAACTGCCATCTTAGTTGGGTTAATTTGCATATCCACTCCTGATTGGCTTGTGGGCGTGGCTTGCGGGCATGGCTGGTGGGTGTAGTGGAGGTATGGTCAATTTGCATGTTTCTCTTTTATTAGATAAGATTAGCTGTCCCTGAGATTGAAACTTAAAAGGACACTGAAGAAAGACTTAGAAATAGCTCAAGGAATAAAATTCCTTGGATTGATCAGAAAGCCTTTAAATTTAGTGGCCTGGGATGTCTACCTTTACTCACCAGAAATAGAATAACAGAAAATAATGAGAAGAACAAAAGTAGTTAAAGACAACAGAAAAAAGAAAATGAGCTGTGCATTACCTGTCTCGTAAGAAAATGCCAGAATTCAAATCATCCTCTGGATTTCTGTAGCATCTTTTCCTACCCTGTCCCATACAGGGATGACATAAACAGAGCATTACAAGTGGGAGAGCACACTTCTAGGAGCTCAGTGAGTTATATATGTAGTAAAATGCATATTAACCCCTAGGATATGATTGCCTTGTATATAATGCAATGATAATGGCATAGGAAAGAAAATTTTCAAAAATTCTTTGATATCATGCTAATATGATACAGGTAAGTATGACAACATTTCCTGACAGCCTCAATTTACACAGATTCTGAAAATAAAATCCAAATTGACTTTAGAATGGAAATGGATTAATCAATATCTACATAAACCTAATTTAAAGAAATCTTATCTAATAAAAGAGAAACATGGTAATTAGCCGTACCGCCGCTACCCTTCCCATTGGCTAATCAGGGAGATATGCAAATTAACCGCCAACCAAGATGGCGGCCTGCAGCCAGGCAGCTTGAAGCGAACAGGGAGGCTTGCTTGCTTCAGTGACGGAGGAAGCCAAGCTTCCCCGCCTGCCTTGCCGGCCTCTGAGCTTACAGTTTGAAACATTGTAACAAATATAGAAGCTAAACCAAACCCCAGAAACCTGGTGTAGTCAGCCAGGCTTCAGCCAGCAAGACCACAACATTGTTTCGAATACAGAAGGTAAACAAAGGCCAGAAACCTGCTTTCAGTAGCCGAGCCTCAGAGAGAAAGCCGGCTCTCAGCTCCAGTGACAGCCATAGAAGGTAACTAAATGCCAGAATTAAAAAAAAGAAAAAAAGGAGAGGTTTGGAGCTTCAGTCGCCCGCCAGCCTGAAAACAGCCCTCAGCCCCTCAGCCAGACTGGCCAGGCACCCCAGTGGGGACCCCCACCCTGAAGCAACAAGATGGCGGCTAATTTGCATACTGAAGGCAGGCGGCAGCAGGCAAGGCTGTCTGAGGTCCGGGACCCGGATCTGTGACCCTGCCAGGCGGGGGCAGTGCTTGAGGCTGTCCGCGGTCTGGGACCTGGATCCATGTCCTTGCGGGCGGGGCGGCAGTGTTTGAGGCTGTCCGCGGTCCCAGGACCTGGATCTGTGACCCTGCCGGGCGGGGGGCACCGCGGGAGGCTGTCTGCAGTCCGGGACTCGGATCTGTGACCCTGCCGGGCGGGAGTCATTGCTTGAGGCTGTCTACGGGACCAAGACACAGATCTGTGACCCTGCGGGGGGGGGGGGGGGGGGAGGCAGCGCTTGAGGCTGTGCACAGTCCCGGGACTTGGATCCGTGACCCTTCACGGCGGGGAGGCAGCCATCAGTGCCCAGGAGTGACTGCGCAAGATCCGCCTCCTGGCCCAGAAGGTGCAGGATCGCAGGGACAGCCACCGTGGCAGGCCAGACTGATGTCCTCCTGGCCGCACCACGGGGGTGTGCGGATCTGCAAAGCCAGAGGCCTCCGGTGTGCACATACCCACCTGGTGTGCGAACATCCCCCAGCACACTGTCACCCTCCCACGCCTGCAACAGTTGCAAACCAAGGCGTGCACAAGTTCCCCCTGCCTCTCCACCGCACTTCCATCAACCCGGCATGCCTAACACCCCCACAGGATGTGCACACATCCCCTCTGATGTGCTCACGTCCTTTGGAGAGTGTCTGGGTGTTCTGGGTGCTGAGAGTGGGCGCCTGTGAGATGACAGTGAGAGGGCGGAGTGGTGATGCCCTGTTCCCACGGAGGCCAGTGCAGCTACGAGATCACCTCTGGGGAGTTAATGCAGGTGCTGAGGCAGGAGCAGGTGCAGACAGACACACCTGGTGGGCGCGGGCGGCCCTCTCTGAGGTGCCTTCAGTCAGCATTCAAGATCAAGAGCCCAGAGGCAGAGAGGAATTCCGTCCTCTCAGTGAAACAGTGGGATAGTTGGGGTGACTGTAGAGAAGGAATGTGCACTTTGGGTGCCAGCACCCATGAGTGAAGGCTGCCCTGACTGAGCCTTGCTTGCTTGGGGCCTAGCGCACTCCTGCTGGGCAACGGGTGACAGGACATGCTTTTCCGAATTAATGAGAGAAAACATTGATTCTCCTGCTGCCCAAGAAGGTGGAAAGTGAAGTGGGGAGACATGTGGGGAATGAGCAAGGTTCCCTGTCTGGGGGTTGCAAATCTGCTGTCGGTTTCTTTTACTGCTGACTAGAGATATACAGGGTGTCCCCCCAAAATGTATACACACTTTGAATACCTACTAATTCCAATGGTTTTAAGCATAAGAAAGGAACAACAATGGAGCTGTTATCTGTTAAAAGTGTGGGCACAAACAGGTAGTTGGACATTCCCTGAGGGGTCTCAGATTGGAGAGGGTGAAGGCCAGACTGAGGGGCCCCTTCTCCCCGCCCCCCCACCCCAGTGCACGAATTTCATGCACCGGGCTACTAGTCTATATATATAAAAGCCTAAGCAACTGTTCGTCTGATATCTATGACACACAGTGACCACCAGGTGGCATACACTCAATGCACAGGCATGGGAACATGGAACAGACTGATGAATCTCAGAGGGAAGGGGGAAGAAGGGGGAGGACGAGAAGAGATTAACCAAAGATTTTATATGCATTCTAGAGGCCCTGCGCATGGATTCGTGCACCGGTGGGGTCCTTCGGCCTGGCCTGCAGGGATTGGGCCAAAACCTGCAGTCTGACATCCCCCCAAAGGATGCAAGAGGGCACAGGCCAGGACAAGGGACCCCACTGGTGCATGAATCCGTGCACTGGGCCTCTAGTGTTTTATAAAGAAATAAAAAGTATTTCCTCAAATTATAATATAACACATTTTAGTTTTGTGTTCAACACTGGCAATGCTTTATTTATTCATGATAACCCTTAGGTAACAATAAAAAAAAACTTCTATTGTATTTCTAGTCACTAGAATATATGCAACAATGCTATGCCTATATGATAAAAAAATACTTTAGTATTAGTATATTAAAAATAGTAACAGCCCTAGCTGGTTTGGCCCAGTGGATAGAATGTCAGCCTGCAGACTGAAGGGTCCCAGATTCCATTCCAGTCAAAGGCATGTATCTCAGTTGCAGGTTCAATCCTTAGCCCTGGTTGGGGAGCATGAAGGAGGCAACCAATTGATGTATCTCTCTCACATCAATGTGTCTCTTCTCTGTCTCTCCCCTTCCCTTCCACTCTCTTTCTAAAAATCAACAGAAAAATATCCTCAGGTGATGATTGATAAATAAATAAATAAATAAATAAATAAATAAATAAATAAATAGAATAAAAGGTAAATCTCCTTTTAAAAATGAATAAAAATAAAAACAGTGTTCAAATTTACAACAGTATTGAGACGAGAATTCTGAGTAACCTAAATAGGTAGCTACCACTGACACTGTTGACCAATTCCCTATGTCTACTAAGAAATACACTATGGAGCTATGCATTTATACAAAAAATACATTTTCACAAATACATATATATTTGTGCATCTATTATATACTTTGGCTTCAAATTTGTATAGGTTCTCTCACCCTATTGAGCTGGACTCATACATAAGCTCATTTGACTCTAGGAAAAAGATTTTGAGTCCAGTCCAACATGAACAAGAAATACAAGTTTTCTTACATCTAATCTCCTTTCTTTTCCTATGTTTCCTTTCAAATGAGGGCCTATTCTTTGGCTGAATCGCATCACATTAATAAAATAGAAAGAGCACAATCAAAGAGGAGAGAGAATTTTTCAAAGTACACTTAATTTTAATCTTATTTTACAAAACTCTAACCACAACTGGTGGCCCCACCCTATCATTGATGAGTCTATTTCTATTATGTCTTTGTATCTATATATATATAATCTATCTATCTATCTAGATAGAGAAATATGCTAATTAACCGGGACACCATAATGGGTCGACCTGACAGGAGGAGGTTGCACACGCAGCATCGGAGGCGGGGCGGCAGGGGCCTGTCCTGGGGGAGCGCCTGATAGCAGTGGCCGCAGCTGCTTTAAGGGCCGGAGAGGGAGGCAGGGCTGAAGCGGCAGCAGTCATGGCTGCTGTGGGGCCCAGGGAGCGAGGCAGGGCCAGACCAGCAGCAGCTGCAGCTGCTGTGGGGCCCAGGGAGGGAGGCAGAGCTGGACCGGAGGGTGGGCGGCACTGTGCAATTTCGAATCTCGTGCTGGGCTCCTCGTATTATATAAGCATTATCTTTACTGGAAGAGAGACGTGGCAAAAAGCCATCCTTAAATTTCTCTTGACAGTATGACACTAAAATGGAGGATTGCATCTTGTGAACTAATATTTGATATAATGTTTTATTTTATTCCATATGAAAATTAATAACATTTTAAACAATAAGCATATTTTTTAAAGTGTGTATGAAGAATGTGACACTAGAACTTTCCAAAGAATAGCATGAGTATTTGTTAAATGAATGCAGAAATGAATAAACTGTCTTCTGCCAGATCCAATTAAGTTCCTTCAGAATTTCTCAGGCCAAAAGTAGGTGACTAATCAAGAGCCAAGTAAATAGAAATTCCAAAATGTCTCCTTCCTTATTTCACACACATTGGCCAAAACTTCCTTTATAGAAACAAACCTAAACAGCATTGTCAATCAACTACTTTCAGAGCTTAGCAAAAATTGCTTTCCGTAGAACAACTAGCCTATTTGAGCAAAGTTGATTCATTTCGTTTCACTTCATTTCAATGAAATTCACTTCACTTGCTTTAATCAATCCCATTATTTACAGTGATTTGAAAGCAGCTATCAAAACCACTGACCTCTTTCAAGGGTTGTGATTTAAAGTATATAGCAATAGTCTATAAATATAGCATATTTCACAAAACTTGGTCTATGCTACTATCAAGCACTATGTTCAAAGGCACATTAGGCAATTATGAGCTTGTAGAATAATCTGTATTGTTTTGGATGATATGTGACTTACATACTTTTTATATTACAGTGAGATCTAAATGTATTCTCATTTTCTGAATTTTTACACGGCTATACATTTTCAAAACACTCTCAAGAGAATTCATAGAACACCTATTTTCCATAAAAATTGAGTGATGCTTTAGCACCAAAAGAAAGATCATTCATCCTATTCTATAATTGTGTTAATTCTATCACATATTTAATTTCATTTTTAAAAATCTAACTGATTTATACTATGTATTCCTTTGTGTCAAATACCAATTCTGAGAACCTAAGTATTTTAGTGGTACATCTATTTTCTATTCAAGTGCAAAAGTCCTAGAATTTTCTGAGAATCGGGCATCCAAAATTTGAGACATTTTTCAAATTTATACAAGAGGTATCATTACAAGCCTTCTATTTTTGTCAGTGTTATCAGATTTCTGGTGGTTATCTCGCCATGTAGTGCATACATAATACATGTTTTTTGTTGTGTTTTTCAATTAGGCTATTGTAAGTGCGAACATCGATAGAGTTTTCCCTTATATATTCACATTATTCCAAGAAATAGGCCATTTGATGATGATGATCCAACTGCTACTCAGTCTTCAGTTCAAGCATATATAATCTAGTACACTTGCCCAAGATTCAAACTGAACAGTAAAAGAAGCAAAATAAAAATGGTTAACTTTCAGTTTAGGTGGTCATCGCACCTTAATTTTTCTAAACCTTTATCATCTGCTTTAAAATTAAGAGGATCTGATTGGTTAAATATAGAGACAGTAAAAAGGTGTCCTCTAAAAGTAGATGCAGGCCCAGAGCAGGGCTAGTGGGACTAAACTGAATTTCAGCGGCCCTCACTTGGATCCTTTTGGTCATTACAATTTGCAAAACAAATTCATTTTAGGCAGCTGGGGATTCATAAACCCCTAAGCTGTTGGGACAAAGATTGGGGAGAGAGCTTTTTTTTCAGTTTTACTGAGATTTAATTGACATTCAGCACTGTACAAGTTTTAAGTTCAGCATAATAACTTGGTTTACATATAATGGATAATTATTAGCTACCATCCATCATCTCACATAGACATAAAAAAGAAAAAAATGTTTAAAAAGTTTTTTCTTTGTGATGAGAACTTGGCGACTTAGCAACTTTCAAATATACTATACAGCAATGTTAACTATAGTCATGTTATACATGTTATACATTACATCACTAGGACTTACTTATTTTATAAATGGAAGTTTGTACCACTTGACAAAAGGGGAACTTTTTAATCTCCTTAGAGAATGAGACAAATGCTTACCCTAAAGGAAAGGACAGGGTACCCAGATGTATGAGGAAAGAGATATTACCAGGTAAGGGTGTACAGAATGGAAGTGGGAATATTGAGGACTAGTGAGAAAAACTCAAGTAAGCTTCAAAATTTGTTCACTTCCTGAAGGTGCTGAAATCTTACTGAGAAAAAATACCATTCAAGCCAAAATAAAAACAAAAATGAAATCAAAGTTGGAATTTCTATGTGACGCATGGTTGACAAAGTAGATGAAGAACTGGGTTCTCATTATAGATCTCAGCAAGGGACATACTGGAGAGGAAAGGGCAGAAGCTTTCCCTGTGGTGAAGAGAACTGACAGCAGTAGCTGCTCACTGGTCATTTTGGAGGCCAGGCATCTCTGTAAGGAGAAGGGGTACCACCACTGCCTTCACATGTGGCCCAGAGGCCATATAGAATGTATGGAAAAGACAACATACGAAAGGCTTCAAATCTTTGAACTGAAGGCTTTGGCACAAGTTCCACAGATACTGCTCTTGGACAAGAATAAAAAAATAAATACATTCATTTTTATTACTTTCATAATCTTATGTTGGAAAAATAATTTGATAAATAGCATGTATACTCTAATTCCTGCTGGTGTTTATTTGTAATATAGTATATAGCTTTATTAAAATTATAGCAGTATAAAATGCACAAATCATCTCTAATTGTCCCTGACCACACTTTTATATGTATGTGTATGTATGTATATGTATCTAGAGACTAATGCTATTACTCAGCTCTGCTCAAGTGTGAGAAAGTAGTATACATGATTATTAGAATTCATGGACTTGCTTTTAAAGAGACAGGTTTGAAGTACATGTGTACATTTTTGATAAAAGTATATAAACTTTGTTTCTCTTGTCCTTATTCATAATTTCAGCATTTTTGTACATCCTCAATGAGTGTGTTATTTATGTTCAAGGCCTTTAATTGCCAGAGAATTAGTGTAATTTGCTATGCATCTGCTGAAAATCCCTGAATGGAACCTATTCCTAAGGATGAATAATTGTAAGAGGAAATGTGTTAGGCCAGCTTACATTTTCCTTTTTGATATAATTTTTTTTAACCTTGGTACCAGTCCTACTCATAACTACAAATGACTTGTGTGAGACAAAATTCCTTTAAATCAACTTTCTATAGTAATTTCCTTAACAGCTAACATTGTAGCTTTATTCTCTGAATTGTCAGCTTTGCTATCTTCCAATTCTCTCAACTTTTTGAAGGATTTTTAAAGCTGGAAAAGGTTTATTTCTCCCACTAAAGCTGAAATTCCAATAGTTGGTTATGCTTCAGATACCAAGGTATGCACAAAATCACCTGGTTTCAGACCTGTGGAGTGTTTAATGAGTAGCTGGTCGATACTGGAAGGCACTCAAGAACCTTTCTCCATATATCTCTCTGGTACACTCAGCAGGATAGCTACCCTCATACCACAGAGAACTGGGAAAGGCAGAAACCAGAGGCAGTGCCAAAAGAAAAGATCTTGTAGATCCTAAGAACTCAGAATTCTTCTGTCTTTGGGTCAGTTTTAATTGGGTCAATAACTTTGATACTTGATTTGCTCCTTGACCAATTTATCTGAAATGTTTGTTTGTTTTTGCATTTTTCCTCCAAATGCCTGCGCTGAAGTCCTAACTAAATTTCCTTTGTCTCTGGGTAAGAGGTAGGAGGTACTATCCATAAACTGTCAGGATCCAATGACATTGCAGAAATGTACTCTCTTTAATGAGGGTTCTTCAGTGAGTGTGGATCTCTTGATAAACCACAGCAACACCTCCATAAGTCTTTCCTGAATATGAATTTTCTTGTTAGCAAAGGTAAACTTGTTTCTTAATTTGTAGCATGCTTACATGCCCAGTATGGTTGGGGTGTTGTTCTGTATTTAGTCCCTCTTCCAGAAGCCTCTACCAAGGTTGTAGTTAATTAGCCCAACAAATAGCAGCTCTTCATGCCCCTGCAACAGATTGTGGGTCCACCCTTGGCCCATCCTGCTTCTACAAATAAACAGTAATTCTAGACTAGGCAGCTCCAAGCCTGCAATAAGCATGTGTCTGGTACTGCTGCTGCTGCTACAAATAATTTGTGGGAAAGGCTGACTTGGTTTTAAACATACTTTATATAAATATGCCTCCGAAGTTGATCTCTCTTTGCCTGTGATGACTGTTTCCTGACTAACATCCAGTTGCTTTCTTCTTTAATTCTAGCCTTCCAGTTTCTGCCCTTTGAAAGATCAAATTGTAAACTTATTTTGGCTGGCATCCCTATTATAGAATATTTTTTATCTTTGTGAATTGTGCATGTACATGTATGTGCGTCTTCCTAACCCAAGAGCTTTTCTTTTGCTCAATAGTGAATTCTGACTCATATTCACTACCAGCTCTAGGATAACCTAGAACATTTCTTCACTTCAATCACCTGCTTACTAAACACAATTACCTTATCCCAGGCCACTGGGCTTGATCTTCAAGTCAACGGGGTTCTCACCATTACCACAAAATTTGACTTTACCATAGTCTTCAGACTGCCATAACTGGTCAGATTAACTTGAGCACATTTATCTAAATTAAAATTTCTCTCTCAGATAACCACATAAATAGTATTTTTCATTTAAATCAGAAGACAAGAAAGTGTTTCACTAAGAAAATGCAAATTCTTTTATTTTGTACCTATTATACCTCTCTTAGGAGGATTTTATAATCCAATTATACTCTGAAAAATGTTTATGCCACAAATTTATTACTAAAATTATTATCAAAGGAAATAAAATATTACACATTTATAATTTTGTACACTCCTCTTTACCCATTGTAAAATGTATTTTATAGCATGTATGTTATATTGCATGTAATTATAATATATAATAACAAATGGCTTTTAAGAAACAAAACTATTAAATTATAGTAGCACAAAACTATGTTCTGTTTTAGTGAAAATATTTAATTTTATTTTATGTTTCCCTTGGTCCTCTAAACCTCTCAGGCATGTTCCCACCATACCACTTGCTGTCTCTCTACACATAATTCCCTTCCCCAAATATACTTCAGTCCTTTACACAAACATCACTTTTCGATGAGGCTTCCCTAACTACACTATTGAAAATTTCAACTTTATTTCTCAAATCTCCTCTTCTCCCTCTCTCCCCCACCCCATTTTCATTTTCTCTATGACAGTTATGTATGTTTTATTTATTAATCTGTCAGTAAGAACCTAGGCCATCTAAAGACATTTCATATGGTTATAAAAATATAAATCATCCCCCTTAACAGCAGAATATCACTGTAGATATTTCCATGCCCCTCAGTCAAACAGCCTGTGAAGAAATCATTGCCAACTACCCTTATGGATAGGGATACTCATGTGATCAAGGGATATAACAGACAGATGGAACTCTCATGAGACCTCTTTAAGACTGGGGAAGATCCATTTTTCACTTCATCTTGCCTGGAATAAATCTTTAATGCTGGAAGTGGAACAACCAACTTACAGCCATAAGGTGATAAGTGGGAGGGCAACACCATTGGCTAAGAATGGTTGATCAGAAAGATTGGGCTTAAGTCAATGGACATTGGAGGCGGACTTCCTTTTTCCAGACACCCTTGTTATGTGAGAATAACAGTCCCTCACCTGATTAAACCACCATTATTTGAGTTCTCTGTTACAAGCATTTAAACAAAAATCCTGGCCTATACAAATCTAAAAAAAATCTCACAAAGTTCTACCTTCTAATTGATCCTCTGCCCTGAGAGTTTACATATAAAATATACTTCACAACTTTAATATAATATATACCTCACAACTTAGGTGATTATGGCTACTCCTCACTCCCACAAAACACAGTGTGAAGGCTTTATGTCAGATATTTAATACATTTTATTCACCAAGTTGGGAGCTTTTTAACACTTGCTAATGACTGCTGCTATCTTCCATCAGTGATTTTCTAAGTGATTGCTGGCAGATATTATTGTACCTGCTACATCTATTTCAAGCACATGGTCAGACTGACCTGGTACAATATATTTGCTCTGAGAGCTGATTGGACCGTATTGTCAGATTAAAGAAGAACTGAAAAAAAAATCTACTTTAAAAATTTTTGTAAAGCAAATACCCTGAGTCACTTTTGGAAGCTGTTTTTCAGTCTACCATTCTAAAAATCTCATGCCATTGCCTTCTTAAATGAAAATGACACTGTTGGAAGATGAACTCCAAAGGGCAAGTATTTCTGTCCCTTTTGTACAGTGCTCGATCCAGGGACTTAGGACATTGTGTGGCACAGAGCAGACATGAAAGAAATAGTTGTTGAATTGAATGTAATAAAAATGGTCCAGTTTTTATTATTGCCTCTTTGGGAAAAAATGCTGCATTTAGGGCAGATTATTTCCAAATTTAATAACCAGCAACCCCTTTTCATTACTAAGCAGAAAATCAATATTCCCATGGAACATAAAAATATATGTTTTGAGAATAAGTATGTTTTTCTGACTTTTGCTTAGAGTAGCTGGCAACATCATATATCAAAAATTCAAATACATAAATATTAAATGTGTTCATTGTTCCTTCTTTGGTCACTAAGTATACACACAGGCCAGGATCAAGGACTCAGTCCAAATATGTGGCACGAATGAGAAAGTAAGAGGAAGAGCTAGGTCCAGTATACCAGTGTCTTTCAGATCAAGGGCAGCAGTAATGGTCTTAATCCAGAGAGAAGCAAACTTATTGAGGATACCTCACTGAGATGCAAGACACTTGAATGACTCATAAAGGAAGAGAAATAAGAGTTCCAACTGAGAAGATTTCCTTCAAATTAAGCATTGATTATAATGAACATCTTATAAAGCAATGCTGTTGAGCTAAGTTTTACAATTTAATATCAGTCTACTCTAAATATGTTGCACTTCTGAGATTAATCCACTTCTTCAGCTCTAATAGCCAGGGTGTTAGCTGATTTCCAATGAAGACATTTCTGTTTTAGACTGTTCTCTCCCAATTCAATGTCACCTTAAACCATCTCTTTTTTAAGTCTTGGCATTCCAGCTCAGTTTAATGAAAAACTCAATTTCAAAGTACAGTCCTATAAGACATGCTGAAGTCTACTTAAGTAAATAGAGGTTTTAGGCTTTAATAAAAAGAATATGAAATTTAGTTCTTTTCTAAATTTATATCAACCTATTTTCAGAACGGTATCTTATCAACAGCCTCTGCTATTAGATAACTCCCTAACTGTCTATATTTCAGGGTTTCATCTCACATGTCACATCTCTTGCTGTATTGCCTAATATCTGACAATGCCTTTCACTGGAATGCTAGGTGTTTTGGAGCAGGGGACAGGGAAGAAAGTTTAATGATTCTGCTCTGAATAAGTTTTGGCGATCTATCGAGCATTTCATCCTAGTTTGTCTGAGGTTTTATTTTTCCTTGATAGCTAGGATATCAGATTAATAGTTGATATTGATCTTAAAGTGTTTTAGGAATCTGAGTATCAAAGGATGAAGAAAAGACATTTTTGAATAATGAAAATATGAATGTGACTTCTAATTCCTCTGATTACCAGTGAGAGGATTTTAAGCAAACCATTTAACTTCCCTGAAATGGTTTTTTTTTTTATCTACTAAATCCTAGTCATGACATTCATAAAAATATTGCAATAGTTATATAAAATAATGTATTAAATTGTCTGAAATATAGTTCTTGCCCAAAGATCATTGCCTATTATGTAATAGCATACTTGTTTAACTAGCAAAATTTACTAAGAGTGATGAAAATGTAGAGAAAGCTTAAAAGCAAGAATGATATGTTTAAAAAATAGGAAGAAGGCAAATTCACATACACAGATTAAAGCCATGAGGAGAATGGGATCAGGAAGTCACTGGGTTATCTATATTACAAATATATTAAAATTCTTATATTCTCTGACTCAAGAATTCAAGCAGTCTGCGTGCTGACAGCTGCCTTTTGAGGAGATTAGAGCATATGGGGACCCTGTTCTTGGACATATAATTAAATTCAAAAATTGGTTCTGGGAATCACTGAGCAAATGATCATGAATCAATTATTATTATAGACGGTTTATGGGTTGTTATAAATTATTTTTATAATCATTATGAATCAATCTATACTTATTAAAGTAGAGATGGTATAAGTAAGTATTACACTGGGATAATTATTACTCTCTTGAAGTCTCTGTAAATTTTTCAAAATAGCAAAATTTTCTCTAATGCTTAGTAAAACATTTATGAAAACAATTTATCTAAGCAAATTTTTATATATTTACAAATATATTGCTTCTGTAAAAACAAACAACAAAAATACACAATAATTTATTAACCTCTTTAACTTAGTTTTAATCTTCCTGAACCTGTTCACTGACCCCTGATTGTTTTTCCCACTACAGTCATTTCCATCACCTTCATTACAAATTATGTTCTATTTGCACTGAACTTCTTTCTGTTCCTGCAATAAACCGTTCTCACTTTCGTCACTATATGGGAATGTTCTGGGATCTTATTCTAAACAGCTTCTCCAGGATGTCTTTCTTGACCTTAATACATTGGATTGCATACCTTCCCTAATTGCTCTCACAGAACCAACACTTAAGACTTCCTCAACTAAGCTCCTATAATATTGTAACAGCTTACTTAGTTGCCGGAAGCTGGTCCATCCTTGCTGCTTGACACAGTTGCTGCAGGGAAGAAACATCTGCACAGCATATGTTTCAAGGGACCTAGCGTATATGGCATACTGTTCTTAATATGTTTGCTTCCCCCTCTTAGCGCTATATGTTTTAACCAGGGCCACCTCCCTGAGAAAGGTTGTTTCCCCAGGTGGGGATGTTTCCCTGGAGTTGGGGATTGACGGGACTGGGGAGGGGAATGAATCAGTAAAACCCCCTAGTGTTACAGAAATACCATGTACTACTTATGAAGAACTTGGACTAAGACTGTTGGCAATAAATTTGGGACTTGTTGGGCTCACATCCCCAGGGGTCTGCCCACCAGGGAAAGCACCAAAGCCTATACCCCTGGAGACCCACCGACACAGGGCAATCCCAAGGAAGGCAAGCAGCAGTGCTGGGAGGACATAACCTTTACTGGGTAGGATAATCTTCTTCAGTCACTTCCTTGTAGCCTATCAGTAGAGCAGTAGAATAGTGACCTTGCAATAGCCCTTATAATGGAACACAGAGATTAACCTAGACAAGATTAAATCAACAGAACTAGATAGAGACAGGATTTCTGGCAAAGGTCAGATAAGAAACTATGGACATGAAACCAGGAACTGTAGAAGGCCAAGGGAGGACCCAAAACATACCATTATGTCATGCTTATAAATACAGTTGTAACAGAACAATAAGAGAGAGAAAAAGAGAGTACCTGGCTATGCTGATCAACTGAACGCTGTCTCCGTGTCATTCCTTCTTCTCCGACTCCATCCACACCTTTGGGAACCCCTGGACCTGCTGGGGCAGGATCCCAACACTTAGTAGACTTGTTTTACCCACAAAGACAACAAACACCATGAGGCCAAGGATCATAATTACACTGGCTCACACTTAAATCACTAGTATCTGGCTCAATAATTATCAAAAAGATGAACTTGGGTAAGAGAGAAAATTAGAAAGATATGCTTATGGGATAATAAATCCTAACACACACATTTGTACACAAATTTGAAAAGGTTTTTTGTGGTAAAAAAAAACAACAACAATTTGTTACTTCACCTGGACTTTTCATCAAGCTCAAGGAAGTTTCCCTTAGGAGGTCTGTGGGTAAAGCAGTACTGTTATTGGTATTTCTAGTACAATAATACCATAATGAAGGATAATATTTGTTCTGCCCATGTATACACTTTCTACAAATACACCTCTGAGGTCATAGGGAAAGGCACAGTCCTTGCTTACCTAACAATAGTGACATAACTTGAAATCAGTTACCAGGATAAACAATAGCTAAACATACCAATAGAGTGCACAATTAATTCATAAGTTTGAAGGGAATGCACCACATAATAGGTTACTATTCAGAGTGATGTAAGATTAAGTACATTTATTTTGTCCAAAAATATTTGAGTTGCATACTCTGTGTAAGGCACTCTGTTAGAAATGTGCACAATAATTCTAAAACTCAAATACACGCACACACGTCCATCTATGTTGACAAGCAAAATCAGATAAATTTTTAGGTATATTGCCTTATAAGTTTGTGGAATGGGATAATCAGTTCTTGCTGAAAAGATCGGAATAGATACATCTTCATGGAACACGTAGCATTTACCCTTAGCCTTAATGGGAGCGAGTGATGACAGGACAATAAATGAGTGGACTGTGAAAAGTCCAATAAAAGTAGAGTTTGTGTTGAGAGACCAAAACAGAGACAGTAGGATATATATTTGGGGAAATTTGAATAGTGTATAGAGTTCATGCAGAAATATGACAAGCCATAAAAAAAAAGTTTAATCTGAAACAGCCATCATTCTGAATGACAAGGTAAGGATCTGGGATGTAGTGAGATCATCTGACATGGCTGCCTTCTTCTATATTTCTTCATGAGAAAGAAATTCACTTCTGTCTCTTATGTGGTACTGTTATTTTAAGTTTTCTGTCAAAGAAAAACCTAATCCTAAAATAACACAGAGAAAAAACACCTGTCTTTTTTATAACTTCTATCAAATTGTTACCAGGATAGACTTGTTTTGAAAGACTACAAGAATCAAATTGGGACTAAGTGGTGAATTTACAAATAATCAGATATTATTTCATAGATTACTTACTGAATTTCTGCTATGTGTCAGATACTGTGCTAGGCATCAAGAATACAGTGTAAGCTAAACTAAAATGGCTGTGTCTTCCTAAAATGCTTTGTTTTATTAAGAGTAAATATTTTAATAAGGTAATTGTTTGTTTTTATTAATTTATCTTTATTGTTGAAAGTATTACAGATGTCCCCTTTGTTCTTTGTTTTTTTCACCATTGACCGCCCTCTGGTCGCCCCTCCCAAGCCTTCACCATACTATCTTCCGTGTGGATGGGCTGTCTGCATATAAATCCCCTGGTTAACCTCTCCCTCTCCCAGCCAGACCCACCCCACCTTCACGCTGAAATTCTCAGCAGTCTGTTTCATGGTTCTATGTCTCTGAATTTATTTTGTTCATCAGTTTATTGTGTTTATTAGATTCCATATATGAGTGAGATCTTGTGATATTATCAAAAATAAAGTAAATATAGGGGTGAGCAAACGTAGGTTAACAGTTGTTCAAATGGAAAAAGACATGCAGGTTATGATTATTACAATAGCTTTTTAACTCAGAATGTCCAATGGCACAGTAAACCCACTTTTGCCCAACCCTGTTTATAATTTGGGAAAGCTCTATGAAAGAAAGGAAGAGAAGGAACTTTCAGGTGGTCAGAGTTGCCCATATGTGGAAGTGGCTACTTTTATCACTTCATATTGTTGGTTTTCAAAATAGATGACACGTAGGCACAGAGTAGATGACAGCTTGGGAATATGGCAAAGAAAATAAGCTGCCTGAAATTGAAGGTTCCACATACACCATGCATAGATCCTTTGATTTGGATTCTTGCAGAAATTATTCTATAAATATTAAAGTTTTTTAAGGAATAAATTCTCAGTACTCTATTTTAAATTTTGTTTTATGTAGCTCACAAAATGCTTTTGTGTTCCGGTTGATAAGTGGCTTGATAGATTTTGTGGTATTGAAAGAAGCATCTTTAATTCCAGATTTATACTTTGGCCTCCTCAGTAGTTAGCATGTCTTTTATCTTCCACCATGAGATTTGATGGGAATGCTTAATGATATGTGTTGCAGAGGAACTCATATGGTTTCAGGCTGGTGTTCAGTTTAACCTTTAGGGAACCAGATAATTCCCGAAAGACATTATAATGTTCCATGTTCATAATGTAAATGATTTGGGGAATTCAAAGAAAGCAGCATAACATATAATTGCCTTATTAATCCTGTAAAGTCTCTTATTCTGATGAAAATAGCACAACGCCTCACAAACAGCTAGTGTGCATGCTTTTAAAAGCACTCTGCTGCACCATTAGGATGAAAATATACACTGACGTTTTCTTATTAATTCTGAAGTTCTGTGTTTACTTTCTTTAGGCAATCTATTCCACTTTCTGAAGCTATTTCAAATTTAGCTTGGCAGTCAAAAGTAGCTTAAAAGTGATCTCTACTTTTATTTTTGGAAACAATTTTCAACTTTAAATGCCCTCCTGGAACATTTCATTGTATCTCTCCAAGTAGTATTGGTTTCTCTCTCTACTAACTAGCAAGTCAAAATAATGTAACAATGTGACTTAATTGATTTTTAAAAGAAGTTCTAATGTTTAAAAAATAGTAAGTGGCAAAATAATATTAAGGGCTTGTGTATTAGAGGACCTAAAAGTATAGATATTTTTTGAGAGCAAAATATATAATTTAAAATATATCACGTTTTCAAGGAAATTATTGAAATGTTATTTTCATGTATAGCTCCTAATTAAGGAATGTGTTGGTGAACATTATAGAAGCAATTGACAGAAACTCATGATGAGGGTAATTCAGTGGAGGAGATAGATGACTTTATCTCACACAACATTTTTCAAGGATCCCTAGCTATTGAAATATTAGCATGTTATACATATTCCCACATAAATGCTTTGTGATCACATCACTTTGGGAAGTGCTGGGTGATAGACTATAAAATATTTCTGTAACATAAACCTTAGTTTTACACAGAATTTCATGTGACTAATTTTGAATGTTTCATCCAAATGAATCAAGTCTTACATCATTTTAAGAATTTGGGGCATGGAGCTATGTCGCTCACACCAGGTGACACTGGGCTGAACACAGACAGCAATTGACGTCAGCAGGCATCAGATGCCCCTAAAGTGAATTCTGCTCTGTGGGGTCAGCCCCTGCACAACAACAGTTCCTCTGCTGCAGTCACAGCAATTCCAGATAGCCAATCAATCAGGCTGAGAGTAAGTCCTTCTGACTGATGTTCCAACAGCAATAAAGGCTCAACTACAACAGAGGGCACACACAACACACACAGGCACATACCTGGAGCACTGGACTCAAGTGAGCATGGAGATTGTGCCACTGAGCCCCACAGGACACCTACTACATAAGAACACTAGCAAGGCTGGGAGAGGTAGCAGATCTACCTAATACACAGAAACAAACACAGGGAGGAAGCCAAAATGAGAAGACCAAAAATATGTCCCAACTGAAAAAAAAAAAAAGAACAAAACTCAAGAAAAAGAACTAAACAAAATGGAGACCAGCTATCTACCAAATGCAAAGTTCAAAACACTGGTTACAAGGATGTTCAATGAACTTACAGAAAGAGTAGATGACCACAGTGAGAAGTTTAAGAAAAAGATAGAAAACATAAAAATGGATAAAGAAAACAAAAAAGAACCAGTTAGAAATGAAGAATACAATAATGGAAATGAAGAATACATTAGATGAAATCAACATGAGATTAGATTAAGCAGAGGATGTAATCAGTGATTTGGAAGACAAGATAGCAGAACAGCAAACCAGAAAAAAGAATAAAAAAAATGAGGACATTTTAACAGGGCTTTGGGACAACAATCAAGTGTTCCAGCATTCATATCATAGAAGTACTAGAAGGAGAAAAGAGAGAGAAAGGACTTGAAAACCTATTTGAAAAAATATTGACAAAAAAACTTTCCTAACCTGGTGAAGGAAATAGAAACACAAATTTAGGAAGTGCAGAGTCCCCAACAAGATGAACTGAAAGAGGCACACACCAAGACACATCATAATTAAAATGCCAACAGTTAACGACAAAGAGAGAATCTTAAAGCAGCAAGAGAAAAACAGTTACTCACAAGGGTGCTCCCAAAGGACTGTCAGCTGGTTTCTCAACAGAAACTTTGCATCTCAGAAGGGATTGGAATAAAATAGTCAAAGGGATTAAAACGAAGATTACTCTACCTATCAAGCTACCATTTAGAATAATAAGATAAATAAAGAGCTTCCCAGACAAAATAAATAAATAAATAAATAAAAAGCTAAAGGAGTTCATCACCACCAAACCATCATTATAAGAAATGTTAAAAGAGTCTTATTTAAGAAGAAGAAAAAAACAAAAACAGAGGAATGTGGTTATAAAGAATAAAATGGCAATAAATACTTACCTTTCAATAATCACTTTAAATGTAAATGGCTTAAATGCTCCAATTAAAAGACATAGGGTAGTTGAATGGATAAGAAAACAAAACCCGTATGTAGGCTGCCTACAAGAGATCTACTTCAGATCAAAAGATACATGACTGAAAGTAAAGGGACAGGGAAAAGTAGCTGTTTCATGCAAATGAAAGTAAACAAAAAAGCTGGGGTAGCAATACTTGTATCAGACAAATAATTAGACTTTAAAACAAAATAGACTTTAAAACAAAGTTCAAGATATAAAGAAAAAACCAGCAATTCTATTTCTGGGTATTTATTTTAAAAAACAACCACAAATACTAATTCAAAAAGCCATATACATCCCTATGTTCATTGTAGCATTATTTACAATAACCAAGATATGACAGTGTCCATCAATAGATGAATAGATAAAAAAGAGGTAGTACATATATACAATGGAATTCTACTCAGTCATAAAAAGAGGGAAACACTATGGATGGACCTAGAGGGTATTATGATAACTGAAATAAGTCAGATAGAGAAAAAAAATACCATATGATTTCACTTATAAGTGATACCTAAAAAAAATAAACTAACCATTGCCCAGTGGGAGGGGTATTAAGGAGATGGGTGAAAAAGGGAAAGGAATCAAGATGTGCAAATGCCAGTTATAAACAGTATCAGGGATATAATGTAATGTACAGCATAGGGGATATATATATATATATATATATATCTCCTATATAATAAGAGAGGGATATGCTAATTAGCCCAGGTATGCTAATTAGTCATCAGTATGCAAATTGACCATCACTCCAACACACAAGATGGCCGCCCTCATGTGGCCACAAGATGGCCAGCAGGGGAGGGCCATTGGGGGTGACTGGGTCGGCAGGGGAGGGCAGTTGGGGGCGATCAGGCCGGCAGGGGAACAATTAGGCGTCGATCAGGCTGGCAGGGGAGCAGGTAGGGGGTGATCAGGCAGACAGAAGCGGTTAGGGGCAATCAGGTAGGCAGGTGAGTGGTTGGGAGCCAGCAGTCCTGGATTGTGAGAGGGATCCCAGATTGGAGAGAGTGCAGCCTGGGTTGAGGAACACACCTCCCCCCAGTGTATGAATTTCTTGCACCAGGCCTCTAGTCCTATCTAATAATAGACAAACATGGTAATTAACCGTAATTTCGCTACCCTTCCCATTGGCTAATCAGGGTGATATGCAAATTAACTGCCAACTAAGATGGCGGTTAACCGATAACAAAGATGGTGGCTAATTTGCATATTGCAGGCAGGATAGGACAGCGCAAGCTGCCATCCAGGCCCCGTGTGCCATCGGGGGCGGGCGGGGGCTGGGGCCAAGGCAAGCGGTGCCCATCGCTTCACCCGCCTACCAGAGATAGGGGGCCCACTCCCGTGTGCAACTCGGGGGGGGGGGGGGGGAAGGCCCGGCCGGGGAACCGGGGGAATCCTTTGC
>NW_005871049.1:24726003-24812614 GCF_000147115.1 Myotis lucifugus | reverse complement strand
GAGGTCTCTTATTCTTTTTATTGCGAGAGAAATTATGTTGTTCATGATACGGCCTTCTATTTGCTTTGTCTTGGGTGCTATGATTCAGGGTGATTTTGTAAATAGAAATCCAAGTGTATCGCTTAATTATGGCGATAACATTTGCTTATCCTGCGTTTGCATTGCCTACTGTGTTCAGTAAGTCTTCTCCCATTTGCGGGCTTGAAGGCAGCATCTCCTCTGCGCTGGTGCCCTCTGTCCAGCCCGAGCCGCACTCGGCCTGCTCCCGTCTCCTGCTCTGCGTCCTGCAGCCTCCGGCCCCGGGGAAACTTGCGATTCATGAAGCGAGGGCGGTGGGGAGGAGGAGGCACCTAAGAAGTCCCCAGCTGCTGGCACTGGAAGCTGGGAACTTTGTGCCGGGACACTCCCGGCGGGACCAGTGGCAGAGGGGAGCTGGGACTCTGGCCACCACCGCCGCTGCCCCCAGCTGGCTCCGGGCACTTGGTGAGCTGGCTATTGCTGCTACTTTGGCTGCTGGAAGCTCCGCTGCTGCTTGGGGTCCAGGCGCAGGAGGCTGTCCAGGGGCCTGGGCCGGGTCAGCAGCCCCCGCCTCAGCAGCAACTGAGCCAGCAGCAATACAATGGTGAGCGGGGCCTGAGCCCCGCCCGCCCGCCGGGGACACCGGGCCCTCTCCAGAGAGAGAGAGAGCGAGAGAGAGAGAGAGAGAGAGAGAGAAGAGAGAGAGGCGGAATTTGGCACCCCGCATCCCTCCCTGATCGACCACTGTGATTCAGGCCAGCAAGGGCTGTCTTCAGGCCGCAGCTCCAGGTCCCTCATCCCCACCCCAGGCCCTAGAACACAGTGCTGGGCAGAGGCACCCAGTGGTTCGGGAATGCAGCGCAGCGAGGGGCCAGCATGAGGTGGGGGGCTGTGTTTACACCGCCAAGTTCCCCACTTCTGCCCTGGCCCACATACCTCCTCCTTCCCCTCAGAGGCCCAGCTCCTGCCTACATGCTTGCTGAGCAGGCCCAACTGCACCAGGGAGTGAGCCATGGCGATCAGGATGGCCACTTCCTGGGATGGGATGGCCAGACCATGGGGATTCATGAGGGCGATGAGGCCGGTGGGGCATGCACAGCCCTCCGGTGGTGGGGGTGGCCGGCC
Organism: Myotis lucifugus; assembly: GCF_000147115.1. NCBI lineage: Eukaryota > Metazoa > Chordata > Mammalia > Chiroptera > Vespertilionidae > Myotis > Myotis lucifugus. The sequence continues at coordinate 24,811,471 of NW_005871049.1, read as the reverse complement.
AAGCCGAGTCTGGTTACAGTGGGGCCAGTGGGAGCCCGAGGCCACCCCAACCCCAACAGGTCCTGGGCAGACGGTGGCTCAGTGGAGAGTGGTATCTCCATGCATGTTGCCCAGGGGCGGCTATGAGCTGCTGCAACCCCACCCCACGCTTCAGGGATGGGAGAGAAGGCTCGCAGCCACCAGCACCCTAGGCTGCACCGCCTGGCCTGTGCCTCAGCCTGCCAGGTTGGCAGGGTCCAGAGCAGGTGAGCTGTTCCCTTCCCCCAGTGGTAGAACAGGGAGGAGCACGCTGGGTGCAGGGAGGAGACCTCAGCTGGGATCCTCCTGGTGTGGGCCCGGGCAGGGGCCGGTGCAGAACTACCAGGGCAGAGTTGCTTCGGTGTCTTGGTGAAGTTTTCAACTGACCCAAGGAGGAAACCTGGGTGGGGGAAGGCCGGAAGGCATGAATTGCCAGCACTTTAGCCACTTGAAAACAGCTCCACTTGGAATGTGAGGCGGTTGTATGTTCAGCTGAGAAGTGAGGGGGCTGAACTCCACCGTCGCTGGGCTCCTGTCAGTCCAAGGCCCAAGCATCCACCATGACAAGGAAAGAACAGAGCGAGGGGCCTGGAGGAAGGGAGGACAACTGAAGAAAACCATGTCTAGACTTTCCCCAGCCCTCTCCTTCTTTCTGCTGCCTACAAGAGCCCCAGGCCCAGCCACAGTTCTGTCTCCACCTTTTAGTCCCCTATTCTCCAACCACAGAGGAAAGAAATAAGGAAGGAGCGTGCTGCCTTCAGAAAGTATCTATATACCTGATCGGCCAGTTGCCTTCCACAGAGGGAGGCCAGACTGCGGTTTAGGCCTGCTTCCCACAGGGACATCAGTAGGACATCCTGTGAGGGCTCCCAGACTGTTAGAGAGGGCAGGCTGGGCTGAGGGATGCCCCCCGAGTGCACAAATTTTTGTGCACCGGGCCTCTAGTATATATATATAAAAGCCTAAGCGGCCGAACAACCGAACGACAAGACTAGTCGCTATGATGCACAATGACCACCAGGGGCAGACACTCAACAGAGAAGCTGCCCCCCAGTCACTGCGTTCCTATAGTCAACCTCCCTTAGCTCCTCCCCCTGACCAACCTCCCACAGCCCTGATCGCTGGCCAGGCTGAGGGACCCACCTGTGCGCAGATTTGTGCACCAGGCCTCTAGGAGTCAATAATATTCTAGTAAATATGGACAGTGTCAGATGGGTTCTAGACTTACTGGAGTGATCACTTCATAAGTTATATAAATGTCTAATCACTGTATTGTCCATTTGAAACTAATATAATATTGTATGTCAACTATAATTAAAAATTAAATTATTTTTTTAAGATGTAATTTTTATGGACTTAAAGCTATAAGAAAGAAAGAATTCAATTTTGGTCTCCTATAAGACTAAAAGTTCCTTGAGAGTTGAAATCATTATTTAAACTTTGGTATAGGTTTTCAGTGTTATAAATTAATTAATTATTGGAACCATGATTGAATGATATAATGGCATTTCCTCTAGAATGACTAGAATTAATATTGGGCACTTCAAATCCAGAAAGTCAGAAAGTGATTATAGGAACTGGCTAACTGCTCCTCCTCCCACCTCAAACACATACATACACAGGAACACAAAATCAATAAGATATTAAAGACACTAATCAAGATATATAAGAATAAAGACATTTCTAGTTCAACTTTTTAAAATTTTGGTCTTAATGAATGGCAGAATCACAATAGAATAATATTGTAAGTAATTCATAGTTGTATGATTCTTAAAGGTAAATAACATTACTTTTTTTTTTACTATTTTAATCCATAAAATGAGAACTCCCGACTCATTTCTACATATAGACTTCAAGCACAAAGAGTAAAATATCTATTTATTCATTTTGTTTGACCAGTGATACTTAATGTAGAGAAACCTAGCATTACACTTGTTTCACTATAAACACACATTTCAAATTCTTCAAAATTTAAGAAATTTGACAGTACCCATATATATGTCATATGAAAATACTGTTTGTGCTTCAACTGCTTGAAATAGTTAAATAAATCTCTTAAACTAAAAACATTTTTGTATATAAAACAATTGGTGTGGTTCATCTGACATCTGGACCAATTGTTAGCTATAGATAATTATGTCTCTTAATGTTCCAAGCATCTATTTTCAATCCAGTTCAAATGTTGTAATTAAAATCTCTTTAAATAGGATACAGCTTTTCTGGATAATACAAAACCCTGATTGGTTTCAAATGAGAGATGTGATATCACAGAACCTTTGTCTAAAAAATGGCTTTACATTTTAAAAGCTTTTATCCTTGCTTGCCTAAAAGCAATGCAAGGTATTTTATACATATCCACTAGCATAGCAGATTTATAAAACTTAAAAATTTCTGGTGAATGAATAAGTGTCTCTGGCACACAAAATTTCCTACTTGAAGTGAAATTAAGCATAGCTAAATTATTTAAGTTGTTTTTAGACTGATCATAAAACTGCTGTGTTGATTATGGATAGAAAATGATAAACTTTCATTGAGATTTAGATGTTGGGCCATTCGTAAGGTTTCTTCATTATCTAAATAAATCCAGGATCTTGCCCATTTCATTCCCAAAAACATAATAAGTGACAACATATCACAGATTTTTAGATTCAGTCATGTATGGTTAAAAATCTAAATTTTTAATGTCTACCAACATAGTGTTCAGGTTTAACATTACATAAAACATTAAGAATTGCAAACAATATCCATTCTTTATAGTAAAAACATATTAATAAAATGTAATATGCTCAGTATCCCCCCTTCCTGCTTCTACTGGAAGTATCATCTCAATCTTCCTACTACCCCTTCTCCAATCTATGCACTGTTGATGGGACAGTCAATTAATGTAGGTTAAAAAAAACAAACTCAGTCAGACATCAGTATCATGGTTTCCTGAGGGAAGGGTGTGAGGGGAGTTAGAAAAAGGTATAGAAGGGTAAGTGGTAAGAGATTTGACTTTGGGTGGTGAACACACAATACAATATACACATGATTTATCACAGAATTGTACAACTGAAACCTATATAATTTCATTAATCAACGTCACCCCAATAAATTCAATTTAAAAAGTAGTGATAAAGTATCTTTTTAGGCACAAAAAACTGACGACTACTAAGTACAATGAGTCTGTCCTATACTTTAGAATCTTAGACAGATGGCACAAAGAAAATGAAAACAGTTCACTTACTGCTTGCTACTGTGTGGATCTGATGTCAGCAAAGTATGACATAAGGATCAGTCTCCTTTTTATAAATAGTTTTATTGAAACACAGTCTTGCTCATTTGTTTACATATTGTGTGGTGACTGATTTTATACTATTTGGCAGAGGTAAGCAACTGCAACAGATATCATTGGTCCACAAACCTAAAGTATTTACTTTCTGACTCAAAAGAAAAATTGTTTACTCCTAAACTTGATTATTAGAGATGCTCCTAGTCCTATATTGTTTATGAGCCATTGGTTCAGTTTTATATTTGGCTTGTGAAATACTTAGATTCTTCTTAAATTTTTTTTCTCAGTTTGGGCAAAGTTGATATATTTAACTTTCAATCAAAGAACACCAATTGATTCCAAAATGGGTCCCAGGAGTGGGGGCAAGCTATAGATCCTCTGAGAAATGTGAAATTTATTTGGAATTATTTGCCCACACTAAAATGGGGAAACAGCAGCCTCACTGTTAAAGACCAAGATGAGACGCTAACTCCCCAGCATATGCAGTTGAAAAGCAGTTAATTAATCTACCAACTGTGGCACCTAGATCTCTCAGAAAACTGGGAAGAATTCTATCTGCTTTTGTAGAGTAATTTGAATATCAGGAAGAATGTAGAAACTGTGCAATAGTATGCTTACGTATGACAGTACTAGACCACATAAATCTAATGATCAGCTCACTGTCTTTATTGTAAACTTAGTAGTAGAAACTATAATTAGTAACTATCATTACTAATGGAGAAACAGTAAAAGTATTTCTTTTAGAATCAAGAACCAGCATTCCTTTATGTTAGGCATATTCTGAACCTTTCCCCTGCGCTCAGTACTATTCCACTGTGCCTACTTGGGGCTCGTGCCCTCTCTGTGGTTTTCCTGTTATTCTCATTTCAGGTATCACAAGAGACAGTTAAGTGGCTGAGAAAAGCAGCGTCCTGCACCTACATCCGACCTTCACAAGAGACATATAAATATCCTGCCCTCCCTACTTGCTTGCTGACACCAATATACTGGTTTCAACCCGCTGTGGGAGAATGTCTCTTGGCCTGGCTCCTGTAGGCATGGATCTAACACTTTAATGAATATTATTAACGGGAAATTCTAATTAGCAGAATAAACTTTTTAAATAATTGTAACAAATAAAATATTGGATCAAAGACATAAATGTCTATTTACATAGAATTCTCATAAAAGAACAAATGATTTTGCCCTAGCTGGTTTGACTCAGTGGATAGAGCGTCGGCCTGTGGACTGAAGGGTCCCGGGTTCAATTCCAGTCAAGGGCACATGCCCAGGTTGTGGGCTCAATCCCCAGTGGGGAGGAGGGGAGTGTGCAGGAGGCAGCTAATCAATAATTCTCTCTCATCATTGATGTTTTTCTCTCTCCCTCGTTTCCTCTCTAAAAATCAATAATTTTTTTTTAAAAAAAGAACAAATTATTTTGGAGGGATTGTTTTAGTAACTGGACTGCATTTGGTGATTACTTATGTGGTTGTGATTGTTTTTGCTCTGTTTACAATGTTTCTTCTGTTTCGTGTGTGTGCATGTACATGTGTGTGTTTATGTGTGTGTGTATTTTTTCCTTCATATTTGAACCTGTTACACCTTCTAATTTGCTGCTTTGGACAAACAACAAGACTGTCTATTTCTCTGTCTTATCTATCTGCTTAAGATTGTCAAAATTGTCAATCCGTACTTTTTATTCTGGACAGATAGACAAGGTGGTGGAGAATAGCACAACGAAACAGAAGGATTAAAGGTTTAGGAATTTGTTCTAGACTTAAGGGAGACAAGTGAAAGCAATCTTCAGGGTTCTTCTACATTATCTAATTTATTTCAATCAAAATATGAACAGTGCTAATAATGACACACATAGTCTACTTCCAACCTGATTAGCTGCCTAATCATTACATTTTTAGCAACAAATGGCTGATTCCACTAGCAATTAGGACATTATTTTAATAGATGTTAAACACATACATTAAAAAAATGACAATTCACTGATCTTTATACTGTAGCTTTTCGGATTTTACACAGACCTTCATTTGATGTTTGTTGTCCTATTAATGGATTCTAATAAACTTTTAGAAGTTAGAATTATTGAAAATATAATGTTATTTTTTGTAGAGACCTTTGGCTTATATTGACTTCTGAAATATTTGTGATAGATATTTTCTTTATCAAGGAAAATTATTTGTAGTATCCTTTCAAAAATACAATTATAAAAGAATATTGTTTCACCTAATGCAAAGCCATTTAGAATTAATTACCTGCTCAATGAAGCTGGGTATTTTTTGTTTTTTGTTTTACAAAATTTAATGCACATCATTTTGGCTGAAGCAACAGTGGAAGTTGATTACATGTCGGCCGCATTAGACAGACTGTCCTGGTTTATAATTGCTAGGCTGTACTGAAAATCCTAGAGTAAGATTATGTGACAGCTGTTCCCTGGTTTGTCTATAAAATTGACATGTTTGTTTCATAAAGCAATCCCTGAGATCAAAGATTGTTTTAAACTATGCAGATAATAGGTTTATTGAAATAAGGTAAACAGAAAACAATAATGACTCAAAATTATTAATTCCCATCGCTCTTGTCCCATCATTTGTATATCTTTACTTGGTAATTACTGTGCATAGGGTACATGTGTGCTTGTTTTTATAAAAACAGTCATATGTAGTTCTTCTATGACATAATAAAAATATCACAAAGATAGAAAGTGCCATAAGAAAAAAGTGACAGACTAAGAGTTACAGGATATATCATTACATGAACACTTTACCAGCCCTTTATAACATTCGGAAAGTATGTTTCTCTACAATGTAAAATTATACTATAAACACTAAAAATCAACAATTATATCATTGATAAAGTGACAAATTTATTGAGTTCATCTATTTCAGTAATAACTGTTAATATATATGTAATATATAAAGATAATAACATTCACACCTGACAAAAATGTGTAAGAATAAATCACATATAGATATGCAAAAAAACTGATAAAATTATTTATAAAATATCATTACTGTACATAAACCCATCAGTTCAGATCTAAAATTCACAATTTTGAATTTACCCTTTGACTTTATTTACTTGTTTATTTATTTATATTCTCAATGCAATTTTTCAATAAGACAGGTATGACTTCTTTTTCCCACTGAATAAAACTATCAAGTGTTAGGTATTCAATCTCTCAATCATTGAGGTGCTAGTACCATGTGCCGTCTATTTAAAAAGTCTAACACCTTTTTTCCAGCACTACAAATACATATTTTATATATTACTGAGACAGACCATCTTAGCAATTCCCCTTAAAATTATAGAAATGGTATTACTGAAACTATCATGCTATGAAGAATTTTTTGTATTTCATTCCTTGAATTGGAAAGTTGCCCATTTTTACTTACCCAATTTTAATGTTCATAATCGGGGTGTTATTATTTCAGAAGTGTTGTACTAGATGTCATGATATTCCCAGCCAGACCTCCCTAAGAAGTGCTACCTATTAGCAACAGGCACTGATCTTACCAGTAAAGTTGCTAAATAGATGGTGAAAAAAAAACTACTAGCTTTTAAGACCAGATTTTTAACGCTTTTTTTTATATCAGTAGTGTCTTTAAGGAAAATATATAAGTAACTGTTGAGGACATTCATAAAAAATGTTATAGAAAGAGTTTGAAGGGAGCTAGAACTATAAATACTGCCTAGTAGATCTATCCTTGGCCTTGGGAGAATGATTTACCATCTCTGATTCTTGGTTTCCTCACTTGCAAATTGTGTCTGATTAAATGAAGCATTTTTCAAAATTATCAACATAGTTTATGTAAACTGTTACATAGTAGATCCTTAGTATTTTTTTCTTTTTTAGCATGAGTAAATGTAAATTTCTAAGAAAAACTGAGAAAATGTAGGTACTATGCAAAAGTAATGTATTAGCTGATTACGACCTTTGCCTTTTCATTACCATTGTCATTCTTTTCCACCTGGACATTTACAATAACCTTCAAATTCCAATGTTCACAATGGTCCCCCAATATTATGTTTCTTCCATCTATAACTGAATTCCAATGACTGCTATTAAGAAATATTTTTTCCTTGAAACAATAAATCCAAATAATGTATTTTCACTGATTCCTCTTGGCTAACAGGATGTCAAAACCTTTTGTCTGTATTTAAGGTCCTTCATAAATTGGCCACAACTCATTGTTCCAGCTTTATTTACAGATACTTTCTATCATGCACTTAAGATTCACTCTCACATCCCTGCTTCCATTGGGTCCATTTTCTATTCTTGAAGTACCCTTACTTTCCTACCAGATGAAAGCTTACCATTATTCCAGGCCTTCATAAAATACTAGGTCTACTGAAAAGTCTTCCCTAAGAACACTCTTAGCACATTAGAAATATGCTTCATTCTATACACACATACTCTCATACCAGTGGCAACTTTCCATTTTGCACTGATGCTAGTTTTCATACAATGTATTAGTCTTCTGTCCAGTTTTCCACAAATTTCCCATCCAAACTTAAGACTGTGGCTTCTTAGAGCAAAATATTTTATCTTCATGTGTGTTGAATCCAGTATGTGGTCTACCATGTGTTAAATCAAACCCTCTGCCTTTAAGAGGTTGTGTTTTACTCTCAGACCTTTTTTTTCTAAATGTATAATACAAATCCCTCTGCTGGAAGTTAAGCTTTATATAATTTCTCATGGTGATACATTTAGATTTCATTCCATGTTTTCTGATATTATCTGTATTAGTAAATTTTTAAGAACAACATCATGGTCAATATTATTGAAAAGATGTGACAAGGTATCACCAACTTCTTGATAATGGGAAGTATGTTTATGAGCACACAAGGCATGTTAAGGAGACAAGAGATGTGAAAAAATTTTAAGTGGCTTTTCATAGATCATAAAATATTCAAACATGCACAAAATAGCATATGAAATTGGTGTTTCTCTATGTAGTAATAATGGTCCATGAGCTATTATTCATTAATCTTCTGTATTATCAAAAACTCACTGAGAAAATAAATGGTGCAATCATGAATAGCAAATATATTTTCCATAACCATGGTTCTCTGAAAAATTTGCTAACCACATCTGTAATTGGATGAAACATATAAGATGAGCATAGAATGATTATGTTATATAAATTAGATTCACTATTTAATAAGCACTGGTCAAAAATGGGATACTTTAAAAATATTGTATTCATTTAGGATGACTACTATATTAATTGCATGTCACCAAACGAAATGTCAATACCATATTCCAGAACCTTTATATGTACTCAATTTTTAAAATGAATAACCTTCTAAAATGTATGAGCCCCAAACAGACTTAAAAAAGGGCTGTAGTATGCAAGATAGAACAAAGCCCAGCTGACAGAAGCTTTATACATCATACTTAATTGTTTACTCTCTTTTCTTCCATAATCTCTGCAAATTAATTTATCTGGGAACTAGCAATCATGATAAAATTATTCATGACAAAATTTCTCATTGTTTTTTGTTTTTCCTTGAAGAAACTGAAATTAGCACCATTATCATTTAGTTATTAAAATATACTTGTTTAAGACTAACCATTGAAAGATAAGAGCTATTACAGTACCTTAATCCTAAAGTGGCATTAAAATTCTTTTATCCCCAGGCATAAACCTAATATTGTATGCCTCAAGAAAATCTAATCACAATGTCGGCATATAAAAATAGTAATATATGTAGAGTAAAGCAAATACATATAAAATTTTATGTGGGATGGTAAAATGAGATGTAATGTTTACCAACTTATAATGCAATAAGGAATAATTCTATCTAGGTATACCAATAGATATTCTATTTAAAATGTGGTCACTTTTACCTAACATAAAATTACAGGGCCAGAAAGAGCTCAATTTCACCATTAAATTGGATAGATGCTAATTATCCTTCTAACGAAAACGATTGCATGGAATTCCTGATGGCCTCTGAAAGAATTCTAAATAAAACTTTCTCTGTGTGTTATTTTTATATAAAATAAAGCTTCATGGTTGAGCTCTCCCCCAAATTCATATTTACATTATGCTTACGATGCTCAGATAACATAAAAAACTGCTGTTGTTAGTTGTAATTTCTCCTTATACTGTAGAATGTATAAGTAGTAAAATATACTTTTATAAGTACAGAAATAATGCTTAAGGACATTGGAAATAATCCAACAAATTTGCACAGCCTTTTAAATTCTAAATTCTTCACCTACCACTGAAGAATGTTTCTCAAGAATTTCTTGGCAGCATGCCAATCAGACTAGATGTGATTTTCAAAACAGGACTGAGAGATGTAGGTTGTACAAGTGATCTATTACTAAATCTTTGACTTTGGTGATAGAAGGCAAGAAAGACATCCAGGCAATAGCAATAAGTTTATCCACTTCACTTGCTTTATTTTACTCTCAAGTCAAACTTCTACCATTAAATTCAGTATTCTCATGATCTTGCTTGTAAATTTAAGTCAAGGATTCAGACCCTGGTAAAACCAGGTGAGCAGGAAACTGTTTCTGACTAAGATAGAGTAGTTTGTGTGTGGCCAAACAATTCTACCAAGGAAATAAACTAGAAGAGCTAGAAAAAAATGCAAATGTATTTGTTTACTAATTAGTTTTTGTCTTGTTTTGTTTTAATATAAAGGCAGCATAATGCTGCTGAGGTTACAAAGAAAGACCTACATTCCATAGAAAGGATGGCTGAGAGCTCAGTGGATATTCTGCAGCCACTTTTTCTTTGGGGGATATTTCTGTATTTAAGTGCTTAAAAAGAGGCTGAGGTTGTAGAAGGGCTTGAGAAGAGGACTTCAGTTGAGAGTCAGAGAAATCAGCATATATTCAAGCATTGCATGACAGAAAACATGAAATTTGGAGATGGGGTGACCAAGGTTCTGATAAAAATAAGGGTCTCAGAACCAAGCTATAAATGCAGATTTTTTTCTCTCTCAAGATATTTTCAATATTATGACTTATGTAGATAAGAGGTGAAGGTGAGCCAAAGCTTTCTAAAAAGTGGAACAGAATTTTCTGTAATCTCACTGTGCTGAATACTAGTAGAGGATGATTATAATGTTTAGGACTCACTGGGGAACCAACCTCAATGAACACTTATGGCTCTCAATTGGAATCACTGGAGGGACATGCTGAGCAGTGGTTGTTAACCAGATCTACACACATTATTACTGCAACTCTAGCCCATTCCAAATACAGCAAGTTCATGATTATATTAAGTTCACCAATCACTTGTTCTGTCTTTCTAACCAAGGAAGAAGTAAAGCCTCTTTGATGGAGGATAACACAATCTGAAACCTTTACTTTTCAAACAATATCTGATATTCAATAAAATTACTAAGCTTGCCAAAAAAACAGGACCAAATGATCAAAATACAAAAGAAAACATAGACAATAGGAGCAAATCCTTAGGTAATCTAAATACTGGAAATAGCAAACAAAAATTTTACAATCTTTATGTTTATTTATGTTGTTGTTATTAAGCATCACATTAGGATTTTTTTTCCATTGCTTTTCAGGGAGAGTGGAAGGGAAGGAGGGAGGGAGAGACAGACAGATAAACAGAGACAAAGAGACAGACAGAGACAGAAAGAAAAAAAAAACACATCTATGTGAGAGAGACACATCAATTGGTTGCCTCCTGCTCCAAAGGTCCAGGGATCGAACCTGTAACCAAGGTATGTGCCCTTGACTGGGAATCAAACCTGAATCTCTTCTTACCACTGAGGAAAACCAGCCAGGGCAATGTTTACTAGGTGTACCAGTTAATAATGTGGATTTTTTTTAAATAGGAGTTACACATACGTTGATATATATGCGATTTAATATGTATGCTATTTTGCTGTATTGATAGCAAGCTTCAAAACTTCATATGTCAAATTTGCTGAAGGTGTTAACATCATAGATATTTTTATGCTTAAAAATGTTGAATTTCATGCCAAAAAAAGAGCATTTGTGGGAAGTTTTAATTCGTTATTTTGAAGAAAAAGTTATCGTATACTTCGGGAAGCTTATGGTGAACATGCTCCATCTCAAGATACTTGTGAACACTGGTTTAAATGATTTAAAAGTGATGATTTCGATGTGAAAGACAAAGAATGTCCAGGGCAACTGAAAAAGTTTGAAGACCAACAATTACAAGCATTATTGGATGAAGTTGCATGTCAAACTCAAAAACAACTTGCAGAAAGATTAAACGTTGTTCAGCAAACAATCCCTGATTATTTACAAGCAATGGGAAAGATTTTAAAGGAAGGAAAATGGGTGCCACATCAACTGAACGAAAGACAAATGGAAAACCAAAAAGTCATCAGTCAAATGTTGCTTCAACAGCACAAGAGTAAGTCTTTTTTGAATCAAATTGTGACTGGCGATGAAAAGTGGATTTCTTTTGAGAATCCCAAATGCACGAAATTTTGGGTTGATTCAGGTCAACCATCAACATCGACTGCAAGGCCAAATCGCTTCGGAAAGAAGACAATGCTCTCTGTTTGGTGGGATCAGGAAAGTGTGGTGTATTATGAGTTTCTAGAACCAGGTGAAACTATTAATACTGATTGCTACTGACAATAAATAATCAACTTGAACCACGCTTTGAATGTAAAACAACCAGAATGTTCCAGAAGACACGGCAAAGTAATTTTGCTTCATGATGACGTACCATCACACACTTCAAAACCAGTTAAAGACACATTAAAAGATCTTTCCTGGGAAGTATTAACTCACCCGCCATATTTAACAGACCTTGCTCCTTCAGATTACCACTTGTTCTGATCAATGGCACACGAACTTCCTGAGCCGCACTTCAAAACATACGAAGAAGTGGAAAATTGGGTCTCTGAATGGTTTGCCTCAAAACAAGAAAAGTTCTATTGGGACAGTATCCACAAATTACCTGAAAGATGGGGGAAATGTGTAGCTGGCGATGGACATTTCTTTGAATAAAATACTTTTGATGTTTCTCTTGAAATTATTGTGTTTTCTTTGATTACAAAATCCACCATTATTAACCAGTACACCTAGTAATATTTTTCATGAAATAGAGGGAGAAATGGGAAAAAAAGAAAAAACAGATGAAGAGATAGAGAATGAAATACACCAAAGAACTGAAATCTATAAAACTGGAAATGAAACACCATGCCTTAGAATAGTTTCTTCCAAAGTTATTTATCATTAACTCAAGCCATATTGAAGCTTCAATATAGTTGCATGATAGTTTTCAAATATAATACTATGAGTTGTATCCTTCTCGAATTCAAGTGCTAATTGAATAAATTTTGAATATATATTGAATACTATTGTAATATGTTGTTACTAAGCAATTTAATTCAATAAATCATTTAAATAAAATATAACCAAGATCCTAAGCCTCATGTTTGTTTGTTTTGTAATGAAAAAAGTAAATTAGTTAGGGTGAATCCTTGACCTCTCTCTTCATTTCATATTAACTGATGGGGTTTTTTTAAAGTGAATTTTATGTTTGCTAAGTGTGGTAGGAAGAATTCTATAAAGGCCGTGAAGATTTCAACCCCCTGGTTGAAAGAAGCCATGAATATGATGGCATTAATTCTCATGATGAAATTACTTTTTTGCAGCAAAGGTGAAAGTTTTTTGCAGATGTAAAGTCCCAGTTTGACTGTGAGTTAATCAAAGGGAAGATTATTGTGGGTGGGCATGACCTTTTCAGGAGAGTTCTTAAAAGGCTGTTTAGACTTTTGATGATAGAGGTTATCCATCTGGTCTTGAATATGCAAGCTGTTGTGTGTTCCACAGCTGCAAGAAAATGAACTCTGCTGACAGTCAAATGAGCCTGTAAAAGGACTTAGCCAACATCTGCATTTTAGATGTGAAACTCTTGAGCACAGGACCTATCTTAGCCATTCCCAGACTTCTGACCTACATGTGAGATAATACAAGAGTACTGTTTCAAGCTGCTAGATCTGTGGTGATATTTATGCAGCATTGCAAATCTAATACTAAGTGTAGTGAGAAGGCATTCCTCAATCATTTGTTCTCTGGGAGCTGCCTGACCACAAGATGGATGCATGTGACCACAGCCGCATTAAGTAGGTTGGTTAAGCTGAAACCAGAGACAAGTAGTAATAAGTTCTCTTCACACCTATATAAAATCATGCCATTCCCTTGATTAACAATAAAGGTAAAGTTTGGATCTTAATCTAAATTCTGAATAGCTCTCATATGGTTGTGAATTAATATGAAGAAAAGAAATACACTTCTTTTATTGGATGTTTACGAGCCCAAAAATCTATAATACTATCACTTCTCATACAATAATAATCCAATACCAATACTAGATGTCATTACTGCTAACCAAGACAAGTGAAAGAGAAATATAGCTTCTAGAAAAATAAAGTGCATCATAGGGAAAATGGTATTTCTCCATCAAAATCTGTAACAATTTCAATGTTGTCATCAAAACAATCACCCCTGAGTTTCATTATTTTCTTCCTGATGTTAAATGGATGAAAAATATAACTTTTCTTTTTAACTGCACAATTACAAAGATGGTCAGGGTAGAGGAAAACTATTACGAACATAGTGTCCTTGAATGATGTCCAAGTTGTTGTTTGGAGTGAATTTGCATAACTGGCAGATTTGAACTTCCTAAATCTCGACAGAAATAGTGTCCAAATTACTTTTTTCCAGAACCAAGATAACAATGTCCTTAAATAAAATTGTCACTAAATTTCCTTTTGAATGCTGACTGCAAGATTGAATAAATATTGTCTGTTCAAACTGGCTGTGAAGATAAGCATTTCATGACAGTTAATATATTTCATATGCAAATGTTTGGCCTCTGTTTATATTGGAAGCATGGGAAAAAATGTTGCTCTATTTAATTTAGAATGTACTATCAAATCAGATGCATAAGTCCCTGAAATTAAATAGCTATTTTATTGTATCATGTTATTAAAATGGTACATTTTGTACTGAAGACAATCCAGGGATAATATGCTGATTTGAGTGTGCATGAAGTACTACCAGAAAGAAATATCTAATGAAATGTAAATTATTCAAATACAATCTGCAGTCTTTTAAAAAATCATTAACACACATGCACACACCCCACACGGACACATACATACTTCAACTTGGTCTGACACCCCTTTTTCCAAATTCATCTGAATCCACATTTAAATCTTCATATCTTTTATCATGAATATTCCTGAATTCCTTGAAACTATTTTAGATTGAATCTCACCTGCTTTTCTGTGTACATACTTTGCTTAATCTATATATGTAAAAGCCCAGTGACCTTTATAGTGGAACAACCAGAATGACCAGAATGACTGGTAACTATGACGTGCCCTAACCACCAGGGGGCAACGCAGAAGCTGCCCCCAAGTGGCCAGTGCGCTCCCACAGTGGGAGCACCGCTCAACCAGAATCCAGGCTCATGGCTAGTGAGCGCAGTGGCAGTGGCAGGAGCCTTTCCCACCTCAGTAGCAGCACTAAGGAGTGGCAAGCCAACCAGTAAGGAGCAAGCAGGCAAGCGGTTAGGAGTGAGCAGGTAGGTGGTTAGGAGTGAGCAGGCAGGCGGTTAAGAGTGAGCAGGCAGGCTGTTAGGAGGGGTTCCGGATTGTGAGATTCGCAGGCCAGGCTAAGGGAACACCCGCCCCCGCCCCCACCCCGTGCACGAATTTTGTGCATCGGGCCTCTAGTATCATTATAATTTATCACCTCAATCTAATAATATATAAATAATTTCTACTTGTTAAAAAATTTATAGACTTATTTTTCCACATACTATGAGCTTTAAGTATACTAAGCATTTTAAAATAAAAGTATGTAAGGTGAGAAATATATTAAAATTAGTATTTTAGAAATGTGTGAGAGAAACCACACCATCTTGAAGGGGAGAGCAGCTGTGATCAGAAGCCCAGCCTTACCTTCAACCCAGGAGACCTTGCATACCTCCCGGGACCCTACAACCACATGCCCAGGGACCAGCTGCCTACCTGGCCACAGGAGCCTAAAAAGTTTGTCCAGGGGGAGACAAAATGGTGGCTAAATACATGATGGGACCTGCACCTTCTCACAGAACAGATAAAAGGAACAGCTGAATCGAATAACATCCACCCAGAATTGGTGAATTAAACACAGCTGGTGAGGCAATCTGTGGACGGAAAGGTCAACGATTGCCTAGAGCAGTGGTTCTCAATCTGTGGGTTGCCAACCTGTGGGTCGTGACCCCTTTGGGGGTCGAATGACCCTTTCACAGGGGTCACCTAAGACCACCGGAAAACACATATACAGTGGGGCCTTGACTTACAAGTTTAACTCGTTCCGTGACGGAGCTCGTAACTCAAATTACTCGTATGTCAAATCAATTTTCACCATTACAATGAATTGAATGCTGGGCTGATGTTGTGGTGTTCACTGTGACGTTCGCTGCGCCAACTAGCGGTGGGGTAGCTGAAGCTGGCTCATAACCCGAATTTTATTTTTTTTTTATTTTTATTTTTTTTAAATATATTTTATTGATTTTTTACAGAGAGGGAGAGAGATAGAGAGTTAGGAACATCGATGAGAGAGAAGCTGCCTCTTGCACATCTCCACTCTCCACTGGGGATGTGCCTGCAACCCAGGTACATGCCCTTGACCGGAATCGAACCTGGGACCTTTCAGTCCGCAGGCCGACGCTCTATCCACTGAGCCAAACCGGTTTCGGCATAACCCGAATTTTGGCTAGCAACTCAAAGCAAAAAATCCTGAGAGATGGCTCATATCTCGAAAAACTCATCAGTTGGGACACTTGTAAGTCAAGGCCCCACTGTATAATTACATATTGTTTTTGTGATTAATCACTATGCTTTAATTATGTTCAATTTGTAACAATGAAAATACATCCTGCATATCAGATATTTACATTACAATTCATAACAGTAGCAAAATTACAGTTATGAAGTAGCAATGAAAATAATTTTATGGTTGGGGGTCACCACAACATGAGGAACTGTATTAAAGGGTCATGGCATTAGGAAGGTTGAGAACCACTGGCCTAAAGAGAGCTATGCCGCCTCAGATTCAGCTGGATGTTTGTTGTTTGGGTGTTTGTTGTTTGTATTTTTTGGATTAGTTGTTGTTTGTTGTTTGCATTCATCTCTGGGTGTGTGTTTGCATTTTTTGGATTAGTTGTTGGTGTTTTGGAGCTTTCTCCCCATATACATGTATTTTTCCCCTTCTTTTTTCTTCTGTTTATTTTCTCTCTTACATTTTTTCCTTTTCTCAATATCATTTTTGCACTCTATTCTCTCCCCTAATTCTCTTTTCTCTGGCGGTCACCTTAGTTTGGGATTATTGGTATCGTGAATATATTTATGTTTGGTGCCCTGTGCGTTGTGTCTTGTCGTGTTGTATTTTGTGCCTTTAAGTCAATACAGGAGAGACAGAACTACATAACCAGATACCCTTTGAGGAGCAAACATGGGGAGACAAAGAAACAGCCCCCATATGAAAGAAAAGGAGAAATTACCCGAAAAGGAAGTAAATGAAATAGAGGCAAGCAATATGTCAGAGAAAGAATTCAGAGCAATGGTCATAGGGAAGCTGAAAAGGTTGGAAGACAAATTCAACAATATGTGTAAGAACCAAGAGGAAATGAAGAAGAACAAAGAAGAAATGAAAAATGACATCCCTGCAATAAAGAACGCAATAGAAAGCATCAACAGTAGACTAGAAGAAGCAGAGGACCACATTAGTGAGCTAGAAGACAAGGTAGGAAAAAATCCCAAGCAGAGTAGCAACTGGAAAAAAAAACTTAAAAAACAGGAGGAGAGCCTAAGGGAACTTTGGGACAACACAAAACAAAACAACATCCACATAATAGGGGTGCCAGAAGGAGAGGAAACTGAGCAAGTAATAGAAAACCTATTTGAAGAAATAATGACAGAAAACTTTCCTGATACTGGGGAGAAAAAACTCACACAAGTTCAAGAAGCTCACAGAGTCCCAAACAAGATAAACCTAAAAAGACTGACACCAAGACACATTATAATTAAATTGGAAAACACCAACAACAAAGTAAGATTCTTAAAAGTGGCCAGAGAGAGACAGAAAGTTACCTACAAGGGATCTCCCATTAGACTATTGACTGATTTCTCAACAGAAACACATCAGGCCAGAAGGGAATGGAATGAAATATACAAAGTCATGCAAAGCAAGGGTCTGAATCCAAGAATACTGTACCCAGCAAGTCTATCAATCAAAGTTAAGGGTGAAATCAGGAGTTTTACAGACAAAAAAGGACTAAGGGAGTTTATTACCATCAAACCAGCAATGCAAGAAATGCTAAAGGGACTGTTGTAAAAAGAAGAAATAGGAAGGGAAGAAGGAACACAGGCATAAAGAATAAAAATGGTTACAAACAAGTACCTATCAATAACTTTTAATGTAAATGGATTAAATGCCCCAATCAAAAGACATAGGGTAGCTGAGTGGATAAGAAAACATGACCCATATATCTGCTGTCTACAGGAGACCCACCGCAGAACAAAGGACACAGACTGATGGTGAAGGGATGGAAAAAGGTTTTTCAGGGGAATGGAAATGAAAAAAAAAAAGCTGGGGTAGCAATACTTATATCTGACAAATTAGACCTCAAAATGAAGGACATAACAAGAGATAAGGAAGAAATATGTGAATTATTTCTTATTCCCTAAAGGCAGTTTTATATTTGCCAATGATACATTTACACAGTGGGATACTATGCGGCCATAAAATAGAAGGAACACTTACCCTTTGTGACAGCATGGAAGGACCTGGAGATTATTATGCTAAATGAAATAAGCCAGTCAGCAGAAGACAAATACCATAGGATCTCACTTATATGTGGAATCTAATAAGTAAAATAAATTGTTGAACAAAATAGAACCAGAGGTATGGATACATGGAACAGACTGACAGATGTCAGAGGGGATGGGGGGGGGAGAAACTGGATAAAAGAAGATGAAGAGATTAGCCAAAGAACATATATGTACAGCCAATCGACACAGACAACTGTGGTGAAGGCTGTGGGGGGACAGAGAGGAAAATTGGAGACATCTATAATAGTGTTGACATTAAAAAACGTACACAATACTTTCATGTGTTTTTTTAATACCAATTGCCCTCTCTTCCTAGATAGAGAGTCATGGTGTTTTATTATCATTTGTACAAGTAATGAACAGTCTTTTGTGAAAATTCCCACTTTCCTTTAAATTTGTAATTCTGCTGTTATCCCATTGTGTGGTAGACCTACCTTGAGTCTCCTAGTAAACTTGCCTTTTGTTCAAACTGCTAGCCCCCTTCCTTTTCAGTGCTCTCATTGTTGCTTTTTAAAAAGTGCACCAATATATTCCCTCTCATAAAATACAGTTGCTATTTATATTTCTAGAACTAAAAAGAGATAATTCTGAAAACAAAACACAGAAAATTTATTTGAATTCTTAGAAACATTAAATCTCTGAAAGAAAGAGTTAGGAAGATAAAAGGCCAAGGATCCAGAAGATGGAAAAGATAGAAGTAGAAAGAGGTAACATGAAAGATTGAGGTATTAGCTGCAAGACAATAAAATTATAACCTTGTGTTGAGTGATAAGAGGTAAAGTGTGTGTGTGTGTGTGTGTGTGTGTATGTGTGTGTGTTTGTGTGTGTGTGTGTGGAGGGGGATGGACAATAAAGCTTTGTGGGCATTGAGAAATGTAGAAAAGAAGGCTTGAAAATAACAGTGAACAAAATAGCCTCATCCTATTTAGAAAGAAAAAAGTATTTTTTGTAAAAGAGTAAATAAGAAAGTCAAATTTTAGCGAGTCTGAACAAATATTTAACCTATTATCTCAAAGTTGACCTTTATCTCCTCTTTCCAATTAAGTCTATTTCTATATAAAATAAACTAATAGTCTAATATTTCATTTTATGTTCTGGAAATAACTAAGAGAAAAAATTCTGTGGTCCTCTAATTAATCTCATACTTATTTCTGTAACTCTCTATTCTCAGGAGGTCACGATAAATATTGAATGGGAAACTGAGAAATTAAAAGGAGAGATTTTATTACCATAGTTTAAAGTTATATCAAACAATCCAATCCTTTATACTTAGTATATATCCCTCTGTCAGGGTTTTCCCAGAGAAACAAAATCAACTATATAGTATATATAATGGATATGTTTGTGTGTATAGAGCAGCGGTCTCAACCTGTGGGTCGCGACCCCTTTGGCAGTCGAACGACACTTTCACAGGGGTCGCCTAAGACCATCCTGCATATCAGATATTTACATTACGATTCATAACAGTAGCAACATTACAGTTATGAAGTAGCAACGAAAATAATTTTATGGTTGGGTCACAACATGAGGAACTGCATTTAAAGGGCCAGAAGGTTGAGAACCACTGGTATAGAGACTTATTTTAAGGAACTGGCTCACGCATATGGGAGCTGGCAAATTCTAAACCTATAGTGAAGGCTGGAAGTCTGAAAATCCTGGCAGTGTTGAGACAGAGTTCCTTCGCCAGGGAACCTCAGTTTTGGCTCTTAAGGCCTTCAATTGATTGGACGAGGTCCATCCATACTCTCAAGAATAATTCCTTTGAGAGGAGAAACCAAGATGGCGGCATAGGTAAACACCGGAGTTTGCTGCCTCGAACAACCACTTCAAAAATACAACTAAAAGACGGAACGGACATCACCCAGAACCACAGGAAGGCTGGCTGAGGAGAGACTCTTCAACTAGAAGGAAAAACAACAGCATTACGAGGCTTAGAGGAGGCACAGTGTGGAAAATTTAAAGGTACGGTGGTGCGGCGGTGCGCGCGCAAAGCGGGCTGGTGGCTGAGGGCACGGTTGTCGTTTTCAATCAGGAGTGAGTCTCAGACTCTGGGCTACAGATCCGGGCAAGTCTCTAGGGACCCCGACTCAAACGGGAGAAGCGGGACTGTCTGGCTACGGTCCCTCCGAGGTTTGCAGCGGTTACGGGGACAGAGAGGCAGAGCCCCTGGGGACGGACTGAGAGCAGCCATAGCTGCTCCCTCCCCCCGCCCTGTTGAGCCCGCCCCGCCCAAGCCCTGCGCAGAACCATTTGCCGATCGCCTCAGGCAAAGGCTGGACTAGCGCCTCCCCAGAGGACTGAAGTTTTCCGAACAGCTGATTCCTACAGCCAGTCGGCCTGGTGGTCAAATCCCTCTAGTGTTAACTACAACAATTAAGGCTTGGCTAGAACAAGACTGCGCACAAAGACCACAAGGGGGTGCACCAAGAAAGCATAAAAGATGCGGAGACAAAAAAACATGACAGAAATGGAGGATATGGAGCTAAGAATCGCAATTTTGAGGGCTTGCAAAAAACTTGTGGAAAGCCTCACGAAAACTAATGAGACCCTCGATGCTACGATAAAGAAATTAGAAAGTAAGCATACACGGACTGAAATAAAGAATATTATACCCAATAGCAGACCAGAGGAGCACAAGAATCAAACCAAAGATTTGACAAAAAACACCCAACTGGAAAAGCAAAATGAAAAAAGAATCCAAAAGTGTGAAGATAGTGTAAGGAGCCTCTGGGACAGTTTCAAGCGGAATAATATCAGAATTATTGGGGTGCCAGAAGATGAGAGACAGCAAGATTTTGAAAACCTATTTCAAGAAATAATGGCAGAAAACTTCCCCCACCTGGTGAAAGAAATGGACTTACAGGTCCAAGAAGCGCAGAGAACCCCAAACAAAAGGAATCCAAAGAGGACCACACCAAGACACATCATAATTAAAATGCCAAGAGCAAAAGACAAAGAGAGAATCTTAAAAGCAGCAAGAGAAAGAGACTCAATTACCTACAAGGGAATACCCATATGACTATCAGCTGATTTCTCAACAGAAACTTTGCAGGCCAGAAGGGAATGGCAAGAAATATTCAAAGTGATGAATACCAAGAACCTACAACCAAGATTACTTTATCCAGCAAAGCTATCATTCAGAATTGAAGGTCAGATAAAGAGCTTCACAGACAAGGAAAAGCTAAAGGAGTTCATCACCACTAAACCAGTATTATACGAAATGCTGAAAGGTATCCTTTAAGAAGAGGAAGAAGAAAAAGGTAAAGATACAAATTGTGAACAACAAACAAGCATCTATCAACAAGTGAATCTAAGAATCAAGTGAATAAATAATCTGATGTACAGAATGAACTGGTGATTATAATGAATCAGGGACATAGAAAGGGAATGGACTGACTATTCTTGGGGGGGAAAGGGGAATGTGAGATTCGGGAAGAGACTGGACAAAAATCGTGCACCTATGGATGAGGACAGTGGGTGGGGAGTGAGGGCGGAGGGTGGGGCGGGAACTGGAAGGAGGGGAGTTATGGGGGGGGAGGGGGGAGAGGAACAAATGTAATCTGACCAATAAAAAAAAAAAAGATAAATTCCTTTATTTAAAGTCAACAATTATAGGTGTCAGTCACATCCACAAAACACATTCAGTGAGACATGTAGACCAGTGTCTGAACAAATAAATGGGCACCATAGCTTAGCTAAGTTTCCATAAAATTAACCATCAGAAGCCCTAACCAACCAGTTTTAAAAAATACAAACAGAAGAAAGGAAATAAGAATGAAAAGAATGTGGTCTTATAAAAAAGATGAAATGAAAACTTACAGAATATAGCCTGTTAGATTTGCCAAATAGAAAATAAGAGAGCTACAAAAAGATATTCATTAAAAACTAGCATTTTCCTTCCTACTTAATCTGTGTGAGATTATTTTTTGGAGTACCTCATGCTCCTCTAATGATGACAACTGGCTTGAGGTGCTGCCTGCCCCTTCTCAAATCAGCCTTAGAGGTACTGCAGACCAAAAATAAGTTGAAGGATCTATCACATTAACATAAAAGCTATGAGAAAACTCTATAAGACAATTTTTGGGTAACAGATGGAAAGGGAAATAGTTTCCTAAATTAAATAGTATGGGCATGAAAACAAGAGTATTTTTAAAAATATGTCATTATCTCTCCTTCACATTGCCCTGGAAATCCAATAAACACAACCATACAGAAAAATAGTGGCCAAACCAGTCAGGACCCCTAGATTAGTAGAGTGGCAGTGTCCAAACTAGTCTACATAAATCTTCCAACCTCTCAGATTATTGTCCTCCCCCATTTGTATCCTGGAACTAAGTGATTTTAATTAAGAATAATAACAAAGGTAAAGAATGAAATCCCATAGGCTGACATCTAGTTTATGGGGTTATCCCTACCTCAAAATCATCACACAAGGCACAGCAAGCATCTGGCTTTAGCTGCTCCTCCATGGTGAACACAATCAATTGCTATGAATATAGCTCCAAAAGAATAAGAACTCATAGGAAAATAAAATAAATATAGGGTGTCCCCCAAAATGTACACATACACTTTAAGTAATTATAAAGACAGTGTTTATTAAAATAAATTTCATTTTCAAAATTGAGCTATCAGCTGTTAAAGTGTGTATACATTTTGGGGACATAGCCTGTATTTGGTATGCTGACGATAAAGAAAAAGAGAAGCTAGAGCAGATGAGGCTGAAGTAACATAAGCAATAAACAATAATTTAAAATAAGCATATTCAATATCTACAGAAAAATAAGGAAAGATATTGGAGCAGGAAGACAGCATGTGAATTCATAAAAAAAGAAAAAAACAAGCACATGGTGTTATTAATGAAGAGCAACAGTTGAGATAAAAACTCAACAGATGGGATGAGTTCTAGAATAAATACAAGAGAGGGATGCATTATTGACCTGCAAAATTAGGCAGAGTAACTTTGAAAAATGGAACCTAAAAATTCAAAATTTCCATCTAAATAAGAGAGAAAACTAAAACTCTTAAGCAGCTATATCATAAAATGAGCCAGTTGAAGGCAATGACTCTAAGGCGCGGATCTCAACCTGTGGGTTGCGACCCCTTTGGCGAACGAATGACCCTTTCACAGGGGTCGCCTAAGACCATCCTGCATATTAGATATTTACATTACAATTCATAACAGTAGCAACATTACAGTTACGAAGTAGCAACGAAAATAATTTTATGGTTGGGTCACAACATGAGGAACTGTATTTAAAGGGCCAGAAGGTTGAGAATCACTGCTCTATAATGATGCAGTTCTCCTGGCACTGTGATTTTAGGTCTTTTGAACTGTAAGATGGTAAACGACTACTGTTTAAAGCTGAAAGATTTATGGTATTTGCACAGCAGCAATAGGAAACTTATTCAAAGTGGAAGGCAGGCTGGGTTAGGAATTCAGCAGTGGTTTAAGAGTTGGGTGAATTAATCATGAAACTTGAATGAGAATCCAATATTTGTTGATTGATTCCTGTGAATTATGAGAGTCAAAGACAACTCTAAAGTTTAGGACCCAAGCAACTGAAAATATGAAACTACTGTTTTCCAATATATAATTGATCTGGAAAGAAAGACTAGGAACGAGGAAATGGCATTTAGTCACTTTAAAGTTAAAGTGCCTATTAGACATTGAAATAGAAAAGTTGAACTGGTAGATGGATTCAGTAAAGAAGGCTGTAATCAAGATATATACTGGAGATCACCAGTACCTAAAGACTCTAAGAATGAATTAGATTATCTACTGAGTGAATAAAAGCAACAGAATGAACCATAAGCTGGGCACTGGATAGTTCAAAGGTGAAGAATGTGAAAAGTAATAACTGTTGTAGAGAAAAGTAATCCCTGTAAGCAGGAGAAAAACAGTGTTGGATCCTGAAAGTAAGTGAAGAAAATGAAGGGAGTGATCAACTGTATCCTATTGTGCTAATCACTCCGGAATGATGAAAACATTAATTAAACCAGAGATATTTAAGCAAAGTGATGGGAGTAAAAACCTAAATAGACTGAAATAGGAGAAAATACAATAATAGAAATTTATAATGAGTACAGAGAACGTTTTTGTTAAGTTTTCTGAAAGATGAAACAATGAAACGGTAGCTGTACAGAAAGGAAGTTTTTCTTTTTTGAGACGTATTACATAATTTCATGCTGATGATTTAATAGAAAATTGTTGGAGTGATAAACTTGGATAGTAGAAGCAGTGGGACTTCATTAGAATATCAAGAAGTCTAGCTTATTTAAAAGGAAGGAAAGAAATACATGCTCAGATATGGTGCTAAGAGCCTGTGGATTTCTTCTACTGATTAATTTTTTTCCAGTTTTCTTGAAACATAATTGATATACATATAACATTGTATTAGTTTAAGATGTACAGCATAATGATTTGATATATGTATATATTGCAAAATAATTACCACAATAAGTTTGGTTAACATTCATCACCTCACATAATTACAATTTTTCCCTGCGATTAGAGCTTTTAAGATTTACTCTATGGACTTCCCAATACACAATACAATATTGTTAACTATCGTCATCATGTTGTACATTACATCCTCAGCACTTATAACTAAGTTTGTACTTTTTGACCACCTTCATCCAATTTCCCCACTTCCCACTCCTCACTTCTGGCAACCACCAATCTGTTCTCTGAATCTATAGGTTATTTTAGTTTGATTTGATTTATTTTATTGTATGAGTAAAACAGGTAGCAAGATCAACATTTGAATCAGAAACAAATACTAAATGCCTGAAAAAAAGAGAAGGAACAGAACAGTCACATATGAGAATATTATGATTACAAAATGTGGTCAGATTGTTTGGCAGGCCTGTCCTGGGTAGATCTGGATGGAAACATGGCTGGGATCCTGCCAGGTTAATATGACAAAGAAAGAAAAAGCCAACAGTACTATGGGTTCATAGAAGGGTTCATAATATATATAGCTAACAGTACCTAATCTCAAAAATGAGGGAAATTGAGGACATGAGGAAGTGGAGATACAGTAGAACAGTTGTAGGATCAATCAATTAGAGCTTCTAGTTGAGTTAATAATTATTAGAATCTGGTTAATAGAAGTTATGATTTAGAAAAATAGGAGGCTTTTGGTAGATGCAGTTATTTAGTTATAATAATATTTAGTATGATCATGGCTAAGGTAGTGGAAGGATGCCATTTAAGGAGAAGGACTGAACAACCAATATATTAGATCATTTTGTGGATATTAAAATCCTCAATAATAATGATAGCTAAGATCTGAGGCCCAAACTTCAAAGCCTGGGATATTTTCCAGAGGAGAAATGAAAACAGCTTGGAGTTATCAAAATGAAGTCAGAGGAGACCTACCACACTTCCGGATCTAAGGATGTGTGAGTGGGCAGAGCCATGTGAGTGAGCGAACCAGTTCTAAGGAGAAAGTGAGCAGAGCTTTCAGGGGAGATCCGAGTGATGCAGGAAGTGTGCTGAGGAAGGGCTTGAGTTTCAGAGTGTACAGTAAAAGCATTAATGAGAGGTACAAAATGGGGTTGGGTTGGGGGATACACAGAACTGCAAAGTGATCAGTGTTCAATGAAATGAGGCCTGAGAGTCTTGAGCTTATTGTGGTGACTTGATACAATGGGGTAAAAGGCATAGTGGGAATCGCCTAAGCAAATTATGTTGTTAATGGTCCCCTGTGGGGTTTATTTTTCAAATTGACGCTATAATCACATAAAAATTAAATTGTTATTATGGAGAATAAGAAAATATGTCAGTGTTGGGAGAGAATTTAATTGCATTGATATTACAAATTATATTCGCATGCTCATGAATCACTATTTAATTAATTTATTAATGAATTACCAATTGAAAAATGGAAACCACCTACAGGTTTCCAACGAAGAACTGAAATTTACTACATTCAATTGATCTAAGATCCAGATTAGAGCAATAACCTTAATAAATCTTTATTATGCAATCCTTAAACTCATTTAAAACTTGATTATGTTAAATCTAAGTAATCCTGCCATTAAGTGACTTCATTAATGACTTCATTAATAAGCTCAATTGAATTATTCATTAACTGATATATTTCAAGCTTTGGTGATAATTTTTAATTCTTTTTAGAATCAAAGATTTTTAAATGGCCCAGCAAGTGTAGCTCAGTTATTGAGTATTGTCCCATGCACCAAGACCAGTTTCATTCCTGGTCAGGACACATACTCAGATTACAGGCTCAATCCCCCGTTTGGGGCATGCAGGAGGCAGCTGATGGATGTTTCTCTCTTATCAATGTTTCTATCCCTCTCTCCCTCTCTGAGACTTCCTCTCTCTCTCTCAAATATCATTTAAAAACATATTTTAAAAGATTCTTAAGTGTATGGGCTTATTTTATCCAGTTACAATAAACCCAAAAAGAGGGCTCATAATGTGAACTGAGTCATCTCATACAAAAGACGGCTTAGCAATAACAGTGAAAAATGCAAATATCTCAAAGAATGTGTTCCCTGTGGGAATCTCTCTGGAATTAACACGAGAGGAATGGCATCTAATTCTCAGCATATGGTAAAAATGCCATTGTAATAAAGAGAAGAAGCTACTTGTGTCTTCACATCCCCAGCTATGAGCCCATTGCTTGCTCACTAATTACTAGTTCACTTTATAGGGATTTCTAAATACAGTGTGAAAACTCTACCCAAATAGTTTCCAAAATTCCAAATAATTCTGTTTTATTGCTCTGCTTCAAAGTATTTTATGGAAGTATTGACATTCATGAAGGCGGGGAAGGGAATCCCAGAAAATACCGTCAAAAATCAAGTTTCTAAAAGGCATGTATGCTTAATCTGAGGGTGGAGGCAACCAGGTACTAAGAATGTATTTGAACAGGGAAAGTTTACATTTTCAGATCCCTTTATAAACCTGCCAAGACTTCCAAAATGGATGCCAGTTCTGCCCTCTATCAGATCTGTTTTATAACATTCCAAGAGTCCTGCTTTCAACCCTTGACCAAGTGACCTGAAACTAATAGCAGATTCATTAGTTAGCTTTTCCAGGAGTTATTGGTATCCTCAGAGGAAAATCAAAGATAAAACAAAGAATACCCACCACCCCCCCAAAAAAAAAACTACCACCTCCAAACTTCCAAAATGCAAGGGAATAAACCTTTAAATATAGAATTTCAAAATTGTGATGAGAACAACCTAATATGCCACTTACTAATATAATACCAAGTAAGGTCTCAACTTTCTGACCCTTTGTGTCTGTTTCATTATGATGAACGTGTCTAAAACACTGACTCTCACTTATGTATCACTTAAGTGATAATTGCTTCTTTAATTCTAGGAATTTGAATCCAGTAAGTAGAATTGTTTAGATATGTTAGTTTAGCTTAGGGAATTTTCTCACCTAAAGCTCCCAAGCTCTCACTAGATGACACTGTTTTACCACCTAGAATACTTCCAATTGCATGTAAAACAGATTGTCAGTGCCTTTCCTTCCTTTCTCATAAAGGAACTGCATTTTTAAGATTTTCATAAATTTCACATTGTGTCAACCTTAATGAAAAATATTAGTCTTGTGTGGTGGAGGGAAAGAGAGGTAAGTAGCGGGGGCATCTATAACACTCTCCACAATAAAGATTTAAAAATAATAATAAAAAAAAGAAGAAAAATGTTAGTCTTTCACAACCTTAGAAATTTGAACTATAAAGCCTAGTGTATGTTTTTGCTTGTGAGGTATAAAGTCATGTGCATGTTCTCACATTCTTAAAATTAATATTCTAAGCAATATGCAGTAATAATAGCTAACACATGACCATTTATTATTCACCAAGTACTGTCCTAAGTGCTTTACATGTATTAAACAATATAATCCCCACAAGAAATGCTGAAAAAAGTAATCCAACAGCATAAATCTATTAAGTAACAAAGCAGTCTGAGGAGCGTACATGCTGGACCAATAGTGTCTGCTACCTACTCAATAACTATTTATAGATCAAGACAACTGACTCCAAATTGATTTTCTCCCAACACAGAGATTAAATTTCAATAATCCATTTATCTACTTTTAGCATAAGAAACAAATTTAAAATCAGGTTTCACATCAGTGGCATACATGTGTTAAGGGAAGAACAGATTGCCTAGATTCAAATTCCAGCTCTGTCATTTACTAGGTGATAATTTTAAAAAATTAAAATTAAGAAATGTGTGGTCTTGAATAAGTTACTTAACCTCCTAAAGCTTTAAAATGGGGATTTTTTTTTTGGGGGGGGGGGCGGGGGATTTTTATAGTATTGAAATTAGTTATTATGAGTTTTAAATGAAATAATTGATCAAGTCATGTAGCACAATTCATGAGGTGTGATTATTATTATTTGAAATACAATTCAAGCATAAAATAATTCTTCCTAGGTCCACCCTCAAGATCAACTGCAAAAGATATGAGTACAGAAAGAACCAATTTGATGATAATGGTGAAATATTTAAACACCATTTAATGCTTTCTTAAAAATATATTTTATTGATTTTTTCAGAGAGGAAGAGAGAGGGATAGAGAGTTAGAAACATCGATGAGAGAGAAACGTCGATCAGCTGCCTCCTGCACACCTCCTACTGGGGATGTGCCCGCAACGAAGGTACATGCCCTTGACCAGAATCGAACCTGGGACTTTCAGTCCGCAGGCCGACGCTCTATCCATTGAGCCAAACTGGTTAGGGCTAAACACCATTTAAATGTTCGTGGACATCTATCCATAATGATAAATATAGCTTTAAAGGAGTTGAGTTGTAGTATTTCCTTATACATTAACTAGAGACCCGGTGCAAGGGTCCCTAGGCCTGGCCAGCAATCAGGGCTGATCAAGGCCTTCTGGCTGATGGCTGGGACCTTCCTTTGTTCTGTGCCACCCCCTGGAGGTCAGCACATGTCATAGCAAGTGACTGAACTCCTGGTCTCCTGGTTGAACTCCTGTGGGGACAATTTCCATATTAGTCTTCTATATATATAGATTGAACAGATTTATTGAGGTTTATTGTAATGAAAATTAAATAATTTTATCTGTATATAATCATTGAAGAAATAGGTACTCTTCTTCCTCCAAGACAGGGTAAGGACAACAATGTATCCATAGATTGCCAAGTTCTGTAGATGTTAACTTTTTCTCTAATGCAATCCCTTGCCCCTCACCTCTCCCAATAATCTCTTTTCAAGGTACCCTCTAACTCACTAGAACTTTTAAACTCTTTTATAAGGTATATGTATATATGTATAGTAAATTGCTAAGACTCCAGGTTCCTTCTGAAACTAGACTCTGGGAACACTAACAGATCAACATTTACTCTCTAGGCAGAGGTTGGGTGGGGGGCAACTCAAAGAAAAAACAACTAAAGAAAATATTGACATCCAGTGAATTTTAATGCCTACAATACACTTCAAAGCAGCAAGCAACTCTCCCACCCACCAAATGAAAAGAGCTTCCATTCAGCATTTTATTTACTACCTGAGCAGTCAATCCAGGAAAACCAAGCATAGGCAGAAAGCCTATAGCATGGACTATAGAAACCAAGACAAACAAAAATCTGTCAAATGTAACTTGAAGGAAACATTTTTTTCCAGGAAAAATAAAACCTTATTGTTAACATTAATATCCTTAAGCAGTAACTAGAAAAGATACTTTTGTTCAAGAAAAAAAAATCAAACAAATATTTTTAAAAAGTCAAAGAATAACAAAAGCTCCTGGAAGTTAATAAAAACTGTAAACAGAAGTTGACATAATGAATCAATTTTAAAAATTGCAGTGCACTATACAGATCGTGTGTCATGTAAATGTACACTTGAAACCTATGTGATTTTATTGACCAATGTCACCCCAATACATTTAATGAAAATAAATAAATAGAAAAAATGGGGAGATAAAGTAGCTCCCACAAAGCAGAGTAGTAATTCAGTCCTTAAAATTAGGAGACAAGTGAAAAAAAATGCATAGTACCTACTAGAGATCCAACCTTAAACAACTAAGCTCTATAAAGAAAAGAAAATTAAAACAGAGTTGGCAAAATCATCAATGACATAATTAAAAGTAAATATTCCAAGACTCCAAGCTATGAGTTTCCAGATTGAAATGTCCTGTTACTTACCCAACACAATGGATAAAACATACCAATTTGTGTCATTGTGAAAGTTCAGATCTCGGCAAAGGGAATATCCTATGAACTTATATAGAAGATCCAATGGGTAGCAGTTACTTGCTTTGACATTTATTCATTCATCTGTGCATGCATGCATTTTACAAATGGAATACTTGTCTTATAAGAGCCAGGAACTATACTAGAACAAATCCCTGATCTACTGAAGTTCACATTCCAGTGAGAGGCAATAATTAATAAATGAATAAACAAATGAACATGAGACATGTTACATGGTAAATGCTATGAAGACAAAATGAAGTTAGGGCTAAGAATAACTGGGAGTGGTTAAAGGTACTAATGAAATAAGAGAGAGAAGGCATAGACATTTGAGCCGGGAGCCAAATGAAGCCAAAGGAAGCAGCTATTTGAATATTTGGGGGAAGAGCTCCAAGTTGAGGGAACTGAGCTTATAAAGACAGTGAGGCAAAGGAGCCTATACGGCTGTATCAGAGTAGGAAGTATGTTGAGAGGCAGGAAATGCAATTGTAACCATGGCCAGGTACATAATCAAATGGGGTTTTGTATGCAATCAAATGGAAAACAAGAGGATGTGATTACAAAATGCATCCCAGTTGCTATTTGCCAGATATTTAAGTTAATATTAAGAAGTCTCTAGAAAATATACCTCTTTTCCAAGTGATCATTTTAAAATAAATTTTTCCATAGGTTTCATGTGAGGTCTTTCACTTTATTAATAAACAGGTATAATCTTTACAACTTGGCACATTTGTTTGGACTGATGTAGTATCTAACAATCTGGTACAATTTTGTCCACAGCTGTGCTCTCCAATATTCATTCATCTGTGTATGCATGCATGCACACATTTTACCCTTGAGAATGTCTGATATTTGAACAGTTCTAAATTATTTTTTATTTAACAAATAATTTAATGTGTTCAATGAGGGTAAGTTGGCTATCAAAACAGGTTCAATTTTCAGAAAAGTTGTTATTTGGAAAAATAATGTATTTACATTTTAACTTTAAGATTGTCGATGTCTTATCTAGTAGTCCATATACTTCTGATGTATGGTTACATAACCTAGGAAGCCAATAAAAATGTTTTAAAATTATCTGAATAAAATCTATCTAATGAATTCATGTTTTCTAGAGTATATTCAGTAATAATATAAATAATCCTTTATATTGTTACATATTCTGAATAGTTCCATGACCTAAATAATTCTTTATTTTATAAAAAATATTTAGTAGTTCTTTAACATGCACACATATAAAAATATAATTTAAAAAAGCACACCTTAGGTAGTATTATTACCCACAATATAATATACTTATCTGACTAAATATCATATGTCTTTCATTGCTTCTATCTAGAAAAAAGAAAAAAATGTTTCCTAAAGTTATCTCTCTAAACAGTTGAAATAAGTTTAACAAAATATGCACAACATTGGTATGTTAATTTTATATTACACTAGAGGCCCGGTGCACAAAATTATTGCATGGGTTGGGTCCCTAGGCCTGGCTGGCAATCAGGATCGATCAGGTTCCCCCGCCTCCCAGCCTCCCTGCCTCCTCCTCCGCCACCACCACTGGTTGCCTGCCATGTTCTGCACCACCCTCTGGTGGTCAGCACAAGTCATAGCGAGAAATTGAACTCCTGATCTCCCAGTCAAACTCCCAAGGGGGCAATTTGCATATTAGCCTTTTATTATATAGGATATTTTCCTGAAAGTTGTTTTGAGGAATATCCTATATCCGACTATTTCTCACTGTTAGAAAGGATTGAGGCATCTTAACTGTAATTTGGGAAGAAGGTACCTAGAAAAAAAAAAGATAAGAATCCAGTTGCTTAATTTTTTCAGTTTAATAAAATAATAGTACCTTCTGAGCCCTTTGACTTTAACCTTAGGACTGTCTGAACTCCAATGGCCATACTCCGGGACAGTTGAACAACTTTCATCAGTGCTTTTTATTTTACATTAATCCTTTTCTTTTTCCAAAAGGGCTTGTAGGGCACTTTTTTTATAATTAAGTTTACCAATACAGCTTCCATAATCATTAACTTATGGTTACTTTGGCAATTTGGGTTTAAAGTAAACAGGTTTGATAGAATATGGAAAATTCTGCCCCAAAACAACATTAGTAATTAATATCCTAACGGTGGCTTTGATACCAGAGAGAAAGAATATGAGTATGCAGTAGGCTGTGACCAAAGGTTTAAATAAAAACAATGAAAGAAAAGGTATGAAAATGTCAAACTGCATGACACATTTGGTTTTATAGCTTAACTTTGTGCTGAATATGCTGGAAAACTTCAATGACTGAGCTATATCTACTACCTTATTAGCTGGATATTTACTTACTTATTTATTCATTTGTGTGTTTATTTGGTGTTAGAAGGTATTTTTGAAAAGAAGGAAAATTAGTAACTGTTAGCTCTAATGCAATCCCTTGCCTTATCATTTTTCTCATAGTGAATTAGGATACTGGAGTCTCTTTAAGGCAAGTTAGAAGAAGATGTATGTATACATAAGACAACTAGAGAATGACAGAGAAAGATATTCAATGAAAAAGATGTGTCATCTCTTAGAAAGTATCTTAACATGTTCAGGATTAAAGGATGTAAGGGGAGAAGCATTAATATATTTGGGGTAGAGAAAAACGGTGAAAAAAATCTATGATCTGTCGAAGGGTCTATGGCTAGCCAAGATGCTATTTACCTTCAATAAAAACAGCCCTTTAATGAAATATCAACTCAGTGGTTTCTCAGAACCAGGAATATAAAATGCAGGGTTTCTGCTTGTATAAGAGTGACAAGGATAAAAGAATACTGGTTTAAAATAGCCCAAGAATTTCTTCTTTGGTCCAAAATACATTAACAGGGACCAGATTTACCCTCCTAGCTGAAACAGACGAAAAAAAAGACAAAATATATAAAATAACAGCTCTCAAGATATTAGGTGTCAGACAACAACAGAAGGCAGCAATCTCTGAGAATTGGGAAACAAACAAGGTAATCCCCATGATGATCACAGCCTTCTGCCTGGATAAAGCTTCCAGTCTGCAGTACAAGAAAAAGAGCCACACGCTCTTCCTGTGTTAAAGAGATTGATCTGGAGGACCAGGGAAGGTAAGTAGGCTAGAGTTTGCAGGGCACCACACTGGAGAAGAGATTGCTGCATATACATAAGGTCTCCCTGAAGTATCTAGTTGCGAACTTATTAGCATATGTGTGAAAATACTACCCAAAGCCTGGGAAAGAACCCATCACAGAATTAAATAGTGGCCAAAGATCACATAGGCCAGATTGGAAAACCACATAATTGAGAGGCATTAGTTAGACTACTAAAAGGGCATTACCTCACTAGTACGTAAGATTAATCTTAGATTAACTGCTGCTCAGGTCCTACTTAACAGATATTAAAAATGAAACACAAAAGGATCCAACTGTTTCGCAGTAACTTAACCATCTCCCGCAACAAAGTCCAAAAATGTTAAAATTATAAAAATATTCAGCACCCAACAAGGCAAATGTACAATGTGAGGCATCAATCAAAAGTACTAAGTATGGCTCTTCCGCGGATGGTGACTTCAGGTACGCACCATGGTCCAGTGTTTGACATACCTTCGGAGGCTGTCCTACAATACAGCCTCTAACAAAACTAGGCTGCCCCAAACCCCTGGTAATAGAGTTGTTTACCTTTATACCAAGAAGGTTTGGAAAGAACCAAAATCTGCATGTGGTGTGTGCCCAGGCCGACCTCGCAGAGTTCATACTGTGAGACGTAAAGTTCTAATGAGGTTGTCTAAAGCAAAAAAGCAGGTCAGCAGGTCCTATGGTGGATCCATGTGTGCTAAATGTGTCCATGACAGGATCAAGAGTGCTTTCCTTATTGAGGAGCAGAAAATCATTGTGAAAGTGTTGAAGGCATAAGCACAGTCAGAAAGCTAAATAAATTTAAAAATGAAGCTTTTTTGAGTAATAAAAGCAATTAAAAGTCTCAGAAAAAAAGTAACTGAGTATGTAAAGAAGCAGGAAATTTCTACCCAGAATGAGAGAAATTAGTCAACCAAAGGTTTACCCAGAAATTACATAAACAAAATTAGTAATCAAAAGATTAAAAGTTGTTATATTTTCAAGAAGCTAGATTTGACATATTAAAGATAGACATGGAAGATACTAAAAGGTCTAAATAAATATTTAGGATATGAAAAATAACAATGTCTGAGATTAAAATACACGGCATGAAATAATGAGTAGATAGATCCTGAACAAGTAAATGTTAGTAAGCTCCAAGACAGCAATTAACACTCTCCAAACTGAAACAGAGAGAAAAAATACACAAGCAGAGGCTTTGTTTGCTAAGACAAATTTAAGTTGCCAAATATATAGTAATTTGAAACCCAAAGGGAGGCAAGCAAAGGGAAACTATTTGAATAAATAATGACCAAAATTTCTGAAAAATAGAAACCCACATAACCAAGATATTCAACTCTCCCAAGTACAAGAAAGTTGAAGAAAGTTACACAAAGGCACAGTTTAAACAAATGGCTTAACACAGTGATAAAATGAATATATTAAAAAAAAAACCCACATAATATGAAAAGGGAAAAAAGCTAATGATGAGAGCAAATCCAGTGGAGCAATATTTTTAAAGTACTAAAAGAAAAAAATGAAACTGTCAACTTAGGATTCATTACCAGAATAACTTTTTTCATAAATGAAGGTGAAACACTTTTTTAGACATCCAAAAGCTGAAAGATTACATCCACAGCAGACCTATACAAGAAATTTCAAGAAAAATCCTTTGGGCAAAAGAAAAAAGATATCAGATGAAGATAAGATCTACAAAAAGAATGAAAAAGTTACTCATTTATATTATTTCTATAAAATAATATCACTATGGTTACCAAATCAAGGGGTTTGCAATTTGGAGTGCTTTTTTCAAAAACAAGATGAGGTTGTCACAAGGTAGTTTTATTTACTTGCATCAAATACAGGAGTCAGGGGATTCATATCAAAAGCTCTGTCTCTGAAGGGAGACTTAGCCATTTCTTATACACACAGTTTGGTCAATTCGATATTGATTTCTTCTTTTGCAGTTGGCCAAACTTATCAGGTTGACTTTCTGTCAAGCTTATCCTATTTAAATGTAGTCTGCAAAATATTGTGCTACATTTTAATATTTAGCAAGAATAACATTTAGTAAGAATGGCCCAGACCCTGAGACCCTTGTCCTATCTAACAATATGGCTTATAGCTTTTTGAATAATACATAGCAAATATATTTCTTGAAAATGGAAAACTACTTGTCTTAAAACAGTCAATAAAGTATAACTATTTCTCAAAGTTTCTCAGGATCCCCTCTCCAGCAAACCACCTACAATTAGATAAAATGAGAGGGTGGATGAGATGGTATAGATTGCCATCCCTGGAATCTAAACTACAGCATTAATATATTTTTATCCACTACAGAAGTTAAGAAAATTCTGCACTACTCTGAATTTCTCTTTTGGTGATGGTTTCACTC
Source organism: Myotis lucifugus (assembly GCF_000147115.1). Classification (NCBI taxonomy): domain Eukaryota; kingdom Metazoa; phylum Chordata; class Mammalia; order Chiroptera; family Vespertilionidae; genus Myotis; species Myotis lucifugus. The sequence continues at coordinate 24,775,650 of NW_005871049.1, read as the reverse complement.
CAACCTTCTCCTGAATCTTCTGAAGAAATATTATTCAAATCCTCGTCCTGTCCCTCTACCCTCCCAACTGCCAAATAATATTCTTTCATTTTTAAGAACCTTAGCTTCACTCACAATGATCTCAAAATAGTCTGAGTCTGAAAACACTTTCACACCTATAATGCTGAGTGCCAAAAGCACAACTGAATATCAAAATATAGTTGTATTTAAAACTTAATAAAAATAGTTTACAATTAATTAATTTATATGATTGTCCAAAAACCATTAAGATATAGGCAAGACTATGCATAGCAATATGTATACTCTAAATTGCAATAAATTCACTTTTGTTTCTGACTCTTTCCTCAAGACTCCAGCCAGTCCCAATTCCAGTTGTCTCTGTACATCAACGTAAGAGTTATAAGCAAAGCAAACCATTTTTAAAAATTACATAATGAACAATTAATCCAAATATCTTTGGTGGATATAAATTGCTATTTTGCCAGGAACAGGCCTAAAAAATGATTCTAGACATTTCATATATTTCTCATTGTGTCTTGTGGGGGAGTAAAAAATGGGGGAGGACATAGAACTCATGTTGGGTATGTTATACTTATTCTCCAGGGAATTCAACTAAAAAGCAGAATCTAAAAAAATGTGTTAATTGAATCCTGTTAAAAGGCTATTATTTAGGGCAACACTTCTCAATTTTTTTAAAGAATATATTTTTATTGATTTCAGAGAGGAAGGCAGAGGGAGAAAGAGATGGAAACATCAATGATGACAGAGAACCATCAATTGGCTGCCTCCTGCACACCCCATACAGGGGATCAAGCCAGCAACCTAGTCATGTATCCTGATCGGGAATCGAACCATGGCCTCCTACTGCATAGATCGATGCTCAACCACTGAGCCACGCCAGCTGGGCTCAAATTTTAATGTGCATACAGATCACCAGAAGATCCTGTTAAAATACAGATTCAGATGCAGTGGGTCCAAAGATTCTGCATTCCTACCTAGCTCTCAAGTGTTATGGCTGCTGCTAGTCCTCAGACCACACATGAAGCAGCAGGTACCTAGAAGTGATGTCCATAAACTGCTGGTGAGGTCTTGAGAGTAGTCTGTTTTGCTACCTAGCCAGAACTCGGATTATCCAATTTTTTCTTTGTTGAATTAAATACTTAGTCTTAAGCCAAATAGCTATAGAAGATTATCTGTATGATCTTTCAAAGACTTTTTTTTAAATAAAAGTCAGCTTTAGGTTCACATCAAAATTGAGAGGAAGGTACAGAGATTTCCCATATACTACTCCCTGTTCTCCCAACACAGCGCACTTATTATCAACATCCCCCCAGAGTGGAACATTTGCCACAATTGGTGAACCTACATTGACACATCATTATCACCCAAAGTCCACACTTTACATTAGGGTTCAGTCTTGATGCTACTGTACATCCCATGGGTTTAGACAAATATATAATAATATGAGTCCACCATTACATTACCACACAGAATATTTTAACTTCTCTAAAACTCCTATGTGTTTCATTCAGCCTTCTCTCTCACCACTCCTGAAAACCACTGATCTTTTTACTGACTCCATAGTTTTATCTTCCTCAGAATGTCATATAGTTAGAATCATAGTATCTAGCCCTGCAAATTAGTTTTTTTCATTAATAAATGCAATTTATATGATTTTAACTTCTACATCTTGAAAAATGTTATTGCTTGGTAAAATCAACTTTTATTGATTCATTATAGATTGGAAAAATATAAAAAGGCAAATTTCAAGGATGTTATATAAATTTGCCCAATTTAACAAGCAATCAATGTGCTTGTTAAATTTTAATAATAGTAGAGCCTCTAATTGAAAGAATCTATATTCTTGGCAAAGACAAATAGCCCTGAAATTTATTGCTTTAATGTGTGCCAGATATATCTTCAAATTTGAACTATTAAAAGTAATATGAGGTAAGTGTTCAACCCCAAAATGTGGAGAACTTATAATACCATATGCAGCATTTTTCAAGACATATTTCCAATGCTAGAGTTAAAGAAGCTCTCATTTTTTAATTAATTGCTCCTATTTTCATTGTAAATATATAGCCAAGGCAGTCCAGTCCCAGGGCAATTGCAAAGGGTAGCAGTCGAAAGAGTTCAAATAGCAACTCTTTCATTCCGACCTTCTTATATAAAACAGATACCATTTCTGAAGAACAATGAATTGATACATATATTAAAATATACTCAGGATTTGTTTTAATCATGTGTGGTAAAGTGACCGATATGGAGACAACTACCTTTGCAAGAATAGTGTATTACTTAAATTTCCCAAGAGAAATGGGCATGCCACACAATGCATGGCTACCAGAATTTGATAGTTGGCAGAAGGAATACAGGTGAAAGCATAGCCCAGAGCATTTATTGTGCTTTCTGCACAAAGAACACTGCAAGGCAGGGTAGGCAAGTTTGAGCAAATTTAAAGTTGAATAGCTTAAATTCTTTTGATGTACTCTGGGCTATTGGGGTGGTCTCTAGTTGTCAAGTATCTAGCCCTGGCATAATTTAGGATAGAGGAAATATTGCTTTGATATGTGAGAGTTAGATAAAGAAGATGTTGGGTGCATAGCTTTGAATTGCTTGGTTTAGGTATGAAAGAATGCTAGAGGACAAGTTGTTTACTATCTCTAGGAATTAACTAAGCCTGGGAGGGGCTGGCCAGCCTTGCCCAGGATGGCCAACAGGGCCCCAAGAAGTCAAAAAATCCTAAAATACAGAATATTAAAAAACTCAATTAATTCAATATACTAACAACAAAGTACAAATCTTTCCTAACTGCAACCATTTTTTTTCTGAATACCAGTGAAACTGACTGGGACCCTGTTATCATCCTAATTAGCTAGCTAATTTTATTTTATTTTTTAAAAAATATATTTTATTGATTTTTACAGAGAGGAAGGGAGAGGGATAGAGAGTTAGAAACATCGATGAGAGAGAAACATCGACCAGCTGCCTCCTGCACACCCCCTACTGGGGGTGCCCGCAACCAAGGTATGCCCACAACCAAGGTACATGCCCTTGACCAGAATCGAACCTGGGATCTTTCAGTCCGCAGGCCAACGCTCTATCCACTGAGCCAAACTGGTTAGGGCAGCTAGCTAATTTTAAAATAGGAAGAGAGCAAAGGGGAAGCCAAACATTGTCAGCATGGTCATCTGGAAACTACAACTTCACACTCCCCAGGGAACACCAGTTCATTCCCTGCAGACCAGGGGGTTAAAGGGAGAGATGGATGCATGCACAATGAAGTCCGGGTGATGGTGACCTAGGGAAAATGCTTGCCTATCAGTCTAACCTGGGAAATAAATCATTGCTGGAGGTAATGAGGGTGAACCCCAATACAAGCCCATGAAAATTTGGGAATACATAATCCCCAAAGAGTTATCTCTCTCTTGTTCTGGTCTTACTCTCTTGCTCTGTGACCCACATGCTCACCTGTTCTGTTTCCATAGCTATATGGCCTTAGAAGATGGGCCATGCAGACTCCACATACAGGATGCTGGACTGGACAGTGCTTTAATACAGAGCAGAGACTCTAGGCAGTGGCCATAATTCTTGCCCTGCTGAAGATAAGATTGGACTTTTTCCATGGCAGGATGGAGGGAAATGCAACATTGGACACCCAGAGGTTTAATTTCACAGAAATAAAGATCACTCATCCTCCCATGCAAGTCTAAGGAAATTCCTTTCCTTGCAACATGGAAGAACTCCACTTCCACCCATAGTAGATGGGGACTCAGAAGTTGTGCCACTTATAACAACCTCAGAAACAATCTTAATCCACAGGTGATTTTGCAGCTGTAAGGGCCAACACCACCCTTCCCTGAATTAGGTTTTTTTACTCTATATCCCAGGCAAATAATTATTTTATTTGGTAAAGCTTAATCACTCTATTAATTTCCCATGCCTTTGTCTTCATGTTTCTACAGGAAGAATAACAGTAAATCACACTCTTCTGCTCACAGGACTATATCCTAAATAAACTTATGTTCAAAAGATAGGAAGGAGAAGAAAAAATAATATTTTTGCTCTATCGTATGGAGAAGATTATTTCATATGAAACAAATTCTTTTTGAACAGCACTAAAAGAAAAGATCCTGCCGAAACCGGTTTGGCTCAGTGGATAGAGCGTCGGCCTGCGGACTGAAAGGTCCCAGGTTCGATTCCGGTCAAGGGCATGTACCTGGGTTGCGGGCACATCCCCAGTGGGAGATGTGCAGGAGGCAGCTGGTCGATGTTTCTCTCTCATCGATGTTTCTAACTCTCTATCTCTCTCCCTTCCTCGCTGTAAAAAATCAATAAAATATATTTAAAAAAAAAAAAAGAAAAGATCCTAAAGAAAATTTCTCTTTGTCCCTATTTGAGCTGTGAGAAAGACAGAAAAGATACTGATTACACTGACAAGATAATAATGTTGAAAATGGATAAAATAAATATTGGTAATAATAAGTTAATTCAAATGGTACATTATGTTTCCTGACCAATATTCTTCTTGAGTAATATATAATTTCATATTTTAAAATATCAACTATAAAGTTACATTTTATTTTTATTAAAGTAAAATAAATACATATATAAACTTATGAACCTCTCAGAATTAAACTAAAAAAATACATAAACTTACGAACCTCTCAGAATTTGTTTTCCCTAATATTCATCTGCTTTCCAAATATAGTTCATTTATAATCTCTACAAATATTTAAAACCCACATATTTTTCTTATATTCTTGTTTCAACATGTATCTGTAACTACTAATATATTATACATTTATGATCACTTAAAAACTCCAATTAATGTCATTTTAATTTTTTCACTTTTGTACTCTCTCTCATCCACCTACAAATTCTGAGTTTTATTCTGCCTTCATCATTTCTCACAATTATGCTGCCTCTTATTCTTCTCATCCACTTCTGTGTCCCTTTCCTATACCCTCATGCCTCTGTGTTACTATGTAATTTTGAAATGCTCTATTCTGCGTCAACCTGCCATTAAATTTAGAACACATCAAACGTGCCCTTCTAAGATCTCAATTTAGGCAAAACTAGTCCAGAAACAGAATACAAAGAATGAAGAAAATGTATGTACTGACACAGAAAATGCCCACAACATGCTAGATTTATAAAACAAGTTGCAACACATTATGGAAAATATAATCTGATACATATGTTAAAAAGTTTATAGCAATAGGAAAAAATGTAAAAATATATGAATTTGCATTTACACAGAAAATATGAAAGTACATCCACCAAGCAATTAAATTGTCTTCCAATAGTAAAAACACTAATGAAGAATAAAGGGATGTATATATAATCAAATAAGTTAATCAATCACTGATCATTTCTGATTATGTGTGTATGTAGTTTTTAAAATAATGGGCATGGGTTAATTTTAAGTAATTTACAGAAGATTTTGAGGCTAAATTTTCTAAAACCAAATGAAGGGCATCTTCGTAGAAACTAATTATCCTGGTTATTATTTTAGCTATAAATAACTAAAGGTAAATTCTCAAAATAATGGCTCAATATCTTCCAATAATATCATTATTTTCTTTGCTCTGCTTACTAATGACATGAGTGGTTTTACATTTGCATTAATAATAAGCATGCTTAATAAAAATCACATTTATTAATAGTGCATCTCTCTGCTTCTGTAGAGATTTTCAGGATATACTAAAGTGTCTTGCAAAGGCTTTAACTCATTTTTGGCATATCGACTTCCATTAAATTCAAAATTATAAACCATCATCTCTTAAAAATTTGCTTGACATTTTTTCTATATATTATTAAGCTAAAATGTATTTATCTATTCAGTTACTATTGTTCCTAATGTTAGCAGAGGTAGGTAGATACTAATAAAGGAAGGGAGCAATGGGAATCAGACACTATCCTAAATAATAAAGAGGTAATATGCAAATTGTCCATCCCTCCAACACAAAAGATGGCCACCCCCATGTGGTCAAAGATGGCCACCACAAGATGGCCAGGAGGGGAGGGCAGTTGGGGGGGACCCAGGCCTGCAGGGGAGGGCAGTTGAGGGGGATCGAGCCTGCAGGGGAGGGCAGTTAGGGGCGACCGGGCCTGCAGGGGAGGGCAGTTGGGGGTGACTAGGCCAGCAGGGGAGGGCAGTTAGGGGCAACCAGGCTGGCAAGGGAGGGCAGTTAGGGGTGACCGGGCCACCAGGGGTGGACAGTTAGGGGCAACCAGGCCTCCAGGGAGGGCAGTTAGGGGTGACCAGGCTGGCAGGGGAGCAGTTAGGCGTTGATCAGGCAGGCAGGGGAGCAGTTGGGAGCCAGCAGTCTTAGATTGTAAGAGGGGTCTCAGATTGGAGAGGGTGCAGGCTGGGCTGAGGGACAACCCCCCCCCTTTCATGAATTTCGTGCACCGGGCCTCTAGTTAAGCATAATAGTCTAGGGAGCTGAATAGGACAATAAGCCTGCTTCATTAGTAAGCAACAGCTTCACACACTCCCCTGGGGACTGCTGTATCCCCCACCCTCAGGACCCAGTCCCTGAGGTAGGCAGGAAGGACTGTTACCAGAATGGAAAATTCCTCTCCTGGGCACATGCCCTATAGAAGCCAAGATGGCACAGAGGGAAGTGCTTCTACTGTTAGGCACGCATAGGAGCCAAGAGGCTACCATAAAAAGGAGGAGACTAGCCTGGTAAAGAATCAGATTGGATAAGGGGCACAAAACTGGGAAGATCTAGGAAATGAATTGTTTCGGGAAAGGACCCAACTGAAGCCTGCAAAGGATTGGAAAATTGATTGGTTATCTTGAAAGAGTGCCTTGTCCTTCCCAAGCCTGAGATAATATACAATTCAAGCTTTACAAAGGCTTATCCCACCTTCCTCACTTGCTCGGTTTCATGCCCTTGCCTGATTTATTCGTGCTTCTTTTTCTCCATTACAGCCATGTGGCCCTAGCGGCCACCTGCAGTGTGTGGGCATGTGGACTCCAAGCTCAGGCTCCAACTACAAGCCTAGGGGCAGTAACACAGTGACAACACAGCCAGGGACAGAAGCTAAGCTAGCCCAGGTGGAGACAGAGACTGAACTAATGGCACAGAATTTTTTAACCCTGGCCTTTCTTCTGACTTTGTTGAAGACTTTCCCCACAGCAGAATGGAGCTGAAACTGGTACAGTCCTTTGTGTTTGCTCCTGCTTCAGTAAACCTTAAAACCTCCCATGTGAGGTTCCCCAGAAATACTTTCCTCACAACTAGTAGCACTACTAGGTACTAAGAATAGTTTCAAATTTTTAAAAAAGTATATAGCGCTATGTCCCTGATCTTTAGGATCTTACATTTTTATCTTAGACAAAAAATAAACAAGTGACCAAATGTAAACAAGATAAAATTAAGTAGTGACAGTATTGTGAAGAAAATAAAGCCTCAGCAAGTGTGACAGAGGAAACCTAGGATAGTAGGTGCAAATGTAGAATCTGTAGATGGGAAGCCTCAGGGAAGTGATGTATCACAGGGAGCAAATGGGCTACATCATCTAGTAATTGCTGATGGTGATCAGAATTTTGGAAATAAAGAAACTAGAAAGTCTTTGAACTTTAAAAGCATAGTGATGTTTTATGTCTTTTTAAAAAATCGTTTAATTATTGTTTGGTGAATAAATTTTACACAGCAAGAATGAAAATAAAACCACAACTAGTAAAAATATTAAATGTATAGATCACAAATGGGAAGACTAACAAATTATTAATAGTGTTAGTTTCCCAGGGGGGTGAGGGCATGAACTGTTTTGGGGTGGGAGGGCAATGGTGGGATAAGGACACATATGTAATACCTTCATCAATAAAGAAAAACAAATCAATCAAAAAAATAATAATAATGTTGATTTCTCCTATCCAGGAACCTGATATATCTTTGCAGTTGTTTAAGTCATTTTTAAGTACCTGTTAGAATTTCAATTTTTATTGCACATATTTTGCTTACTTTATCCTTTATATTTACTAATGTAAATAGGGTCTGTTTGGTCAGATTACAATGGAGCTAGCTGTTTCATTGTTAATATAGAGGCAAGTAATTTTACATATAAAATTTAACTCTACTACCTTTCTGGAATCTGTTATTATTTTTAATACTTTTAAAGTTATTATTGGATAGTTACAGTAAAAAAAAAATAATAGCATTTTGAAAGGGATCAGGATATGCCAGCCCAAAATATGCCAAATATACTTTGGTATAAGAATTATTTTAAGTTGAAAGCATTTGAGGTCCTGAAATTCCTTATCTGCCTAGAAGCAGAGCCTCCCATAAAACTTCAATTTTCATAAATCTCTTCCCTAAAGCAATTCTAATCTTCTCCTCTCAGAGAGAAATCAGCATCACATCCAAAGAGGCATTGTCACAAAGTATCATATCCCCATTTATTCTTCTAAAGGACAATTTCTTTCCAAAAAGTCATTTGCTTTTCTATAAGTGCCCCATTTCCCCCCCTCTCTTCCTCTCCTTTTAGACATAGAGAACAAATTTTAACCATCCCTTTGAATTATTATTACTGAGTTTCTTCTATGTGTATGCACAATATACCTGTTAATACAATTTGTATGCTTTTATCTTCTGTCTGTGAAATATATAGGGCACCAGTTGTTATCTATATAATAGCGCTGCTGGTGCATTTATTCAATAAAGAATGCAACATTAAGTTGCATTTATTCAATGAAATCTTTTAAAAGCAGTATTAGCAGCAAATCTCAGCAAACTATTTTCTACATCATTTGAGGTTCACTTTCTATAATTCTCTAGGAGTGGAAAAAGGAATAAGCTCTAAGGATAAAGAAGCTTGATTCTGTCTCCTGACAGATATTCCTTAAAAATGAGACTATTTTCCCCCATACTATTATGAGAGTTCTGTAAGAAATAGTTTGTAGTTATCAGATTTAAGCTCATTTATTAAAAATGTCGTGTTTCTGGAGCATATCTATCATACACCAGGATGCAGAAGTTTTTGCTGGAGAGTATGAATGTGTATATATGTGTAAGTATCTGGTAACAAACTGAAACAAACTGAACTCTCAACAAACTGAAACATATAATTATGTAATAAAAGTAAAGTAGAAATCACAATTAATTTTCCTGATCACTAACAAGTAAAACACTGATATGTTTTTCATAGCACTTTCTTACATTAACTCAATTCCGTGTCACACACTTTCATTCTAGCCCTAACATTCATTTCTCTTTCACACCTGGACACTCTGAATAATCACTAATACTGCTTTTGCAAGAATGAGACAGTAATCTGTTTTCATCTCTTCACCAGGCATACTTCTCATATAGAGACCCCAAATTAAAGCTTGCTTATATTTTAGGCATCCATTAGACTTCTACCTATAATATTCCCTTTCCCCATGTTTTCTTCCCCATTGGAGAACATAAGGCACATTTATCCAAAGGCTGGATAAGGGTTACCTAAAGGAACTGTCAATATTGAAAGGAAAGTTTACAATTTACACAGCTTACTGAATTAAGAATGTATTGCCTCCAAATAACTATATACATATTTACTGGTGTAGACCAGATGTACTCACATATTTACATGTATTTTCTTAAATGCCTGCATGCCCAAAAACAATATGAGATGATGAATGGATAGTTTGATCCACTAGCAGCCTGCTGATCTTATTTTAGAATTTCTTCTTAGAGGTAAGAAAGAAAAATCCATCTTAGAACATCTTGGGTCTCAAAATTTAGAGTAATGGTTCATAGGGTATTCTCAAAGTTATCTACAAGTTCATTGTTCTTTCTTTTCACATACCTTTAAAATACTTCAGATAATATCCAAGTTATATTGTACATTGGATAACAGTGTCTCCAAGATCTGTCGTTATTGGCACATTGTGATGTTCAAGAATATTCTGCTAGTGATTAATTCACCACATAGATACAGAAATAGTTATCCATCATTACAATGCAACTGATTGATCAGTTCTATTATTTTTAACTATTACTAGAGTGTTAAATTTGAAATAATTGAAAACTTTGTCTATAACTGGACATTATATATTGTTTATACTTTCTTTCTACTTGGGAGACAGGGAGAGAGAGAGAGGAAGGTAGGAAGTTGGCAAGGGCTTTGATGGAACATATCTTCAATACAAAATAAATATGAAGAGGCCTATTTCACTACAGAAGATCCAGGCATGTTCCATTTACAAAACTTCCTAGAATTTAGGACAGCACCATGGTTATCTGGTCAGTTATCGGGAAATACTGGAAACCTGTAGACTTTACTTTGAGACATCAAAAATCTTCCTATTTCCCTGTCTTGTTTGGCTCAGTGGATAGAGCATGGGGCAGTGGACTGAAAGGTCCTGGGTTCAATTGTGGTCCAGGGCATGTACCTTGGTTGCAGGCTCGATTCCCAGTAGGGGGCGTGCAGGAGGCAGCTGATCGATGTTTCTCTCATCGATGTTTCTAACACTCTAACCCTCTCCCTGTCTGTAAAAAAAAATCAATAAATATATATATATATATATATATATATATTTTAAAATCTTCCTATTTGGTAGCTGTGCTCCTGAGGTCCTACTGGATCAGCATTCTTCTATGTGAGATCACTGTTTGCAAATGGGTCCTAATCCACAATGAAATAAGTACAAAAAAAAAGAGGGTAAGCATTTGAAACAGGTGTGTGTACACTAAAACTCATGGACTGCTGCCTGTTTCAATAACTAAAGTTCTATTGGAACACAGCCATACTCATTTAAGTATTGAATTAGCTAATTTTGAGATACAATGGCAGAATTGGTACCTGTGACAGAGACCATATGGCCCACCAAGCCTAAAATGTTTACTATCAAGCCCTTTACAGAAAAAGTCTGGGAAAATTCTGTCAAACTCCCATCTCATTCCGTCCAAAGGGAAAAGCATCCAGCTTCTCAACATTAAATATGATGTTAGCTGAAGGCATTTTCATATGCTCTTTATCAAATTGAGAAAATAACTCTATTCTTACTTTATTGAGAGCTTTTATAAATAAATGAATATTCAATTATGTCAAATATTTTATCTGTTGTTTTTTAATCTGTATTGTTGAAAGTATTACAGATGTCCCTTTTCTTCCCACACTGACGGCGTTCACCGCTCACCTGCCCCACCCCAGGCCTTCACTGCACTATCGTCTGAGTCCATGGGTTATACAGACATGCACATAAATTCTATGGTTAATCTCTTCCCACCCACACCCTGCAACTTCCCTCTAATATCCGTTAATCTGTTCCATGCTTCTATGTCTCTGGATCTATTTTGTTCACCAGTTTATTGTGTTCATTAGATTCCACATATGAGTGAGATTATGTAATACTTGTTTTTCTCTGACTGGCTGATTTCACTAGCATAATACTCTCCAGTTCCCTCCATGCTTTCTCAAAGGGTAAGAGATCCTTTCTTTTTTTTTTTTCTTTAACTGTTGCATAGTATTGCATGGTATAAATGTACCACATCTTTTTTATCCACTCATGTACTGATGGGCACTTGGGCTGTTTCCAGATATTAACTATTGTAAATGGTGCTGCTGTGAACATGGGGTGCATATATTTTTTCTGATTGGTATTTGGGGATTCTTAGGATATATTCCTGGAAGTGGGGTCACTGGGTCAAATGGCAGTTCCATTTTTAATTTTGTGAGGAAACTCCATACTGTTTTCCATAAAGGCTGTACCAGTCTGCATTCCCAACAGCAGAGTACTAGGGTTCCCTTTTCTCCACATCCTCGCCAGCACTTGTCATTTGTTGATTTGTTAATGGTAGCTATTCTGACAGGTGTGAGGTGATAACTCATTTTTTAATTTGCATCTCTCTGATGATTTATGACTTTGAACATTTTTTTATATGTGTGTAGGCCATCTATATGTCCTCTTTGGGAAATAAAAATAAAAAGCTTCTGCATAGTCTGGCCAGTGTGGCTCAGTGGTTGAGTGGTGAGCTACGAATCAGGAGGTCACGGTTCGATTCCAGGTCAGAGCACATGCCCAGGTTGTGGGCTCGTTCCCATGTAGAGCATGCAGGAGGCAGCTTATCAATGATTCTCTCTCATAATTGATGTTTCTATCTCTCTCTCCCTCTTCCTTCCTCTCTGAAATCAATAAAAACTATTTTTGTTTTGTTTTTGTTTTTTTAAAAAAAGCTTCTGCACAACAAAATAAACCTTCAACAAAATGAAAAGGGAGCCCACTGTATGAGAGAACATACTTGCCAATGATACAACTGATAAGGGGTTAATTTCCAAAATATATAAAGAACTCATCCATCTTAACAAAAGGAAGACAAAGAATCCAATTTAAAAATGGGCAAAGTACCTAAATAGACACTTCTCCAAAGAAGGTCATACAGATGGCCAAGAGACATGTTTTATCTGTTTTAACTGATATGCTTATACATTTTGACTATTTCAAGTAATATGCTTATTCTTCTTTAAACTTTTTTGATGATGGGTTACATTAATTGATTTTTTAATGTTTAACAAGCCTTGAATATCTGTACTAATTCCTACGTGGTTGAGCTGTATAACTTCTATAAATTTTTATATTTGACTTGCTAAATTTTGTTAAGGATATTTACATATATGTTTATAAGAGAGGCTGATCACTACTCTTCCTTTCTTATAACATATTTTTCTGATTTTGGTATTATGTTAATGCTGGTCTTATGGAATAAGTTAGGAAGTAACCCCTCTGCTTCTATTTTCTGATACGGATTTTGGAGATTTGGTATTATTTCTTCCTTAAACGTTTCATAAAATTCACCATTAAAACCCTCTGTCCTTCGGATTTCTTTTTTGGAAGTTTAGTAATTATTTATTCAAATTCTTTAATTGAATATTAGACTACTCAGGTTATCTATTACTCCTTATGTAAATTCAGTATTTTGTGTCTTCCAAAGAATTGTTCCATCTCATCTAAGTTATTGAGGTTATAAGCATGGAAATATCTATAACATTCCTTATCATTTTAATGTCCACAAAATCAATAATGATGACTCCTGGTACTTACGATGTTGATAATTCATAATTCTTTTCTCTCTTTTTTTTTCTTTGTTAAACTGGCTAGGATTTTATTGATCTTATCAAAGAACCAGCTTTTGGTTTCATTGATTTTTTCTGCTGTTTTCCTTTTTTCAGTTTATAAATTTCTATTCTAATTATTATTTCTTTATTGTGCTTGCTTTCTCATTAATTTGTCCTTTCTCTAGTTTTAAGGTGAAAACTTAGGTTATTTATTTAACATGTTTTTAATATATGAAGTTATTTTATTTTTAATACATTTTTGTTGATTTTAGAGAGATAAAGGGAGAGGGAGAGAGAGAGAGAGAAACATCGATGAGAGGGAAACATCATTAGTGATTGACTCCCTCCTGCACGCCCCATACTGGGGATTGAGCCTGCAACGTGGGCATGTGTACTGACCAGGAATCAAACTAGCAACCTCTTAGTGCAAGGGATAATGCTCAACCACTGAGCTACACCAATCAGGCATTTAATATATAAAATTGCTGCTACAATGTCTCTCAAAGCACTGCTGTCACTGCATTCCACAAATTTGAATAAGTTATACTTATCCAAATTTTGAAAATATTTTTAAAATCTTCAAGACTTCATTAATTTATAAAGTCTATTTAGAAATTCCAAAATATTTGTAGATCTTCCTTCTATATTTTATTGATCTCTAATTTACTCTTTAAGTTAGAGATCACTAGATGCTAATGATCTAGACCACAACTTACTAGTGAGCATTTTGTGGTCCAGAATATGGTCTATCTTGGTGACTATCCCTTGTAAGCTTAAGAAGAATGTCTGTTTCTTTTATTGGGAATATTTGTTAATAAGGAAAAATCAAGAGAAAATAGAATATCTCCATGCAATTTTGAGCACCTGAAGGAAAATACATCCATAAATAAGCCTAACCAAAGCACAGTGTTGTGGAAGGTCACAATACCAATAGAAGGTATGAGGTGTCTCAAAGACTACCCTGAAAAAAAAAAAAAAAGAAAATCCCAGTTTCAGCTGCCTCCTGCATACCCCCTACTGGGGATGTGCCCGCAACCAAGGTACATGCCTTTTTTTTTTTAATATATTTTTTTATTGATTTTTTACAGAGAGGAAGGGAGAGGGATAGAGAGTTAGAAACATCAATGAGAGAGAAACATTGATCGGCTGCCTCCTGCACACCCCCTACTGGGGATGTGCCCTTGACGGGAATCGAACCTGGGACCCTTCAGTCCGCAGGCCGACGCTCTATCCACTGAACCAAACCGGTTAGGGCAAGGTACATGCTTTTGACCGGAATCGAACCTGGGACTCTTCAGTCCACAGGCCGACGCTCTAGCCACTGAGCCAAACTGGTCAGGGCTGAAAATCCCATTTTTAAAGAACATCTTCAAAATAACAGTCTTTTTCCCATTTATTTATTTCTCTATCAATGTTACTTTTATTGCCTATTTTCTCATTATTGCCTAGAATATAAAGTTAATGGTATTATTCTTATTATAATTTAAGGTTGTAGTTAAAAAATATTCACTTCGATAACCAATATTTTCCCAGCACAGGTTTTCTGTACTTGTAGGAACATCAGTGTCTAGAACAGCGGTTCTCAACCTGTGGGTCGCAACCCCTTTGGGGGTCGAACGACCCTTTCACAGGGGTCACCTAAGACCATTGGAAAACACATATGTAATTACATATTGTTTTTGTGATTAATCACTATGCTTTAATTATGTTCAATTTGTAACAATGAAAATACATCCTGCATATCAGATATTTACATTATGATTCATAACAGTAGCAAAATTACAGTTATGAAGTAGCAACGAAAATAAGTTTATGGTTGGGGGTCACCACAACATGAGGAACTGTATTAAAGGGTCGCGGCATTAGGAAGGTTGAGAACTACTGGTCTAGAAGATGCCCTTTTAATATATCACTATTCCAGCACAATCCAATTGGAATTTTCTTAACCAACACTCTGTTTAAAACAGGGTAACTGGGAAAATAAATGAGGTAGTTATATTTCTTTCAGTCTTTTATATTTTCCCAAAGACTTTCCTCTTCCTTTTTTGTGAAAACAAGGTTTATCAAGTCATTATATTCATTCTGCTAATTATATGAAGGCTTTGTCACACAAGCTATGCTTTTTGCATTTTGAAATGCTTAATAGCACTTGATGAATGTCTAACAGATAAAAGCAATTCTCCGGGGAGTAATATATTATTTAATGTCATTGCTCAGTCTTTTGTGTCAGAAAACAAAAAGAAAAAAATTTGAAAGGAAAATAAATTCATAAAATGAAATTAAAATTTTAGCACTAACTTTATATTTGCCAAGTGACATGTCTCTAAGATATTTGCCTGAGAAGACAACAACACCTTTAGGACAAAGGATCAAAAATATGTTTTAAATTAAAGTGAGTAATGAATTCTAGGCAGTCTCTTTAAGAATGCTTATTAAAATTAAAGTATGTAATTAGTCTTCATCAAGTTTAATTTTTTAAAGTGTTCTAGGAGCTAAGAAATGCTTGACATATATTTGATTGTTCGGAATGAGCCACATTGACTTGGTATCAGAGAGCATTTACTAAAGACTATGATGATTTCCTTAACTGAAGAGCTTAAGCAATTGAGTGACTTTCTCAGGTGTGTTTTAGAAAAATTGTTTTCTCCTTTCTAATTTTTAGAAGAATTTCTCCAAAATGAAGAAAGAAAACAGGAGAGTTTAAGAGAGAGAGGGAGAGAGAGAAAAAGAGACAGAGGGCAGGAGAGAGAAAGGAGAGGACAGAAGAGGACAGGGGAGGACAGGGGGAGAGGGAGGGGAGGGGGAAGGAGAAGGGATGGGAAGGGATGGAAGGGGGAGAGAGAAGAAGGGAGGGGAGGGGGAAATAGGGGAGGGGAGGGGAGGGGAGTGGAGGGGAGGGGAGGGGAGTGGAGGGGAGGGGAGGGGAGTGGAGGGGAGGGGAGGGAGGGGAAGAATAAATGAAAGCAAAGTCAAAGACTTTTGCTTTTTTTAGCAGTGGGTAATTTGTACTAATTAGATAAATTATACTAATTCTCTATTCTCTCCCTCTTCTAATTTCACCTAAAACAAGATATTCTTCTTGTCATTTGAATTTTC
The DNA here is from genome assembly GCF_000147115.1 of Myotis lucifugus. Taxonomy (NCBI): domain Eukaryota; kingdom Metazoa; phylum Chordata; class Mammalia; order Chiroptera; family Vespertilionidae; genus Myotis; species Myotis lucifugus. The sequence goes on along the minus strand of NW_005871049.1, from coordinate 24,759,495 downwards.
TCTGCCTTCCTCTGCCCCCACAATTTACATTATAGATTATGCTGTCAGTAGACACAGTATTAATAATATTTTGTGTACTATTACTTTACTGCTTTGGGGTTTTGGGCATATATTAAAAATCAAGTCACTTAATGCCATTTTAATCCCCATGATGATCTTTACTGCATCCTAAAGTCTGAAGAACCAAATACTACATATTCAAATGCTCTAAAATATATGGTTTGATATGTTTACATAATTTTAACTAGAAGACACACCCACATCCACATGAGATTTGGGAATAAGAGAGTAAACCCTTGGAAGTGGAGATTTCCATTTCAGGTAAAAAGTATGGAAATGGACACATTTTCCACTATGGAAGTTGTAGCACAGGGCCCAGTGTCTGATTCTTAGTGCTCATGATAAGAGGTAAATAAAGGTAGGCTATGAATCATGTGGCTGCATGTAGTAGGCAGAGATAAACTTTCAAAAAACCATGCACAAGTTTGAAATTGCATATAGTCTTAACATACCTATACAGGGCAATCTCTGAAAACTCGCACACTTAATGAACTTTGCCAATTTAAGAAAAAAGATTGATACTACTTGCTTATTAGAGCATTTGAAGTGGGGGAGGGGTACCTGTAATTTCTATCTGCAAAATATCAAATAATTTAAATATAAAAATTGACAAATGATTTACTTAAAACAATCAATTTGGACACTTTTTATGCTTTCTCGAGTCACTAATTTTTAAATGACAATCTATTAACTTTTAACGTCAACTCTTGCAGTACTTCTCAAGAGTTGGAAAAAATAAGTTTATAAATACCATGTAGATCTTGCAAAAAGATGCTTGAAATTTCATTAAAATCACAAAATAAACAGGTTGCAAAAATTTTATATATTTTGAAAATAAAGTGTAAAGGCTTTTTTTTAAATCTGACATGCCATTTAGGTAGTATATGTGTTAGTTTGTTTTACTTTCCTATTACATAATTTAATGAGCTGGTGACTAGATGGCAATAAGCATAAGTCTTTGAGTTGGTTTCAGTTTTATATCCTGGAAAACACACAAAGCATGTGTTACAATTTTTTAAAACCCCTTGAGATGAGAAAACGTATGATACTAGTATTATTTTATTCACTACAGTTAATTGAACAATTGGTTTGAACAGTTTCTATGACTTCAAGTAGATGGCCTTTATCTTTCATGCAATTGTAAAATTAATAGAATGAAATTGTGATCCTTTGAAAGCCACAGAAGCCTCATAAAACATTTTTTTTTAAACTAAGCACATATACTTCAAATGTCCTCAAGTTTCAGGAGAGTTCATCCCTATAAAATTTCCCATCACACTGTGATGTCCTTAATTCCATATAATACAAACAAAAAAACAGAAACCAAAGGAAAAAAAGACAAATTGGTCAAGCAAAATTAAGAACTCGGTACATTAAAGGACACTATCATGAATGTGAAAATACAACCCATAGAATGGCTGAAATTACTCTCAAGTCACGTATCTGATAAAGGACTGTATCTAGAGTATATAAAGGACCCTGACAACTCGATAACAAGAATACAACTAAACTTGAAATTGGATAAATGACCAAATGACACTTATTCAAAGAAGATATAAAAATCATGCCCTAACCCAGTGGTCGGCAAACTGCGGCTCGCGAGGCACATGCGGCTCTTTGGCCCTTTGAGTGTGGCTCTTCCACAAAATACCGACTTCTGCGCATGGGCCACAAAGTTTCAATCACACTGTACGTGCAAGCCCGCACGTAGTATTTTGTGGAAGAGCCACACTCAAGGGGCCAAAGAGCCACATGTGGCTCGCGAGCCACAGTTTGCCGACCACTGCAACCGGTTTGGCTCAGTGGATAGAGCGTCATCCTGTGGACTGAAGGGTCCCAGGTTCGATTCCGGTCAGAAGCATACCTTGGTTGTGGACACATCCCCAGTTGGAGGTGTACAGGAGGCAGCTGATTGACGATTCTCTCTCATCGATATTTCTAACTCTCTATCCCTCACCCTTCCTCTCTTGTAAAAAAATCACTACAATATATTTTTTTTAAAGTCACAATAAGCACATGAAAAGTAGCCCAGCATCTTTTTTTAAATAAAAGTGATAATCAATAACAACAACAAAAAATAAACTACAACTGAGAATATATTTGTTCTTATCAGGCATCTCAGAAAAAAAAAGAAAAAGAAATCAAAATGACAAGATACCCCTTCTTATTGAAAAGAAATGACAATAGTATCAAGGATATGTTGACAAGGATATGGAGACTTTAGAACCCTTACCCATCTGCTATAGGAATTTAAAATGATACAGTCACCCTGAAGAACACTTTGGCAGTTCCCCAAACAAACATACAGTTACCGAAGGACTAAGCAATCTATAGGTACATACCCAAAAGAACTGAAAGCACACAACTACACAGACTTGGACACAATTGTACACAAATATTCCTAACAGCATTTCAAAATAGCCAAAAGTGGAAACAAGCCAAATACTCACCAGCTAATGGAAACACAAAGTGTGATATATCCATATAATGGCATTAAAAATGAAGTATCGATGCATGCTACAACATGGATCATTAAAAACATTGTGTTAAGGGGAATAAGCTAGTCATAAAGGACACATATTGTATGTTTCCATTTATACAAAAGATCCAATAGGAAAATGGTAAAGAAAAAAATTATTTTAATGGTTGCCTAAGACATGGAGGGTTGTGGGGGACAGGGAAAGGAGAGCAATGGCTAATGGGTTGAGGATCTCTTTTGGGGGGTGATAGAATTGTTGCAAAATGTATTTTGCTCATGACTGTACAACTCTCTGAATGTACTGAAAATCAATTAGTTGTGCACTTGTAGTGAAATATATTTCAATGCACATGAATCATTCTAATCTACCACATTAATAGGAATAATAGGAAAAATATCAAATACTCATATATGAAAAAGCTTTGATAAAATTCAACTACCATTTATTAGAAAGAAAACTCAGCAAATTGAAAATGGAAATATTAACTATAAAAAACCTAGAGTAAACATCACATGTAATTATAAAATACAAAATCGCTTCTTGATGTTGGAAATTATATAAAGATATTCTCCTCACATATTTGAGTTTGTAATATATTCAATGAGGTCAGAAATGAAAATAAACAGCCAACAGATTGGTAAAGAAGTAATAAAATTGTCACAGTTTGCATATGATATCATTGTATCTTTAGAAAATCCAAAGGAATCTATGGGAAAATTATTAGGATTACTCAATTAAGCAAAATCTCTGGATATAAGGTTATCATATCAGGTAAATATATATAAAAACAAAAAAATTCTATATTTCAGCAACTAATAAATACAACAGGAAATTCATAAAATAAAACTATCATTTCAGTAGCATTAAAAACATCAAATACATAAGAATAAAGGTAATAAAAATATTCAAGGCTTCTACATTGAAAACAGCAAAGCATTGTTGAAAAAATTTAAATAATCTAAATAGGTGGAGGGACTATATCATGCACTTGAATTATTTGGCTTAATATTATGAATAACTGTCCCCAAATTTTGTGAATTCAATGCAAAATATGTAAAGAACTCATCCGAACAAATAGGAAAAAGCCAGAAAGTCTATTAGAAAAATGAACAATAGACTTGAAAAAAATCTCTATAATAATGTATGTTCAAATCGACAATAAACAAAATTTGCTCACTTTTATTACAATTCAGCGAAATACAACATAAAACCACAATGAAATGCCACTATATAACCCACTCCCTCAACCAATGCTTAAAGTTTTAAAAAATATCATGGAATATATCGAAGTATTGGCAAGGATTGGAGCTATTTAAATGCTCACACACTTTAGTGAGTGTACAATTACTTTGGTTATTTATTTGGCAATATCTAATAAATGTATACTTTATTACCCAGCAGTAATTCTATTTCTAGGTGTATGGCCAACTGAAATGCCTATACACTCTGTAGATACACAGTGCTAGATTAGAATTTTTATAGCAGAACTACACAGAACAGTGCCAAATTATAAACTTCCCAAATGTCCAACAGCGAAAGAATATGTAAATGGTGATATATTCACATATTGTAATGTGATACAGCAAGAAAAAATTTAAAACTACAACTTCCTACATCAATATGGATGAACTTCATTAACTTAAATGCTGAGTAAGTGTGAGGCACAAAAGAGACCATATTGCATTTATATAAAATACAAGAATAGCTGAAACTACTCTTTGGTTTCGTAAGTTGTCAGAGTGCTGACGCTTTGAAGAGAAAAGAAACCGGCCAGAGGTGCTTCCAGGGAGATGAGAACATTGTTTATTGTTCAAGCTGTGTTTACTTGACTAAGGAGAGCTTTAAAAATGGATCAAGCTATACAATTTATTTGTATATTTTATGCAAATTATTCCTTCATAAATGTGTTATAAAAAAGCATGGAAATGTAAGTGAATATACATTTGATTTAAGAAATAAAAATAGCCCAGCCAGCGTGGTTCAGTGGTTGAGCATCAACCTATGAACCAGGAGGTCAAGGTTCAACTCCAAGTCAAAGCATATGTCAGAGCTCAACCTCTAGGTGGGGGGTACAGGAGGCAGTTGATCAATGATTCTCTGTCATCATTAATGTTTCTATCTCTCTCTCCCTCTCCCTTCTTCTCTGAAATCAATATATATATGTGAAAGAAATAAAAATATTGTGCTATGCCTAGAATCAAGGAAAAATATTCTGAAGAGAATACATAAACCTGACATGCTGCATAAGCCAAATTAGAAGAATCTTACAGAAAAAAAAAAAGGAAGAGTTTAGATCAGGTTCATTTGTCTATGGAATATATCAAAGTATTGGCAAGGATAAGAGCTATTTAAATGCTCACACACTTTAGTAAGTGTACAACTACTATACTTTCAGAAATACAACCCATTTTACTATTTAAAAATCAAGATATGGTGTTGGGAAAATTGGACAGATACATGCAAAACAATGAAACTAGACCACCAACTTACACCATACACAAAAATAAACTCAAAATGGATAAAGGACTTAAACATAAGACAGGAAACCATGAAAATACTAGAGGAATCCACAGGCAGCAAAATCTCAGACATATGCCAAAGCAATTTCTTCACTGATACTGCTCCTAGGGCAATGGAAACTAAAGAGAAAATAAACAGATGAAACTACATCAAAATAAAAAGCTTTTGCACAACAAAAGAAACCATCAACAAAACAACAAGAAAGCCCCCTGCATGGGAGAACATATTTGCAAATGTTATCACTGATAAGGGTTTAATCTCCAACATTTACAGAGAACTCACACAACTTAACACAAGGAAGATAAACAACCCAATCAAAAAATGGGCAACGGACCTAAATAGATACTTTTCGAAAGAAGACAGAAGAAAGGCCAAAAGACATATGAAAACATGTTCAAAGTCACTAATCATCCGAGAGATGCAAATCAAAACGACAATGAGGTACCATCTCACACCTGTCAGAATGGCTATCACCAACAAATCAACAAACGACAAGTGCTGGTGAGGATGTGGAGAAAAAGGAACCCTCCTGCACTGCTGTTGGGAATGCAGACTGGTGCAGCCACTGTGGAGAGCAGTATAGAGTTTCCATAAGAATGGAACTCCCATTTGACCCAGTGATCCCACTTCTAGGAATATATCCCAAGAAACTAGAAACACCAATCAGAAAGGATATATGCACCCGTATGTTCATAGCAGCACAATTCACCAAAGCTAATATTTGGAAACAGCCTAAGTGCCCATCAGTACATGAGTGGATTAAAAAACTGTGGTACATCTACACAATGGAATACTACGCTGTGGTAAAAAAAGAAGGAGTTCTTACCATTTGCAACAGCATGGATAAAACTGGAGAGCATTATGCTAAGTGAAACAAGCCAGTCAGAGAAAGATAAATATCACATGATTTCACTCATTTATGGAATATAATGAACAACATAAACTGATGAACAAAAACAGATCCAGAGACAGAGAAGCATTGATCAGACTGTCAAACCTCAGAGGGAAGGTAGGGGAGGGTGTGGTTAAGGGGGAAAGATCAACCAAAGAACTTATATGCAAGCATATAGGCCTAACCAATGGACACAGACAACAGGGGGGTGAGGGCATGAGTGGGGGAATGAGGGGTAACGTGGGGATAAGGACACATATGTAATAACTTAATCAATAAAAAAATTAAAAATAAGTAAATAAATAAATAAATAAAAATCAAGATAAATGAATGCTCCATGATTTAGGAGCTCTCTTCCTTTTCATTTCTCAAGAATATTCAACAATAATGAGTAATATTTATAAATTATTCTAGTATCATGAATATAAATTGAACAAGCCTAGAAAGTGAATTAATTTTTAAAAGAAATTAGGGTCTTTCTGAATGACTCTTCACCTTTCAGAGAGTAGTTCTCTCTTTGAATTCTTTGTACTGTATTTCCAGGGTTGAAGTCAAATTCTCTTGTATTTAGAGGATAGAAACAAAATAGGTGAATTTTAGAAGGATTATTTTTGCCTATCACATTAACAGCAGAATACCTAGTAAGAGCAAATTTATTCTCAAATGTAATATTTGTCATCTAACCAAATTAAAAGCCTGCGGTGTCAAAATTAGTTTAGTAATTTATATTGATTTCACTAAAATAGCTTCAAATGATATATCCAGAGACTTTCTGAATTTCTTCCTTTGAAGTCAGAATAAGGATTCATTCTTTGAAGAAAATACATCAATTATGGATTGTGCTTTACCTTTGTTTAAAAAAATGAGCACATTTTGTCTTAACAACTCTCTATTTGACATCTATCATCTTATCAAGTATACTGTCATTACTTCTCATTGTTTTTGCGATTCCTCCATCACATTTTTTTTCTTCATTGGAACAGTACTCAGGTGTTACTCTGACACAGTTTTTTTGATCTTTAACACAATAGTATTCCTCATATCAGTTGCTTTTCCTATCAATCCATCTCCTTTTTCCACAAACAAATAACATTCTGGGTCCATAAATAGTAAACATTAAGATACCAATAGTAAGTTGTGGTTTTGTCTGTCTGTCTGTTTTTACTTGTAGCAAGAGGTTTGCTAGATCTAACTGTAGAGTTTCACATGGTTTCTCTTGTGACAAATGTATTCAGAAGTCAGGAGATAGCTAAGTAAAGTTTGCAATTGTGAATTAGACCAATGCAATTAGCCTTTATTTGGCTGCTTTTTTTGTTATTTCATTCTCATGACAAACATCTAATAGGTATTACATGAAGCTGAATATGTTGCAGTCATTCTCTCCTCTCACAAACTTATTCCAGAAATTAAATTGTCTCCTGTGCTTTTAAAATCGTAATGTGAGATAAAAAGTGAAATATCAGGCAGCAAGGTATTACACATACTTCCGTATTATAATAAATCATCTCCTCTTATTCTAAAAGGTAAACAAATGTACCTTCAAACCACCTAATTTAAAAGGTACCTTTGCTAATAAGGGTACTTTGAATCATGTTGTGATTATTGTAAGAGTACTGCCATATATTTTCCCTAGAAGCAGCACTGACATATGTTCATTCGAATAAATTAATATGTATTTTTCTTTTTAATTGGGACAGCAAGTTCATAATGAGAATGAATGGAATACTCTACATAAAGTGAACCAATGTACATTTGGGGACAAGTAATCACTGAAAAGAATTTCATTTCAGAAAACAAATGCAGAAGAACTAATAAACTTAGAATATAATTAATTTGTAACCCCTAACGACATAGTATATAGAGGCAATGATCTTCAATGGCTGCCAATACCTTTATGTGAATGACTGCTGGGAAAATTTATATTCTAAGACTAAGACTGACAACATCCAGATCACTGATGAATCTTAACAGTACTGAGGGATATGAAGAATCACATACCATAGGATACTCTAACATATACATGGTTCCACATATAAATATGTAGTATCCTTTAAAGAAATGAACCTGAATTTGACCTATTTAAAAGTATATAGTAAATATATGATATAGAAAATAGGTACTTAAGAAAAGCAATTTGCAAAATCTGTAATACAGGAAATTTTACAAAACAAAATACCCAGTTTTGTCAATAAATAGTGGGGTTTTTTTTAACGGTGTTTTTTGTTTTTAGAGAGACTATACCTACAGATTAAATAGATCTAATAACCATATTAACCACATGGCAAGTGTAGACCTTGTTTTTATCCTGAATGGAATAAATATACTATAAAAATATAATATAATCTGGGAAATTTGAACAGTGATTGAACATTTGGTAATGTTAGGTGATTATTGATAACTTTTACAGTTGTAATGTGTTATTTTTATTGTTAAAGAAAAATATCCTTATCTTTTAGAAATATGTACTAAAGCATTCATATATTAGAAGGTATGATGCATAGCTTTTGCTTTAAAATAACCTAAATACATCATGTTATGAGAAGGAAATGTTTGGGCATATAAAGAATAAAATACAGGGGGGGGGGCAAAAGTAAGTTTATAGATGTGGGTACACAAAACACAGAGTTTATTCTTGTATTATTTATTATTTCTTGCCTTATTTTCCATAAAAACAACTATATACCTACTTTTGCCCCATCCTGTATTATTGGGCATGAATTATTAATTGGTTAAATTTAGTAATGGGGCCGAAACCGGTTTGGCTCAGTGGATAGAGCGTCGGCCTGCAGACTGAAAGGTCCCAGGTTCGATTCCGGTCAAGGGCATGTACTTGGGTTGCAGGCACATCCCCGGTGGGAGATGTGCAGGAGGCAGCTGATCGATGTTTCTCTCCCATCGATGTTTCTAACTATCTATCTATCTCCCTTCCTCTCTGTAAAAAATCAATAAAATATATTTAAAAAAAATTTAGTAATGGGTACATAGATATTCACTATTTCTTTCCTTACTATATATTTGAAACATTCCTTAATGAAAATTAAAACTTAAAAAAAGAGAAGCTGAAAGTGTATGTTTAAAATTTTTAAATCCTATTTTAAAAATAATTCATGAGTTGAGTAATTATGACTAAATTAAAAGGAAACTATTAATGTAAATCATGTGGACTATCACTACATTTAGGGAATTTGATAGCTTACTTACATAATAGAGAAATAAACTCAAGTAGTGTGGAGATAATGAGGCTAAATACAAAAACGTCAATTACGGGAATGGAAAACAACGATGCAATGGATATCAACAGCATAAAAATATAGGTATCTCAGTAGATGATTACAATTTCTTGGCAAATTGGGGATAGAAGGACATTTCTTTAATTTGATAAAGTGAATATGCCAAAAACCTATAGCATGCATTAATCTTAATAAGGATCGCCATAAGTGGTCCCTTTAAAACCAGGAACTACGTGAGCATACTATTATCACTGTTTCCAGACATTAATTATTGAGCTGGAAATTTATCACTATGCCTATAGCAAAGACAAATAAATAGTAGGGGATGTGTAGGAGGCAGCCGATAGATATTTCTCTCTCACTGAAGTTTCTATCTCTTTCTCCCTCTCCACTCCTCTCTCTAAAATCAATAAAACATACTTTAAAAATAAAAGAATAAGTATTTGAAGGAAAAAACTATACTCATTATTTGAAGATAACATGCTTATGTACAAAAAAAACTATATACAGAAAATATTCTTCATATACCCAAACATTTTTTCTCTAAAGAGTATAATTTCTCATTGACTATTATAATAACCTAATAGTCAATGAGAAATGTTACTCATTTCTAAATAAATGACTGATGCTTTCCCTTGTTTAGAAATTTTCAGAATAATGAATTGGTTTGCAGCAAACCCAAATGTGTATAGTATTTCATTATGATTATTTTATTTACTATTATTAAGATCCCTTAGATTTTTTTAATATATTTTATTGATTTTTTACAGAGAGGAAGGGAGAGGGACAGAGAGTCAGAAACATCGATGAGAGAGAAACATCGATCAGCTGCCTCTTGCACACCCCCCACAGGGGATATGCCTGCAACCAAGGCATATGCCCTTGACCGGAATCGAACCCGAGACCCTTCAGTCCGCAGGCCGACGCTCTATCCACTGAGCCAAACCGGTCAGGGCAGAGCCCATAGATTTTTAACATATTTTCTGCATTTGATTCTACTGTAGTCTTTATCCTTTTTAATATTTACATTAGCCTATATTTTAGTAATGGGAGCCCATTCAATATGGCTCGTGTGTACTTTTAATATAATTCCATAGTCTTTGATTTTTGCCTTTATATTCAACAAAATATTCCAAGTTCATCTTGCATATATCCTATCCCAGATCTGACATTATATATTTCTGCTGTATGCCTTCCTTTAGTGGAAAATAGCATTTACAGTACACAATCTAAGCACTTAGGGATGCTCATCATTATTCGTCACTTTTTCTAGGCCTATTTAGAAAAAAAAATACATGTGAGGTTATTAGTAATGTCAATTCAATTTTAAGATTACAGTGCTTTGTTCTGGCCAGTGTGGTTCAGTTGGTTGGTCCCAGGCATGAAAAGATGGTGGGTTCGATTCCTGACCAGAGCATATAGCCAGGTTGTGGGGTTCGATCCCTGGCAGGGGCATGTATGGTAGGCAACCAATCAATGTTACTATCTCCCATTGATGTTTCTCTCTCTCTTAAAAAATTTAATGAAAAACATATTCTCTAGGCGAGGACTAAAAAAAAAGATTATAGTGCTTTACTAAGTTATTTGATTTTGTTCCTCTTGACCCTACATTTGTGGTCCCAATAACTTTAATATAAATACTCACTAGATTTATCCACATGCATTTTACATTGCATCATATTATTCTTAAAAACTACATTTTTAGGGAGGCTGGGTGGTAGAGTGGTTGAACAACAACAACAACAACAACAAAAGAACAAGAGAAAGAACTTTGCAAAAAAACACTACATTTTTATATATAGTTTTGTATATAAATATGTAAAATTTGAAAACATTACTACTAATATTATTGAAAACAGCTCAATGTATATATGCATTTTTAACATTAAGATATATTCTAATGTTTATATTGAATAACTGCTGTGTCTTAAAGGCACTTGAAATAATTCCTTTCTATAAAATTAAACCATAATATATTAATCAAAGTTATGTTAAAGACTCTGATAGTACCATCTCTGGGTCAAATCTGAGTCTGGTTCTGTTAATTGCTTTTTCTCTTGACAATGGGTAATTTTTTCCTCCTCTAGATATGGCAGCTCTCTTTTATCAGTGCAAAATTGGGAGGAGAAGGGTTTTTTCCCTTCCCACAGAACCAGATTGATTTTTTCAATTTCATACTTTTATTTTAAACATGTGGTCAGATGTTAGTCACATAGCTACTTCCAGTTGCAATTGCACCTGAGAAGTGTAGTATTTTCTCTAAGCAGCTAAAAAATAAGATTTTATTATTAACAAAAAAGGGAGAAATTAATATTGGAGTAGTCAGTTACCACTCCCTGCAAAAAATACCATGTTAAGCACCTGTAAACGTAACACAAAATAATTTTATTTCATTTTAATTTTGATAAAATCTTTTGAGTAATTGTTACTTATTTTTTTAACAACACTGTGGAGCAGAAAGATAAACCTCTACCCTTAGTTTTATTTGGGATAAACCTTAGGCTTAAAAGTTCTATGAGATGCCTAAGATGATACCATTTTTAAAGGTAGAATTACATAATCTTTATCTAGAGATATATGTAAAGAGAGCTAAATCAGGGTTTATAAAAGCTGAATTTTTTTCAGATTTTTCCTTATAATAGTTTAATGACCTCATGCCTCTCTGAGCCTCAATACTTGCATCTAAAAATAAGTATTGTAAGTCTTGAAATTTTGAATTACAGATGAGAAAATGCAAGAAAAATGCTGACAAGTAGGGAGTTCTGAAAAACAGTAAGCAGTAAAATGGTAGGATGTAAGTTATTAAAATAAGCAATATATGTGAAATACTGTGCAGATACTGGCAAAAGTGCTGTTGGCAATTGATAAACGTTTGTTAAAAGATCCAAAGTATGAATATTTGTAATAGGAACAATACTTTGTTTTTATTAATGTGCTTTTCTCTGAATTTCCATGTGCATGAACTGTTTAATCTCTGGTATCCACTTGGCCCAGGGTCGTGGGTAGGTGCTATTAAATTAATTAAACAGGAGACCATTAGACTGAGGTGGCTCTAATGCTTTACCAGCCTGAGGATGCACACTGAAATTTAAGCCAGAGTTGATTTCCATAAATTTCTCAACATTAAAAAATTAAAACTTAAGAACAACCGATCACAAACAGCCAACTAGGCTTCTCAAATATGATAACTGCTTAAGTTGTTAGCTAATCAGCTAATTTCCTTGCTGTTTCTGTGTGCCCTAAAAAAGCCTTTCCCTTATTTCCTCCTGGCAGAGAATTCCTAACCATTTCTGGTTTGGTGCTGCTCAGTTTAAATAAATGTTTATTCAAAATTTCAATGTAGTCCAGTTTATCTTTTAACAATATATAAATTCAGTTTTTAAGATAAACTGGAAAGGAAATAAAAAACTTAAAATTCAGTTTCTAAACTAAAAATAACAATAATCAATAAATGAAATAAATGCCATTATTTCTCTAGAAGAAGATGATTTTAAATTTCTTTACCTTCCATGGAATGGTTAGGATATCACTTCCTCTGATGACTGTTCGCCCGTGAAACTCATTATGCAAAGAGAGAAGGGATCTGCAGAGAGAAAGCAGAAAACCTGAAACTCTCACCTTCCAACTGAGAAGGAGTGTGGGGAAATGTGCCCAGATGTGTGCGCTGATCTTCTTCTCTTACCCAGGTGCCAGATGGCAAATTATGCTAGTTAAGCCTAGAACAGTGGATCTCAAAGTATGGTCCCTACTCTCACAGCATTTTATTATGCATGGCATTTAAGAAATAGGCACAGAGTGTCCTGTATTTCTAATGAAGAGGGATGCAAAGAGCTGAAATCTCTCAGAGGAGCATGTCAGAAGTGGTTATTTCTCCAAGGAAAAGCGGCCAATTGCAGTACCCAGTCTTGGTGCAGGAGGGCTGCAAGATGGGCCTCCTGCACCAGGACTGGGTACTGCAATCGGATTTCAGGAATTAAGTACAGCTGACAAAAATCACACTGAGGTTCCTACTGGGTTAAATAGCGTCCTCCTAAAATTCATGTCCACACAGAACCTCAGAATGTGGCCATGTTTAAAAACTGGGTGTTTGTGTTATAATAGTTAAGACAAAGTCATAGTGGATTACGGTGGGCCCTAACTCCAATGACTGGTGTTTTTATAAGAAGGCAATATGAAGAGACAGAGACATATAGAGAATTCAGTTACCTCCAGGTAAAAAGTACTCTCAAAACCTGACAGACCTAGATTTTCAAGACAGACAGGAATGAATATCTAAACATTTCTTATCAGAGTGGTCATGTTCGACTAAATTAAAAAGAGAAACTAAGTATCAAATAGTATGGATAGCCTGGCTTGTGTGGCTCAGTGATTGGGCGTTGCACCAAGAGGTCACAGGTTCAATTCCCAGTAAGGTTGTGAGCTCAATTCCCAGTAGGGGGCGTGCAGGAGGCAGATGATCAATGACTCTTTCTCATCATTGATGTTTTTATCTTTCCCTCTCCCTTCCTCTCTGAAATCAATAAAAATATTTTTAAATATGTTAATATATCCCAAATGTATGAAGCTTTCATCTATTGCCACTTGAAAAATCTGCATTGAGAACATATTCTTCATGATCACTTTTCTTTGCATGCACTGAGCTCTTAGCAGGCCATGCATAGGAATTTTATAAGAGCAACTTCACAGGAATTCTTATATTTGCGGAATAAGTATTTCTTGACAATGTTTCAGTATCAAAATTCTTTGCATAATAAAATATATCTTGGGCTATTGTCAAACATTTGACTAGTGCAGCTTATGAAACTTGCAATCTCTTTTTTTTTAATGAAAGGAAGATAGCAGACTCATTAATTCTATGCTATAACTTCTCCCAGAAAATAACTTCCAGTTCCCTACAGAATCAGTCTAGTTCTAGAAAGAAAAAAAAATACATAATTACTGTGAGACCTTATTAAGTTAGAATTTGCCACTGCATGAACATAAAAAATCGTTTCTTCAGAAAACTGCATTAATTACACAGACTTCTAAATGCCCTTTAAGAGATTTTAAAGCTGTTCAATAAATATCAGTATTTGATATATTCAGCACTTTACATTTCTTATTTGGCCAAATATATAAAATAGAAATTTGGTAGATAGGAAACCATCAATTGGTGGATAGGTAACCACCCTCCTTAAATTATTTATAGACTCTCTCCTCCCTTTTCTTTCTGGAGCATTCATAATGCAGTAAATATTTTGGAGACCAAATATACTATAGACAAATAAATAGCGCAAAAAAGGAGTGCATTAGTCTATTAAAAAAACTTAGGAAAGTCTTGATTGTCTGATATTCAGAGAATCTCAAATAACTATATAAGACAATAATCAACTTTCACAATTTTGTATGAATTTAGTTTTTAATACTGAATATGTTATTTATGTATACACTAATTATGTTTCTTTCCTGTCTGGTTATTCCTGCATTCTGCCTGCAGAATTCCTCTGCGGCCTCATGTTTTCCTCTTTCCCATAAATTCAGTAATCGGAGCCACCCTTCTTGATCTGGACACACCATAAGCAACTCTCCATTTGTGCCCATGTAGTTTCTTTACCTAGAAAGTACCATCACCTTCACCAAGTCAGCTGGATAAAATTATTTTAATCTTCTAAAAATATTCAAATACCACCTAATCCATTATTCCTCCCCTTACTTTTGGCTCTACTTGATAAAATAGTGTTTTCCATAACCATATTTTATGTGTGCTTTGTTTGCATTTATTTGTAACACATTTGTCTTTCTTACCCTAATCGAACAGTAATTGTATTTTTTATTCCATTTGTATCTATACTGCCCTGTTTATTATCTGACATATATGTTGCTGAACTAAAATGAAGAGTGCCAGAAAAACATATTTAGTTCATTAATGGTGGATAGGACACCATCCTTCTTAACTTACTGAGAGAGAGGGAGAGTGCTATACTAGCTCTCTTACAGCATGTGCTTCTGCATTAGTGTCCCTGGCTCCTGCCACCCCCACCAGGCTTCAGGGAAGGGAGAGGAAACCACTAGGCAGAGGGCCTTGCTCCCTCGCCTTGCACCTTCTTCACAGATAATTTTATTAATTTTCTCTCTGGGCTGCATAATTTCTCGTAAGTCTTCATCCTCTAAGAGCTTGACTGAAGTACTCCCCACTTTGTCAATCAGATCACTTGTGAAAGTTAAAAAAATGACTCATCTAGGAAAGATATGATAGAGCCACACTTAACTCGCAGTTGACATTGTAAAGTCAAATTACCATTGCTTTGTCTGCAGTCATTCTGCCACCCCAGCCAACAACAAACTGCAATCCTCTGGCTTCCTTTGAAAATGGCATGTTGCCCTAACCGGTTTGGCTCAGTGGATAGAGCGTCGGCCTTCGGACTCAAGGGTCCCGGGTTTGATTCCGGGCAAGGGCATGTACCTTGGTTGCGGGCACATCCCCAGTGGGGAGTGTGCAAGAGGCAGCTGATCGATGTTTCTCTCTCATCGGTGTTTCTAACTCTCTATCCCTCTCCCTTCCTCTCTGTAAAAAATCAATAAAATATATTAAAAAAAAAAAAGAAAAGAAAATGGCATGTCGATCTTCATCAGATGATATTCTTAATTCATGTAGCCGGTGCTTGTTTTTTCTTAAAGACTATGTTGACCTTTTACAAACTTTTGAAAAAAGATTTTGGAAGTGATCTTGGAAAGGTATTGCTTTTAATTATTTTCCTTTTATGTGTAAAGTACAGATTGTTTCATTTATCATAAAATAATCTCTTGTTTTGTAGTTGGAAACAATTGCCAGTGTTTCCTAATCTCATTAAATTTCAGGAACAATCATCATGCTCTAGATATGTTCTTAATTACCATTCCTTATACACATATAGAGTCATTCATTTATTAATATTAGACCCCAAAATGACAAGTGATGGATGTAATGCAACAGTGTGATTAATTTAAATATTATGCAGTCTAACCCAGTCAGAAGGACGCACAAACAGTTCTCGTATTTACTTACATTAGTTCTTCTACCCTAGATCTTTGAGTGACTTTGTCTTAACTAAGCTTTATGGGAGAAAATTGTGAGTGATGACAATGATGATAAGAACTCAAAGAGAGAAAGGGAGGATGATGAACTAACTACACGCAACACTTTGCCTTTTACAAAGTAATTTCACATACAGTGCCCCCTTAACTTTACAACTTGAGAGGTAGGTGTTTTTCTTCTCACTTCCTAATTAAAACAACATCATTTCAGCAAGTTTGTGACACCTTTCAGAGCCCAAAGTGCTAGATGCAAAATTTGAATCTAAGTAAGTATTATTGTGTTTGTGAGCTTTTCCCCTCCACTCCATGGTTCTTATTGCTTCAGAGTTAAATAATAAATGAGTATCACTCTATTTTGAATGTACTTACTGGCAGCCCTCGTGATACATCACCACTAAATATTTCACCTGCATTTCCTAAGAATAACCAAATACCTAACACACAGTCCAAGTTAAAATTCTTGCAATTGTACAAGTGATATTCTTTATAGCTTTACTTTCTAAAATCTAGAACTTAAAAATAAACACACATGGCTCAAAAAATGTGGAGACGTAAGACAAAGCAACAGAACTGCCTCCCAACACAATTTATTTTGGAAGAAAAGCTCATCTGACTTCAAATTAAAAAATGAAGCCATGTTCTGCAGACCAGTTTTTTGTTCTTTTTTACTTATAATGATAATATTTAACATCTATGATACCTATGTTTATTTCTCAATTGTATCAAAAATTAGGAAAGTAAAATAATATTACTGTTCAAATTAGATGAAAGCTATGGGTAAGTCTGATTTTCAAGTAACTAGTAAGTGTTATGGATTTTAAAATAAGAACATTTGTGGTAGGGCAAATTCTGTTTTTAAAAATGCTATTAATTCAATCTTAATGATTATCTACTAATTTCCTTTTACTCAAAGACCAAATTTTTCAGTGAGAGTCAGTGGGAAAATTTGAGATGTCTAAAACCAAATACAGTAGGTCCTCGGGTTACGTTGGAGATCCGTTCCTACAGCGCGATGTGACGCGATTTTTGCCGTAAGTTGGAACCCACCTATATAAGCACCTGCACATCACTCACATGGAGCACATACACAGCAGTAATGAAGTGAAACAGTAAAAAAATTTAAAAGAAAGATAACAATTCCTGACCTTTACTTGTGGTAAATAAACAATAAAAAACATGAAGCACATATGTACATATGTCGAAATGAAGGAACTTTTTTTTAAATAAATAAATGGGAGATGGCAACATAACCACGAAACGACATACATCAAGTCTGATGTAACCCGAGGACTGCCTGTATTTTTGCTTCTAAGCCACATGCTCATCAAGAGAGAAAGTAAGAGTTGGTACGTGATCTCTCCTTTCGATACAGCCATAACTAAGTTTTCTCAGTACATGGAAAAGTAGAACCAGGCCTAGACCCTGACATCCTAGAAAAAACTATCCAGTGCTCAGGAGACTAGAGAAGCCAGCACCACTCTCCCTTGCCATTGGCATACAAGCAAACTGGCCATGGGTCTATAGGATAACTTCTTATAATAAAGTGTAGCCTCTGGCCTTCTGCAAACATGTTATATGGGCTTCAGGTTTCCTTTACATCTGTGACCTCAGTATTTCTTGTTCTTTGCTGACATCCATGAACTGATCTCTCAAATGGCTGCCGAGTGATTGGATTCTCCATTCCTATCCCTCCTCAAAAACTACTGGCAGGAAACATTTAAATAAGTATTTGCATAAAAGTGTAAAATGACTGACAAGTTTTAGATGCCAAGCCCTACTTTGGTACATTTGCATTTCAATTAATTAAAAATTAAAACCAAAGATTAGTCAACCCATAGCAAAAGTTTATTGGAGTTGTAATTTAAGACTCTTGCTGAGATCTTCATAAGACTTGTACAATTTTAAATACTTTCCATGTTACTGTGTTAACTTCTGTCATCCTCAAAACACTCTTGTGGGGTAGGCACTATTGGTATTCACATTTTCAAGAAGATATGATTAACATATTAAAAAACAAAGGTAGAGCAAGGTTAAATAATTTGTTGAAGATTCTTTCCAGAGCTAGCTAATGGCTGAGCCAGAATTCCAACCCATTTTCTTCATCATCTGTTTACTCAGTAACTACAATATACTGACTTTGGAAAGGCAAGAAGAAGAAGAAAATTATTTTTCTTGCTTTACCATAAATCATATCATTTAAGCATTGTATTATCTACTTCTAATGCCACCCCAGCCTTGTAGGGGTATATGTTTCTGTGTTCATATTAGGAAATGCAGTAAGTCTTCTTCACATCCCTTGCTTATATTGACAGTCACCCACAGAATGGACAAGTACCAAGGTTTCTCTACATGTCCTGGAATAAAATTTTCCTACCATATTAATGTGTACTAGCTTTAACTGGAGAATAACTGGATACAATCATGAATTATGAAAGGCATTTACAGATTTAAAGTCATTGTTTTAGTACTCAATGGCAGTAATTTCCTCCTGGATTTGTTCTCCCACTCTCTCAAAAAAATATTTTTCTCATTTAGCTGCACTTGATTTAGAATTCAAGGTTGTTCTGAAAATAAAAAGTTCCGAAAAGAATACACAGTAGCAGAGCACATGAATATGCTGTACTACCCATATCATTACTACTACATTTATTTTCTAAAAATGTCACAATACATATTTCTCAAATAAAATATGTACTTATTAAACGAGCAGATTTTAAAATATATCAGTATTGGGGAATTTTTAAAATAATTTAAGAGTACATAAAGTATATAAGCTATCTTTAAAATTTTGATACTTGAAGCTTGTATAACCTTTCTCTGTTCCTCAACTAGAAGTAAAGGCATCTGAAAAGTAATTATTATGTAAATATAGAAAAAGCTAATATTATCTACTAGAAACCAATTTTAATACTTTGCAGAAATAAGTCAGTCTGTAGAATATTAGCTCATTCACTAAGACAACTGGAGGACTTGGAATGATTATTCATAGTAACCATTTTAGCATTTCTATCTTTTTTCTCTGTATTCTTATGAAAATGTCACTAGCATAAATATATGGTCAAACTGTATGTGTAAGTAACACAACTCTGGCTGACAATCAGAATCACTTTCAAAATGTTTTAAAATGCAGAATCTCAGGATCTCTTCTATTCATACAGGATCAGAACTCCAGCACGAGGCCAGAAAACTTAAATGTATAAGAAACCCTTGTAGATGACTGATGATCAGCAGAACTGGAAGGCACTCTGTAACTAGGCTAATACACTTCAGAAGAATTTTATTCGATTGTTCAATTCATGTTGAATATTTCAGTTATAAGAAATATACATGTACTGATTTGTTGTTCACTAAAAACTACTGGCAGGAAAAGACTTTCAAAGTTTGCCACCATACTAGAATATAAGAGAACTTGAAATGCACTCGTTTTTATTAATTTTAAACACATCAAAATTTACTGATAGGCAGGCAGAATTAGGGGGGTGCCATTTTTAACTAATACTGTACATACTTTCAATGGTATACACTTAGATCACACCTAATAAATATACTGGCAGGCCTTCGGTATCTTCCCATTATTTGCCCATATCTAGCCTTTAGCTCTTGCATACATGAAGGGAGGGGGGAGGAGTTTATCTAATTTTTTACAGGAACATATATTCATAGAAATTGGAACTTAAAAATAAAAATGTGACAGGCCATGGAAGCAGACATCACTAAAACTAGTTAACAGAAAATTGTATGTTTAATGAAACTGGCACAATAGAAACAATTTTTATAATTTATTAAATGCACGTTTGTGGATAGACATACCGTAAGAAATAAAATAGACAATGAAAAATGTATGTGAAATCTGATGAAAGGTATAAAACTATCTCATTATAGATGTTATTTATACAGATGTAAACTTCATATGGCTCTAAGGTCATAAGACCTCATCTTATCAAAAACTACATTCATCAGTCCCATCCTATATAATAAAAGGCTAATATGCAAATTGTCTCCTCGACTGGGAGTTCGACCAGCTCCTCCCCATGGCTAGCCCTGACCCCAATCAGTCCCTCCCACCCCAATCAGGGGTGGGGCCGGCCGGCCAACCTCCAGCATCCCCTCCCCCTGGCCAGCCCGGCCCAATCGGCCTCCATTGGGGTGGGCCAGCTGGATCCCACCCATGCATGAATTTGTGCACTGGGCCTCTAGTTTTTTAATAATCCCATTTGTTTGTATTTAGGTATGTTAGCCTAACTCAAAAACAGTAGATACAAAATACTATTTTCTCTTATTTGTTCATTCTATCAATCAAAAGGAAGAAAAGAAAACTATACCAAGTACTGATATGTAATAAGAAATGTGCTAATGCAACACATAAAATAAGCAAGGTGCCTACCTTTGTTAATTAAATACCAAGTTTGAGAGGTAAAATAAAACCAGTAATTACCAAGCAATTATAAGTGTGACAAGTGCTACAAAGGAAAAGAATAGAAAAATAGTTGCTATGAAGGTGTCAAGAGAGGATAGAAAGAGCTACAAGGAAGTTCAAGAACTTCTCCATGGTAAATGGCATTCAAACTAATAAATTGAGACTGTGAAGAGGCAAAGGAGTTAGTCAACCAGGGGATAGGAGTGGAGAAAGCACTGCAGAGAGAGGAAACAACATGTGTAAAGAATGAGAAGTGGGAAGAGACTCAAAACAATTATGCTGGCTTACACATGATTTGAACATCACTTGCCAATAGTGATGCCAAAATCAATTACGTATGTTTTTAATGGCCTTCCTTTTTTTCCTTCACTCCCCCCTCCCTCATTTCTGCTCCCTTTGATCCCTTCTCATATAAACTTTTGTCTCAGGCTCTGCTTTTAGGGGAACACAGATTTTAAAGCTACAGTGGGGCCTTGACTTACGAGTGTACCGACTAACGAGTTTTTCAAGATACTAGCCGTCTCTCGGCCAATTTTTTGCTTTGAGTTGTGAGCTAAAATTCGGGTTACAAGCCAGCTTCAGATACCCCACCGCTAGTTGGCGCAGTGAACGTCACAGTGAATGCCACAACATCAGCCCAGCATCACGTGTCTCACTCGTTCACTTTAAGCGGTTAGCTCTTAGTTGAAGCATCAGTGTTGTGCTCGCATTTGTGCTTGCAGTTATTTTGCAAAACAGATCTCATTGGACAGGTTTTTATCGAAAACTCCTGTAGATGAAAGTGATGAAAGCGTGGCGAAAAGGGCAAAAATCAGCAAATAAGATTCAGTTATTCAGTTCAGCCTTTCTCCTCCAACTCCATCAGCATCTTTAAGTCATTTGATCTCCAAGGTAAATGCTGTACATTAAACTTAATAAAACAAGTTTATTGCACTACATTCTATTGTTCAGTATTGTGTTTTTATACAATATTCGTTATTTTTAAATACATTTTTCTTATTTAAAAACATTTAACAAAACAATTGCGGTATTTTTTCGGTGTCCGGAACGGATTAATGGCATTTCAATTCATTGTAATGATGAAAATTGATTTGACATACGAGTAATTTGAGTTACAAGCTCCGTCACGGAACAAATTAAACTCGTAAGTCAAGGCCCCACTGTATATTATCAAAGCCTCAGGGGATAAATTAGAAAGTATTTACATAGGCACAAGCATTTAGCATAAAAGATTCAGAACATTCGTATTAGAAAATTATTATAACTATTTCTTTCCTATCATTTGAATGAATTTTACTGTATGTTAGTCAGTAGGAACAAAAATCACCAGCATAATAAAATGCATGAAAAATTTAAATTCTACTGCTATTGAGACACACTTGGAGTAATTATAAAAGATTAAAGTGTTACTCTAATCATCTGGAATAAATATGTAACTCAGACAATGTTGCAATATGTATGCCACTCATATAGGAACTAAACCAGTATTCTGAATGAAGAAAATCCAAATCAGACCAACACTTACCTGCTGTTCTAGCCAACCGTGCTTAGATGCTTTCAGAGAGTCCTATTATATAATGCCCTAACATTACTAAACTATATTTATATCCTTTTAGTAATGTCTTTTATTGTTTAAGGTCAAATAGAGACAATCCATTACCAGAAATAAAATTTTCTTAATTATATGATTAAGCATATTTAAACCCTAGAGAAAATAATGCAATATTGGTTCTTGTTTATTGCCCTTTGACACCTAAAAGTCTCTCTTAAATGGTGTTAGGGAAGCCCTTTTCTGGCACCATCTTTTTCTCCCCCATCTCTCCCCATACTGTTTCCCTGGATTTTATGCCCTATTGTTCTACAACACAAAGACTATTTTGTTTTTGTTGTCTTACTTTCAGCCACTGGTTAGGGTTTCAAATCAGACTGCAGCAGATTTTTCTTGGATGTAGACTGGTGTTTTGAAGACATATTAGGTCTTTCCAGGCCCTATACATAAATAGTACATGAGAAAAATAGCCTGCCTCATCCAGCTTAGGAAAGACATCCACCATGCTCAGTAATATACTTTATGTCATTTTCCATGTTTTAATTCCAGAATATCTCCTAGTGCTTAACTGTCAAACACTGAAGCCTCAAATTAAATTCTGGGTAAGTGGCTCTCCCATATGAATATAAGACATTTAAAAGACAAAGATAAATTTCTTACTAACATTGTTTGCCTTATAACAAAAATCTTTTTATCAGTCTATCAAGCAATGACCATTTTATTACAGCATCCTAATATATAAAAACCCAGGGTCCATAATGACCGAAGGCTCGACCGACCAGAAGTCAGTCCTGCAGTCAGTGCTGGGTTGCCATGGCGACCCAGCACTGCCTGCCACTGCTACAGGCACGGCGACAGAGCACTGACTGCTGAGGGGGCTGCGGATCAGGCCCAGAGAGAGGCCCGAAGAGATGCAGGGTCTGATCTGCAGTCTCCATGGCAGCTATTGATCAGCCATTGCCTCTCTTTCTCTCCAGGCTTCGCCAGCAGCCAAGCTTCTGTTTCTCTCCGGGCTTCCACGGGGGCTGCTGATCAGACCCGCCTCTCTGATCAGGCCCACAGATAGGCCCGGAGTCGCTGACTGGCATAGAAACCAACCAATCAGAACCAAATCTGGGTGAAGTGCGAGGAGCCAATGGCTGCCTAGGAGGCAGAGCTTTGATGCTGACTGGCATAGAAACCGACCAATCAGAACCTAATCTGGATGAACTGAGAAGGCAGAACCTAAGGTGGGGACTGAGGAGGGGTTTTAAGGGCAACAGCTGTTTGGTGTAAGGTGTAAGAAAGTGGTTCAATTTTTTTAATGACCGGTTTGGCAGTATAGTGCATATGGCCAGCTATCAGTCCAGATATAAGGATTATGTATTTTGTCTGCCAAGAGCATCTCCTCCTGCTGAAAACACCCCCCCCCCCGCAGTTAAGCAATCCTATACTATATAATCTATCTATACTAATAAAAGGGTAATATGCTAATTAGACTTGTGTCGACCGGCCATCTTCCAAATATCCGACTTCCTTCCGGACAAAGCCATGATAGTAGGGGCCGAGGCAGAGAGGGCAGTTGGGGGCGAGATCAGACCTGCAGGGGAGGGCAGTTGGGGGCAATATCAGGCCAGCAAGGGAGGGCATTTCGGGGCAATCAGGCAGGCAGGTAGGTGATTGTTTTGGAGTTAGCGGTCCCAGATTGCAAGAGGGATATCCCCGATTGGAGAGGGTGAAGGCTTAGGGAACCCCCCCCCCCACCCCGTGCATGAATTTTGTGCACTGGGCCACTAGTAAGTAAGTAATTTCCCAGCTCCTGGAAGAGAAAGAGGGAAAATAAAATCCCACCCTAATATAACGTTCCCCAAGTGGACCAACCCTTTGGATGATTACAAAATGCATTAATTTCCTTAAATAATCTCTTTAAATATTAGAGAGGTTCTGGAGATAATCCCTGATGCATCTAGATTGTCTTTACAGGGTACAGATGCTCATTATAGATCAATGAGATATTATTGGATTAGTCTCCTGTTGGTCTCAGTTTGTAACTGATACTTGCTCCTTTATTTTATTATCCAAAATTTATCTCCATCCTCAGTAATACATTGTATCCATAAAAATTTCCATGTCCTAATTCCAGAATACCACCTAGGGCTTAAGTGTCTAACACTGAAACCTGAGGAAGGGGACTTGCCTGTGTGAAGTCAGGTTTGTCACATAGCCTAAGGTCTGAGAAGACAGGGTTTCTGCCTCAAATAATTCTCTAACTGTCTGATTTACTACCCGGCTTAGAGAAGACATTCACCATGTTCTCTTCTAGAAGGTATCATTAGCTCTTTTTTATGTCCTTGCTTGAGCAATGAGGGCTAATATATAGAGTGTCCAAAAAAATGTATATACACAATTTAACTATAAAGGCTGTGTTTATTAAAAATACATTTCATTTCCAAAATTGAACTATCAGTTGTTAAAGTGTGTATACATTTTTTGGAACACCTTGTAGTTAAGATTGTGCAAGGGAGATGGAAGTCCCATTGTCAACCAGATATCCTGGAGTAAAGTCGCTGAGAATTTTGCACAAACCTAAAAAAAAACAAAACACACATTTAAGAAAGTGTCTTACTCTCCAAATATATTTATCTTCGTAAAGTTGGTGCGACAAGGCCAGAGGGTAAGAAAATCTTTCTGGACCTGTGTTTAATATATCTCCTCAAGAACAGTAGGGGAGATTGGAGGAAGATCATTCTTTAGAGACACAGACAGTTGGAACCTATGCACACAGGTAGAAGGAAGATGATTTGCTCTGAAGAACACCAGAGAGATTCAGGATGTGGAGACTGCCACTATGTAGAGAACTGGGGTTAGTGACAGTATGAAAAATGGAAGGAAGTGAAGGCTGAAGGTCCATACTGAATTAGTTGACCTTTTGTTCTACTCAGTTCACAGGTGCCCAATCTCATCCCCCTTTTCCTCCCCCCGCTCCATCCCACAGGCAAGAAAGCATACGTCTGAGGATAGAGAATCTAAGAAAAAGTAATACAGATACTCAGAACTTACAGCCATCAGAAGTGAAGAGGATAAATGTGGAATAAAGTATTAAAATGGAAAATGGGAATAATGGTATTTGCATAAAGAAAGACTAGCCAAATATTATATCCTCTATCACCATGCTAACCAGAAAACATCTAAAAGCAGCCATCGTGGAGAACCAGCCTCTACTTCAATTGATGGATTCTAAGTAAAAAGACAAACAAACAAACAAAAATAAATAAATAAATAAAGTTGGAAGGAAGGGGAAGGAAGGCAGGCAGGCTCAGGTCCATTAACAGGGCAAAGAACTGTGACTTTTTGTTTTAATTAGAAAGGCTGTCCTCAACAACCTGATGATCCTTTCTTAATTTTGATTGCACAGATTAAGCAATATGCTTGTTAGTTGCTTGAGGGATGCCATGCACTATTAACCATCTCCTACATCTCTGTAAGTCTTTGTAGTTCAAACATACTTGGCTGCCACTTTGACCTTGCCATGTATTGCAATGATTTCCTCCACAGTTAAATGCTGTTACCAGCCTCTGTTTAGGGCGTATCTATCCACCTTCTACTTGTTAAGTCTAGGTTTTCAATTGCTTCTATTGTCAGTCCTGCCCTAGAAAGCAGAGCCACTACTGAACTTAGTGATGCTGGAGTCCTCAGCACTAATTCATCATTGCTTTGGAAAATGATGCAGAGTGAAACATAGTCTTTTGGAATTTTCCAACTTTCCATACTATAGGCACTCCTAATACATACATGCCTATGTACACCTCCTTTCTTCTATAGTCTGTTACTATGGTACCAAATGTGCTACTTTTATCTTAATATAGATCTTGATTTCCCTGTACTTCTGGTGGGATGTCCTAGCATTATGTTTGCATAGTGTTTCATGGCCCTTACTGGGGTATTAAATCCTACATCCCAAAGGGGTCTTCACATCAATAAGCTACTTTTTACCAAAAATTAATTAAATCTCTCTTTTTACACAGCTCCTGCCAATATATGCTGCCTACATTCCATAGTTTCTAAGGGCTATAGGCCCTTTCCTCCTTCAGCAGATCTAGCACATCCCAGCCAGGTTACACTGTGACTTAACCCAACTATTGACCATGTGTGGCAGATTTTGCCAAAGTGCATGTTATCTTACAAGTGGGAGGCATCTGCATCATCTTCAAGCAATGGCAGAGCTCCAGCCCTTAGCGCAGAGAAGTGAGCCATTTCTGCAGGCTCACAGAGTTCAGATAAAAAAACTAAAGGTTCAAGAATTTTGACTCATCAACACATGTATCAGCATCTCAGGCTTTCATAAACAGGGCCCTGACTTTCACATGGAAGATCTACCTTGATTGAGAGTTAAATGTTCTTTGGAGCTTTCTTTACTCTTTTGCTGCAGGAAAAGAGTGCCCCTTTATATGCTACTAAGGAGGCCTTTAACTTTTATAGTTAGCTTCTAATTGATAATCATTCAGTTTTTTGGGTTTTTTTACTGATTTCATAGAGGAAGGGAGAGAGATAGATAGAAACATCAATGATGAAAGAGAATCATTCATTGGCTGCCTCCTGCACACCCCCTACTGCGGGGATCTAGCCGGCAACCCAGGAATGTTCCCCCAGTCGAAATCGAACCTGGGACCCTCCAGTCCCCAGGCCGACGCTGTATCCACTGAGCTAAACCAGCCAGGGCTCATTCACTATTTTTATTTATCTTGATATGAGAGCATCAATTGAGCAGAGTAATAACCACCCAATTTAATTGTATTTATAGTTACTAGTTCCTCCATTTCTCTAAATCTCTGATACATAAGTTATATCCTATACAAAGTCCAGTTAGTTTGCAAAAGAAAGTTTATTCAGAGCACACAGTCAGCCATAATGCTGAGGAAAGCATAGGTATAGCCACCACCTTCCTCTTTACTTGATTCACTCCAACTTATCCTTTAGCTTTTCCCATAAATGCCAATTACTCAAGGAAGTGTGTAGATAGTGTTCAGTTCTTCTTCCACAGGATTAATATATCCAGTACTGTAGTACCCAAAAGCAACTTGAGGTTAGGCTCCATGTCTGCCTTATACATTGTTAGTTATAGCTCTACAAGATAGCACAGTGCCAGAGACCTAATAAATAATAAAGACTGGTTTACAGAATAAGTTAATACAGTTTGACACTATGGCTTTTTATTGTCTAGATGCCCCTTGATACAATGTGCTATCCTAATCAGAAAATAAAATAGGTGTGAGGTAACTTATAAAGATATTCAGTAGATTTAGTGACAAATCTCTTCATGCATCTGTAGTGTGACTAGACAACATCCTCTAACGTTACTTTTGAAAGCTAGCTATATATATCGTATAAACGTCATGTGTTATTTTATTTATTAAGTTTACAGGCTTTTAATTTAGGATCTGACAGCACTGTCACCATTGTTAAAAAATGCACAACTCCTCACATTATCTAAAAGGACACTGTGATGAACTAGCTGTCTTACTCATTTTCTCTGACTGTCCAATGAGTCATAATATTTCCTGTCAAAAATCTTTTGTCTCATTTTTACTAACTAAATGCTTAAACAGCTGATTTTTTATGGAAATGGAAACATGCTGAAAGTGGTTTGAAAGTTCGTGTAAACCTAGTCTATTTTATAAGGTACAATTATTTAGAATGAATTCTCCACAGTATTATATCAATAGAACAAATTATTTCATCTTCTTATTTAATACTAGAGGCGCAGTGCATGAAATTCATGTGTGGGTAGGGTCCCTAGGCCTGGCTGGTGATCAAGGATGACTGGTACCTTCCTTCACTCCATGCCGCCCCCTGGTGGTCAGCGCACGTCATAGTGAGCGAACGAACTCCCAGTCTCCCAAACTCCTGAGGGGACACTTTGCATATTAGCCTTTTATATATAGAGATAGTTATGCTCTAAATATGTGCTTATATATACATACATATGCATGGTATATATAAACACACCACTGTGTATACATATACACACATACAGTTGTAATTATATATTCAAAACAAAAATATTTTCTTTCTTTTAGCATCCACTCTGAAAGTCCTATATAAACACTGAATCTATCCTTCGATTTGTGGAGAGAATATCCATTCTGGTGTTGCTCTTTGAAACTATTAACTATAAATCTGGTGCCCAACCTTTTTCCACTTATCTTAGATCAATTCAACCTATAATAAATAGATGGCTTCTGGAATTTGCCTTCTTTTATTTTGTATATATGTCCTATGGAGAATTTCAAAGTTTACTGCATCTCAAATATAATCATAATGGTTTTCCAGGACTTTATAATTACAAATACAGGCAAACTATGTAGAGCTGCATACAAATTATGGCTTAGATTTGCTGGTAATGAAATTGCACTAGAAACTAGAACATTTTGATATACATCAAAAGCAGTTTTAAATTTATAAAATATGTAAAATTCATTGTAGATCATTGATTTGTTCCAGTATCAGCCACATTATCACATTTTGCTATTATCCCAAAGGGCATGCTGACCTATCTGATTTAATTTTCTATTCTGCAAGTTAAAGTTTTTTTAGCCAATATTTAACAAAATTTTCAATTAGGAGTGAAAAAATATGTTTTAGTATTTATTTCTTCATGAATGTAACTATACAATCTAGTTTTAGTTTAGTTTGTTTTTCTTCAGGCATATCAATGTTCCAATTATAAATCCATAAAAAAGTAATCTGTTGGAAGGTTGATTCTCTTGTGTGAAATCTGACTGTCATGGTTATTTAGTAGGTCATCCGTGCTTATCTAAAAGAATTCTGAAGGCAAAATTGGCTGTGTTATTTCAAATTGTTCTGAAAGGTCAAGAATAATATTTTCAACTGAGCACTTAAATCTCTCATTTTAAAAGCATTAATTACTCATTTGAATTAATACTATAATTATAGAATATAAAGACAGATATATATGTAATATTTATCATTGACACAAAGTAGAGGTGTCATAGATTTCTGTATGTTTCCTAACTATTTCTGACACCTCTGGGAATTCCTGTGATAATTGTTTAATATTTAGAGATTACTAAAATACTAAAATACTAACAATTAATGTGCAAAATGCTTGATTATTCTGTCATTCCTAACTTCTAAGTACTAGTAACAAGTGAATATAACATATACATGTATGTGTGTACTCATAGATGAAAGGTACATAAATTTAAGATCAATCTATGTGGAACAAACTTGAGTTGAAATCATAGGTTTGCCATATAGTAGTTGAGTGGCTTGGGCAAGTTTTTTAACTCTCATTCATTTAAAATCCCCTCACTTTTCAAATGGATCTAAATATAATGAGATACCACCTCACACCTGTCTGAATGGCTATTATCAACAAGACAAATAATAACAAGTAAAAAAAAAGGAACCCTCATTCACTGTTGGTGGGAATGAAAAGTGGTTCAGTGTTGGGGTCCAACCCCAGCAGGTCCAGGGGTCCCCAAAGGTGTGGACGGAGTCGGCGAAGAAGAAATGACACGGAGACAGCGTTCAGTTGATCAGCAGCCTAGCCAGGATCTCTAGCCAGGATCTCCAGCCAAGTTCTGGTCAGGATCTCCAGCGAAGTTCTGGCTAGGATCTCCAGCTAAGTTCTGGTGGTTATTGTCTTGTTACATCTGTATTTATACCAGTTTATTTTAATCCTGTCAATTTCTATTGCAAAGATTAGGGCGTTTCTTATCTCCATTCCAGGGAGTAAAGATTATGTAGCTTAAGCGTGATTGTTTGTAGTTAAAGTGATTAACTACCCGCCTGGCACTTAGTTAAGGGTTTTATCCCCTCCCTAACTTCAGGGAAAAATCCCTACCTGGGGAAACAACCTTTCTCAGAGAGGTGACCTTGGTTAAAACACATAGTGCTAAGGAGAGCAAACATATTAAGAACAGTATGCTATATACGCCAGGTCCCTTGAAACATATGCTGTGCAGATGTTTCTTTCCTGCAGCGACTGTGTCAAGCAGCAAGGATGGACCGGCTTCCGGCAGTTCACCCACTAAGGAAAACAATATGGAGGTTCCTCAAAAAATTAAAAATAGAGTTACCATACGACCCAGCTACCCTGCTTCTGGGTATCTACCTTGAAAATTTCAAAATGTTTATTCACAAAGATATATGCTCCCTTATGTTCATTGCAGCATTATTCACAATGGTCAAGACATGGAAACAACCAAAGTATCTTTCAATAAATGATTGGATAAAGAAAATTTGGGCCCTAACTGGTTTGGCTCAGTGGATAGAGCATCGGCCTTCGGACTGAAGGGTCCCAGGTTCGATTCCGGTCAAGGGCATGTACCTTGGTTGCGGGCACATCCCCAGTGGGGGGTGTGCAGGAGGCAGCTGATCGATGTTGCTCTCTCATCGATGTTTCTAGCTCTCTATCCCTCTCCCTTCCTCTCTGTAAAAAATCAATAAAATGTATTTTTTTTAAAAAGAAAATTTGGTACAATTATACAATAAAATAATACTCAGCCATAAGAGGAAACACTACCATTTGTGACAACATAGATGGATCTTGAGAATATCATGCTAAGCAAAATTTCAGACAG
This sequence comes from Myotis lucifugus, assembly GCF_000147115.1. Taxonomy (NCBI): domain Eukaryota; kingdom Metazoa; phylum Chordata; class Mammalia; order Chiroptera; family Vespertilionidae; genus Myotis; species Myotis lucifugus. The sequence goes on along the minus strand of NW_005871049.1, from coordinate 24,728,709 downwards.
AAAAAGTTAAAAACTATATGATTTCACTCATATGTGAGATATAAAGTTGAAAGCAACAAATGAACAAACAAGAAAAAAACCTCACAGATACAGGTATGGTGGTTACCAGAGGAAAGGAGACTAAGGGGGTAGTTAAGGGCAAAGGGTGTCAAATATATTGTCATAAAAGATGATTTGACTTTGGGTGGTGGGCACACAATGAAATATATAGATTTTATATCATAGAATTGTGCATTTGAAACATATAATCTCATTAAGCAATGTCACCCCAGTAAGTTTAATTTTTTTTAAAATAAAATGGGTCTAAATAAAAATACCTACTCAACTGTGTTGTGGTGGTGATTGTATAGGATTAATACTTAATGAAGTCCTGGTATTTAATAAATTTTCAAAAATATTTGCAAAGACACCTTATTAAGCATTTGAATCCACAATTTTATTAAGCAAATTTGGTTCTTGTCATAATTTTTATATTAAATATGCCCTGAAATTAATGAAGTTGAATTTTGATAACATATAGAAAATGAACGAGAAAAGGGAAAGGAGAGCCTTTATTTCACTAAAATTTGGAGATTTAAATCACTGGACTGGGAGATTTTCTTGTCAAACTAAAACAAATTCAGATCTGAAGAAGAGACATTATTGGAAAAGACTATTGAAATAGGAGAAGAGTGACTATTGCAGTAGTGAACGTGTTTCAACCAAAAGATTTTGTCTCAAAGATTTGGCAGAAAATGGTTTTCTTTTATAAGGAAAAGTAAACAAGGATAGAGAAGTCATAAGTGGGACAGTAGGGTGATCAGGTGGCATGTTTGGAGAGTTGAGCAGGAAATGTCTTTCTTTGCTGTCAGCCAATTCTCAGAAGGAAACTTTGACAGTGGGAAGTATTGCTTCACATTCCATTATCTGCGTAAGCTCCCACTGCTTGCTTAAATACTATGGTGGGTCAAGTTTGGGATTCTGGAAAGAGAGAAATCTGCTAAAGATTGTTAAAGCCAAATCAATGGGCTTTTTGTCCAGATTAGTCAACGGGTACAAAATTCAGCTAGTCACTGATGAGACAAAGAAGGAGAATTTGGCCCTAGCAGTTGGGCTCAGTCGTAACAGCATCGGCACAGGTGGAACAAAGTGTCTCGGGTTCCATTCCTGGTCAAGGGCACATACCTGAAATAAACTATTGATCAAGTCCAACATAAGCATGGTTTCCAATTATAAAGTAAGTACAGAACTATGGATAAATATGAGCTTTAGAAAACTGAAACATGTTATTTTACATCCCAGTTTTAATCTTTTTATGTTTAACTTTCTTACCTTGGTAAGTAGCAGCATTTTTTCCCTTTCTTCATCTATGTTTAATAGATATGCCCACATCAATGCAAAATACTTCCTAGATAACTAAATAGAGAATGCAAAAAGGGGCCTATAACACTGTCAACACTGGCATTTAAACTAGTTCCCAGTTGACTTTATTGAATAACCAAGAATAGATAACATAATAATTCTATTTGCAAGCTATTCACACTATTATGAATAAAAGCCGTTAAAAAATTAGGCCTTATCTGCCTTGCTGACTTATGTAGCTTCAGAATTCATCTGAGTGCTTGGCACATAAAAGTAAGTCAATAAATATTTGTGGCTGAATGAATACTCTTTTTAGCTTTCAAAATTGTTGCTGTCATCTGAAGATTCTACATTATGTAAGCTAATTTTCTGTCATTTCTTTATTATCTCCAGGGTCAGGTTTTGTCCACTAAACATACAATTGTAGCTCTGCCCCAAATTGGGTATTACTTCCCAACATATATAAATACTGCTGCTGTTTATAATATATCTACTAAATATTTTACAACTGCACATGTTATTACTATTATTACTATATATTCCTATGATGTTAATAAAGATGCTACAGCAGATAAAGATTGAGAAGGTCTTGTGAGTCTCTCAATGTACAAGTTATCTCCTCCTGGACCATGTCTTATATTCTTTAGTCACAATAGATCATGTGAGGATCAAACTTAAGCATAGCCCTGTAGAGAAAGAAAGGAAGATGAGTCCTGTGAGATTTGGGATTAGTTTAGTAATCCATTAATTCAGGAGAGTTTTAATACAGAGGTTGACTGAGACCGTTCATATGAGAATAGCTTGCCACCTACAGCATGAACACAAAGAATTATTGGATGTTCAAGTTTCTCCATCTCCACTCAGTTTGCTCAATGTCTCTAGCCGATGTCTTAGAGCCTCACCCTTCTCCCATCAGTATCATTATGTTAGTGTAAGAAACTTGTTAGCATAGAATATAGAACTTGTGTTGCTACTTTGAGAACCTCCTAATTTTGAGCTTGATTCTCAGTTGTATCTGCCCTGTGGCTCGAGATAAGAGTTTGTAAAATTGTTATGAAGACCTTTGGCTCTACACATGTGTTCTTAATGTTATTGTCATAGTTGTCAATTTGTCTTTGGTTTTCTATATATGTTCTCCAGGGTGTCAAGAAGTAACAGTTAATTCCACAACTACTATAAGCATTTTTGTTACCATGTGTGTAGAAGAACCCCCAAACCACTCCTGGTTCAATGATTTACTAGGATTTCAGAACCCTCATAGTGTCATATTAACACTACTAGAGGCCCGGTGCAAGGGAGGGACCACGGGAGGTTGGCCACCAGCCCCCAAGAAGGGAGCTGGCCCTCGGCCCCCTGGGAAAGGGG
>NW_005871049.1:24699579-24725619 GCF_000147115.1 Myotis lucifugus | reverse complement strand
CTGCTTTGAGCGTCTGCCCCTTGTTGTCAGTGCGCATCATAGCGACTGATCGACCGGGCCATTCCAATCGTATAGTCACTTAGGCATATATATATATATATATATATATATATATATATATATATATATATGATTTATTACAACAAAAGACATTAAATAAAATCAGCACATTGGGTGGAGTGTGATGGAAACCAGGCACAAGCTCCTCAGAGTCCTTTTCCAGTTGAGTCACCCACCTACTTAACTCCTCCAGCAACAAGTTGTGACAACACAGAGTTGTCTCCCAGGGGAGCTCATTAGAGACTCTGTTCCGGGGACTTTAATTGAGGGCTGGTCATGTAGGTGCTCACTGTTTAGCATGTACCAAAATTCCAGACTCCCAAAGGAAAGCAGGTGCTCAACGTAAAGCTCACTGCTTGGTTTATCAAAATGTCAAATTGTATACCTTAAATATACATTTTTTTGTCAATTGTACCTCAATAAATCTTGGGGGAATACGTTTTGATAAAACTATAGACACATTGAGCCTCCTTTAGCAGTTGTAGGAATGAGAACCCTCCTGAAATCCAAATTTCCAGATGCCAGCTAAGAGCCAATCTTAGCAAACAGGCCTTATTAGGGAGCAGCCTCAGTCCTGCTAGTTAACTGTTTTCTGTACCCACAATAACTAAGTGCATGGCCACTTGTTCTTTCCAGATCTGTTCACAGTGTGCACTTTATCCCATAATCCTCCAGTGAAAATCTGAGTAACTATGATTTTATTCACATGCTAGGAATTACTTGTCTTTGATTTTCCCCTGACAAGGGAGTTATCCATGTATTCCTCAAATAAATGACGCACAAAAACTCCCAGAATCCCACTTTAAACACCTTTTTGTTGAAGCCACTTTCAGTAGCAGTCACTGTATCAATCAGGGCCCCACCAGGAAATAAATGGAATAATAAAAATTGAAATATGTCCAAGGGAAGGTATTCACAAAGAGCATAACTACAAAGGTTAGAGCAGATAGAACATGGAAGATTGTACAGAAACACAGAATTTCCAGCAGCAGAGATGTCAACAGCTTGGGGACTAGGGAACAACAAAGCAGGATTTTCTGAGCCCAGAAAGAGAAAGCGTTATGTTAGACAGGCAACCTTAAGAGGAGCACTGGCCTTCTGCTGAGGTCAGCCAGCCACAGGCAACAAAGAAAATAAACACCCTGACTCCCTCTCCTCTCTCCTTTACATCTCCTTCAGTAATGCTCACGACCCAACCCAATTAGAAGTCAGAGAGCCTAAGACAGGGGTCCTCAAACTACGGCCCGCGGGCCACATGCAAATACAAATATTGTATTTGTTCCCTTTTTGTTTTTTTACTTCAAAATAAGATATGTGCAGTGTGCACAGGAATTTGTTCATAGTTTTTTTTTAAAACTATAGTCCGGCCCTCCAACGGTCTGAGGGACAGTGAACTGGCCCCCTGTTTAAAATGTTTGAGGACCCCTGGCCTAAGATCTCACGGATAAAATCAATATCAGGTCAGTTTTCCAGGACATGGTACAATTTGAAAAAGTTTAGAGAGATTGACTTGGAAGGGCAAACAGAAGATATTCAGCACAATGTATAATTCATTTCCCACTTGCCAAGAATTCTGCCTCCTTTGATTCAAATACTTTTCTGATATCTCACTTCTTCAAAGAATAATTCTACAATGAATTAAAAATAATGAGTTTCCTTTCCTTTTTCTGTCTAAATCTTCAAGTCTTATCACTTATCACCCATCAGTTTTCCCAAAATATACCATTAGAATGTCCTTCTGTATATTTTTAATTTGGCAGTTTTTCTTTCACTATTACCTTTTCCTACTTTTTAAGTGGTTTAGAGTGTCTTAATGGCCTTAATGACTACTCATGTCCTGCTATATAAAACATATCATGATTTTTAAAAGCTCCTAATTAGGAAGTACTCTATGTATTTTGCTAAATTAATACAATGTATTACTCAACATTCTGTGCATATAAAGATGGCATTAATGTATTTTCTTTCCTCCCTAAAGTCTAGCCCAATAAAATGTTTAATAGAGAAAATAAAGCATTAGTTTCAATGGGCTGAGATTTTAGTCAGTTCTGCTGCATGCCAGAAGCACATCTTGATCCAAGAAACTTCTCTCAATTTCAGCAATATTTCAGCTTGGAGGTGGTGACGTCTAGTACCTCTTCCAGGTTTAAGAGTCTGTTAGCTGATTTCAGTTCACATTGTTAATAGACATTTTCCCTATCCCTCCCCTCAGTTGGGCAAATAAAGTATTTTCAAAAGGATGTAAGATTTCTGTCAGTTATTCAACAGATTTGAAGTGTCTAAAAGTCAGCTTGTCCAAAATCAACTTATGTGATACAATGCTACTGTTCAATTTTAAGTGTTAGGATTATAAAACAATCATGTCCCAAAACTGGCATTTCTTCATGATTCCACTAGGATGATTTTATTGGGCTACAGTTTAATGGTGAAACTGTTCCTTTGTCTGGACCTTACTATGCCCATTATCATTCATCCTATATAATAAAGAGGTAATATGCAAATTGACCATCATGACCTCACACAAGATGGCCACCACAAGTAGGCTGGCAGGGGAGGGCAGTTGGGGGCGATCAGACCAGCAGGGGAGCAATTAGGCGTCAATCAGGCTGGCAGGGGAGTGGTTAGGGGCAATCAGGCAGGCAGGCGAGCGGTTGGGAGCCAGCAGTCCCAGATTTGTGAGAGAGATGTTTGACTGCTGGTTTAGGCCCGATCCCACAGTATGACATCCCCCGAGGGGTCCCAGATTGGAGAGGGTGCAGGATGGGCTGAGACAGTCCCCCCCCCCCCCAGTGCACGAATTTCATGCACTGGCCTCTAGTATGTACATACATACTCTTTATTGCACCTAAGGCATGTATTCAATATTTTAGACTATATATGTATTAGGGGCCCAGTGCACAAAATTCATGCACAGGGGGTGGTCCCTTAGCCCAGCCTGAACCCTCTCCAATCCGGGAACTCTCAGGGGATGTCTGACTCTTACTTAAAAAAAAGGAGTGAGGCTCAGGCTACCTAGCCGGTGGCTCTGCAGTGGGTGGGCGCCATCGATTCCCCCACAGAGGGAGGCCCAGGCCAGCCAAGCGATCACACCCACACCTGTCACCTGCAGAGAGAGGCAACTGGTGGCAGGGGATGGGGGGAGCAGTGCTGCACAGATGGCAGCAGTGGCAGCAGCGGGGGGCGGGGGTGGGGCCAGCAGCCAGCAGCCAGGGGAAGGAAAGCCCCAATAGGCCCTGATCTCAGGCCAGGCCTAGGGACCCTACCTGAGGGGTCCTGGACTGTGAGAAAATGCAGGCCAGGCTGAGGGTACCCCCTCCCCCACAGTGCTCTAATTTTCGTGCACTGGGCCTCTAGTTTTTAAAAAAACACAAAAAACTAAAATCATCAAGGTTGATTTCAGGAGTGTGAAATAAAGCTTGGTCCACTTAATTGTCCAAGAACACAGGCTAGGTCACCATTCTTTGCACAACTATTGAACAAATAAATGTCTGTGCTAAGAAACTACCAAAGCCAGATTTTAGAAATGTGTAAAATTAAAATTGGCTTCTTCTGATTTTCTCAATCACTTTTAGTGTATCCCTCAGTGTATTAATGTTCTTGCTTTTCTCTAACTTCCATGCTTAATTTTACATACAATGGTTTAATTTAGAAATTTAGTTGATAAATTGGCCATTTTACTATGTCCCTTTTTGTTACTTTGCATATATCACATGGAAATACTGTTTCCTAATACTTTTAGAGGAAAAACGAATCCCCTCTTTTGCTTATAGTCCCAGTTACCTGTATATATGTACATTTCAATACATACAAATACCTTTGAAAAATTCACATAACTGATTTGAATAGCAGCTCTTGGTTAGATAGTTAGTTCTCTATATAGATTTCAGTGACTTTTAGATATCTGTTTTCAGTAAATATATTTTTAGACATTTGGGGGAAATAGAAATTTAAGGATAACTAAGTGGATTCTGTCTGAATTTCCTGCCACGACTGATGGGAAATCTGAAAACCAAAATAGTCAATAACTAAAACATTTTCTGTAAGAAAATGGTCAAAAAGCATGGTAAATTCAGGGAACATAAAAAGATCACTTCAAATACTATTAAAGAACTAAGAAGTATCTGTACCCAGAGCAGTTGGAGTGAGTCATACCCAGGTCTATCTTAAAGCCCAACTTAGCCTGCCCAGCACACATTCTCCTGACTTAAGCAGCTCAATTTCACAGTGGGGCTTGGCAACATTGAGATGCTATTAGGTCAATATGACAGAAAGCGAAAAGCATTCATTTTTTAAAAGGACAACTCAGCTCCCTCTTTTCTAGCTTTTGATGCTCCTAATAGGACTAAAAGGTCATGCTGTTCCTTCCATACAAGTATCTGGGGACTATAACTCTGTACCATCTCTGCTTTCTTGTTAGAGCACATTATGACCTTCTCTTTCCTTTCATCCTGTGAGTGGATAGCTATCTAAGTGCCTCTGTATAGGAGAATGTGTGAAAGAGTACTTACTAATGTGCATGTGTGTATAGTTGTTTTTGTATATTATATAGCAAGATGAAAGATTGACTGATAAATAGATAGATACATAGATAGACCTACCGACCATTAGATAACTTTTAAAATATGGATACATTTTAATAGGCTTCAGAAACTCTGGTTTATGTACAAGTTTTAGATGTGTGTGTTTTTTTCAATTAAGTATTAAGTCCTACTAAAAAGAATCCTTCATTTTTATTGTCTTGTTAGTGTCAAATTCATTTTCTACTTCCTCGCTCTCACTTCATTCCCTGCTAGTTAGAAGATACCTCCTGCAGGCCTATGTTTATCCTAGGAAATTAGGTACATTGATATATTTCAAAGTGTACAAATAATCACTGCTGTAAAATTGGGAAATCAAATAAGAGGAAAAAACACAAAACTTAAACAACAATCCTCCTGAAAAGTAACATTATTGAATAAATTATGAAGTATAATTTGTTAATTTCTTTAGATTTCTGTCACTGTAAAAAGAGATTTACTCCATATTTTACTTGAGCAAACTGTCACAATGTTTCTGAAAGGGCTCTAAGGGAACCTTACCCAGAGTTGATATTCAAAAATTGCTATTGCACTGTCTTTTAAGTATAGAAGAAATAATAAAAACAAATACAAAGATGATTAAAGTTACAGCTTTTCATATAGAAAATAAAATCACACCTAGACATTTAAAACTAATACAATTATGTGAACTTCATCCTGAAGAAGAAAAATATCCTTTGGGATTCAGTGATACTCTTCTACCTTAAAAGTTGATCATTTTCTTTCAGGATTTTAGGGAAGGATTCTTGAGATCAGCTAGTCTATTGCTTTCTTAGTTGCTGTAATTTTTGCTCAATTGAAATCTTACCTAGAATAGTAAACAAATAAACAGGTATCTGTTCTATTTGAAGTGGGTATTCGAGACCTGTAATACCATCAAATACAATCCACAATACCATTTCAACAAATCTACCAGTAGGGCAGGCTCTCTGCACTTTAAAAAACAAATCAAAGATAAGGGAAATCCTCTAGATATAATAAAACTCTACTTGAAATCCACTGATCTAAACCAGCTACCTGATATCATGATCTCACAGAATATGATTTTAACTCCATAGAATATACCTCGAAAGCCCTCAGCTAATTAATGTCAAGGTTAAGACTACAGCCTAATTTATTAATTTCAGTTTCAGTCCTTTTTATTCTTTATTTAAGCAACTTTATTTTCATATTTAAATTTTAGTTCTCTATTAACACATATTGTATGGATGCTCATTTGTTTAAAAATACAGTTAATACTGTCCACTAAGAATAAGTATCTCTTCTTAATTTTGTTATCCTATCTAATAATAGACAAACATGGTAATTAACCGTACCTCCGACACGCTTCCCATTGGCTAATCAGGGCGATATGCAAATTAACTGCCAACCAAGATGGCGGCCGGAAGCCAGGCAGCTGAAGCGAACAGGAGGCTTGCTTGCTCCAGTGATGGAGGAAGCCAAGGTTCCCCGCCTGCCCGGCCGGGCTCTGAGCTGCACTCTAAGAAACAATGTTGCAATTATAGAAGCTAAACAAACCCCAGAAACCTGCTTTCAGCCAGCTGGCCTCAGAACTGGAGCTGCAACAGTGTTTCAATTATAGAAGCCAAACAAACCCAGATACCTGCTTTCAGCAGCCAAGGTCTCAGAGCTGGAGCCGAGCCTCAGAGCTAAAGCCGGCTCTCAGCTCCAGTGACAGCCATAGAAGGTAAATAAATCCCAGAATAAAAAAAAAAAGAAAAAAAGGAGAGGTTGGGAGCTTCAGTCACCCACCAGCCTGAAAACGGCCCTCAGCTCCTCACCCAGACTGGCCAGGCACCCCAGTGGGGACCCCCACCCTGAAGGGGGTGTGACCAGCTGCAAACAGCCATCATCCCCTCATCCAGACTGGCCAGGCACCCAAGCGGGACCCCCACCATGATCCAGGACACCCTTCAGGGCAAACCAGCCAGCCCCACCCGTGCACCAGGCCTCTATCCTATATAGTAAAAGGGTAATATGCAAACTGACCCTAACAGCAGAAGGACTGGGAATGACTGGTCACTATGACACACACTGACCACCAGGGGCAGACGCTCAATGCAGAAGCTGCCCTCTGGTGGTCAGTGAGCTCCCACATGGAGGAGCTCTGCTCAGCCACAAGCCAGGCTGATGGCTGCCAGTACAGCGGTGGTGGTGGGGCCTCTCCTGCCTCCTCAGCAGCGCTAAGGATGTCCGACTGCAGTTTAGGCCTGCTCCCCGCTGGCTAGTGGACATCCCCCGAGGGCTGCCAGGCTGCCAGAGGGATGTCTGATTGCCATCTTAGGCCCAATCCCCGGGGGAGTGGGCCTAAGCCAGCAGATGGTCATCCCCCGAGGGGTCTCAGACTGCGAGAGGGCACAGGCTGGGCTGAGGGACCCCCCCATCCCCCCGAGTGCACAAATTTTTGTGCACCGGGCCTCTAGTATTATAATATGAACTAACTTTACATAGTAGTAAAATACATTAAGGAATTAAGAGATAAATCCAGTAGTAAAACAAATCACCATCTTGGTACCTACTTTCTTCTTTATCTTTTATCCTCTCTGACCCTTGATAATAAACCATCTGAAATATCTCTCAACTCTTAGGGAAGCTCCAAAATTTGTAAATAAGACAGTGAAGAGCTTAGCAATCTATTTGGAAGGATGGTAGGAATGGCCAAGAATATGCTTTATTTAGATTTTAGTTGTACTGTGGAAGGCTTAGAGAGAAGATTGATGAAGACTATTAGGGTGCTAATCCTCAAAAATGCTACTAATCCTCTAACTTCCTTTAATCATTAAACCTCCAATTGTCACTGTTCATAGAAATCTTTGTTTCCCACTTTTAAAAACACAACACTATATTCCCCATTTTACATTGTTTGCCGTAACTCTAGGCTACTTGGCCCTGATATGCCTTTCTTTTCATCATTTATACTTTGTGATAGTCACCCCTCTCCTATAAAAGCCAGATCACTAGTATCAATTGTTTACATACATACACTATTCACCCATTCTCCTTTACTTCAGCTTTACTGAAAGATCGTTTCACTGACACCACTTCCTTTCAAAACTCTCCAAAAGAAAAATTGATCCTATACTTTTCAATAAGAAAATGGTATGAGAACATATTTTCATTGCAATATATAACCATCATACATATTATATTTAAATATATGTATACACTAAATAATTATGTTTTAAAAAATCAGTCACACACCTCTATCTCAAGAAATTAAACACTGCCAGAAGATCCCTATATATTCCTCCTGGTTCACAGGCACCTCCCTCACACTTTGAGATAATCATTACACTAAATGCCAAGGAAACTCACTAATATTCTGGGACCACTTCAAGGTTTATTCAAGGCTTCAGAATTTTTGAACTGAGAGAGCTATCTTATGATTATATCTCAGTACTTCTCCCCCTTCCCTCCCCACATTCCCTTATAGTCACATAGAGATAGACTTTAGTGCTCACCTTACTACTCAATCACTCTGTCTATAAATAACTAAGGAGCTCCATGATGTTGGTTGCCCTCTAATGCCTTATCCAGGATTTTTTAAGTTTCTTTTTATGGAAGAGTTTGTCTGAATAACTTAGTCAACTTAGCTAAACCAGTATTTATCTCTCCATTACTGACCCTTGATGACTTGTACTTCACACACTTAGATTCTGTCAAACTTTTTAGTTAGGATCTTCATGAATGGGTGTGGTCATCTATAATTCTAGCAATAATTCAAAATATTGACAGTCACTATAAAGAATTTGAAAACTTATGGTCAAATGCTAACTGAATTACCAGACCACAGAAAGTAGACACCTAAGCCAGGAGGTGAAATCCCTCAGCAGGCCAGTCTCCAGAAAGTCTCAGAAACTGAAGGCAACAAATAGGTGGAAGATCTTAGAAAGTAGTTACCAACTCTTATTTTGTTTCAATTTTTTGCCGTTTCAGGAACATAATTACTATTTTTTTAAATATACAATTTATGTAAATCTGAGCCTCACTTAATACATCAACAAATATTTGTATGAATTATGGGAAATATATCTACCCTATTTCTGATACTTATTTCCAGATCTATCCCTTTATGACTTTTATACATGATGAAATAAATATTTCTAACACTAAAAAAAAGATTTTATATTGATTGAGTGGAAAGATTACTGGGTTGAGTGAAAAAAAATGAATAAGAAGTCTTAATTTGTTTTGGAACCAAACAATAAGGCAGTGGTCGGCAAACTGCTGCTTGCAAGCCACATGCGGCTCTTTGGCCCCTTGAGTGTGGCTCTTCCTAAGACTTAGGAGTACCCTAATTAAGTTAATAACAATGTACCTACCTATATAGTTTAAGTTTAAAAAATATGGCTCTCAAAAGAAATTTCAATCGTTGTACTGTTGATATTTGGCTCTGTTGACTAATGAGTTTGCCGACCACTGCAATAAGGCTTTATTTTTTTCACAGCAATGTTGGCAACTCACAAAGAGAAGCATGAAATAGTGACAAGTGTATGAGAAATATTGATAGAAGGAGATCTTTAAAGTTCTGTAGATGCTTTTAAATTTTGAAAATGAACTGTATGTTAATAAACACAGATTTCATAATCATTCCAAGAGTGTATACATTTTGGGGGGACATACTAAATATAAAGTGTCATATGCATTCTGTTCATTAATCATAGGTTCATTAATCCCTTCACTGTTTCACTCAACAAATATTTACTCAACATGTACCATGTGTGAAGAACTGTACTCATCTTTGGAAATACTTCAGTGAACAATACAGAAAGAAATAATTATTGCCCTTGTGGAAACTAATTCTAATATGGGGAGAGAGATAGTTAAAAAGTAAATAGACAATCGTACTGTAGGATGGAAGGTGGTAAGTATTATTGAGAAAGTAAATCAGACAAGAAGAGAAGAAGTGTGGGGGGTTGAACTGCAATGTTTGATAGGGTAGAAATGGCTTCAACCAAAAAGATAAGCATTGAGCAGACACTTCAAAAAGGTGAGAGAGTAAGCCATATGGATTCTGTAAGGGGAGTATCTCAAGCAAAGAACTGGGCAAGTGCAGAGGACCAAGGCTGGAGATTACCTGGTATGCCTGCAGAAGACATGAGAGCGAGAACTGAAGGAGGTAAAGGCAGAGGAATCAATAGAGGACAAACACAAGCAGAATTTTGTTGATAGGCCACTGTAAGGACCGCAGTTTTTATTTTGAATAACATGGGAAACCACTGGAGGGTCTTGAAAACAGGAGTGACATGATCTTATTCTTATTTTTTAAAATATTTTTATTGGTTTTAGAGAGAAAGGAAGGGAGAAAAAAAGAGAGAAACATGGATGAGAGAGAAACATTAATCGGCTGCCTTCTCCATGCCCTACTGGGAATCAAGCCTGCAACACAGGCATGTGCCCCAACAGGGAATCCAATGGTGACATATAAGCCATAACAGCCAGGGCTGATTCACATTTTTAAAAGGTGTTTTAAAAAGCAGGATGTAGGTCAGGGTGTAAGAAGGGAAACCAATGAGTAATCTAATGCAATGATAATTCATGCATGAGATGACAGTGCTTATACCAAAATGACAGCAGTAAAGATGATTTTTAAAAATAAGCATCTGAATATATTTTAATAATAGAGTAATATAATTTGCTAGTAGGTTTTTTGCAAAATGTGATAGAAAGCAAGAAAGAGGAATGAAGAATGATCCCTCTATATTCTCAAAGAGAATCCCTACTTATAATTGAAAAAAAGCTAAAACCTAAATAGATTATAATCTTGGCCAAGGAAATACAATTAATTTGTGGTGCAACTGGAATCCAGGCATCTAGACTAAAAATCTATGTTTCCTTTATCTTTACCTGAATTGCTTTTCAGTATGATGTTTATATTATTTACCTTAAATCAAGAGCATTTTGCCCAATACAATAATATGAAATCAGAATTTCTGGGTTCAGCTAACTGACAGCTGCCTTCCACAGTTTATTGTTTTTGCATGAGCTAGTAAGATTATCAAAGGTCTGGTAGAATGCAATTTCACAACTTATAATGCATTTGCTCAAATGCTAAGGCTGAGGAATAACTGTTAGACAAAGTGGGAATGAACTGATTCCTTTTTTGAATGAAAAGAACAATTGAGTGAAAATGCATTCATTCCCCCCTCAGTTTTTTATAAGCTCCATGACCATGTGTGCTGGGGTCCAATCCCAGCGGGTCCAGGGGTCCCCAAAGGTGTGGACGGAGTCGGCGAAGAAGGAATGACACGAAGACAGCCTTCAGTTGATCAGCAGCCTAGTCAGGACCTCTAGCCAGGATCTCCAGCCAAAGTTCTGGTCGGAGTTCTGGTTAGGAACTGATCAGGATCTGATGTTTATTGTCTTGTTACATCCATATTTATACCAGCCGATTTTAATCCTGTCAATTTCTATTACAAAGGTTAGGGCGTTTCTTATCTCCATTCCAGGGAGGAAAAGATTTATGTAGGCTTAACTACCCGCCTGGCACTTGATTAAGGGGGTGTATCCCCTCCCTAACCTCAGGGAAAAAATCCCCACCTGGGGAAACAACCTTTCTCGGAGAGGTGACCTTGCTTAAACACATGGCGCTAAAGAGAGCAAACATATTAAGAACAATATGCTATATATGCCAGGTCCCTTGAAACATATGCTGTACAGATGTTTCTTTCCTGCAGGACTATGTCAAGCAGCAAGGATGGACCGGCTCCCGGCACATGTGAAACAAATGAAAAATGCTATGGAAAAACTGAGATAAAAAAAAACTTTATTAGCACAGCTATGTGAATTTCTGCACTAATGGCTTCATACCCAAGCTCATTCTCCCTGAGAGGGTAAAAATTCTCATTTAATACAAGAAAGCAATTTGTCCTAAGAGTCCTTGAATGAAGCCTTCAAAATAAAAGAAAATTCAGCACTATTTGATGAGTCTTAGAAGCAATGCAAGTCACACTCAGTTCTACGTCAATTGATGTGGCAATAATTTCCCAAGAACTTACTCTTATGGTGTCCTCTGATTGAAGGCAGCATTCAGAGTTGAAGGATGATGACACACTACAGTTATAAGCATTCTAGAAGGATATGGGGGCAAGCTCTTTGGCAGCAAACTGCACCCATATGGTCCAGTTAATGATGAACTGGCTAAACCCACTTCAGGCTTTCTATACTCAAGTTTGGTAGGGAAAAAAGTGGTACATTGAAGCTAGTTTCAGGAAAAATGCCAGGTCCAAAATAAAAGGGATCATTTGGACTTATGTCTTATAAGTTAACTATAGTGTTTTCCTCTGGTTAATTGGGTTTTCCATATATAACCACTTAGATCACTTATGATTATACTTATACTAGAGGCCCGGTGCACGAAATTCGTGCAGGGGGAGGGGGGTCCCCCTCAGCCCAGTCTGCACCTCTCCAATCCAGGACCCCTCGGGGGATGTTTGACTGCTGGTTTAGGACTGATCTCAGGGATGAGGCCTAAACCAGCAGTCGGACATCCCTCGCACAATCCTGGACCACTGGCTCCTAATTGCTCACTGCCTGCCTGCCTGGTCACTCCTAACTGCTCCCACTGCCAGCCTGATCGCCCCTCACTGCCTCTGTGTGCTGGCCTGATCGCCCCTAACTGCAGGGCTGGTCACCACTAACTGCCCCACACTGTCGGACAGGTCGCCCCCAACTGCCCCCCTCTGATGGCCTAGTCGCCCCCAACTTCCCCCCCCCGATGGCCTGGTCGCCCCAAGTGCCCCCACACCAGCCTGGTCGCTCCATGCAGCCTGCTTGTTCAATCATTTGGTCATCCCTCACTAACCCCCCTGCCAACCTGGTCGCCCCATGCAGCCTGCTTGTTCAGTCGTCTGGTCGTCCCTTACTAACCCCCTGACGGCCTGGTTATAGGCAGCCATCTTGTGAGAGTGTGAAGGTTAATTTGCATATTACCTCTTTATTATATAGGATAATTATAGGACAACCTTGTACAGCCTACTATAAACATATACCAACATACCAACAAGAGGAAGAAATACTTTTTTTGTGGTGAGAATGAGAGTGGCAGAAAAGTACTAAGACTGATTTTTATATGAGGTATATAAGGACCTGTTGAAAGACCTTAGATTCTAAATCAAAATCAATAAAGATACAGCACATGCTATGGGCGCCACCTATTTGCAATGTGCCTGGGGGATGGCTAATAAGTGTGTATTAGGAAATGTAACCAATTTAGTTCAAGTGATAAACCCATTTATAGTCAAATAAGTCACATGATGCCAAGTCATTGATAACTGAAAGCAATTTTCAGTCAATTTCCTAAGGATCATAAGCAGTTGTTTGATTAATTGCTACATCTATAAGATGACAGGCAAATAAGAAAATATTCTAATGGTAGCATGCTATCTTAAATGTAATATAAGTTATTTGATAGTGTCATTAAGATGTCAGCACAACTCTGCTGAGTCTATAACATTAAATAATTTTAAATATGCAAAAACCTCATATTATAATCCTTTCTAGAATAAGAAAAATATAAGCAGACATGTAGCAAATACCATGAGGGAAAAAAATCACATTTGAGGTGAATCTGATTTAATTCAGCTACAAGGGAATGGAGACGCTGAGAATGAGAGCACGAGTTTCCGGCAAGAGGGAGACTTGAGAATAATGCTATTGCTTGTTGAGAGGGAAAGAAAGATTTGAATCCATTCCCTGCCACTATGTGGTACTAGGAACCAAGTGGGGAAAATAACAAATAGGCCAGTGCCATCCATCTTGTCACCAGATTCAAGAAGTCTGCCTCCGTAGGAAGGAATTTTAACGTGGCAAGAGTATACAAATACAAAAGGGGATGCAAATAAACCAAGACCAGCTTCTCGGAAATATGACTGCCCCAAAGGAAACAGAATGAAGAGGCCACAATAGCAAAAGCAAGTCACTCTGGGCAGCACAGGGGACTTTGATACCAGCCTCAGTGGGAATAGGTGTGTACGACCTCAGCATCATAGGAAACTAAGAGAACATGTAGGACATGAAGAATAGTAGTTTGTTGGGCTCCTTGGGAATCTTCCTCACTGAACCTCCATTTCCATACTGAGACAAAGGAGAGCAATACAAACCAGTCCTTTGGAGCCGAGATATGAATCACAAGATACTATCAAAATAGATGGCCTGTATCTTGCCACTCTCCTAATCTAAGAGTGCATTTGATTGGTATATCCCTCACTAAGAAAGCAAGCAGGAAGGAAATCTGAGAAATGTATCATTTGCCTTTCTGATCTCTGGCTGGAAGTCAATAGGAATACATGTTGAACTAAGTAATCCAAAATTCTCCTATAAATATGCAATACTTTTGCAAATACAAAGTACTTTTGTGCCTTGGCAAGTTAATAAATAATTGTGTATTTGTGTATGCATATACATATCTTTTTTTTTTTTTTTTTTAAATATATTTTTTATTGATTCCTTACAGAGAGGAAGGGAGAGAGATAGAGAGCTAGAAACATCGATGAGAGAGAAACATCAATCAGCTGCCTCCTGCACATCTCCCACTGGGGATGTGCCCGCAACCCAGGCACATGCCCCTGACCGGAATCGAACCCGGGACCCCCCAGTCCGCAGGCCGACGCCCCGTCCACTGAGCCAAACCGGTCTTGGCTGCATATACATATCTTGCTTCAGCAGAAAGGTTGGTGTGAGTACCTAGTCCACAATTTTTCAACATCAAACATTCAGACAAGTGTGTGGAATAGTAAAATACCAGTTTTAAGTTCTCATTTTTGCAAGAGTGTATGTTAATGATTAACTGTAGCAATAAGCAAATTCTTCATTATATAAATAATTATAACCATTTTATATATTAAAAAGATGAGGACATTTACATCTGGGAAAACAGAAATCATAAAGATACATTCAGGTTGTAAATTAGAAACTTTCAATAGCCATGCTTTAATTTGGTTTGTCCTGAAACCAGCCCAGATTTCTCTTAATTTCCATAATCCATTAAAACTCTACATGATGATTACTTAGTCTACAGAGTAGGCAGTCTCTTTATCAATCAGCATTGCTTTTAATAGCCAACTTATTTAAGTCTATTTTAAATTCAGGGGAAAACACACATCAAATTGAAAGGAAACAAATAAAAAATAGCTTGTTTCTTGCAAGTGATTGAGATATTAAAAACCTTCCCTAAGCATTTTATCACTCATTCGAAAGTTTGGACAGAAGTATAACTGAACATGCTCCTCATTGATTGTATAATCTCATTTGAATTTAGAGATGCCCAAGATAATGTTTCTGCTTTTTCCTTCAAAAGCATCTCAATGGAGACAACCCTGCTAGTCCTATCAATGAAAGAGGAATAGATCATTAGGATCAATATGAACAAGGATTGCTTCAAAGATAATTCTGGCATATTTCTGAAAAATATTTGTCTCTCACTTCTTACTAAATTAATCATGAGTTGCATGTTGTTCTCAAATCACCATTCTTAATTTTATCACAAATTATAATTTTGTAAATTATTCATTTAGAGTAACTTTATTGACTTGAAAAGTAATGATGATTCCCAGGGTACCAAAGTTCTTTTCATATTAGCACTGGAAAAAAAATTTACCTAATTAAATTTCTCAGAAATTTTAATTTTTAAAATTTACAAAATTTACAAACAAAACGACTAAAGAACACCAAAAATGCTTCAAAATGTAAAATTCTGTGATATAATTTTTAAAAATCACATAGGATTCTCAAAAGGAATAAGGATTACTAACAAAAAGTAATATATTTACTATTTTAAGACTTATTTGTAATAAATTATTCAAAAAATACATTTCACTATGATATGCTTAGCATTTGGAAATAATAATGAATGAAAATCACTGAGCTATTATGTACAAGACAAAGAATATAGAATGCACTGTCTAATTTAATCCTTATAAAATTATTAGAAGGTAAAAATATAATGCTCATGCATGTATAAAAACTGTATATATATCAGCTTATGTCTGTGTGAGTGTGTGTCTGTGTGTATGTGGGGGGAGGGAGGAAGAGAAAGGGAGAGAGACAAAAAATCTAAAAACAAGTAATTTGAACTATGTTTGTTCTGGGGAAACACATAAAAACTAATTAATGATAAAATCATTGACTCCTACCATGTGTCAACCCTAGAAAGTGAGAAAATGTATCCAAGGTTATCTGTTATCCAACCATTAAGTTGTGGAGCAGAAAATCAAATGTTGATCTGTCTAGCACAGAAATTAAGTTACTTTATTGCTATGATACATTGCTTTTTACTCAATTTCATGATGGTAATACCTGACATATATTGTGACTATGTTTTATTTACTTAAAAAAAACATTTAAAAATTTAGTAAAAAAAAAAATAATAAAGTCAACATCGGCTGTAGTATATCCGTAAAGCTTAATTTGATTTCAAGCCAACACTAAAAATGTAGGTTAAATCAATAAAAACCTAATGCCTACTTCAAGTAAGAAATTAATCCAATAGCTAGTGTTCAAGCTGGTATAATAACACAACCTTATCCCAGGAATATCAGATGCCTTCTATAAGTGAGGTGGTCTACTTTTGGGCTTTTGTGATCACTTGTTTTATATATATATATAAATTTATATATATAAATTTATATATAATATGTATATAAATCTACACTAATAGAAGAGAAACATGCAAATTGGTGTCACTCCGCTATGCCCACCAGCCAATCAGGATGCATATGCAAATTAACCCAACAAAGATGGCAGTTAATTTGCATATGCAAGCACAGAGGGAAGACTGAAGATGACTGAAGACTGAAGAGGCTTGGCTTCTCCACTGAGGCTGGAGCGAAGGCCTGGGTCCCAGGTGCCGGGGCAAAACCAGTGCAGGCAGCCAGGGGAAGGAAGTCCTATTGCACAAATCTCTTCATGCAACGGGCCTCTAGTTTATATATAAATTTATATATATAAATTTATATATATATAAATTCTAAAGACATGATTTTATTAAGAGCCCTGCATCATGCTGAGCAATAAACAAATTCCTATAACTCATCCCTCTACTCTTGTTCCAAATATGCTTTTAACTGAGCTTAAGTCATTTTAGCAATAATGACATTTTGGAGGTTTACTTCATATTTTATAGCTCTTTTTAAGCAGGAAGGAGTTGCTATCATTTACCCTGGAATAGAGATAATAGAAATTTTAGGGTCAATCTTGCTTTTTTTCAGAAAGGTGGGTGGCAAATTAGCATTTAACAAATGATCTATCCTAGAATGAGAAAAACGCACCTCAGGCTAGAAAATGAATTGAAAAGTATCATCATACAGAGGAAATATATTATTAGGCAGAAGCAAACTGTGCTGAATTTCAAATGTAAATATTACATTTTAGAAATATGTATATTCCAATGAAAATATTAAAAATTATCTTCAATAATATCCAAAGGGACCCAACCAGTGTAGCTCAGTGGTTGATCGTCTACCTATGAACCCAGGAAGTCATGGTTCCATTCCTGGTCAGGGCATAAGCCCAGGTTGCAGGCTAGATCCCTAATGGGGGGTGTGCAGGAGGCAGCTGATCAATGATTCTCTCTCATCATTGATGTTTCTATGTCTCTCTCCCTCTTCCTTTCCTCTCTGAAATCAATAAAAATATATTAAATAAATAAATAAATAAATAAATAACATGCAAAGGTAATGTGTTGCAATTATATAATTATTGTCACACTTCTCAACTCCCATCATCATATTGCCTAGTACCATTTGTTTACAAGTGAAACCAAGCTAAAATGAACAAGAGAAGCATCAGGGAGATAGGGGGAAGATTTCTTAAAAAAACAAAACAAAACAAACAAACAAAAACCACAACATGAGGGGTATAAGTTAGACAAAAAAACTGTTCTTATTTTGTCTTAAAACAGTGTTTCTCAACCTCAGCACTACTGACAATTTGGTCCAGATAATTCTTGTTATGGTGGCCTGTCTGGTTCATTGTAGGATGTTTAGTATCATTCCTGCTTCTGCCCACTGGAAGCTAATAGCACTTTCCCTTCTCCCCTAGTGTGAGAACCAAACTGTCTCTAGACATTTTTAAATATCCCTATTGAGAATCATGTCTTAGAGAAAAGAATTACTGGCTGATTTTCACAGAAAAGAGCAATATATCTAAGTAGTTTGTTACTGATGACTAGCTAATAAAACTGAATTGGAGAATCCACCGTTTTTCAAAAGGACTTTGTCTCTTTTCCTTTTACCACTTTTCATCCCCATCCCATTGCCTCCACATATGATGGAGACATTAAAGAAATTTCCTGATGCCCTGAATGGTTTGGCTCAGTGGATAGAAAGTCAGCCTGCGGACTGAAGGGTCCCAGTTTCAATTCCAGTCAAGGGCATGTACCTTGGTTGCGGGCACATCCCCAGTAGGGGGTGTGCAGGAGGCAACTGATCGATGTTTCTCTCTCATCGATGTTTCTAACTCTCTATCCCTCTCCCTTCCTCTCTGTAAAAAATCAATAAAATATATTTTTTTAAAAAAAGAAATTTCCTGATTTTATGAAAACCAATCTTTCCTTATCACAGGGATTTCAAATATCAACCTTTGTGTTTACATGTAGCTTATAAGCACTCTCCCAAACTTTGACCATTGTATGTCTTTTTGTTGTTTTCTCTGATTCCCCCTTGCACACCCCCCCCCCACTGCCTTGGCAACATATACAGTAAATGCTTTCATGTAATTTTCTATGTACGCTTTTTTTTTTAATAAATGCTAAGAGGAAGTAAAATTATTATAAAACCACATATTGGGCATAGAAATTCTGAGATTAAAACAAGCAGACCACAGAGTTCTACAGAATTATGGATCAGAATTAAGAAATACTGATAATGTTAATATTTAAAAAGGAACTACTTTCATTTACACTTCAATTCTAATTATTCTGAAGTAATATAATTTTGTTTCATTTTGAAGAGGTATCATTTTGTTTTATTTCTATGTAATTTTAAAAATTAAAATTTCTGAAAAATTTAATTAGGCAGATTAACTTTCGAGTGCTAATGTGAAAAGAACTTTAGTACCCTGGGAATCGTCATTACTTTTCAAGTCAATAAAGTTACGCTAAAGGAATAATTTACAAAATTATAATTGTGATAAAATTAAGAATGGCAATTTGAAAACAACATGCAACTCATGATTAATTTAGTACTAGTAATTTTAAAAAATCCTTTATACTGACTATAAGCAGTATCATAATTGAATTGCAAAATGTCATAAAAACATGTTATATTTTCATTAATTGTATAATGCACAGGTTGACTCGTGTATTTGAGAAAAACGAAAGGTAAAATGATCATGTCTTCTCTAGCAATTCAGACTAAATATACCATAAACTGGTTTTCCAATAGTTTCCAGAACAAACTAACAAAATTAGACACTGCAGACACCTATGAAGAATCAAACCATTTTCCAAGAAGACACATCTCTCTCTTACTGACTGAGAATGAAATTTGGAGCTTACCTAACCCTTGAAGGCTCCCCTAGGTACCTGAGAATTAGATCCAGGATTACTCACAGTTAGAATCATTCCCAGGGAGTTAAGACACTAGCAATTCACATCAATGCACTATTTGAATTTTCTGCCTCAGTTGTGTATGTGTGTGTCGAATTTTTGTAAATACAATTTTATTTAAGTTAGCAATGATATTTTAAAAAGTCATTTACACAAAAAGGCTCTAGAAGATGAAAATATTATTTATGTGTAATTTTGCTTCAAAAATGTGTTTTTCTCTTGATGTGTGTGTCCCAGCAAATTATCTCACATACCATTTCATAGTGCAATTAAAGCTATTAGGCTCAAGAAATTCATTCCTTCCCATTCATCTTTTAATACATATTTATCACATCTTTTTCTTTTATCCTAAGAAAATGAGTAATTTATCCATCCATAGATTCAACCTTTTACATAGGTTCTATAGATTCCTGCCTAATTTGCAAAGAGTAAACCCTAATTTAAAGTATGGATTTTGGTTAATAATAATGAATAAATATTGGCTCATTAATGGTAATATCTATATATAAAAGCCTAAGCTACTGTTACGACCGAACAACCAGAACAACTGACCAGTTGCTCTGACACGCACCACCAAGGGACAGACGCTCAAGTGTACTCCCACAGCCAACCTCCCCCAGTCCTTCCCCCTACCGGCAAGCCTCCTGTGGTCCCTCCCCCACCCATCCCCCAGTCCAGCAGGCCCCATCCAGCAGCTGGCAGTCCCCAGCTGGCAACTGGCAGGCCTGGCCCTGATTGGGACTGGGCAAGACAGCCACGATAGGCCCTGATCACCAGCCAGGCCTAGGGACCCCACCCATGCACGAATTTCGTGCACTGGGCCTCTAGTATCATATAAATGCAAAATGTTAATAAAAGGGAAAAAGTAGGGTAGGAGAGGGGTATGTGTGTACTGTATACTTTATGCTCAATTTTCCTGTACACAAAATTTTCTTAAAAATAAATATTTTCTATCTTAATTTAAAATATTAAGAAGAAAAATGATGGGGAAAATTATTCTGAATATTCAAAAGAAAAGTATAACTGAAAAAATTTTAACAGAAAAGACAGGTCATTTTTGAAAAATAAATTCAAGATGGAAAATCTAAGGACGAAGATCAGAAAATTTTACAAAATCATGAGGATTATATAAAAAGAAATCAGAGTAAGATAAATAAAGGAAAAATTCAAATGCATTAATGGAAATTAAAAAATTGACTTGGGAAAAACTGAGTCATCAAAATAATATATGTAAAGGTTTCAGAAAAAAATAAAAGACAAAAGAACACAGAGTTTCTTCAAATTTCAGTTATACAGTAGTCCCCCTTATCTGCTGGGGATACATTCCAAAATTCCCAGTGGATTCCTGAAACCAAACCTTTTTCCTACACATATAGAAACTATGATGAAGTTTGACTTATAAATTAGGCACAGTAAGAGATTAATAGCTAATAATAAAATAGAACAGTTATAACAATATACTGTAATAAAAGTTATGTGAATGTCATCTTTCCCTCTATCTCAAAATATCTTATTTTACTCTATTCACCATTGTTTTTGGGGATGATATGAGATGATAAAATACCTATTAAGTTGTGAACATTTGTTTACCTTCCTCTTTGGGAGGTGACCGGGCAGATCAGGGGAAGTTGCCACCGCGTTCATCCTGCCACTGCTGCTGCTGCTGCCAGCTGCCGCAACTGCCTGCCCTAGGCCCTCGCAGCCACTGTGGCTTTGTCCAGAAGGACGTTGTCTGTCCAGTCTAATTAGCATATTACCCTTTTATTATTATAGACGAGAGGCCCGGTGCATGAAATTTGTGCACTCAGAGGGGTCCCTCAGCCCAGCCTGCACAGTCCAGGAGCCCTTGGGGGATGTCCTACTGATGGACATATTTCTGAGTCTGAGGACTCTTCATCATTTTTTTTTTTTCAGATTTGACCAGAGTGAGAAGAGAGATTTCTTTAATGTTTTGTTGTTGTTTTTTTCAGTTTCTCATGCTTATAGAAGTTCCAATTAAACCTCTGAAAAACTATCACTATAGGAACATAAAGATTTTTCAGTATTGCTACTGAAGGATAAAGAAAGCATATTGCCTATTGTTTACTGCAAGAGAATCTGTTTTAAATAGAATTTGTTGGGGTGACATTGGTTAATAAAATTATATAGGTTTTGCCCTAGCTGGTTTGGCTCAGTGGCTAGTGTCCACCTGCAGACTGAAGAGTCCCGGGTTCGATTCCAGTCAAGGGCACATGCCTGGGTTCCTGTCTCGATCTCCAGTGTGGGGCATGCAAGAGGCAGCCAATCAGTGATTCTCTCTCATCATTGATGTCTCTCTCTCTCTCTCTCTCTCTCTCTCTCTCTCTCTCTCCTTCTCCCTCTCCCTCTCCCTCTCCCTTCTGCTCTGACATCAATAAAAATATATTTTTTAAAAATTATATAGGTTTCAGGGGTACACTTTTATAATACATCGTCTGTATATTGTATGTTCACCACCCCAAGTCAAGTCTTCATCCATCACTATTTATCCCCCCACCCCCTTTACCTTCCTACAGAAGAAGAATCTTTTTAAAGTATCTGGCCTTAGCTAGATAGTTCTTTCCTTGAGAACTGATTACTTCCTAATGAGAAAGGAAGACAATTATCTTTGTAGTAAGTTTGAGTTTTCACCGTAGGATTATTCAGGGGGAAATGTGGAGTACAAAGGAGTTTATGGTATGTAAAAAGATTTAATGTGCCCTAGCCAGTTTGGCTCAGTAGATAGAGAGTCGGCCTGTGGACCAAAGGGTCCCAAGTTCGATTTCGGTCAAGGGCACATGCCCGGGTTGCAGGCTTGATCCCCAATGGGGGGCGTGCCGGAGGCAGCCGATCAATGGTTCTCTCTCATCATTGATGTTTCTATTTCTCTCTCTCCCTTCCTCTCTGAAATCAATAAAAAATATATTTAAAAAAAGAGATTTAATGTAAGAAAATGCTAAGCATAAGACAGAAAATAATTTTATTCAAAGAATATTAGGCTTCAGAGAAATCACTTAGGAAATAATAATATTGAGTATACATTCAGAAATTATCTGTGCCATAAGTGAACCCATGACATCAGAGAAGTAACCACAGTGAAATGAATCAAGAAATTCTGGAAAAAACACATGTGTAATTTTAAAAAATTAGCATTTGAATAGTAATTTGTAACAAAAGAATTTCCACGTTTTCTCCATTTGTGTTCTTATAAAAATACTGTGAGGTGGGAATAACTGGTATTATTTTATTACAGATGAGAAAAGTGACATCCTTTGAGGGGGCTAAGCAAAAGCCTGAGGAACAATAAATTAGATTTTTCTGGTATAAGCCCTTTATTATATTTTTCCCACATTTATTATGACATTAATTTCTATTAAATTCCTATTTAAAAGACTCATGGCCATGGCCATTGTGGCTCAGTTGATCAGGTATGGTCCCATGCACTAAAATGTTGCTGGTTCAAATTCCCAGTTAGGGCACATGCTTGGGTTGCCAGCTCAATCCCCAGTAGGGGGCATGCAAACGGTAGCCAATAGATGCTTTGCCCTCACATCAATGTTTCTACCTCTCCCTTCCTCTCTCTCTAAAAAAAAAAAAATCTTTAAAAAAAAATAAACACAGTCTCATGGAATTTTGTCATTTTTTATGACTTTCTTTCACAAGTGGAATTTAGAAAAAGTGACTTCCATAAATCCTTATTTAGGAAACTTTAGGCTATTCTGCAAAGGTTGGCATTACTTCAGGAAGTAAGAAATGAATTTCAGAGGTATTTTAGAACAAGATCATTGCTTTCAAATAAGTTAATCCCTTACTAATCTCCCCATCATGTCCTGGGTGTCTTCTCTACTCTAGCAGTTTAAAAAAAAAGAAAAAAGTCAAAAGGGACATTTTAAAAACAAAAACAAAAAACACCCAAAAGTTTCAACACTAATATCTCTCAAAACTTCTAAGAAGACTGGCCAAATTATACACCAACATTTTCCAAAGAATATTTTACAAAATATTAGTTCCTTTTCTTCTCACTAAACTAAGATTTTCTTCCTAATAATGATTCATTATCCATTCAAGTTAAAAATACACTGTAGGGGGGCTGGGTGAAAAGGTGAAGGAATTTAAAAAAACACAACATACAAAGACAACAGTATGGTGATTACCAGAGTGAAATGGGATCGAGGGAGGTAGGAGCCAATAATGGGGAGATAAATGTTGAGGAAAAGAGACTTGACTAGGGGTCGTACACACACAATACAATATATAGATGGTATGTTATGTAACTGTACCCCTGAAACCTGTATAATTTTATTAACAAATGTCACTCCAATAAATTCAATTGCAAAAGTTGTATTAAAAGGGTAGATTTCATGTTAAGTGTTCTTACCACAATAAAATACAATAAAAAGTAAAAAAAAAAAATGCACTTTTTAACAGAATGAAATGATGTATCTATAGATATAAAGTGAATACAGGTAGGTGAATTCATAGTATGATTTAGTTGCTTCTAATAGATTTCTAAGGCTATACATGGTTCAGGAGGAAAAAAACATAGGTTTCAGAGTCAGAATAGATTCAAATCTTGACCCTACTTCTGTGAAGATATATAAATACCAGTTAAGGCTTTTCAACTTTTCCTAAAAAAATCTTCTTTCCATCATGGCCAGGTAGCTCAGTTGGTTGGATGGTCATCCCACATTATCAAAAGGTGGCAAGTTTGATTCCAGGTCAGGGCACTTACATAGGTTGTGGGTTCATGCCCAGTCTGGGCTTGTGCAGGAGGCAACCTCTCTCACATCGATGTTTCTCTCTCACATTGATGTTTCTCTCTGGAATCAGTAAAAAAAAAGGGGGGGGGCGTGAGGGGGGTGAGAAAATCTTTCATTAAGACCATTATCTAAAACCAACTCCAAACTAAAAATTTGCCATTCTTAGATTTTTTTCTTAAGTTATACTTTCTGCCAGAAGCTGTTCCATCCTTGCTGCTTGACACAGTCGCTGCAGGGAAGAAACATCTGCACAGCATATGTTCCAAGGGACCTGGCGTATATGGCATACTATTCTTAATATGTTTGCTCCCCTTCTTAGCGCTATGTGTTCTAACCAGGGCAACCTCCCCGAGAAAGGTTGCTTCCTCAGGTGGGAATGTTTCCCTGGAGTTAGGGATTAACGGGACTAGGGAAGGGAATAAATCAGTAAAACCCCCTAGTGTTACAGAAATACCAAGTACTACTTATGAGGAACTTAGACTAAGACTGTTAGCAATAAATTTAGGACTTGCTAGGCCCACATCCCCAGGGGTCTACCCACCAGAGAAAGTACCAAAGCCTATACCCCTAAAAACCCGCCGACGCAGGGCAGTCCCAAGGAAGACCACCAGCAAGGCTAAAAGGACATAACCTTTACTTAGGCCATAGAATAGGAAAATCTCCTTCAGTTGCTTCCTTATAGCTTAACAGTAGAGCAGTAGAATAGTGACCTTGGAATAGAAATAACAAACTAGCCCTTATAATGGAACACAGAGACTAACCCAGCCGTGGGCAAACTACGGCCCGCAGGCCGGATCCGCCCGTTTGAAATGAATAAAACTAAAAAAAAAAAAGACCATACCCTTTTATGTAATGATGTTTACTTTGAATTTATATTAGTTCACACAAACACTCCATCCATGCTTTTGTTCCGGCCCTCCGTCCAGTTTAAGAACCCATTGTGGCCCTCGAGTCAAAAAGTTTGCCCACCCCTGGACTAACCTTTAGAATACAATGTAGAAACATAGACAATAGATAAGATTAAAATCAACAGAGCTAGGTAGAGGTAAGATTTTTAGCAAAGGTCAGATAAGAAACTATAAACATAAAACAAGGAACTGTAAAAGGTCAAAGGAGGACCCAAAACATACCATGAGGCATGCTTATAGAATCAAATAGTATAAATACAGCTGTAACAGGACAATAAAAGAGAACCTGACTATGCTGATCTTCTGAACGCTCTTTCTGTGTCATTCATTCTTCACCAACGCCGTCCACACCTTTGGGAACCCCTGGACGCTGGGGCTGGACCCCGGCAACTTTCCTCATATTAAATGCTTTCATTTGACCACCCTGAATTTGATCACCACTCTAGAATTTATTCAATATATTTTCCTTTTACATATTAATTTTTTAAGCAACATCCAGTTTCTTAACCATTCTGCTTCAAAGGTGTGCATATCCCACTCAACCAAGAAATTAATGTAAGCATTAATCCTATCATTCCAAACTCTTATTTGTAAGAAATGCCACAGTAAACTAGTTTTTATCAAATAAAACAAGGCTCTGAGCCTATCTCTCCTACACTGGCAGGCAATTGCATCTGAGTTTGGAATGCTGTGTCTGCCCACTCACCTCCACAGGATTAAATAAACAGCCTGGCTCTGAGTACTTTTTAAAATTTAAAACGAAAATTAACAATATACAAAACACAAACACTGCCATATTAGCATTCCCAAAACCTAATTTCTCATTTAATAACTGGCTCAGTTTATTTGTTTCATGATACTGGCATCAGAGGCATGCTCTGTTTACCTCATGAAATGGGGTTTGTTAAAAAAATAATACTCTAGCCCTCCAGTTTGGCTCAGTGGATAGAGCGTCGACCCACAGACTGAAGGGTCCCAGGTTTGATTCTGATCAAAGGCACCTACCTCAGTTGCAGGCTTGATCCCCAGCCCTGGTCAGGAGCGGGGGAGAGGAGCAGAAAGGGGGAGGAGACAACCAATCAATGTGTCTCACATCAATGTTTCTCTTTCTCTATCTCTCCCCCACCCTTCCACTGTCTCTAAAAATCAATGAGAAAATATCCTTGGTGAGGATTAAAATACACTAAAATGTA
>NW_005871049.1:24684564-24699479 GCF_000147115.1 Myotis lucifugus | reverse complement strand
CATCAATAGAGATCATTTTATTTATTTATTTATCATTTTAAAATATATTTTATGATTTTTACAGAGAGGAAGGGACAGGGATAGAGAGTTAGAAACATTCATGAGAGAGAAACATCGACCAGCTGCCTCCTGCACACTCCCCACTGGGGATGTGCCCGCAACCAAGGTACATGCCCTTGACTGGAATCGAACCTGGGACCTTTCGGTCTGCAGGCCGATGCTCTATCCACTGAGCCAAACCGGTTAGGGCTAGAGATCATTTTAAATAATAAAATTCTAGGGTCTATGATTTTTAGTATAAGGGCAAGACATTTGTGATCCTGGAATGTGAAGACATCCTTTGGACAGAAATAATCCCACACCATAGTTTTGTGTGTTTGGGAGTTTTTTTGTGAAGTGATTAATTTATTTTTAGATATATTCTAAGTAAAAGATGTTTCTAAATACAAACGCTTCAGTCACCTAGAATATTTACCTATATAAACCATCCTTATTCCAAATAGGTTAAACTTACCAACCCTTCCCTTAACATTTCAGCACAATGCAGGTTGTCCTCCACCTAAAATGTCTGATTTGATATCCTTTTAAAAGTTAGGCTTATTATTACAGTATTAGAGGCCCGGTGCACAAAATTCATGCACTCAGGGGGGTCCCTCAGCCCAGCCTGCACCCAGAGCACACTGAGCTAGATAGAGATAAGATAAGGGGGCAGCTCCTGCACTGAGTGTCTGTACCCTGGTGGTCAGTGCACATCATAGCAACCAGTCATTCTGCCATTTGGTCGATTTGCATATTAGCCTTTTATTAGTGTAGATAAGCTCAGTTCTAAGAAATACCACAAACTGTTTTATGCTTCCTGTGGAAAGTTCTAAGCAAACAACTTTGGTTTTGAGATGGTTAAATTACCATCTAATCATGGATCTACTAAATCACTAGAAACCAGGGGCAGGACTACGGACTCTGGGCCCAATGTTCTACCCATTGGATCTTGTAGTTTCTTGTAACATTTCAACTTACATGTTAGAAATCTGTTATTGCTGTTGTTCAAAACTGAACAATTTGAACATATTTTGTATCTCTAGGGTGTCAAATAGAACCTACATAAATGGAAAAGGGGGGTAAAAGTGGTAGAAAACAAAATGGATTCACCCTCCAGCTTTCCAGGATATCCTGTTTTCAATAAGTTCTGACATTTAATATATCCAGTTTTATATTCCCACCAAATAAAAGTTATCTTTCGTGGGTCCTATTACTAAGATATTTAAACCTTTACTAACAACCAAAAACCTAAATATAATACAGAATTAATGAATAATTGTAGTTTAATGCATTCACATCCTCATGTTGATTTCTGTTAAGGACTTAATCCAAACTATGAGAACTTTAGACTCTGTGATGGAGTTTAAAGGTATGTTATGTTGATGGGAGATTATTCCGATCAAAAATATCACTTGAGTTGGTAGTATCATTACTGTCATGAGATGTATGCTGATGGTAATAATTATAATACACACATTCTGTTAATCAGTGAAATGAATCAATATAAAATCTCCAAAATTGCTATATAAATCCAATACTAACATGAGATATCACCATGAGATTTCAGAGCTTTCAGAAACCTCTTGTATTGTTTCCCAATTTTATTTCAAGGAGTTAATAGGAAATAAAATATGCTAACACACTCAGGACAGTTTCTATCACATATGATAAATAAGTACATATTAGAAGACTTGGAATGTGAAAATTCTGAGAGTGCAAGTAATGAAGTTATTTTATCAAGCTTACAAAGTAGGTGATGGAAAATGAACACATCTCTAAGAGATTGCTGCAAAATTCTATTAGACCATGTTGCATTTCATTATTACAATACAATTACTTTCTCCTTGACTACCCCATATATTGCAGCATAGTCCTGATTTATTTACTAATACTCCTAAGTTTTTGAGTATTAAAATATCTTCCATATTGAGAAAAATCATTGTATACTTCAATTTTTTAATAGCTTTCATCTTTAATCTAGTCAAAGAGAGGCTTTTAAATTTTTTATGAGAACATTTAAAAACAGAAATACAGCACTTCTATTTATTTTAATTAACTTTTAGTATTACCTTATGAACTTGTTATTGCTATGCATACATTTTAAATAAATATAAGTCCATTAACCTGATACTTGTGGTCAGTTCTATCAATAGATCAGTGACCTTTTTACTTTTATGCTATGATGAATAAGCAAAGGATAAAGAAAATAGGAGCTAAGGGAGTTTTTTAAAAAAGTAATTTCTCTCAAGAGAAAATTTTAAAATATTTTTGAACTAAATTAAAATGAAAATACAACTTGTCAAAATTTATCTGATTCAGTGAAAGCTGCACTTAGTAGTTTACAATGGGCCAATGCTCTAACCACTAGGAAAACCTGCCAGGGTTCTTATAATTTTAAAGGGCAGAAGGTTGCTAGCAGCAATTTTATAGCATGCATTAATTGTTGCTGATCAACTGACTTACCTCACTGGCATAGAGAAACAACTAGACCAAATGGGTGTGCCTGGCTTTGTGACACAAGGCCTCAGCTTCTGCAGGATGTCCTTGTCATCAAGGACAGAGACAAGAATGTACATAAGTGTCAGCCCATCCATGTGGTTTAAGCTTGTTCTCATAGGATTTCAATCTGCTCCTGATCTTCTCTTCTTCCTGACTAACCTACCCGGTGAACTTTAGGCTCCATCAATCAGAAGCCAAGACAGTCTTGCAGGGACTGTTTAACTATCCTTCTCAGTGGTGCAAATGTGATAAATCTATATCCTGCTGCTTTTATTTCTCTGGTAGACTCTGCTTGATATAAGCAGTGATCTCAATAGGAGATAGAAGGAAATACCAAAGTTAAGTGGAAATCAATGTAAGACTTCGTATGAAATCCTTTTAAAATGTTATGGGGAAAAAAGTATGTGGAGAACCAAACCATTTATTTTTATAAGCTAAGGAAGAAGAGACTTTAAATATCAACAATGTTAAATGGCCATGCAACTCTACCAAGATAAAGATTAGATGGTATCCCTTTAGTAATTATAGAATCAGTCTGCACCTTAAAGAAGTTCCAGCAGATGTATAAGAATGGAAAGCAGATTGCAATTGATTTGAAAAATATACAGGAGCTCTGAATTTGGAGCTAGCAATTATTTATGCCTAATTCAAGAAAATGAGAAAATTTAAATAGTAACTATAGAGGATGAAGAATTAATTTGTATCTTTGAGAGACTTTTGCATGTATATAGGTTGAATGAAAAAATAGATAAGCAATATTGAAGATACATGAGTAAATGTGATGGAATAAGCAATACCTCAGTGGAAGCAAAAGAATATTAAGTCTGAGTATACATTAAAGTTAGCCTTCGACACAGCATGTCTTCTGCATTGATGAAAAGACATGCCCTAATAGGAGAAAAAAGAAGATGGAAAAACAAAGCAGTCCATATAAGGGAAAGCCTGATCTCCCACCAAAAGTGCCTCTGATGTGTAGGCAAGATTCTGTTATTTCCATAAGTCACATTAGGTTTTTTCCTAAAATTTTCACACATGTGAAATCAGGTGAAAACAAATACCAAGTTCAGCCTAAAAGGGAGAACAAAACAACTGCAATAAGGGAACTACCATGAGAGAAAGGGTTAATACCACTTATTTTTCCTAAATAAGATTATGATTTATAAACAAAAGACCTCTAAGTCTTCTGTTTCCCCTATTCCTTATCACCAGCAGGAGGGACTATCCCCCTCTAGAACTCTATTTTTGTCTCTGCCTAATTTAATCAGCTGATCTTGTTATTCAAAAGATGTGTCTGCCTGGCCAGTGTTGCTCAGTGGTTGAGTGTTGACCTATGAACTGGAGGTCACAGTTTGATTCCTGGTCAGTGCACATACCAGGGACGTGGCTCAATCCCCAGTGGGGGGCGTTCAGGAGGCAGCTAATCATCATTGATGTTTCTCTCTCCCCCTGTCCCTTCCACTCTGAAATCAATAAAAAAAATTTTTTTTAATTTTTTAAAAATGTGAGTCTGTTAAGGGAAATGTAGAAATGTTTTGCACTTAAGATATGAAACCACATCAGAAGTTTCCTGAAATATCCCAAGCTGAAGAAATACCATCATTCTGATGTTTGGATCCCATATATGAACCCTGGGGTATAGAAGCAGGACCCAGAATCTACACTAATAAAAGATAAAGATGCTAATTGACCATACCTTCACTACGCCCACCAGCCAATCAGAAGAGTATGCAAATTAACCCAACAAAGATGGCCGTTAAATTTGATACTGCAGGTGGGGCGGGCAGCACCAGACGCCTTCGGGATCTAGGCCGCAGATCGGGGACCAGGGAGGTGGGGCGGGCAGCGCCAGAAGCCACCCGGGGAGACAGAGCCCACGATCACCCCGACCAGAAGTCTGAGGCCTGGGCAGGGACGGAGCCTGCTATCGGACCGGGCTGGGGGTCCCCTGCCCAGGCATAACACCCCAGCCAGAGGCCTGAGGCCTGAGCAGGGGCCGAGACGGGGATCGGTGTGAACTACAGAGGAAACACCTTTTCTGACCGCTCAATGGCTAAGCTTCCTGTATGCCACTGGTAATATTCTTAGTAACTTGGGTAATAAGAATCCAAGAAGGTGATGTAGGGTTTTTCCACCACACTCCTGGAGAAAAAAATGAAGGTCTGCTGCTGGAGGGGCTAAGAAATATCATATCGTGCCCTAGCTGGTTTGGCTCAGTAGATAATGCCTCGGCCTGCCTACCACAGGGTCTGGGTTCAATTCTGACCAAGGGCATGTACATAGGTTGCAGGCTCTTCCCTGGCTGGGGCCCAGGTCAGCGCTCATGCAGGAGGCAACCAATCAAAGTGTTCCTCTCACTTTGATGTTTCTCTCTATCTTTCCCTTTCTCTTCCACATTCTCTAAAAGTCAATGGAAACATATCCTCAGGTGAGGATAAAAAATATAATAAAGAAATAACATATACTATGAAAGACACATCTTGAAAATGCCTAAAGAAAGTTGCCATTTTTTCATGGTGAAGGGACTGGAGTCCGTGTTGATGAAAACACCTTGGTGGCTGCAGTGACTAGCAGTGGCTGCAGCAGCGGGGTGATGGGGCTGGTGCCTTCCCCTGATCATCCCGGTCTCTTCCCACAAAGGGAGGCCAGACTGCGGCTTAGGCCCGCTCCCCAAGGGGAGCAGGGAGCAGGCCTAAGCCGTCAGTAGGACATCTCCCAGTATGTGAGAGGGGGCAGGCTGGGCTGAGAGACCACCCCCGCCCCCCGTGCACGAATTTGGTGCACCGGGCCCCTAGTATTTAAATAATAGACTCTGCTGTACCCTCGTGCTTCTCACCACACACACACACACACACACACACACACACTGTCGTGTGTTTATTAAAACATTTATAAGAACATCTTCAATTAGATCATGTTTGTTGCCTGGGGTTATTATGAAAATATCACCTATCCTAATAAGGTTGATCTTGCTGATTTCTGCTACTGCTATGGAGAACTACTTGCTTCTGGGTATAGTTAATTCATTTTCCCCTCGATGTACAGCATTTGGGTTTGTAATGCAGGGTTAATTACAATCTACAGCTGGCTGAAAAACATGAACGGGGCAAGATTCCCTTCCCTGGAATATGAGCTAAGTGATTCTAAACAATAAATTTAATTAATAGGGAGGCTGGTGTTGGAAAGGTAAGTCCCAAATCAAAACCTACAACTGCAAACCCTGTAAATAGCTTGAGGAAGTCAATCAGTAAGAGAGAAAAATGGAGGGGATGACAGATGGAAATGGAGCAACTTTGAAAGAGAATGACAACATTGTCAACGTAAGAAACTTATAGAGAATTTTTGTGAGTTTATTTGAGCCAAAACCAGGAAACAAAATCTCAAGAGGTTGAGATAATGCTCCAGAGAATGACAGTTCAATGTATAAAAAATGACCTTATTTTATACATTGCAATCATAAGAGAAGATGTAAGTGAGTTACATGAAATCATTGGTGATAGATGAGGGAGGTGGAGAAAGCAAAGGGGTGAGGAGGGGGTGAAACATCTGGGATTGGATGAGCAGTAAAATGTTAGACACATACATCATTTACAGAGGTGGGTACAGGATAGTTAACAGTCAAGAATTAACATGATAACAACAATAAGAGGATATATGGTCTCTACCCAGGTGCATTGGTTGTGCCCTGAGGAGTCTGGAAAAAGGGGAGTTACCCTTACATTCCAAAGATATGTTATGGTAGATGCAAGACAGTAGACAGACGCAGTTAAGGTAAAGATTGACTTTCGTCAGGGGAGAGTCGAGCCTAGTGAAGCAGGAATTTTGGGGGAACACAGGCAGGCTTAGAGATTTTTTAGAATTGGGGTCCATGGAAATGCGCAGGGCTGCAAACTGGGAGAAGGTATATTTCCAAAAGACAAGGAAGCCAGGTACAGTTACATTTCCATAAGACAAGGAGGCTGCAACAGGTATATTTACATAAGACAAGGGAACTGGAAGTAG
The DNA here is from genome assembly GCF_000147115.1 of Myotis lucifugus. Taxonomy (NCBI): domain Eukaryota; kingdom Metazoa; phylum Chordata; class Mammalia; order Chiroptera; family Vespertilionidae; genus Myotis; species Myotis lucifugus. The sequence goes on along the minus strand of NW_005871049.1, from coordinate 24,692,942 downwards.
CCAAGAAAGGTCTATATTTACAAAATAAAGAGAAGCCCTTCATTCAGATGGAAAAAGCTCAGAGGAATGGAGGGACTATTAGGGAGGAGGGCCTTAGGAATCACTATAGTAACCAATTCAAAAGGGAATATTGACCAATCAGAGGGGTGTCAGGCACCAAGATCTGCAGCCTTGGGAAAGGGAACCCAGTGGAACTCTTCCCCCTCCCTACATGGGAGTCAGTTCTGTGGGACTCTTCCCCCTCCCTATGTGGGAGTCTGTACTTGTTCTTCAATCAATCTCCATCTCTGCTATACCACTTTCTGTCCGTGGATTCATTCTTTGATTCCAGCGGACAAAGAATCTGGGTTCCAGTCCAAAAATTCAGTATCACTAGGAGATGACTACCTGCCATAAACTGCTTTTAGTTAAAAGGTTTTAATTTCAGACCACCCTTTGTGGTTACTACTTTAGATATCTGAGTTTGCAAGGCTGCCACCGCCTGAGCTTGCTGGACTAGCATATAGCCCCTGTTCATCCACAGTGTGAATGGCTACCTGGTATATGAAAGAGAAAAGAGCATTCACCAGGACTCATAGCTTCCCAATTATTTTTTATTATTATTGAATATATTGGGGTGACATTGGTTTGCAAAATCATACAGGTTTCTAATCCACAACTTGATTAAACATCATCTGCACACTGTATCCTTTGCTCATTGCCCCAAGCAAAGTCTCTTTCAGTTCCCATTCCCCTCCACCCCTTTTGCCCACCTCCACATATCCTCCACCCCACTTCCTCTCTGGTTATCACCACATTGTTGTCTGTGTCTATGGGGTATGTATATATGTTTTTGGGTTAATTCCTTCACCTTCTTTCACCCAAATCTATCTTTTAAATACCCCCTTTTTAGAAGTAAACTGCACATACATTTGGTTTCTTATAACCAAAATAGTCTACCTAAAGCTTTCTACAAATCTCTTCCAACTCTCCATTACTGGAAGCTAAAAAAAAAAAAAAAAGACAAAATGTGACTAAACCCCATTCTCAGATGTGTGCTAGAGATGAGGGGACACTGCTATCCCTGGTCCCAACTGATGATAGGATACTAAGCCTCTGTTTAAATTAAATGTTTTCAACATTATCTATAACTCGTCATTTACAATATAAAATTAGTTCTGAATCTCTATGCGGTTTCTAGAATAAATTAACAATTTATTCCATGTTCTATACCTCCTTTTTCACACTTGAAACAGGTTAACTCTTTATTATCTGAGCAAAAAGACAAAGGAAAAAAAACAAAGGCAGATATTTTCAGACACAGCAGCAGTATTTCTGACCTTTAAAATAAAATCAGGAAATATTATTAATCCCATCATAGCCTGAGAAAACAAGCAACATCTCAAGGTGGAAGGTCTGCTGTTTTCAGGTAACTTTATATCCTAAGTCATCCTAGGAAATTATGGGCCTCCCTCTGGGAGTTCTAGAAACATTTAAGAGGGCATTTGCATGACATTAAAATGCAAAACAATTCTGGCTTGACTGAATCAGCAAACTGGGACTATGTTAATGAGGGGGAAACTGTCATCAGAGCAGAGTTTAGAAGACTAATTCTAATTCTACTAATTATGGAACATATTCTAATGACGGATCTTTTCATTAGAACACAGAGAAGAAAATTAAACTGTCAACAGTACATTTATGTTTATAATATACTAGAGGCCCGATGCACAAAGATTTGTGCAAGAATGGGCCTTCCTTCACCTGGCTGCCAGCACCACCTTAGCTCCGGCCAGAGCCGCCTTTCCCCTTCCCACGCTACCCACAGGCCCCAAATGGCTGGGGTGGTGCAGAACACCTGCGTTGTCGCCATGGTGACAACGCAAGCATCCCGCCCTGCCCCAAGCCGCTCAGCGCCTGTGTATGCAAATTAACCTGCCATCTTTGTTGGGTTAATTTGCATACTCACTCCTGATTGGCTGATGGTGTCGTGAAGGTAAGGTCAATTTGCATCTTTCTCTTTTATTAGAGTAGATTACGTTTATGACAAATGTCTATAATATAAAGAACTAAAATATAACTGGTATGGGAGATGGGGATTAAAATGACTTTATCATTTCAAAAGGGATCTTCACCCTTTAGTGAGAAGCAATTAAAATATCCGTTCATAGGAGTTCAGCAATATTTACTATTGATGGTTAATTTTATACATCAGCTTACTGAGTCATGGGATGCCCAGTTATCTAGTTAAACATTGTTTTTGAGTGTGTGTGTGTGTGTGTGTGTGTGTGTGTGTGTGTGTGTTTCTGAAAGAAATTACCATTTGAATTGAGTAAAGAGGATGGCCTCTCCCAATCTATTTAGGACCTAAATAGAACTCTCTAGCTGTACCTGATTGCTTGAGCTAGAACACTGGTATTCTGTCCTGGAACTGGAACCTAGGCCATTAGTGCTCCATGTTCTTAGACTTTAGGACTTTCACTGGAACTACACAACCAGCTCTCTTGGGTCTCTAGATTCCAGAGTTCTTTGCCTCCATAACCTCGTAAGCCAATTCCTCATAATAATAAATCTGTTTTTCTGGAGAACCCTGACTATACATTTACCTTTGATGAAAATTTGTATTTAAACAATGTTCACATTTACTGACATTCCCTCTCTTTAGTTCTATGTGAATATTAGCAAAACAAATGATATCAGATATCCAATAATAATGATAGCATAATATAGCTATACTAAAGAAAACTGTTCTTTTATAGCAGACTTCTTATTCTTTCTTTCAGTTAATAGATATTTCCTTTATGGATGGGTTTCTTAGAAGTTTTCTAGAAACTTGAGCATTTGGATAGATTATATTTCCATCTTTACTTAAAGTTATTGCCCTAAATGTATCAAAGAAAATAAGTGAGCTCTGTGCCTGAATTATCAAAATTGTCTGACTTTATTTTCTCACACTATAAGCATATGCTTAATTTGGCACATTTCAATCTACATAAAACAAGGTAATTGTTGCAGTGGTTCTCAACCTTCCTAATGTCGCGACCCTTTAATACAGTTCCTCATGTTGTGGTGACCCCCAACCATAAAATTATTTCCGTTGCTACTTCATAACTGTAATTTTGCTACTGTTATGAATCGTAATGTAAATATCTGATATGCAGGATGTATTTTCATTGTTCGCGACCCACAGGTTGAGAACCACTGGTTTAAAGTATATTTAAAATAGGAAAAGCATGTGCTAAGTTTTCAGGAAAAAATATACATATAAAGAGTAGTTGGGGGCAACTGTGAGAAACATTGGATTATGACACTCTGGTTGCAGAGGAAGAATTCAAATATTTAAAAAAGTCATCTTTGGCCTAACCGGTTTGGCTTAGTGGATAGAGCGTTGGCCTGCGGACTGAAGGGTCCTAGGTTCGATTCTGGACAAGGGCATGTACCTTGGCTGCGGGCACATCCCTAGTGGGGAGTGGGCAGGAGGCAGCTGATCGATGTTTCTTTCTCATCGATGTTTCTGACTCTCTATCCCTCTCCCTTCCTCTCTGTAAAAAATCAATAAAATATATATTTTAAATAAATAAATAAGTCATCTTTGCCATATTTATCAGACATATTTAAATTGCTATTAAATTCACCTGCACTAAATAAGTCTCACACAAGAATCCATTGGCACCTGTAACTAATCTTTGTCAAGGGCATGAGTCTACCTGCACTACAGGATGACTGGATCAAAGTGAACACTGACCTTGAAAATTGCCAAGATCCATTCCTTCCACTTTTTGCCCTTGGTTCTCTGCATGCAGAAACTTTATTCAGTCCAGCTGGTTTCTTCTACAGACTTAGTTTAAGAACACCAAAGAGCTTATTAATATTGCTAATTATCATTTCTGGAAAAAAATCCCAATAGGCTTTTTGCCTGGTATTAACTCTAAAAATGCCCAGGAATTGTTGTTATTGGCACAAATTGAATAAACTGTCTATTATTAGACAAATAACAGCAATCCAGGGAAGTTGAGTATCATAATGGAGCAAACTTGGGTCAAGTACTGCCTCCTACACCAATCACTGTAGCCATCTTAGACTATACCAACAGTAATATATCAAAGAATTAAAGGAGGAGTGTGAGCAGAAAATCATTAGGTGTCCACTTCATTGTCCTAAGAAGTTAAAACAACTGAATTTCCACATCACACACTATTAACTTTTGGATTGAACACTTAATCTGTCAATTAGCTTTCTAATATAAAATTTGTTTTGAACATATTCAAGAACATATTTCAGGAATGGGAATAAAGTGAATCATATCCAACGTGCAGAGACCAATTAGAACTGTGCCCTGAGAGCGCTGAATTGCTTATATTCAGTGAAATAATTGCCATTTTCTCAAGACATCCAATTTGATAATTCACAAAGCTCTACTGCACCTGCTGTTTATGATCCTAATTATGATTGCAATGCAGAAATGCCAACATATAACACATTAGGGTGTATCAAAGAACAAACTAACAAAATGAAATATTTTAGTACAATAAAATGTAAAATGCTTATAAGAAGACCAAAGTAGTGGCATCTAAAATGGCACCTGTCCCAGAATTATGTCCCAGAACATAAATAACACTTAAAAAGAAACAAAGCATTGCCTGCAGAGTTTGAAATTGCTGCCTCCAACAGCATTATTTCCTGTTGATATCAATTTGCCTCAGGGACAAGATGTCTAACTAGCAGTCCATCCCCAACTGAGTACCAACATTGTCTGCTGATGACCAAGTTTCTACACATGGTCTGATTTTGTGTGGAGGCTTTGTTCCATAGCCCAGGGACTCTTTTCTGCTTGCAGGAAATGGCATGGTCACTAAATGAGTAAGTATTCAATATTGTGCTCTTGTACATAAGCTGACATTGTGCTGCTTCAAACTGTTTTAATATTCCTCACCTGACCCACACTGTTCAATACTTAAATGAGGAGTTACCAATGTCTACAGGTCAGAACTGATGATCATGGGTGCAGTATTTTGATCTTAGCCACATTCACTCACCCTCAAGAAAATCAGAAGCAGTCTTGCCTCATGTTTTATGGATGCTCTAACTGTCCCATATGAGCTAGCTACCAGAGGCCAACCTCACAGAGTATAGTGAATGTGAATTATTAATTTTGTTTATTCCCCAGCACAGATCATACTGAATAGTAAGCATTTGATAAAGGTTTGTTGATTAAATAAATAAATGAACGTCAATTTCAACTAAGGAAAAATAACCTCACCGGAGTTTCAGAGGATAGGCTTCCACAATATAATGGCAACTATACCCATCTATGGGATTAAGTATTTATTGTATAAAAAACATAGTGGTACCATCTGTGCAGGGAAGTCCTTTCCTATGTCAACACCTGGGAAGACTCAGCCAGCCAAGGTGACAGGCAGATCACTAAGCACACAGGGAGTTTTCCCTCCAAGTGGTCCATGGTGCCCCAAAGAAACACCCTCCAAAGTTTGTTATGGTTTCTATCCCTACAACTCGCTGTACCAGAACCACTTCCTAGAATTGTAATATGCTTCCAGGATTAATGTTCTTCCCCTCCAAGAAAAAAATGACAGTGCTCATATTTGACACTTGTGTGATGGACTCTTTTGAATGAAAAAAATGGAAAGGGCTTGGTGTCATTCCTAGTGGATGATCAGATGTGTGTTATTTTTCATGCCACAGTTTGTGAATTGTAATTGCGGTTTTCTACTTAATTGTCATAACTGGGCAGAAATTTTAAAAAATTTTTTCAAAAATACAAATGTTTAAGCAATTATAAAAAAAAGTAGTAGTGATAGATGCTATTTAACATTAATTCTTTCAATACCTCAACCATTAATAAAATAAAATAGCAGATGAGATAAAGTGGGTCAGACTATAAGTGGCCTTCAAATAAGTGAAGCAGAACAATTGGTTAAGATATAAAAGTGTATTTTGTTTGCAGTTTTCCTTTGTCGATATATATATATATATATATATATATATATATATATCGATATATATATATATATATATATATATATATATATATATATATATATTATATACTAGAGGGGGTCCCTCAGCCTGGCCTGTGCCCTCTCGCAGTCTGGGACCCCTCAGGAGATAATGACCTGCTGGCTTAGGCCTGCTCCCGGGTGGCAGAGGGCAGGCCTAATCCCTAGGTGCAGCCCCTGGTCGGGCTCAGAGCAGGGTCGATTGGGGAGTTGGGGCACCGCCCCCTGTCACACACAGAGCAGGGCGGATCAGGGGGTTGGGGCGCCGCCCTCTATCACCCACAGAGCAGGGCCGATCAGGGGGTTGGGGAGCCGCCACTGTCACACTCAGGGCAGGGCCAATGGGGAGGTTATGGCTCTTCCCCGTCACACACAGAGCAGGGCCCGTGGGGGGGGGGGTTGGGGCGCCTCACCCTGTCACACACAGAGCAGGGCCAATCAGGGGGTTGGGGCGCCGCACCCTGTCACACACAGAGCTGCAGGGCGATCAAGGGGTTGGGGAGCTCCCCCCTATCAGGCACAGAGCAGGGCTGATTAGGGGGTTGGGGCGCCTTCCCCTGTCACGAACAGAGCAGGGAGGATAGGGAGGTTGTGGCCCCGACCCCTGTCACACACAGAGCCGCAGGGCTATCAGGGGGTTTGGGCGCTGCCCCCTGTCATGCTGATCCCGATGCCGGGAGGCCTCGCTGCTCCGCTGATTCTGGTGCTGGGAGTCATATTACCCTTTTACTATATAGGATAGAGGCCTGGTGCACGGGTGGGGGCCAGCTGGTTTGCCTTGAAGGGTGTCCTGGATCAGGGTGGGGGTCCCCACTGGGGTGCCTGGCCAGCCTGGATGAGAGGATGATGGCTGTTTGCAGCTGGACACACCCCCTTCAGGGTGAGGGTCCCCACTGGGGTGCCTGGCCAGCCTGGATGAGGGGATGATGGCTATTTGAAGCTGGTCACACCCCCTTCAGGGTGGGGGTCCCCACTGGGGTGCCTGGCCAGTCTGGGTGAGGGGCTGAGGGCCGTTTTCAAGCTGGTGGGCGACTGAAGCTCCCAACCTGTTCTTTTTTTTTTTATTTATTCTGGGCCAGCTTTAGCTCTGAGGCTTGGCTCCAGCTCTGAGGCCTTGGCTGCTGAAAGCAGGTATCTGGTTTGTTTGCGTTCTATAATTGTAACACTGTTGCGGTCCTGCTCACTTCAGCTCTGAGATCCCAGCTGGCTGAAAGCAGGGATCTGCATTTGTTCTATAATTGAAACAATGTTGCGGTCCTGCTGGCTGAAGCCCGGCTGGCTGAAAGCAGGTTTCTGGGGTTTTGTTTAGCTTCTATATTTGTAACAATGTTTCTTAAACTGCAAGCTCAGAGGCCAGCAGCGGCAGGCGGGGAACATTGGCTTCCTCCATCACTGAAGCAAGCAAGCCTCATGTTCACTTCAAGCTGCCTGGCTGCCGGCCGCCATCTTGGTTGGCAGTTAATTTGCATATTGCCCTGATTAGCCAATGGGAAGGGTAGCAGAGGTATGGCTAATTACCATGTTTCTCTATTATTAGATAGGATAGGTTGTCCCAGAATTCACACAAGAAGTAATTTTGATAAAAACACAGGTTTATAATTAAAAATTGTAAATTTTATGGAATAGCACTTTGGGTAAATGGCCTCCATGCCTTTGCTGGCACAGACGCAAAGCCATGGTCTTCATTGGTCTTCATTGTCCCTGCTCCTGGACCATAATTGGTACTTGGTAATGCTTATCAAACTGAAGGGATTGAAATCAAAGGGCAACAGATATTAGAATCTGATTCAATAAACCAAGTAAAATTAGGCTTTTATTTTTTGTTGTTGTTTTTAATGCTCACGCAAAATTCAAATCTTGCGTGAATTTTGGGACACCCTATATATGGCTTCCTTAAAAAAGGAAGCCATGCTGTTATGCAATAAAAATTATGGCAAACACAATGGGGTAAGGACCTACCAGCTTAATTCCCCTCACTCCCATATCTGGCACCAAAGAAGAGCTTAGTTTGCTTTCTAACCCAGTGAGTGGCCAGAGGAATTATCAGTGATGATGGATATTAAATTTTTCACATCATGTGTGTGAGCTCAGAGCAGAACACAGAGCTAGTGGAATACAATGATTCTGATATTTGCTAGTATATTTGCTCTACAGCAATTTCATATCCAACAGACAAGATAAAGGGTTTGCTTCTTCAGTAAACTTCACTTAGTTCTCAAGTTATTCAAACAAAGATAGTTCAATAATGCCACATATAACATTGACACAAAAGCCAGTGGCTTTCTAGTCACTAGAAATAATCAAATTGTAAATACAATAAAAAATATCTTAATCACAAATTCAGAAAAACTATAAAAGGTAGGAATCAACTCCAAATATCCT
>NW_005871049.1:24464860-24676269 GCF_000147115.1 Myotis lucifugus | reverse complement strand
GCTCAGCCTCTGTGTGGCAGTGTTTTTGGGTTGGCCTCTGAGGCTATACAGCTTCTCTATCCTTTTTTAATCCTTACCCTGCTCTGTGTTGTTGGTGGGACTGCCCTTTTTTTTTCTTTCTTGCTTTTTTTCCTACTCCATTTCACTTTATTACACCATACAATATAGTAGTGTCTAGCCATAGGCAAGCAATGCAAAGTAAAAAGAAGATTATGTTCTTCTGTACTTCCATCCTTTGCTCCTTCATCTCCTAGAAAACTGTCATTATATATGTAGTAAAACCTGGCACATACCACATTGCTCCATAACAGAATTTAGCTAAGATCCACATCTAGCTGTGAGGAGAAAGGGTGAGGTGATGGGAAATAAAGACTCTAGCTGGACACTCCTACATGTGCAATTTAAAATACAATTGTTCTGTCACTAAGAGAAAGAAAGAATCAATATTTAGAACAATTGCCAGTTTCAACTTGATGAGACATGTTTGTTCAATTCTTCCTTGAGCTACTTTGTGCAAGTTTCTGCAACATGCTAATCCAGAGAAGCAGTGATACTGTAAACCATTTGATTTTCTGACAAAAATTCTGCTTCTGAAATAAATAAATATCAACTAAATTTTACCTGAAATACAACCAACCCAGGCTCTGATGAAAATTTAGTATTTGAAGAATATTAAGCAATTCAGAATCCAGATTTGGGAAGTTTAGCATCACATTCTAGGGTGGCTAAGTCATCCTGCTTTGCCTGAGAATTTCTTGACTTAATCACTAAAAGTCCTGTGTTCAAGAAAACCCAGATGGTGAGTAACCCTAAACTATAACTATATATAGGCTCCTAGATTCTATTTGCAACTCAGTTTCATCGACCAACCTGCATTCTGCTTACCTTCTTAATTTCAGGTCCTCTAGGAATGAACTGGGATTCCAAGTTTACTCTCAAACATTCTTGTGAGAATAATCATCTAATTCTAAAATCCCAGACCCATGGTTGTAACTATGTTCTGGTTCCTAATGGAGTCATCTCATTTGAAATAAATGAAGTCATCTCATTTGAAATAAAAGCAAGAGAAATATTTTCTAGACTTTACTTTGAGAACCTATCACAATGGCTGGCATATAAGTTTTACTAAAAGTTTTACTTAAAAAACCTACACAAGTTTTTAAATAAATTAGTGGATCTCCACATATTGCCTATTGCCAGATTCGTTGTCACCATGGCTAGTACCCATGCATGGATATACCTGCCACTTTTTGCTGAGTATGCCAACTGTTGGCATCCTCCTAGCTTGTTTGTTACCTGGTATCACAAAAAGTCTGTCTGCTTGAGCTGCCATCTGTTATGTGTGGTCAGCTCAATCCTCAGGTCTCTGTATTTCTCCAGTGAGTGATATGAAATCATACTAAGTGAATCTCTGGACAAGTTATCTAACATTAAATAATTGTGAATTTTTAGTTATATATGAACTAAATAGCTTAATTCTTTCGAGAAATTGGACAATAAGTATTTGCTATCAGTAATACTTTCTTTTAAATCTTTTTTTCTTTTTATATTTTTATTGATTTCAGAGAGGAAGAGAAAGGGAGAGAGAGAAACATCAATGATGAGAGAGAATCACTGATTAGCTGCCTCCTGCATGACCCCTATTGGGATGGAGCCAAAAACCAGGGCATGTGCCCCCAACAGGGAACTGAAGGGAGACTCCCCCCATCCCCAACCACACCCCCAGTTCATAGGTCAACACTGATTCTGAGCCACACTGGGTTTTCTTTTTTCCTCCCATATCTTCTTTTAAATGCATGGTGCCCACATCAAGACCACATGATTCTATCCTGCTGGGCGCAGGTGTTAAACCATGGGGTGAATATATAAAACAATAGAAATCTCCAACCAGATTTTTTCCCCATATCAAAAATGTGAACTTTGAGAGACAAAGCTTGAATGATTCTGGTGGTTTAGGACATAAGTTTATGTGGAGCTGCAGCGAGAGCCGTGTGCAAGTCAATTTATAGGAAATCAGATATAATCTTGGGGGGGGGAGCTAATCTACAAATTTTAAAACAGAACAAAAGGACAGAGGGAAGGAAGCACATTATGGCCAAGAGAGAAATCTGCACACTGACATTTGCAGTTGCAAGGACACTCAGTTGCACTTCCAATGGTGGATTATATGAAATGACCCTGTATCTTGACAACCAGCATCCTTCTTGCAGAAACCTCTTTGAATGTTCTCTGTTCATTGAAATCAAGTGACCTCAGCTCTGGGACTTGATTTTCCTGCCCTTTCCCCCTTCAAATCATCCAGCAACCAGTACAAAGCTATGGTTCTGAATTTCTAAATTCAGCATTTCCTATGGACATCATACTGTGTTGCCTTTTATCTTCAGGGATTAGAACCAGAGAATGCTAGCACTGGACAGGACCTTCACTTACTTTATTTACTCCTCTCATTTGCAAAAAGAGAGACAGACAGATAGAACTGAAGTGATACAATATGAATGAAAGAAGACAGTGACATAGATAGAACCTTTCAATTTAGAATACCCAATCATGTGATTCAAGTATATCTGAATTTCTCTGTAAAGCTGGTGGAGAGTGCAGTACAATCTCTTCTTTACCATCCTTTGGCCATCAGCAGTAGCCACTGATCATGGAACCACACACCTGCTGCTAGCAATGCTGTACCTTTGACTGAGTCAGTTCAGTGAGCCAGAATCACCCCAAGAGCTGCCATCCTATTTATAATGCCTGTAGCTATCACTTCCAAGCCTTAGTGAGCTGGCACTGTGCTTTCTATTGTGCTGCCCTTGAAGTGTTGCTCTGTTGTTCAATTTTGTTAGTTTCATGTGTGGCTGCCTGTTCTACATCAGCTCACCGCACAGCTTCTGCTTTGGTTTATGCTGTTGGCATTTCTGTCCTTTGCGTGATCAGCCTGGAAAGATGGAAGCAAATCAGTTGAACTGATCTCATCTTCTATATTCCTACAGGATTGATCAGTTAGCAGCGTTGAACCTTGTTATGTCAGATGTTTTATTTAGTAAATAGTGAGTAAAGTTTCTGAATATCTTTTTTTAGTCTAGGTGGATATGAATGTTTCCATATGTAAAAGGTATTCCTATTGAACTGTTCAGTTTTATTTTAATTCATTTTCTCCTGCCAAATACAGAGACACGTGCATGAATAAGCACACACATGCACAAATGTGAATACACACATACTAGTCTGTGTGCAAAATGTGTGTCAAATATGTTTTGAACAAAGGGCAAAAAAAACAAAAACAAAACCAGCAGCCATTTAATTTATCTGTTTCCACTTTCAAATTGAGGAAGTGACTCTGGCCAGAGTTGCCCAGAAGAACTCACCAACAGCTTTCAGAACTCACGAGGTGAGAAGCAGACATAGGACTCTGCTCACATGTGCCTCTAATCTCTGGAAAATATACCAGCTTCTTTCTGCCAAGAACCCTCTCACAGGACTACTGGCAGCACCAAGCAAGCCTCCCTGTCTGCTGCTCACCAAACCCCACTGAGGAGTGAGATGCTAGCCAGTCCTCTCATCACAGAGAACATCCCTTCCCCAAAGGACTTTTTGTGGCCACCCACCCCATATGATTTGAGGTGGGAAAGATGAAGCCCTTCTCTCTTCCTCTCCATAGGAAAGGGCGGGAATTAATACCCTAGTGTTTCTTCTGGAATGAATTCCCTTTAAAGACTCTCCAAAGTAGCCCAAATCGGTTTGGCTCAGTGGATAGAGCGTCGGCCTGCGGAATCAAGGGTCCCAGGTTCGATTCCGGTCAAGGGCATGTGCCTTGGTTGCGGGCACATCCCCAGTTGGGGGTGTGTAGGAGGCAGCTGATCAATGTTTCTCTCTCATCGATGTTTCTAACTCTCTATCCCTCTCCCTTTCTCTCTGTAAAAAATCAATAAAATATATTTTAAAAAAAAGACTCTCCAAAGTGAATCCATAGCCTTCTCTGATAGAAGCTGGAGATTTAAAATGGTGATCATTCCTATAGGAACTGTTCTGCCTGCCTCTTGACAAGTCTTGCATGGACATATCTAGCACCTCTCTTCAGAACGTGGATGTCCTTGGCCACTTCTACCAACATTGCTTTCAACTTGTATGTTTTAGCTATAATTACAAGATGAAAAGTCCCCTTTCACATCCTTCCACAATACAATTTAAAGCAATCATACATTAATGTAAAACTTAGCTATAGTTTCCTTTATAAATTATTAGATTTATAAATAAATATTTAACTTTGTAGAAAATCTGGAAGAATCCAATGTTAAAGGTAAATGAAACATACACTGAATTTATGATAATTTCTAAATATTTATTTTAGAAATCAGCAGTTAACAGAAGTTATCAGGGAAAGTTTATAGTTTCTTCCTCATGATACAGAAAGGGGGTAAGGTGAGGTAGAAGAGGGTAAAGCGGGGATAAATGGTAACAGAAGGAGATCTGACCTGAGGTGGTAAATGCACAATACAATAGACATATAATGTATTGTAGAATTATATACCTGAAACCTATGTAATTTTATTAACCAAAGTCACTCCAATAAATTCAATTTAAAAAAATAAATCTATAATAAAAGTGTAATATGCAAAGCAACCAAATGGCGGAACGGCAGAAAAGCGGAACAACCGTCCAGACGACCTTCTGGAAGAAGCCAGGGCCTGCAAGGGCCGAACCCCTTGAACAAATTTCGTGCATCGGGCCTCTAGTAGAACTATAAGTACTTCTCATATACACATCTACTAACTATTTTATTCTTTCCTTTACCTCACATCTCAAGAGCTTCCCACTCTTCTTGTCTACTTAGGGCACTGCTTTCCTCCCTTCCCCCACAGCTTAGCATAAATAGGGAACTCCATATCCCCAAAGCCCTCCATCCTTGTTCCTGCTGAAGGCAAGTACACTTTTCAATTGTGTCTTGCAACAAAATAGTCAAATAATGATTACAGACAGACTCTTCAATTTTTTTCAGACTTCCATTGTGCAGACCCTGAGTCCCATTCTGATCACCTAACTGAACCATTCCTTATACTTTTGACCTCTGCCTTTATCCTGAAAATGGACCTCATAAACAAAACAACCACAAAACAAACAACAGTGGGGGAAAAAATTTCTTTTTATCCTCAATTCTTTTAAGGGAAGGGCATAGTTCTCTTGCAATTTTTCTATAAAACTGGAGAGTGAAGAAAGGAGAGCCCAAATTTCAGAGTGGGACAGCTTTGTTAACTCCTGATGAGATGCACTTGGAAAATTGCCTGACCATCTGAGCCTCCTCACTTCCTTGGTGAATAAAGAAAATAACATCTACCTTTGAGGTGTTGTGAGAAGTCAGATAATAAAGCTCCAAGCTCCTAGTATGTGATTAATAAATATCTGGTTATTGACCAAAGTCCTCAGAAACACTGAACTGTTCCTCACCTCATCAATGTATGCAATAAGGATGTAACAAGGTGTCCCATTCACTGGTGTCCATTTCTGAGCACCTCCAGACTAGCCATCCCCTAGCTGACTGTGCCTTGGCTCAGTCCAGGCATAAACCTTCTTGGCATTCCAACAACCCAGCTGAGAACCTCAGAACTGATCCTGAAGCAGTGGAAGTAGATTTGTAAAAGTACAAATCAAAGGCCTGAATTTTCAACCCTGTTTCTGCCCCTTCCCAAAACCATTTCTATGAGCTTAAGTCTATTTCCATGAGCTTCCTATACTCACATGTACAGCCAATAAGGAGGGAATATGCTAATTGACTGCCCTGCCCTCAAAGATGGCAGCGCCCACAGCCAATAGGAGGGAATATGCTAATTGACTGCCCCGCCCTCAAAGATGGCAGCACCCACAGCCAATAAGTAGGAAATATGCTAAATGAATGCCCTGCCCTCAAATATGGCAGCGCCCACAGCCAGTGAGGGAATATGCTAATTGACTGCCACGCCCTCAAAGATGGTGGTGCCCACAGCCACAAGATGGCTGGCAGGGGAGGGCAGTTGTGGGCAATCAGGCCAGCAGGGAGGGCAGTTAGGGCGACCAGGCTAGCAGGGGAGGGCAGTGGAGGCGACCAGGTCTTCAGGAAAGGGCAATTGGGGGGGACAGGCCTGCAGGGGAGGGTAGTTAGGGGTGACTGGGCAGGCAGGGGAGAGCAGTTGGGGGGGACCAGGTTGGCAGGGGAGGGTAGTTAGGGGCAACCAGGCCGGCAGGGAGGGCAGTTAGGGGTGACCAGGCCGGCAGGGGAGGGCAGTTGGGGATGACCAGGCTGGCAGGAGAGGGCAGTTGGGGGCCCACAGGGATCGGGCCTAAACCAGCAGTTGGACATCCCCTGAGGGGTCCCAGATTGGAGAGGGTGCAGGCTGGGCTGAGGGAAACCCCCCCCCAATGCACGAATTTTGTGCACCGGGCCTCCCTCTAGTGTGTGTGTGTGTGTGTGTGTGTGTGTGTGTGTGTCCTATATAATAAGAGAAACATGTAAATTGACCGTCCCTCCACTATGCTCACCAGCCAATCAGGAGTATGCAAATTAACCTGACAAAGTGGTGGGTTAATTTGCATACACAGGTGCCGCGCGGGGAGCAGAGAGGGAGAACCGGCAGCTTGGGGGGATGTGGCTGCCTTGGTCGCTCCCCCAAGCCACCCAGCAGAGAGCAGAGCAGGAGAGTTGGAGGCTTGGGGGGACGTGGCTCCCTCAGTCACCCCCCAAAGCTGCTGGGCGGAGAGCAGAGCGGGAGAGCCGGCAGAGAGTGAAGAGGCTTGGAGAACTTGGCTCCCCAAGCCACCAGACTGAGAGCAAAGAGGGAGAGCTGGCAGCTTGGAGGACTTGGCAGAGTAGGAGGCTGTGGGACAGAGACAGAGCAGGACAGGAAAACCAAGAGCGCAGGGAGCACCAGGAATTCTGGGAATAGTAGTTCTGGTGGCAGCCCCAGGACCAGAAGTGGAAGCCCAGAGCACAGGGAGCACCAAGAATGCTGGGAATTGTAGTTCTGGTGGCAGACAGATCTCCTACACTAGAGCAAAGTGAGCCTGGAGGAAGTTACTGTTGCGGTGGGGGATGGAGGGAAAGCAAAGGTTAGAGACATAAGTAAAATCAGAGTGTCTAGGAAAAATTAAAGGGAAGATATCCTAAAACTTCCAGGAAATCTCCACCAATGAAGCAAAGAAAAAAAAATGCGTGAGGGCATGAGTGGGGGGGATTGGGAGTAATGTGGGGATAAGGACACATATGTAATAACTTAATCAATAAAAAATTTTAAAAAATGCCTCTATTATTCTGTGAGCAACAAACCAAACTGGGTTGGAGGTCTCAGACAATTCACTCATATGATTGCAAAGACAGACAGAAACTCCCGGATTGGAGAGGGCTCCCCCTAGCGATCCCAGATTGGAGAGGGTGCAGGTTGGGCTGAGGGACCCCCCCCCCCCCCGTGCACGAATCTTCATGCACCAGGCCCCCAGTGTGTATGTGCGTGTACATGTGCTTGTGCGTGTGTATATATATATGTGTGTGTGTGTGTGTGTGTATATATGTATATTATATATATATATATATATATATATATATATATATAAAACACCATCATCCTAAAGTCTCCTATGAACCTCTACCCAGTTCCATCCCCTATCTCTCTCCAGAAATAACAACTCTCTTCATTTTGTGTTTATATTTTTTTGTTATTTAAATGTAGTTTTATCATTTTTATTATCTATGTATGAAACATCAAATAACATACTGTTTAAGGGTCTGTTCTTAAGCTTTATTTAAATGAAATCAACTGCATGCATTTTTCTTGCCCCTTTCACTCAATAGTCCATTAATGAAATTCAAATATATTGATCCTGTAGATCAGTGGTTCTCAACCTTCCTAATGCCGCGACCCTTTAATATAGTTCCTCATGTTCTGGTGACCCCCAACCATAAAATTATTTTCGTTGCTACTTCATAACTGTAATTTTGCTACTGTTATGAATCATAATGTAAATATCTGATATGCAGGATGTATTTTCATTGTTACAAATTGAACATAATTAAAGCATAGTGATTAATCACAAAAAACAATATGTAATTATATATGTGTTTTCTGATGGTCTTAGGCGACCCCTGTGAAAGGGTCGTTCAACTCCCAAAGGGTCACAACGCACAGGTTGAGAACCGCTGCTATAGATCTAGTTATTTAATTTTCCTGTTGCTCCATACTCCACTATATGAATATAATGAAATTTATTTATCTATGAATAATGTTGCCATGAGTAATCTTGTGCATCAGAGTCTTGCTGAGTCTTAGGGAACTTATCATCAACTTTAGTAGGTAATTTCAGTCTTCCAAAGGAACAAATTTAAACTCTCATGAGTAGTAGGTGAGGGGTATCATTGCTCCATATTCCCAAAACACTTTGTATTGTCAGACTCTCATTTTTGGTCAGTATGGTCAGTATGGCATCATAAGTCTGTATGGCTTTAATATGCATTTCACTATTTAGGGATGATATTAACACTCTTTTCACAAGTAGGGATGATTTGTACTTTCTTGTTTCTGAACTACCTATTCATATCTCAGTAAGATTACTACTGAGTTGTTTTATCTTATTAATATGTAAATGTTTTTAATATATTTGAAATACCAATCATCTGTCAGTTGTACATAAAGCAAATATCCACTTTGAAGCTTGTCATTTCACTCCTTTTATGCTGTCTTTTCATATACAGAAGCTCTTAGATTTAATAATCTCATCTTAGCCTTTATGGTTTGTACTTTTGTCCACTAAGAATAATGGACTTTTCTTTGTTATTCAATGCATAATAATTACTGTCATTATTCTCTTTTGGTGCTCAAATTATCAAATTTGTCAAGTGGGGGACCATTCCAACTGGGTCTTGTGTCATTTTTATATTACCTCATTTGCATTTGGACCCTTTCAGGCACTAGATTTCTCAGTTTCACCATGTACTTTCCTGTCTTAGGCCTATAATCAGCCAGTTCTCTAAGTTCTGGTTCTTTTTCATGCAGAATTATATTCAGAAACTAAGATCTGGGCAATAGGTGTGCTAACTGCTGCTAGAGTGTCTTTTTAGGCCCTTTTTATGAAAAAAAAAGGAATTATAAATATATTTTTTAAGAAGGATGAGATATTATTTTCAATTCAAAATGGAAATCAGAGAGTGTTTTCTCCCTTATAGTCATTTAAATCCATACATTCTTTTCCTGACAGTGAAAAATTCTAGCTCCTAATGAAAGCAACAAACCTGTTTATTTGCTGTATTCTACAACTTCACAGAAATGGCTCAAAATTATATAATAAACATTGATATTAACAATAAATCCATAATAATGTTTAAGACATTGCTTTACAGTGCTCTTTGTCCTGAGAATAATTCCCAAAAAGAATATCTAGTCAGAGCAGGGATTTTTGAAAGTTACCAGAAATAATATTTTTCTCCACATGGTTAATGCCATCAATGGGACAGGAATATACATTTGTTTGTTTGTATTTAATTTTATTAGTGCTTTTTATCCTTTTTGATACAATGTTATATGCCAATATTTAACTGATTCAAGAGTGAAAATTGATTCATGCTTGTTTTGGAAAATTCTGATATGTTCCAACACTACATATTTCAGCATAACATAAATCTGGTCTTTGCTTATGCACAATATCATCAACAGGAAAACCTCACCTAGTTGAACCAAGTTGAGTAAGAACAAAAGCATATGCTCACACCTGCAATATCCACCAGCTACCTCAGTTCACTGCATGGGATAAGCCACACACATTGCATTCACAATATGATCCTCTAACTCTGCTTCTTCCACTTCACAATAACATGCAAGCTGCAACCTTCTGATGCCCACTTCCACTAGCAAACTTTGGGTCTGTTTCATGGTAGAGTGCCATGTTTATTGCATTTTTATGTATTTCTTAACCATATAACATGTGTACAATAGTGCACCACTTTTATTAGGTTCCTACTCTTTTAATGTATCACTGATGAAGTTTTTGAGTGTTGTGACTCTAACCCCATATTTCTCATAAGCCCTGTATATCTTATTATACAACTTTGCATAATAGAGTGGTATTTTGGAATGCATATATCTTATTACAGCAGAACTAAAGAGAATGCAGGCTCTCATTTCTATCCCCTCAACTCATTCCTATCAACCTCCATAGATAATATTTTCAGTAAGTTCTGATTTAGATTTTGGTTCATACTTCCTGTGTTTAATTTTGAGGAATGATCAATTATAAATTAGATGATAGACAGGTAGATAGATAATTTTTACTTCCCTTTCTTTCTTACCAAAACCAGGAGCATGTACTTTGTTCCTAGCATTTTTTTTTCACTTAAAAATATGACAGGAAAATCCGACATATAAGATCATATTTTCTTTCCTTTTTTATAGCTACACAGAATTGCATTGTGAGACTGTACCATTGTTAATGGAAGCAACCTCATATTGATGGATATTTATGTTGTTAATCATATTATAAATAATGCTACAATAAGTAACTTTGCACATATGCTATTATCTATTTAAGGAGGTACTTCTTTAAAGTAAGTGCAGAAAAGTGTGATTTTGGTGGCAATTCATTTTGCATTATAACCAGCAAAAAATGAGAATTCCTATTTTCCCACAACCTTGTCTTCAGATTGGGTTGTCAAGCCATTTTTGTTTGTCAATCTTAATATTAAAAAAAAACAACTTCTGTATAGTTTTAATTTGTATATTTCTTTTTTAAAAAATATATTTTATTGATTTTTTACAGAGAGAAAGGGAGAGGGATAGTTAGAAACATCGATGAGAGAGAAACATCGATCAGCTGCCTCCTGCCCACTCCCCACTGGGGTTGTGCCCACAACCAAGGTACATGACCTTGACCGGAATCGAACCTGGGACCCTTCAGTCCACAGGCCGACGCTCTATCCACTGAGCCAAACCGGTTAGGGCAATCTGTATATTTCTTATTCTGACAGAAGCTGAGGTTCTTTTCATTTGTTTAAGGAGCATTTGTATATCTTCCGCCTGATCTGTGTGTTCATGGTTTTATTCATTTATTAATTGGGTTTATTGTTTTTTCCTTCTTGAATTTTAAGAATCCTAAATATATAAAATATATTTGCCCTCTATCTGTGATAAGCTGTAAATTGCAAATAGATTTTCCCATTTGATTTAGTTTTTATTTTTCTGATGGTTTTGTTTTCCTCTGAGTTGCTACTAATAAGTGCTTTTTTAGTTTATTTACAGTAGCTAAATTTATCCACATTTTCTTATCTTACTTCTATAATTTTAGTCATAGTTTAAAAGGCACTCCACGTATCTAGGTTATTACTGAGTTTACTTTTGTTATATTGCATGTTATAGATCCAATTTTCACCTTACTTCTCCAAATGGCTACCAGTTGTATTAACATTTATTAAAAGTCTATTATGCTGAGGGATCTGAGATACTTCCTTTATCATAAGCTAAATGTTGATGAATACGTGGGTCAACTCTGCTTTTCTATTCTGTTCTACTAATCTATCTGTACACTTATATCCATTCAACACTTTTATTATAGAAGCTTTTAGTGTGTTTTAACAGCTGGGCTTAGGTATTCTTGCATGTTTGAGGTGGTTTAGAAATGATACTGAGGAATATCATGTTAAGGATTTAAACAGGGACTACTGGAAAGGAAATCTTGAACCTTCAAGAAAGTAGTGCTATAAGATCATTAATGTAAATGCTACCCAAAATATACATTTTTCCCCAATTTGAAATAATTATTTTAGAAAGTTTGGTAGATAAGGATGAGTTATGGTTCATTAATTTCACCTAACTGTACTACAACAGACATTATTCTGTAACCTACATAATTAAAATACCTGAAGAATCACTAATCTCATACATTTATAGTTCATAGTAAATTTTAAAATACTGTAAATTTTCTAAGTAATAATATAAAATGTAAATACAAGGAAAAGTATGAAACAGATAATGACTTTCAATGGGAAAATATTTTTAAATCTAAGGTTAGTTTTAACAGTTTAATGCTTTTTTTAAAATATATTTTTATTTATTTCAGAGAGAAAGAAAGAGGGAGAGAGCATTAGTGACAATAGAGAAACATTGATTGGCCACCTCCTGCATGCCCCATACTAGGGATTGAGCCTGAAACCCGGGCATGTGTTCATGACCTCCTGGTTCATAGGTCGACACTCAACCACTGAGCCATGCCAGCTAGGCTAACAGGTTTTTGTAGAAGAGGTATTTATATCTTAAATTTCATTGGTTTAACTGATATCCACTTAAACAGACATTTAAAAAGATAACTTTTAAATTATTCTAGATGGCTCTATATAAAAAATCTGAAGCTCATTGCAAAGAAATTACACATATAATCTATTTCAGTCATCTTTACCCAAAAGAAATTTATATGATCTAGATCAGGGGTGGGCAACCTTTTTGTGAGTGTGTGCCAAAACCAGCAAAATCTCTGACTCAAAATTCTTCTGCATGCCAACCCTAATTTTTTGAGAACATGTTATGCCTACTTGATATCTCTTAAGGTGTACGTATGCGAAGAACCTTGAAGAAAAAATAAAATTCATTCGAGCGACAAAAACACAGTATATGATGATGAAAAATACATTTATTTTTTAATGTATACATGTACACTGATAGTCCGACAGAAAACTTTTTGACTCCGTTTGATATTATCAGTGGGACTTTTGCTGCTGCATCACTGATGACAGAGATTTTACATCAGGTTTCGATTTCATGACCTTCAGAGATATGCACGAGCTACTACTTTCATTCGTCAGGCTACTCCTATTATGAGACTTAACAAAATTCATCACTGAGAACAAAGATTCACAAGCATATGTGGATGAAACCAAAACACTGGTCGGATCTAGGAAGGCAGGGAGAGTTAAGGCAGAGGCATAGAAATTGCTCTTCCCCTCTCTCGTCAATCCATGTCTATGGTCTTTAAGATAACTTGTTATGTAAAATTATTTATTTATCTAAGATGCACCTACACTGAATTTATCTGAAAAATAAAAAAAGCCTATATTAAGAAAAAAATTGTAAATGGAAGATTATAAGAGAGGGTTTCGCGTGCCAGCAAAAGTTACTGGCGTGCCATGTTTGGCACGTGTGCCAGGGGTTGCCCACCCCTGACTAGATACAATAAAATTATTGAAAATACCACTTATGTAGTGATGGAAGATGATTTGACTTTGGGTGGTGAGCACACAATGCAATATACAGATCATTTGTCCTAGAAATCTGCACTTGAAACCAATTTCACCCCAATAAATTTAATAATAATAATAAGGTACTGCAAAAATAAAGAAAATACCATTTATAATAATGGTTGCAGGCTGTATAATTAAGGTGTGTTTTTTTTTGAGGAGTCAAAACTAGGAAATCTGACCATTTAAAGGACATTAACCATATTAAGTTAACCTCATTATCTCTCCACCTCCCAAATGAGCATCAGTTAATGATACTGTTTCTACAAATATCCTTTTCAGTGATAAATCTACCATTTCAACTTTTTATCTTATCATTCTTGTCTATTACCTATATTTTTACATCAACTATTTCAATGTTTTAGATCTTTAAAAATATTTTGTTATAATTGATTTATCTTAGTAGTTACTATATTGTTAATTTCATTCTTTGTTAATCCAAATTGTGTTATTTTCAGGTAATACTCCCAAAGTCAAGCCAAGTCTCTACTATCTAAGAGGGAAAAAGAAAGGAAGGAAAAAAGCAAGGAAGGAAGAAAGGGAGGGAGGGAAGTAGGAAAAAAGGAGAAGGAAGAGGAAAGGAAAGCTCTACTTCTTTTCAGTTTATGCTATTCAGCCACATTAATTCATATCTCACCCTCTACATTTACTGCAGCCATAAAGTTATAATTTTTGTGATTACTGTATTTATGCTAATAACCTACCCATGGTCTCTTAGTTTTGACCTTTCTTTTTTTTTTTAATCTCTTCCAATATTTCCTCCACTCCAAAGCAGCCACTCTCTCTCTCTGATTATAGACCATTTCATCACCAACAATTTTAGCATCAAAAGTTCAAAAATTTTTTGAATATTCTACTCTCAAATCACTTCTTCCTATCTTTTCATCTCATAGCCCTACTCTACCTCTGCTTTATTATTTTAATGTCTTCTTTTAATCTTTATTGTTAAAGTATTACTTATGTCCCCTTTTTCTCCCATTGAGCCCTTATATTCCACTCCTGCTCTCCTCTCCTCTCCCTTTGATTTAAATATTTAATCTCATGAGACACCCAATACATTAACTTGAACAATTAATCACTACCCTCCAATACCCTCATTTTTCAACTTCCACTTCTGTCCATATAGCTTAGATTTCCTAATCCAACACTGTCATTACAAATCCTTGAAAACACCTTCCTCTCTTGAACCCTTCCTTCTAATGTTTTATCTCTTGGAAAAACCACATGTCCAGATGCACTAAATTATCTATTGATACTAGCACTCAAGAAGATAAACATTAATGGGAAAAATTATGCCAACAAGCTCATTGACTTAAATCTATGATCACAAATTACAAATGGGCACTTATATTTACCCTGTAATTCTGCCTTATTTCTGGCTGGGGGTTCACTTTTATTCTTGCTATTTTTTCACCTTGTTTTCAGTTCACAAATATAAGTTTGGTCTAGCCTTTTCACTCCTCCCCAATTTTGTGTAAATTCCTCCCCATCTAGATTTTACTTTAACAAGCTTATAACATTTATCCTATTTTCATCAGTAAGGAATAGCTGCTGAAAATTGATATACTTAAATAACACAGCTCACTTTGAAGTCTAGTGTCCAATTAAAGCTTTTAAGAGACCATTTACTAGTTAGTTTCCCTGAGATTAGAAAAATATAATGCCTGAAGGCCATTACTATATTGATTAAACAGCTGGATTCTCTCATCACTTGATCTCCTTTATTTTTTGAAATTAGTTCCTAGAGAATATGACTGGAAGACACAGGCATAGTAAATGCAAGTTACTAGTCTCATTACTGAGACCCACAGAAAATATAAGAATTCTAAGTACTTTTTAGTCCCAAGGCTTCCATTGCATGAGAAATCCTGACCTAACAGCCTTATACATTTTTAGTCTATAATGATTGATAAACTTTTACACTGCTTAAAGAATAAAATTAAAATCCATTAAAGCCTAGTACAGAAGGCACTCCATTTTCCAGTCTTGTTTTCTACTATTGTCTTACCTGACACTTGCTGTTCAAAGATGCTCAATATCTCTTGAAAAGTAAAACGTGTTGTTAATGATTTATTTTCATCCTTTCTATTGTTGCCTCTGGAAACAAATTAGATATGCTCTCTTCCAGATGATAAACCATGCTTCAGACTAATCATTCACTAATTGGATAATACATAAGAAAACAGCAGTATTGCTTCTTCTTCAATTTCTCATTAGCCATAAACACAGACCATGCTCTCTGAAGTCTATGAATTAATATCTCCCACATATCATTCCAAAAGAGGCCTTTATTTTCCTTTTTATAGTGCCAGTACTTCTGTAGGCAAGTATCTCTGCCCCCAGTGTAAGCAAAATGCTTACACACATAAGAGCTTCATTAATGTTTGTGGGACAAATAACTGAAAGAATGAATGTTGGCATTCACTGTTGCAAGTAACTAATGGAAAAACTAGGACTTAGTGGAATGATACAAAGTATATTGTAGTCTAAGGCATGGGTTCTCAACCTGTGGGTCGCGACCCCTTTGGGGGTCGAACGACCCTTTCACAGGAGTCACCTAAGACCATCGGAAAACACATATATAATTACATATTGTTTTTATGATTAATCACTATGCTTTAATTATGTTCAATTTGTAACAATGAAAATACATCCTGCATATCAGATATTTACATTATGATTCATAACAGTAGCAAAATTACAGTTATGAAGTAGCAGCGAAAATAATTTTATGGTTGGGGGTCACCACAACATGAGGAACTGTATTAAAGGGTCACGGCAATAGGAAGGTTGAGAACCACTGGTCTAAGGGAAGGGATGAAGCCAGGCTTTAGGATAGAACTGGGACTGGGACTGCTCAGGAACTCTTTTTTATACTTACTTCTATTTCTTTCTTCCAATACGCTTCATTTTTCTTTGCCCCCAATTTTTGTCTACCTCTCATTTTCTGTCTCTCCCTCTCCCTATAATCTAGCTGCTCCTGTCTATACCATTCACATAAAATGATCCTACATCTCTCTCCACTGCTTTTTGCAATCATTGGCAAATGTAGAAATTGATTTTCCCCTCTTAGGTCCAGTGTCCATCCCAGAAATATGGCCAAAGGGTCAGATGCACATAATACAAATATAGTTGCAATCATGTGGATGGAGGAAAAAAGGTAAATTCTAGAAATGGGTGGTGGGCACACAATGAGATAGGTATCTAATTGGAGTCTACTATACAATGCATGATAAAAATAGGCTATTAAATGAAATAATTGAATAGCATTTGTTTAGGCCTCATTATATGGATTCCTAGACAATTTCTTACAAAATGGCAGGAAATTAAAGACTTTTCATCCTTCAAATAGGTTTTGAATATTCTAGTGATGCCCCTCACTATCTTTGTTCCTTCTTAATCCCCCAATCTGTACTTATAATTGCAAGGAACCTCAAAGTCCATGATGTCATCACTTTCCCTGCTGCATCATTTTCAGGGTCAAAATTGAAGGCTCTCCCTACCCCAACTACTCAAATTAATGTTTGGATTTCTCCCTCTGATGTTTCCAGGTTTAGAATGTAAGGACTTGACAACACTATTACTACACCAACTCCTTCCTCAGCTGCTACTCCCTGCTTCCAAACTCTACTATCCCTGATGCTGTCGGTAATCTTTTATTTCTCAACCTTGGGGGCAAACCTAATTTCACCATGAAAAAACCCCAGGTTGATTTGAAGTACCAGCTGTTTTTGTCCAGCTCTCTGAAATTACCTGTCTTTGCAACTCAGGTCATGTTTATGGTTCCAGTTCATCAGAACCCTTTATATTCAGGCATTTCTAGTTGTTTTACAATAACAGGAAGCTTTTTAATGCCTTATGAGTGTTTCAATCCTCTTTTCCCGAAAACTATGTTTCTTCCTTTACCTTCTACATTACACTTCTTTTCTCCAGCTTTAACAACTGCTCGTTCCCCTGGGAAATTATATGAAATAGCTTAGCCTCCTGTTTTCTACATTTTTCAGGACTTCATGTGAAAAATATAGAAATTTAACCTCAATAGCTAAGGCAAACATGAAAATTTTATTGACTGGATTCATTCAATAAATAAACATCTATTCTTATCTTCTATTTTTTCTTTGTGTTTTTTCATTTTTAGTACTTATTGTTCTTTATTAATTGTATAACATATCAGACACTGTGCTAAGTGCCAGGCATTCAGAGGGAAACCATCAAGCCCTGATCCCCTGTACGCCAAGCTAGTGGGGTGTGGAGATACCTGGGTAACTAATGCAACCAAAGGAAGAGTTGACTAACCAAGCTGCAATCAGGCAAGAATGGAGCTGAGCTTTAGAAATCTCTGAGATAAGGAATCACCCTCAAGAAAAGCAATTACTGAGGACCTGTATTGTATTAGATCCTTTTCTATTCTTAATCTTACATAATTCTGATAAGTGTATAATTTAAATATAGCTCCATTTTGCAGATGAGGAAACCAGGACTCAAAAAGATGAAAAAATTGTCTAAGATAATCTACAAAGTAAAATCTACAGCTAAAATTTGAACCCAAATCTCACAACCTCAGTATCCACTCTCTTTTCACTTCCACAGCAAAATCCAGGAAAATGAGGAAATGACACTTAAGTCCTTTTTTTTAAAAGAAATATCAAACATGTGACAACTTTCCCATTCACTTATCTATTGGCTAAGTTACTCTATGACTTCCACTTTCCTGTTTGTGATCCTTTCTCGCCACCACTGATTCCATAGCCTTGAATACACCCTACACTTCTGTAATTAATCCAATAGTATGGAAATAATATGTGTTCAATCTTAATAGATGTATTAAAGCTGAAATAATTAGTGTTGCTTCATCAATGCAAGTTAAGAGAATCTAGCTGCATATTTAGGTCTGAAAACAGCAAGAAAATAAGAGATGTTAATAAATTTTTAAAAGTAAGTTAGAGTATTATATGTAAGCATACTAGAATGCCGACTCAATTTAACCTTGTTATTAGGCAGGAATACATCAAAATAAACCTGACTTGACAGGTTTTGTATTGTTTATATAGCACCTCACAAAGCCATTTGAGAGGCCTCAGCAGTGAGAAGTATAAACCTCAATCTGGGAATGCTTTTATCAAATATGTTCAAAAAGTGAACAGTGTTCCCCCCAAAATATTACTTTTGAGGAAAGCTCATATTAGATATATGTCAGTAACATAATTATTGAAAATGTGAAAGGGATCAACTATACAAACACACACAAAAAGTTAATGCCAATTTTGATCTATACCTTTCATTTCTTCTGACAGCAATGCCAAGCACAAATCCCAGAATCTATTATGAATAATGCATAAGCAACTCTCAGGTTCATTTAGCCATGTGAAAAGTTCCTGGCTTCAGGTTGATATTTCATCTGCTAGGTCTGGGAAAGAGGATTCTTCATTTTAGGTGGCAGAGAGAGGAACTTACATTTTTTAACTCAGTGGGCTCATTTAAGCTTCTCCTTGCTAAAGTGCATGCATCTACATGGATACATATGTATGTGTACCCACCTGCACACACACAGGAACAACAAACACAATTATTTCAAGCTATAAAATTCAAATCCCAATTTGTAAGCTATTAACAATAATGTCTGATATCTCACTGGATACAAGATAATAGTTATGTAACTTCAAGAAGAGAACAAATCATTACCCAAAGTAGAGATGTATTTTTGATTATATTTACTTAAGTACATTCTCCTGACAATGATTTGCATTGTTTTCATAGCTAAGCTTAAGAAATAACAGTATATCAAAAAAGAGACTTGAGCACTGGTGTCTGAGAGTATATACACTGTAAGCACTAGAGGGAAAGTGTTACCCAAGAGATCTCAAGCTCACCTCCTTCCTTTGTATTTTTGAGGATAGTTTAATTCTTCTTCATCCCAAGTACTCTGGGAAGTTCCCCATTGTCCCAATTATTTCTGAAGTTCTTGGGAAGAGGTCCTTTGGTTCTCTTTGTCACCTGTATGTCCAGACTTCAATCCCAGTTATTGCTGATAATTTGATCCCTGCTTGCCATCCTACAGATGTTTTCTTTTCTCCTGCCCCATTGCTCTCTGGGTAAAGCTCATCACTTCTTCCCTCTCTCAAACATCCATTAGAACTCTTTTTGGTGTAACCAACTTTTACTCAAGGCTTTGGCAGGATGAGGGGACACTAGCAGAGTATGTTAAAAAATATTAAATTTATTATGTAATATCAGTGTCATTAATGGCATCAGGCCATTACCACCACAGATAACTTCCCACCAGCTGTCTGTCTATTCCTCTGTGTATTTTTTAAAAATATATTTTTATTGATTTCAGAAATGAAGGGAGAGGGAGAGAGTGAGAGAAACATCAATGATGAGAGATAATCATTGATCAGCTGCCCCCTACTGGGGATTGAGCCTGCAACCCGGGCATGTGCCCTTGACTGGAATCAAATCCGGGACCCTTCAGTCCGCAGGCTGGCATTGGCACTCTATTCACTGAGCCAAGCCAGCTAGGGCTGTATTTCTTATTTGCAGTGTTTTTATCTTCCTTAATCAGAACTTTTTTCCCCATCTCAGCTTCTTTACCTGTGGCCTCCCTTCCTCCTCTTCCCATTGCCCAGCAAAATCTCCAAATTCTATATTTTTGTTATCTTACTAAGCAATTAGGCAGAGGAATTCATTCTCTCAACTTCCTTTTCTTTCGTACCAAGAGTCATTAAAATGTTTCCCTACGGAACACATCTGTCACCTGTGATCTCCAACTGGACATACACCAGGATGAAACTAACACTGCAGTTTCTCTTTCACAGACGATGAAATCCAGACAGTAAACCCTGCCCCACTCTTGATTCTAAATAGGACTTCAAAAGAAGTCCAACTGCAAAAATATTTTAGAGGAGGTTTACAACAAAAACACGAAGAAGACATTGGGTGGGTTTGCGTAGAGAAAGGCCTTCTGCCTTCTTTCCCCCCTGGTTTCCTCAAATGCCCACCTTTCTGGCCTCATGGTCGCCAGAAAGAGAGTGTACAAAATTAAGATGGGATGTCTCCCAAAATCAGTAAGGGAGTTGTAGAGCCCCTTCTGCCTGTATCTGCAATTTCAGGGACAGCAGCCCTTTCTGAATATTCTCAGGTTCACCCAAACATAACTTTTTTTAAAATTTTTTCAAGAAATTGCCTTTTTCTTTTTTTACCAATAGAAACAAACTGAAGTCCTATTTCCTCATCCCATGACATATATAGCAGTGATAGAGACAACAGAGCAAATGAGAACAAAGAGTCTCTTTCTGTCCTCTCTGTCACTTCTTATTAAGGTGCCCAGGGTAAGGGTGACACTTCAATCTACTGAAAGCAGCAGCACTCCAGGTTGGAACAAAAACAAACAAACAAACAAAGAAATATGGGTTAGCTTCTACCTCTCAGCCTTGCTATACGTAATGACACCCTAGGGAGGGTCCTGCACTCGATTCTGCAGAGCTAGCCATGCATTCCCCTTCACAAGTGTAAGTGCAGAGACACCAAGTACAGGGCTTCTCTTCACCACCCTCAACAAAAGTTGTTTGGACTTTTGAAATATGTATGACTGAATTTCCTCCTTTGCTCCTTTGATTAGTCTTCTTTATCTATCTCATTATTACCTTTCTACCAATTTTACATTTTCTTTTCATTGTTTTCTTGCGGTATGGGGGGTGGGGGGAAGGATGGCACTTAATTCACTGCAACCTTAAAAATTCCAAGTTTTTTTTTTGGGTTGCTATTACATTAGAAAAAAATATGCCATGATGCTTTCTAACCTGATGGTACATTTAGCTTGTCACACACAATAACAACTAATATTCTGTGCTTTATCACTATTACTTTATGTTTATTATCATTTTTAAATATATTTTATTGATTTTTTACAGAGAGGAAGGGAGAAGGATAGAGAGTTAGAAACATCGATGAGAGAGAAGCATCGATGAGCTGCCTCCTGCACACCCCCTACTGGGGATGTGCCCGCAACCAAGGTACATGCCCTTGACGGGAATCGAACCTGGGACCCTTCAGTCTGTAGGCCGACGCTCTATCCACTGAGCCAAACCAGTCAGAGCATGTTTATTATTATTGTCTAAATTGCTGAATTATAAATTTCTTGAAGATAAAGCTTATGTCTGATTCTATGGTATCCCTGAAAGCTGGTACCCTTTGTGCTGGGCACATTTTTGGCACTCAGAGAACACTTGCTAAGTAACTTTAATACTATATCCAATTTTTTTCAAGTACCTTTATAAGTCTTCTTCCTTTTTGAATTGAGTAAATTATGTTAAAACTAAGATCAAATTAAAGTGCCAGGGGGTAGGGGAGGCCGGGGGAAGGTCAATGGGGGAAAAAAAAGGGAGACATATGTACTACTATCTGTAATACTTTAAACAATAAAATAAAATTTTAAAAAAAGAAAAAAATTAACTTTAGAAGTAATAAATCTTTTTCTTGCTCACTACTAATATTAATATGAAAATATATGGCTAGATCAAGTGAAATCTTTAGGGAGGAGCTCTAATCCTCCATGTACAGATGTTTCCATGTGGCTGGAAGTACATGCAGTGGTTCTCAACCTTCTGGCCCTTTAAATACAGTTCCTCATATTGTGACCCAACCATAAAATTATTTTTGTTGCTACTTCATAACTGTAATGTTGCTACTGTTATGAATCGTAATATAAATATCTGATATGCAGGACGGTCTTAGGCGACCCCTGTGAAAGGGTCGTTCGACCGCCAAAGGGGTCACGACCCACAGGTTGAGAACCGCTGCATTAGAGTAATACTCCGGCCTCTTCTCCTGGGTACTCTTCACCTCAATGCTCCCACTTCTCGGAGGAAGATAAGGGAATGTTGGACTGGGGCCAGAGCTACTGCTTTCACAACTCCATGGAGATACCATTCACACTATAGTCTATTTGGTGGTCCTGAACCTGGCCCTTCTGTAAGGGGTCTAATGGTCTGTAGAGAGTTTATTTTTTCATTTGCTTTCAGTCATGTGGTAAGCTCAGTAAGGGCAGATAGTCCTTTAACTTGAGGGGATAATTTTAATTGCAGGGAGTAACATTAGCAAGAACAGTTGCTTGCAAATCTAGGCTCTCTTCTCTAAACAGTTTTCTCAATAATGAAGCTGATATTTTTTGAATCCTGTTTTATTCTGTTTCCAAATTCAGGGGCTGGGGAAAGGGACTGTTATTTTATTTTTCAATTACAATTTACATTCAATATTATTTTGTATTAGTTTCAGGTGTACAGCATAGTGGTTCCAGCGGTTCTCAACCTGTGGGTCGCGACTATCGGAAAACACATATAGCATATCAGATATTTACATTACGATTCATAACAGTAGCAAAATTACAGTTATGAAGTAGCAACGAAAATAATTTTATGGTTGGGGGTCACCACAACATGAGGAACTGTATTAAAGGGTCGCGGCATTAGGAAGGTTGAGAACCACTGGCTTAGACAATCATATACTTTACAAAGTGTTCCCTCTGACATTTCCAGTACCCACCTGTCACCATACATAGTTATTACAATATTATTGACTATAGTCCCTATATTATACTGTAAATCCCTGTGACTATGTTGTGACTGCCATTTTGTACTTGTTAATTCTTTCACCTTTTTCACCCAGCCCCCTCAACCCTCCTCCCTCTGGCAACCCCAGTCTGTTCTCTGCAACTATGAGTCTGTTTCTCTTCTGTTTGTTCATTTTTTTTAGCTTCCTCATATAAGTGAAATCATATGGCATTTATCTTTCTCTGTCTGACTTATTTCACTTAGCAAAATACCTTCTAGGTCCATCCATGCTGTCACAAATTGTACAATTTCATTCTTTTTTATGGCCAACTAATATGTATATATATTTATCACAGTTTTTTTTATTCACTAATCTACTGGTAGACACTTGGGTTGTTTCCATATCTTGGCTATTATAAATAATGCTGCAATGAACATAGAGGTACATATTTCCTTTCGAATTAGTATCTTGGGTTTCTTTTTTTTTAAATATATTTTATTGATTTTTTACAGAGAGGAAGAGAGAGGGATAGAGAGTTAGAAACACTGATGAGAGAGAAACATCAATCATCTGCTTCTTGCACACCTCCTACTGGGGATATGCCTGCAACCAAAGTACATGCCCTTGACCGGAATCAAACCTGGGACCTTTCAGTCCACAGGTCGATGCTCTATCCACTGAGCCAAACCAGTTAGGGCTGTATCTTGGGTTTCTTTGGACATATACCCAGAAGTGGAATCACTGGCTCATAAGGCAGTTCCACTTTTTATTTTTTGAGGAACCTCCATACTGCAGTGGCTATCCCAATCTGCATTCCACCAACAGAGCATGAGAGTTGAAAAGAAACTGTTATTTATTCAGTGAATCCCCTTAAATGTCAAGGATAGATATGTCTATTGCTCCAATAGCCCCATGTAAGGACAGTAGATATTTCTTAGTTATAGACTGTCTGAATATCCCAGAGAGTATATATGGGGGCACACTAATTGTAGGAAGAGAAAGAGTGTCAACTGTCTTTTATCTCATTTTTTAGTACAGAACAAGGCAATAAGCTTAACTGTTATATTTCTAGTATTTCTAGCATTACCAAGACTGTTGTATAAAAACAATATAGTAATTCCTTTTATCCAAGTTAATGTTCTGACAGTACTGGAAACTACAGTCTTTCACATATAGGTTCTTTATACAGAAATTTATTTTAAAAATTTTAAATACCTGGAATATTGCTGAACTAATCTGATATAGTACACCAAGCTTTACCAAGTTTTTCACTTTATACTATAATACATTGGAGTATCATTGGATTAATTAATTAGTAGACATAATTAGAAACACTCAATAAATCAACTGATTTACTTTTAGTAAAAATAGAATGGGTACTACATATCTCACAAAAGCAAATGAAAAATGAACTATAACATTAGACAACTTAGTAAAAAATAACATTACTAGTATATTCAGTACCTTAATAGTTGCTTTCTCAGCAAGGCCTTTCCTGATCACTCTTTCTAAAATTTTAACCTGATACCCTGACACTTATATCCCCATTCTCTGCTTTTTATCTCCTTAGCGCTTATCATTGGTTATTATACTATGTATTTTGTGTATCATTTTTTATTGCCAATCCCCCACAAATATATACTCCTTGAGGACAGGTATCTTTTGTTCACTGCTGTGTCTTTAGTTCCTGGAACAATGCCTGACACATAACAGGTTCTCAATGAATATTTGTTAAATGAATGAACAGATAGCTGAAGGAGAAACTTCTAAAGAATTTCTTTAATTTTCTCTTCCTTGCAGTGAAGAAAATGGCCTTTTCTGCAGGAATGAAAATTGCTTTTCCCTGCCCCAGTCCTGTCCCTGCAGAGTCCCTTAACTCCTCTCCATCACACTTCTCAAAGTCTTTTCCAATAAAAACCATATGGACACTTGGAACAGCATGATATTTAGTATCTAAAAACATAGAATTGTTTTACCTCTGTCACTTAGGAGCTGTTTACTCTAAGCCTGTTATCTCACTTGTGAAGTGGGAATACAAATACAAATGGCAAAGATGTAGAAAAGATTAAATGAGTGATGAAAGGTGCTTTGTAAACCTCAAAAACCTATATAAATATTTACAATTGCAGGCCAGCTGTCATTACTACAGGAGCTTTTTCTTCTACTCTCTGCCAAGTAAAATTTATCCTCCAGTTACATATAATAAATAATTTTAAATTGTAAATAAAACTCTTCCTTTAACACTTTCTTCTGGAATGAACAGAATGGTGGTCCAGTGACTTCTATAGTGCTGACTGTGAATGTAAAGAGCACTTCATTGTTCACTGTGCAACTACTGCCACTCATGAATCTCCAAAAACTGGACTTAAGCCAAAGCCAAAAGAAAAAATAATAACTCATTTAAAGGTTCATCAGCCAAAGAGAGAAATATCAGAGAAAGTAAACAAAGTTATGCACGATAAAATGAGACCAGAAGTGAATGAGGTCATAGAATTAGAAGGGCACTAGAAAGATTTTCTAATTTGCTGTGGACTCTGAAATTATAAAACGAGATATTAACTGCTTTGCTCTATAAAATTTATTTTCAGAAATTTTCTATTAGAGAGGAAATGCCACCTGAGAGAAACACATAAATTCCAGCATCAGTCTTCAATATCTTCTCGTAAATTAGGTCTTAGATAGCTAGCTCTCTCACTGGGAGGCAGAGAATAAAAGCCCAATGGAATGGTACTCACTTTAAGTGAGCTGGATTCTAGGGAAATGAAAGTCCCAGACTACTTCTCAAGAAGAATATATGAACTTAGAGCAAAGTTCAGCAAACTTTTTCTATAAAAGATCAAATAATAAATATGTTTTTAGGCTTTGTCTGCTGTTTGGTCTCTGTTGCAACTACTCATCTCTGACACCATAGTGCAAAAGTAGCCATGGCAATACATTAGTGTATTCCAATAAAATTTTATTTACAAAATGAAGGCAAAGTAGCCAGTGGGCCCTAGTTTACCAACATAATTAACCAAAATGGGTAGATTCCTGTCATACATGTCCCAGAATAATGAAGGAAGTGGGATCTCAGGAAAATTGGAAAATACAGAACATAAACATTTCCTAAGGTGTCTTAATGCTGCCAAGGGCTAGTTCTGCCATCAAACTTTACATGGAATATTAAATCTTAGTTCGTCCTTGTGTTTTTTCTTCAATCAGAATTCAGTTTAGCAAAGAAGACTACAATCAATCGTTTCCTTTCTTGACAGGGCACACTTATAGGAGCAGTAGAGCATAGTGGCTAAGAGTGTGGATAAAGCTCTTAAAATAATATCTGGATATATTAATTGCTGTCTGAAGTTTAGGGTTGCTTTTTTTTTTTCTTTATGGGCCAAGAAAGAAGACTTCTTTCCTCTCTACCCAACTCCTGAATTTCAAATATAAATAGATAGGTAAATGATAGATGATGGAAAGATAGATAAATTGTATAGTTAGCTGATAACATAAGCTCAGTATATTGCTTCAGATTACAGTTCATTGTGGGGAAGAGAATTGTGAGAACACAATGACATGAAGAAAACTCCTTTCTCAGTCTGTGCTCTGGCCTGCTTCCTTCTACTAGGCTAGTTGCTGGCGACTATGGGTATGAGTGCAGGTTTGGATTCTGTGGGAAGGGTGAAAGAGACAGTTAGTACAGTTATTTCAGCCATGGTTTTGGCTACCTTCTTGGACCAGGACCAGAAGCCCCAGAACGAAACAGAAAGCAGAAAGTGATGGATCCTGGGAAAAGTTTGACCTGCAGAAATCCATGGATCCCTTGGGGCACAAGAGTGACTAATAGATCAACTAACTAGATCAACTCAGTCCTCCTTACCCCAGAGCTATGAAGATAAGCATGCGAGAGGAGAACCAAGATGGCGGTTTAGGCAAACACTTGTACTCATTGCCTCCCACAACCACATCAAAATTACAACTAAAATACAGAACAACCATCATCCAGAACTGCCAGAAAGCTAGCTGAATGAAAGTCCTACAAATAGAGAAGTAAAGAAGAAAGCACACTGAGACTGGTAGGAGGTGTGGAGGTGAGGAACGGTCCAGTCCTGCACCCACGTGTGCCACTTTTTAATCGGGAGGGAGATCACCTCTGCGGAGGCCTCCTGGAGGAGCAAGGGGTCCCAGCCCCACCCCAGACCCCCAGCCTAGGTCCCAGAGTTGGGAAAAGAAGTACCTATGGGCAGTAAGAACTACAGGCTGTAGAAACCAGTGTGGATTGGGACTCAGTGACACAAAGGCTGCTGGAGACCCAGCTACTCCTCTTAAAAGGCCAGCACCACAAACTGAACTTACAAGCTCCCGCTTCCTCTGAGCTCCAGTGCCAGGCAAGGCTCTGGGGCACATAGACACATACAAGGAGAAACTGGACTCTCTGGCATCTGGGCAGGAACTCACGGGCAGCTTTCTTTTAGAGGGAGGTGCTCCGTGTGGTAATTGTTCCCATGCTGGGCCTCATGGTCACAGGGCTGACTAGCAGCCATTTCTGTTTGCTCTGCCCTAGTGATTCCCAGAGACCCGCCCCATCCAATTTACAACTCCATCCAAGCTATGCACAGCAGCTCTTGCAAATGAATGGCCTGTCCTTGCTTAGGCTAAAACCTGTCTAACAAGCTGCAGCTGGATCAGGGAGCCCCAAACCTATCAATAAAAGGCCCAAGACTCTACACCAGCACCAGCCTGCCTTGCTTCTCAGCTGGGCCTCATCTGGCCACTTCCAAACCAGATACAAAGAGGAGGAATCTGAAGCTCCTGGTGGGTGGCCCCACATAGGGGCTGACTTTGCACCTCCCTGGAGACCCAAGTGCCAGTGCACCCAGTGGTCAGTGTGAGACCATACCAGATTACAATTCTTCACAATCATAAGCGACACACTCAAGGGGCAGGCTTAGTGAGCATCAAAGCCCCACTGAAGCAAGTCCTGCTCCATAAGGGTGTCTCCTGCACAGCAGCTCTCCCACTGTAGTTACAGCTGGTCCCCACAGACAATTGGCCTGGAGGTCAATTCCTCCCAATGACACCAACAGCAATCAAGGCTCAACTACAACAAGACTGTGCACACAGACCACAAAGGGGTGCACCTAGAGCAGTGATGGTGACCTTTTGAGCTTGGCGTGTCAGCATTTTGAAAAACTCTAACTTAACTCTGGTGCCATGTCACATATAGAAATTTTTTGATATTTGCAACCATAGTGAAACAAAGATTTATATTTTTGATATTTATTTTATATATTTAAATGCCATTTAACAAAGAAAAATCAACCAAAAAAATGAGTTCGCGTGTCACCTCTGACACGCGTGTCATAGGTTCGCCATCACTGACCTAGAGTGTCCACCTCAGGTGATTGGGGAGGCTGAGCCACTGGGCCCTATAGGACACCTACTACACAAGGCCACTCTATCAACTGAAGGAGACTTAGCAGCTACTCAATACATAGAAACACACACAGGGAAGCAGCCAAAATGCAGAGATAAATGAACATGTCACAAATGAAAGAAATGGAAGAAAGCAAACTACTGGATATAGAGAGTTCAAAACCACAGTTGTAAGGTTACTCAAGAATCTTCTAGGAACTTCCAAGGTATTTAGTGAGACTTTCTAAGATCTTAGTGAGAATGTCAAAAAATGGAAAAGGACCAGTAAGAAATTAAGCATACACTGAATGAAATAAAGAATAATATACAGGGAGTCAACAGTAGACTAGAGAATCCCGAGAATCAAATCAATGATAAGAAATATGAGGAAGCAAAAAACACCCAATCAGAAAAGCAAAAAAGAAAAAAAGAATCCAAAAATATGAAGGTAGTGTAAGGAGCCTCTGGGACAACTTCAAGTGTACCAAAATCCAAATTATGGGGGTGCCAGAAGAAAAGAGAAAGCAAGATATCAAAAACCTATTTAAAGAAATAATGACAGAAAACTTCCCCTACCTGGTGAAAGAAATAGACTTACAAGTTCAGGAAGTACAGAGAACCCCAAACAAGAGGAACCCAAAGTGGACCACACCAAGACACATCATAATTAAAATGCCAAGGACAAAAGACAAAGAGAGAATCTTAAAAGTAGTAAGAGAAAAGCAGTTAGTTACCTACAAGGGAGTGCCCATACAACTGTCAGCTGATTTCTCAACAGAAACTATGCAGGCCAGAAGGGAGTGGCAAGAAATATTCAAAGTGATGAATAGCAAGGACCTACAACCAAGATTACTCTACCCAGCAAAGCTATCATTTAGAATTGAAGGTCAGATAAAGAGCTTCATAGACAAGAAAAAGCTAATGGAGTTCATCACCACCAAACCAGTATTATATTAAATGCTGAAGGGGGAGGGGGGCAGGAGGAGGAGGAGATAAAAAATATGAACAACAAAGTGGCAACAAATACATATCTATCAACAATTGAATCTAAAAATCAAATGATTAAAAAATCTGATGAACAGAATAACCTGTGAATAGAATAGAATCAGGGGCATGAAAATGGAATAGACTGATGATTCTCAGAGAGTATCTTGGGGGGGGGGGGAAGAAATTAGACAAAGATCTTATATGCATGTATGCATTACCTATGGACACAGACAATAGGGTGGCCAGGGCCCAGGGTGGGGCAGGAACTGGGTGGAGGGGATCTATGGGGGGAAAAAAGAGGGACATCTGTAATAATCTCAATAATAAAGATTTTTTAAAAAGAAAGAAAAAGACAAGCATGCAAGCCAGTTTATTTTATCCTTCTACATTGTCAGACCAAGGAAAAAAGACCAGTTTCCATTGTTTGTACGACTGTTGTCACTAGGGTCTTCCAACAGCCAGACTTGACCCCAATGAGCCAAGAGAAAAATATAATAGCTTGTATAAGGGAGCACAGAGGCTAGAAAAAGCATTATCAAACAAAAGAAATAAAATGCATGCCCAGGAAACTAGAGCTTCTGAAAAGACAGATAGCCATTTGAATAAAAATGGTACAAGCACTTAAGTTCAGCACAAAAGAAACATTTTTGAAATTTAAAATAAAGCACAATTTTTCAACTAAACAATTTGGTAGACAATTCAATTTGAAGATCATGGTCACTCTTGAGATGTGAATAAGCGATTAGAAGATTAAATTCAAATTTTTCTTCACAGCACTATGCAAAAATATAAAGAGATAGACATCATGATGGAAAAGGTAAGTGCTAAGTGTGTTAGATCCAGGAAGCATAACACATGAATTATAAAAGTTCCAGAAAGATAAAAAGGAATGTATGGAGGAGGTAAAGGAAGAAAGTATATTGAAAGTTCTCATCCAATTCCAGTCTGAAAAAACATAAACTTATGCATAGAAGGGCAAATGCCTGAACACTAATATTTAGAAAGAATTGCAAATGTCTACACGGGAAAAAGAGTAACCTATAAACAATAAATATCAGATTTTCTCATCTCCAACACGGGGCACTAGAAGGTAGCAAAATAGCATTAACCAGTTTCCAATAAACTATTAGGATCAAGAGATGTATACCTCCTTGTGACACATTTGCTTGTTAGGGCAAAATATACTCAAGAACATATAATATTTCAGGTAATAATATTTATGAAAAAAAGTAAAACCAGAAGCAGATACAGATGTTATGGGGATGTTAAAATCAGTACAAAAAAAGTTCTTCTAAAACAGGAGAGACATTTTCTAAGGTAAATCCTAATAATCTAAAACCAAGAGGGGTTAAGGAGGTTGGTAGAGCATCCTTTAGAAGTTTCAGCAGTGCATCTTCGTGGATTAAAAAAAATGCATCTTATTGCCAAATAATAGTATTTAAATATATTTCTGATTATGTTAATAGGAATTGTTATCATTTATAGAGTTGAACCATAAAATTAAATTTCAAAATTAACAAAGAAGGAAAATGAAATTAATAGAAACTTAGTCACATTTGAGAGAAAGAGGGAAAAATAATACAAAATTAAGCACAAGTTTGAAGAAACACATGATAAACACAATTAAATTGAACCACAAACTGCTGTTTAAAGGGATCACTAAAAATAACATCCAGTAAGTTGGAAGAAAAACAAGTATATCAATCATAGTAAACACAATGAGGTTGAACAACAATATGTTGTTTAAACACTAAAAATAAAAATCCAGCAACATGTTGTTTTCAAGAAGCTAGAGACGAAGTATTAGAAAAAGGCTGAAAATAATGTGATGATTCAAAAGAATCAGGCAAATGAACACACACACACACACACACACAAACACGCAACTAACACAAACCAGGGGCAGTCAATATTAACATTAGATCTGCCACAATTTAAGCTAAAAAAATTTTTGAAAAAAATTAGAGAATTTTGTAGCTACAAAAGGCACAATGTATGAAATTTCTATACTCATAAACCTACATACACTAAAATTTGTCTCATAATACATGATTAAAAGTACAAAGAAAGCCCTGGACGGGTAGCTCAGTTGGTTACAGCATCATCCCGATACACCATGGTTGTGAGTTCGATCCTCAGTCAGGGCACATACAAGAAGCAACCAATGAATACTTAATAAACAGAACAACAAATCAATGTTTCTCTCTCTCCCTTCCTCTCTCTCTAAAATCAGTAAGTAAAAAAATTTTTTTAAAGTACAAAGAAAGCCAGATAAACACACAACATAGGGAACCTTGTTCTAACTTAACATAAAAAAATTAAGGATAGATAAAGGCAAAAAGAATAATTCAATCAGTTGATTTTATTTAGTAGATACATAGCTGAGATACATTTTGTCTACTTGTTTATTCAATATGCACACAATTTTACTATGTACCTTACAACAAGGATCCTTTAACAAATGTAGATATATATCAAGACATAATTTCAGCTCATGATTCAGATGATTTAGAAATATATAATCTTACAATTACTATTTTAACTACTAGGAACTTAAAAAAATATGAACCTAAGAAAATCCTTAGGCCAGAAAAGAAGTCAAAAGGTAGTTCACAAACTATAGAGAGAGAAATGAAAAAGAAAACCTAACTGTTGAGAAACAGAAAAAGCTGCACTTAGTAAAAACTTGTAGCCTGCAATGTATTTTATAATGAGGACAAGAGAGAAAAAATAAGTATTCGCCATATTATCTTATCTAATAAATTAAGAAAAAATGAACCAAAATCAAAGTAAATAATTATAAATGGATTCAATTAAATAGGAAAACAAATAGGTAATTAATAAAATAGTAGAAAGGCATTAGTAATATAAGCTTATTATCAAAACATTTGAGAAAGAATAAAATAATGCCAATTTAGGAATGCAACTATATGACAAAAATTTTTTTAAATCTAGAGGAAATGGTTGATCTCCTAATAGAGTAAAAATGAGAAAAATTGACCAAATAAAAAATTGGGAATGAGAACCCAACTAGTATCATAAAAAATCTATTGAACTGGTCACGGGAACCAGATGGGTTAATAGCTTGATCTAACCTTGAAAGAATTGATGATTTTGATGTAGCTCCAGGAGG
Organism: Myotis lucifugus; assembly: GCF_000147115.1. Lineage (NCBI taxonomy): Eukaryota > Metazoa > Chordata > Mammalia > Chiroptera > Vespertilionidae > Myotis > Myotis lucifugus. Next base: position 24,643,978 of record NW_005871049.1, on the reverse strand, counting down.
CGATGTCAACATCATAGCAGCATGGACATTCCACCTTTCTATCCCCTCAGCAACAAAACTCTGTCATCTATCCCCAGACAAACATGCCTTTGTGGGAGCTGTGGGATGCTGCATCATACACCAAGGAACCCGGAAGGAGCCTCACTCATCCATGTAACAGGCGATAGGCAGACAGACCTCAGTCGCAGCTATGGCCCCTGCAAAGGCCTGTGTACTGGCTCCAGTCTCTCTTGGCTGTGGTCCTAGAGCCCCGAGAAAACACTGTCATAGACTATCATCCACTGATGAGAGATAAATTCCTGGACATGTAAAACCTATCAAGACTGAACCATGAATAGAAAATCTGAACAGACCAATATTGAATCAATAAACAAAAATCTCCCAATGAAGAAAAGTCCAGGGCCAAATCGTTTCACTGGTGAATTCTACCAAACATTTAAAGAAGAATTAATACCAACCCTTCTCAAAATTCCTGAATTCTTTTTAAAGTTACATTTTAAATGTAATTGAAGAATAAAGTAAAAATAAAGCATACTTTGTCTTTATATTAAGTCTATAAAAATAGGTTTAATTCTACCAAAAATTTTTTACATTTCCTTTTTGTTTCAGGGACATGCATGCATACACACATGCAAGCACACACTTCTGTACTATGAGAAAAATAGTGCAGCCTACCAGTGTGGCTCAGGGGTTGAGTATCAACCTATGAACCAAGAGGTCACAGTTCAATTCCCAGGGCACATGCCCAGGTTGCAGGCTAGATCCCCAGTAGGAAGCAGCCGATCAATGATTCTTTCTCATCATTGATGTTTCTCTCTCTCTCTCTCCCTCCCTCCCTCCCTCCCTCCCTCCCTCTCTCCCCCCACTTCTTCTCTGAAATCAATAAAAATATATATTTTTTGAAAATAGTACAAAACCTGTTGAAGGGGAAACATACTCAGATACACTACAGCCACTGGGAAATACAGCACTATTCAAAGCATGTAGCCTCTATTCAAATCCAAGAAAATGTTATCCTACAGGAATGTTCTCATATTGTCCTCAAGCCTAGTTTTCTCAAGAGAAAAAAGACATCCAGAGTTTTAGGTACACACTTCCAATTTAAAATATAGAATACACCAACTAGATACCACTGTGGACAGAATCTTCTCTATAGCCCAGCATTTCTACTTTTGATTTAGGCATGAGACTAAATGCAATATAACTTGGACATAGGCAGAAACTCTTCAAGGTTTACCATAGCTAATTACCTTTTCAAAATCCCCAAGTGCATTGACATTGCATATGCCTAACTTGAGTAGTACATTCCATTTAAGTAATGATATGCTACAGAGTACTGTTCTAATTTAGAGCATTGGTTTAAAATAGAGACTAATGCTATGTTAACAGAGTCTATCAAAAGTTATATAGAGACTAGAACTGGAATCATGGAGGCTGACCTCAGAAATGGACACATTTCTCTTCTCATTCTCTCTCCCTCAATGCCCCCCACCCCCACTTCTCTTCCCCTTGATAGTATCATTCCTCTGGATCTTGAAAATGCTGCCAACCACAGTGTCTGTCCATTTCTTTCTGTACACTGTCTTCCAATGCTTACTCACAGTATGTTTTCTTATAATTTGGGTTGTACACAGACCAGGTTTTAGAAAATATGGTATGTCCCCAATTCTCTTTGATGTACTTTTTTTTTATTTCTTCAGTTCGGAGTATCTCAAAATATAATTTGATACACTCAGATTATTTTTCTATGTCTTGTCCTACATCATATTTCATAGGCTAATCTATGAGCAAGTTGTCATTGGGTCATAGAAATACTTTGGTCCAATCACCTGACAGGTAGGAAGAAGGCTCACATAAAACATGTGCCTACTAAAATAAAATTTTAGGAGGGGCCAATTATTTTTTCCAAAAGTGGTATTTGGGCACATGTCAATATAAAACAACTATCCAGATTTATAGGGGTCACCATTATTAGGAATTTAAAAGTTTTAACAGACTTAAGGAAAGGGAATTCGTATATATTTGAGTATAGATTAACTGAACCTTTTTTTAAAGTCCATTCTTCTTTCAAGGGATGTAGTCTGATTATTTCTTCAAGTGAGAACCCAGGTGATTCTGCAACTGCAGTCTCTGAAGAATGCCTACAGCAAAATCTAGATGACAAGAGGGTCTGGCTAATGAAGAGCTTAGTAATATCCAAAGCTGTACTTGAAATCATGAGATTTCTAAGCATGAGCTAGTCTTTGAAATATGTTTTGAAAAAGCACTTGCAAATAACATGCATTAGTTTTTTAGGGCTGCCTCAGCAATGTACCACAAACTGAAATTTATCTTCTCCTGGAAAGGTAGAAGTCCACCCAGAAAGCTTTCTCCAGCTCCTGGAAGCTGAAAGAGGCTTTAACAGCGGTTCTCAACCTGTGGGTTGCGACCCTTTTGGGGGTAGAACGACCCTTTCACAGGGGTCGCCTAAGACTATCGGAAAACACATATATAATTACATATTGTTTTTGTGATTAATCACTATGCTTTAAGTATGTTCAATTTGTAACAATGAAATTGGGGGTCACCACAACATGAGGAACTATATTAAAGGGTCGCGGCATTAGGAAGGTTGAGAACCACTGCTTTAGGACAATATGAAAATATTCCTGTAGGATAACATTTTCCTGGATTTTAATAGAGGCTACATCCTCTAAGGAAGGATCCTTCCTTGCCTCTTTCAGCTTCCAGGAGCCCCAGGAATTCCTTGGTTTGTGACACTGTAACTCCACGATCTGTTTATTTTTTTTAAATTAAATCTTTATTGTTCAGATTATTTCAGTTGTTCCTCTCCCCCCCCCCATAGCTCCCCTCCAACCGGTTCCCACCCCACCCTCTGCCCTTACCCTCCCCCCCCCCGCACTGTCCTCATCCATAGGTGTACGATTTTTGTCCAGTCTCTTCCCGCACCCCCCACATCCCTCCCCCCCCAGAATAGTCAGTCCACACCCTTTCTATGCCCCTGATTCTATTATATTCACCAGTTTATTCTGTTCATCAGATTATTTATTCACTTGATTTTTAGATTCGCTTGTTGATAGATGTGTATTTGTTGTTCATAATTTGTATCTTTACCTTTTTCTTCTTCTTCCTCTTCTTAAAGGATACCTTTCAGCATTTCATATAATACTGGTTTGGTGGTGATAAACTCCTTTAGCTTTTTCTTATCTGTGAAGCTCTTTATCTGACCTTCAATTCTAAATGATAGCTTTGCTGGGTAAAGTAATCTTGGTTGTAGGTCCTTGCTATTCATCACTTTGAATATTTCTTGCCACTCCCTTCTGGCCTGCATAGTTTCTGTTGAGAAATCAGCTGACAATCTTATGGGTACTCCCTTGTAGGTAACTGACTGTTTTTCTCTTGCTGCTTTTAAGATTCTCTCTTTGTCTTTTGCTCTTGGCATTTTAATTATGATGTGTCTTGGTTTGGTCCTCTTTGGATTCCTTTTGTTTGGGGTTCTCTGCGCTTCCTGGACTTGGAAGTCTATTTATTGCACCAGGTAGGGGAAGTTTTCTGTCATTATTTCTTCAAATAGTTTTTCAATATCTTGCTCTCTCTCTTCTTCTGGCACCCCCATAATTCGGATGTTGGTACGTTTGAAGTTGTCCCAGAGGCTCCTTACACTATCTTGATATTTTTGGATTCTTTTTTCTTTTTGTTTTTCCGGTTGGGTGTTTATTGCTTCTTCGTATTTCAAATCTTTGACTTGATTCTTGCGATCCTCTAGTCTGCTGTTGGAACTCTGTATAATATCCTTTATTTCAGTCAGTGTATGCTTAATTTCTAGTTGGTCCTTTTTCATAACCTCGAGGGTCTCACTAGATTTCTTGAGGGTCTCACTAAATTTATCAGCGGTTTCACTAGACTTATTGAGGGTCTCACTAAATTTATCGGCGGTTTCTAGAAAATTCTTGAAAAACCTTAAAAGTGTGGTTTTGAACTCTATATCCAGTAGTTTGCTTTCCTCCATTTCTGTCGTTTGTGACCTGTTTCTTTGGCTCTGCATTTTTTATGCTTCCCTGTGTTGATAGAGTGGCTTTCTGTGCTAGGTGTCCTACAGGGCCCAGTGGCTCAGCCTCCCCCATTACCTGTGGTGGACACTCTTGGTGCACCCCTTTGTGGGCTTTGTGCACAGTCTTGTTGTAGTTAAGCCTTGATTATTGTAGGTATCACTGGGAGGAATTGACCTCCAGGCCAATTGGCTGTGAGAATCAGCTGTGTCTGCAGTGGGAGAACTTCTGAGCTGGAGACACCCTTATGGGGCAAGACTTGCTTCAGTGGGGCTTTGGTGCTCACTGAGTCTGCCCCCTGAGTGTGTCCCTTATGGATCTGAGGAGTTGTAATCTGGATGGTCCCACTCTGACCACTGGGTACACTGACTCTTGGATCTCTAAGGAGGTGCTAATTTAGCCTCTGCCTGAGGCTACCCAGCAGGAGCTATGGAGAGATTCCTCTTCTTTGTTTGGGGTTTGGAGGTTCCCAGATGAGGCCCAGCTGTGAAGCAATTCAAGCTGCTGTGGGGCCTTGGGCCTTTTGGAAGTTCTGGGTCTCTCTGACCCAGCTGCAATTTGTTAGGTAATTTTCAGATTGCAAAGGGCCAGGCCTTTCATATGCAAAAGCCTCTGCACACAGCTTGGGTGGGGCGGGGTCTCAAGGGATCAACAGGGCGGAGCAAGCAGCTATGGCTGCTCCCCAGTCCTACCCTAAGAGGCCCTGGGTCTCAGTGTCCCGGTAATTGCTGCAAGCACCTCTGAGAGAAAGCCACCCTCAAGTTCTACCCGATGCCAGACAGTCCAGTTTCTCCCCGTATGAGTCTGGGTCCCCAGAGACTCACCCGGAACTGGAGTTCAGAGCAGTCAGGAGCTTGAGACTCCCTCCTGATTGAAAAAGACAACCGTGCCCCCAGCTGCCAGCCCTTTCCACGTGCGCTGCGTCCTCACTTACCAGCACTTTCCGCGTGCGCCTCTGTACCTCTGCACTTTACTTCCACACCTCCTCTGAGTCTCAGTGTGCTTTTCTCTTTCCTTCTAGTTGTAGAATTTCCACTCAGCCAGCCTTCCTGTGGTTCTGGATGATGTCAGTTTTGTCTTTTAGTTGTATTTTTGAAGTGGTTGTGCGAGGCTTCAATTTCCGGTGTTTACCTATGCCGCCATCTTGGTTTCTCTCCACGATCTGTTTCTACTGTCACATGGAAGTCTTCTCTCTGTGCCTCTTTTCTTGTTAGATACCAGTCATGTTGGATTAGCCACTGGAAAGGCCTCATCTTAACTTGCCTATAACTGCAAACACTCTAGGGCCAAATAAGGTCACATTCATAGGTCCCAGGCATTAGGACTTCACTCTATCTTTAGGGGGGGACACACAATTTCAACCCATCACATAAGACAAGCAATAAACTCATATCAATTTCAATCTATTGTGTTGGGTTTTGAGATACTAATTAACATTCCTTTCCATAAAAGCAATGGCATGCAACCTTGGCTAATTATTAAAATCACCTGTGAGCTTATAAACATCCCAATGCTCAGCCTGCAGCACAGAACAATTAAATCAACATCTCTAGAGGTGACGCAGGCATCAGTATATCTGAAAGCTCTTAGGCAGTGATTCCAATTTGTAAGTTTGAAAACTACTGTAATAGACATGGGAGACAACTAAATAGGGGAAAAACTAGCTTTATTATTGAAGAACACAGTTTCACCCATGAGGTCAAAATAATTTTTCATTTCTTTGCACATAAATTAAACTCAACTTCCGAGTCATTGAACAGTTAGGCAATTGCAGGCTACTCCCTGCAGGGACAGAGCTTGCCCCAGTGGGCTGCTAGCATTTGGCCTGCCAGCAATCCAGTCCTGTGAGTGACAGAAGAAAGGCTAAGCCCAAATAGAGTTTTCAGTCTCAACAATCTCCCATGGAGAGTAGTAAGAGATGGGAAAAAGAATAGAAAGTTACTGTTACTTCACATACTCATTTGTTTTTCTTCTCTAAGAGAAGTAAACATCATTTTCAGTTATGGTTGCAAAAATACAATTAACTGATTGTTTTCATTTGCCACAAAATCTTGTTGACTTAAGATTGCGATTTTCCTCAATATACTAATTTAACTTTTAATGGCTTCTACTTTTTCTACCCACTAGAATCATCCTCTGGTAATACTTCTTACACAACATGGGACATGCTATTTGTTTTCACAATATTTTAAATATCAATTTCTATCAAAGGCAGTTATATGACTGATTCATTTACTCATTTCTCTATTCAGCACATGTCTCTCAAGTGCTGCAGTCTGAGCCAACAGGCACCTTTCTAGTCCCTGCCTTGGACTTCAGATTCTATTACAAAAAACCAAACCAAACCAACAAACAAACAAACAAAAAAACAGAAAATAACAAGCAAACAAATAAGTATTTTAGGTACTGATAAGTGGGAGAAAAGTAAAGCAGAATCAAGAACAGAGTGTGACAGGACCCAGGGGAGTATGAGTTAAATATAATCTCTTGGCACTCCCCATACAGTCCTGACCCTTCTGTGTCCTCTACTTACATTAGAATAGAAGAATAAAGAATATGTTTCCTGGACTCCCTTTCAGCTAGCTCACTAGATGTGGTTTAGGTTCTCCCATGGAGATGACCTTGAATAAGATGTGGAGGATTCTGGGAGGTTGAGGCCATTTTCCTGCACTGGTGGCAACTTTAGTGCATGTGAACACATGCACTGCTGGGCACCAGAGTCCACTGTCTCGTACCTGCTTCATAGGTGTGGGGTGGCTGTGGTAGCAGCCACAGAGGTAACAATGGCAGCAGCCATTTCCTGAACTCTACAGTGACATGACCCAAAGCGAGGATTCAATGATGTTCCTTCGGTTTCCTTTCCTTCTAATGATTTTGTAAGATCCTAATTTTTAGATTAAATTTCTTTCTGCCTGAAATACCTACAAGTATTTCTGTTTCCCGCAATGAATCAGGGCAGCTATTTTTAAAAGGGTGGCCAGGAAAATCTCTCAGATGAGTGACCTTTGGGTGGAGAAATATCTGAATTAATGTACCTGGATTAATGCAAAGACCAGGGGAAGAGAGCTCTAGACAAGCGGTTCTCAACCTGTGGGTCGCGACCCCTTTGGGGGTCGAACGACCCTTTCACAGGGGTCACCAAAGACCATCGGAAAACAAATATATAATTACATATTGTTTACAGTAGCAAAATTACAGTTATGAAGTAGCAACGAAAATAATTTTATGGTTGGGGGTCACCACAACATGAGGAACTATATTAAAGGGTCTCGGCATTAGGAAGGTTGAGAACCACTGGCTTAGAGAGATGGAGTTACATTTATTATTACAGGCAAGCCCAGAGAAAAATGTCTCTAGAATTCTGGGCAAAGTCACACAGGAAGTTTCCTGTATTTATACCATTTTACCCTCTTTGTCTCCCAAATGTGGGGTTTTCCGGTCCCCTTTGCAAGTTCTTAAAGAGCCCCTATGTGCGGGGGCTTTGAGACCTCAACCAAAGGCTTGGCCTGGTGCCAGCGCTGATAACTTCGTCTGGGGAAGGTTTAATGGCCTCTCTGAAATGGGAGTAGTCTTATTTTCCTTATTATTTGCCCGCAAGCATTTACAGAAGCCAAATAGCAGGATTAAAATTTCAAACAGCAGTATTTATATAAGATGGATGCTTCAATACTGGAGAGAAAAGATAAAGATGGGTTGCTAACATCAAATATCTAGATGCTACAGGTCACTAAAGATTTCCTACTTAATTTCATTTGGGTAAATACAGAAATAAGCTTCAAGACTGTGATTTGGGGAACAGAAATTAATTAGTTTTTAAAGATTACCTAAATCTATCATACTATAATTTGTATTATTATTCCTGTTCATTTTTACTATTTCTTGTTTCCTTTAACTTGTATTCTTACTCTTTTCAAGAAGGTGAAGCGGCACAGGGAGACTAGTGCAATCTTCTCAGGAGATGCAGTCACAGTATTTGGTGGATTTGGTATGCCCAGTGAGTCAGACCTTAGAAAATCAGTCACCTGACAATAGTGTGGTGAAGGTTCAGGTGCTGAGTGGAGGAGGGAATATAATGGGACATCTGTAATACTTTGAACAATAAAGATAAATTTTAAAAGAATTTAAAAATAAAAGCAAATAGCACCATTCATATTAAAAAGGATTATGGAAGCCATAATTTATTTTATTAGACATTTTATAGACAGTCTTTATAGACAGTCTATTTTTGAATAAAATAGATATTTCCCTAGCACCTTTGCACCCTGGAGCACAACATGTATGTGTGTATGTATGTGTATGTGTGTGTTTGTGTGTGACTGCAAACTCCATTGGTGTGGGACTCCAGACCAGTCAGGTTGAACAATACTGGAACTCTTTGTAAAATGCTACTCATACCAAATGTTCACAGTTTGAAATATGATTTTTTCCCTAAGCATATAAAATCAATAAGCAGCTGAATTTAAAATGAGTGCCGCAAAATAGAATGTTACACCAAAAATTCAGTGGGTCCCTTGGCTGGTGACTGGTTTTGTAAGGTCTGACTTACTGGGCATACAAAGTCCACCAAATACTGTGACTGCATCTCCTGAGATGATCGCACTAGTCTCTCTGTGCCGCTTCACCTTCTGAATGTTAGGAATGTGTCCCATTGCTACTCTTCCAATTATTCAGACTTCAGCCTCCTGGCCACTCATAAAGCTAAGATAAAGGAAAAAAAACAACAAGGAAAGAATAACTGCCTAAATAAAATTACCTCTCAAGTAATGTGACTGTAGTACCTATGGCTCAACCACACATGGGGAAGCTATTCACACCTTTAGTGAATACTCATTTTTACAGTCTGAAGACATCACATATAAAATGACTTGTATGTAATTAATAGCTTTATTTCTACTGGAAAAAAAGATGATTGAAGGGTTAAACTGAATATATTCTAAATTCCAACTAACTTTGAAAATTCAGTAACCCATAAAGGTTGTCTTCCGAATATTGGAATGCGCTAAAAGAGCTTCTGTAGTTTTAGTGGCATTTAAAAAAGTCATAAAATGCCATAAAATGTACTCAATGTCATAACATGGAAAAAGAGAGATGAGAACAATATTTAGAAATGTCTGTTATTTTAAGAATTCTGTTTATAACTGACTCATTCTTGCTTCAATATGATGCTTTGTGCCCTAGCCAGTTTGGCTCAGTGGATAGAGCATTGGCCTGTGGACGGAAAGGTCCTGGGTTCAATTCTGGTCAAGGGCACATACCTGTGTTGAGGGCTCGATCCCCTGTAGGGGGTGTGCAGGAGGCAGCCAATCAATGATTCTTCTCTCATCATTGATGTTTCTTTCTCTCCCTCTCCCTTCCTCTCTGAAATCAATAAAAATATATTTTTTAAAAAAACAACAGTATGATGCTTTGTGTCTCTAAGAATCAAAACTTGTCAATCTCTGATATGTTTTCTTTAGCTTTCCTAATTTCACCAAGCTGCGGGCAAATCTGTGAGAGAAGAAGAGGTAAATAGCAAACATTTTTTTTTATGATTTGCTAGAATACAAGCTCAACCAAGGAGGTTTTATCTATCTTCGTCACTGTCATATCTATGACCTACCACATGCTAGCAAATAATATACACTGTACATATTCGTTGAATAAGTAAACTGATTAACTAAAAGGGATGAGAGTTATGGATATTTGAGTTTCAATGTTTTTTAGTAACATTTGCAAGTTTCACCTCTCATCTGACTACTTCTGCTAGTAGTTTGTCTGTATCTTGCAGCACACTAAGCAGGGGCCCTCCCTTCCAAACACTGCTGTTAATTCCAAAGATGAAGCCTCATTTCAGATACTGTTTTGCTTTCAGCTTAAAAGAACTGCTTTCTCTCTAATGGCTACTGAAACCTACAGCACAACCTTCTTGCAAACTCGAGCTGAAGTCTGTCTTCCTAAATTAGCCCTAGGCACAGCCATTATATGCGTCTTAGATATGGGCATTTTATAGCTGTCATGTTTTTATTGATGGGATTTAAGGCAAATCCCTTTAATTAATGAATGTTTATATCACTAGAGCAGATAAAATGATTGCATTCAGAGTCTTTTCTGTAGTGTCCAGCCATAACTTGAACTTAAGGGAATAATGTGGCAACAACTCAGCCCAATTTTCCTGTGATTGTTTTTTCTCCCCTTCAATTTGGGAAAACTAAACCTAATAGGAAAGCATTAGCTGCCCTTCTGTCATCCCTCCCCCTGGAGCTTGCACTCCGTGAGAGGTAAGCTTTATAATGTACCCCTGCTTCCTACAGACAGCACAGTTCCAGGCTGTGTCCTCCTGGGAAGGTATGAATATTCGTTCTTTGAAACGATATAAAATTTAAACTAACAAAACATATATTCAGAACTGTCGAGTCTTTTACATGTGCACACTTGGTCAAGCTGTGACCAGAAATTTCATTGGAAGTTCCCACCTCCCTACAGAGGCTTCTCCAGCCACAGTCCCAGCAGTGTTTGATTGTATGTGGTGAGGGGTGTCTTTTATTTCCCTTCTAATACCAAACAGTTTTAAATATGACTCGGTGAGAGTCAGCACACCCTGCCTCAATTAAAGAATTTAGATCGGTGCTTTGGCTTCCTAGGGCTGACATAACAAAGTAGCAGAAACTGGGTAGCTGAAAACAGCAGGAATTCGCTGTCTCACATTTCTGGAAGCTGGAAGTCTGAGATGCAGATGATGGCAGAGTAAGGTTCTCTGAATGCCGGAGGGCAGAAGCCTTACTTGCCTACTTAGCTTTTTCAGTTTTAACAAGTCCCTCCCTGCCCTTGCTAATAATCTTCTAGTCACAAAACTGACACTAGGAAGTTATCACTGTCTTTCCTCCTCAAGCATTCTTATAATCTAATCCTTTGCAAGGGTCCCATGTCTTCTTTCTTCTGGTTGCAGTCCATTCTCTCCATTTCTGCTGTTACACCATTGTTCAGGGCCTCTGCTCCTCACCCAAACCATCTCAAAGGTTCCCAATCTCATTCCCTCACCTCAGTTTCTCCACGCCCCCCAGCCCATGTCTAGGTTCACCTATACTCTTCCACCTGACTAGTTCCTTTGACACACAGCTCTAATCACACAACTTCTGGGTGGAAAACCTTGGAAGGTTGTGCTAAAATCCTCTTTTAATTTGCCCATCTGTTTATTAAATCCTAACAAAATATTAAGAATCTTCATCTGCAACCAAAGGGAAATATGAGCTCATACAAATAAAAGTAATTGTTTGATATTTTAAATTTGTTTTTGGACAAAAATCCAAGGTCTTGTGTTCCTATCAAAAGAATATAGATGATAATTATCTAATGAATGCTATCGCTTTACTGACAAATGGAACACAGCTCTTTTTTAAATCAATGACACAATGAATAGCAATGACACAATGAATAGAAATAGAACCATGAACTTCTCTCAGTGTTATTGCGGAATAACTAACAAGCAAAACTGTAACATATTAATGTACATAAACACTGTGAAAGTTATCACATCCATCACCTCATACGTTTATCGTGTGTGTGTGTGTGTGTGTGTGTGTGTGTGTGTGTGTGTAAACACAAATTTTACTCTCTTAGCAAATTCAATTACATAAATCAATATTAGCAACTAAAACCACTATGTTATACATTAGACACTCAGACCTTATTCATCTTTGGCTGAAAGTTTGTGTTCTTTTTCCAACCTTTCCCTATTTCCTCCACCTCACCCCACCCCAGCCCCTGGCAACCATTTTTCTACTCTCCATTTCTAGTATTTAACTTTATTTTTTTAGATCCCACATAGAAGTGATACCATGAAGTATTTGTCTTTCTCTATCTGGCTATTTCACTTAATATAATGCCTTCCAAATTTATCCACGTTATCACAAATGGCAGGATTTCCTTCTTTTTTAAAGCTGGGTAACATCCCATTGCATATATCCATAGTAATGTTTTATAACATAATTCTTTACTCTAGCTAAGATAAATATTATTAATTTTCTTTCTATAGTACTACACAAATTTCCCAGAAAGGTTTGCCTGCACTTGAAATTCTAACATGCAGAACTACTTGGCATGCTAATCACACATTATATATTAATGTGTAATGTAAAAGATTGGACTACTAAGAGTAAACAAGGTAAGTTTTATAATATCAGTGTCTGCTACAAAATAGGCACTCAAGAATTTGAGTAGCAATAAACACTTCTAATTTTAACATTGATTAAAATACCTAAACTCATTGGGTATTTATTATAGCTGAGGAGAGTTATAAACATTATTTTGTTTAAGTCTCAAAGCTGTCATATAAGGCAAGTTGTATATTACTCCCATTATACATACAAGCATGGAAAATGATACACAGGGAGGTTAAATAACACACACACACACACACACACACACACACACACACTTTTTTGTCAAGGCCTCATCTTTTCTGGTCTAAGAAAAGATGACAGCCCTAACCGGTTTGGCTTAGTGGATAGAGCATCAGCCTGCGGACTCAAGGGTCCCAGGTTCGATTCTGGTCAAGGGCATGTACCTTGGTTGCGGGCACATCCCCAGTGGGGAGTGTGCAGGAGGCAGCTGATTGATGTTTCTCTCTCATCGATGTTTCTAACTCTCTATCCCTCTCCCTTTCTCTCTATAAAAAAAATCAATAAAATATATTTTAAAAAAAAGAAAAGACGACAGAAGAGATCTTTGAAGAGATGAAGGGTTAAGACTTATACCTAACTCTCCAGCCTGAGAGGATAGCTACAAGATAAGATTAAATTTCATTCAATGACATTAGACTAGTAATACACTAATCACACCACTGCTCGATGAAGAACTTACCACTAGAATTCTAGTGAACCAAAAAGCGTTGAACAGCAAATTAGATCATTTACAACTAAATAGCAACCTCCAGATAGAGAAAAATGTATGCTATTATTCTTATTTTCTACTTTCAGTTTGAAATGGCACAAATAAGCTAGACTTCTAGAAACAATCAATACCGTCTCATACTTTCCTCTGTATTTTTCCTAAAAATGGATTGCTTAGTGGAGAATTAGAAGCTATTACACATTTTGCACATATTTCAGAGGCTTGTAATACAGAGACTTGAGTATTTTATTTTTACCTGTCCCATTTTTCCCAAGTCCCCTTTTCCCAGAAATATTTATAGTAACAGACATGAAGCACCAAGACTTTGCTTTCATCCTAATTGTTTTGATCATTTGCCACCATTTATTTGGATGAGAAGATGAATCACATTTTAGAAATGTATATATGTGTGTACGTGTATGAATTAAGTATGAGTTGATGTCCTAGATTTACTAGGGAAGAGACAATATCCTGAGATTGTCAACCCATCTTGTAACAGAAAACACTAATTTGGTATTCAAAAATTCTGCAGTTTTCTAGTCAAACTTTCCTGAAATACTCCACTCTTACCATTAAGTTTCTCTTGACTCAAATAATTAGGTAAATAGCATGACTTTCTGGTGGTCCACACTAACCTATTTGTAGGGGAGCATATACCTATATTTGAAAGTCTATGATTATGACATCTGAACACAATCAGCTGTGACTAAATTTAAGGAAGGAAAATTTGTTAGTCTTCTTCACCAACTTGGAAATAAAAATGTTTTTGATGTCTTTTCTGGGTTTACTAGAAACTCCCTAGGGCAGAATCCTTGCAGCTTATAAAAAAGTGATCCTAATGGATGTTGATACCTATTGAATAAAAACACCAGGGATTCAATCAAAGAGTAAATAACTGTCAATACTGCTAAAAGGAAGGATGGACATTTAAAGTAGGCAACATAGTCTGAGAAAACCTGATGAGGAAAAAAAACAACCTGTTTTTTTTCCTCAAAATTCTTAATTTAGATTTCATTTTAGTCAATAAACTCTTTGTCCATTATCCCCCTCCTAGATAATTCTTTTTATCCTCCTTTCTTTCTCTCTTTTGTAAACAGTGGGATTAATATTAGCATTTTTGCTTCTCAGGAAAAAAAAGGAATTGGTTTTAAAAATATAAATTACTAAGCTTTAGAGTACTGCCCAACAATAAACATATACTAATAACATTAAGACCTTTAAGTGCCCTCTGGAGACCCAGACTAACTTGGGAATCTTTTCATCTCTGACGTAAAACTTGGCTGCTTCGGTTTCCCAGAGAGGTTGATTACTAAAAATGGGGGGGAAAGAAGAAAGCACTATGCCCTGGTCTGCTTGAGCATGCATTGGTGAGACTCTCACGGGGTTATTTCTAATAGTCTGACGCTTGAAGACAAGAGCAATATTTTCTGAGTTAGAAATAGGAAATGACACATAATATGAATTATTTATGCCTTAAGTTACCAATTTTAGTTTGTGGGAGCTGTAAACAGTGTCTTCTTATTTTAAGTGAATTAAATGGGAATGTGATTAATATTGATGGAAAATACCAGCACATCTGATTTATTACATCCAAAGAGATCTAACTTTGTATCTATGCCACAGGACAGTCTCATCCTAAGGGTAACTTAAATGTTAGAGATAAACATGGAAAACTCATCAGAGGCAAGAAGGGTGAGGACATGTTAAATTTTTTAAAGTTCTAAGAAACCCCAGAGAGGAAATTGACTTAGACATTCTCTATTAGACACCATCAGCCAAGTTCTGCTGGAACAGTATGTGGTCAAGCATGGGATTCTCACACTGTCCCCCAAGGAGTTTGGTCTTTGCAATGTTGTTCTATTAAAGAAAGCAGGGGGAGAGGGGATGCAATGCCTTTCTGCGGTTTTAAAATATCCTTAAAGGTAAGCCAAAGATTTATGTGGGTTGTTTTTTTAAAGAGAAAGGGAAATTAATAATGAATATGGATCCTATCTACACCAGATTATTTTTTAATATAATTACAGTGCATGAGGTTTATGCATTTAGTCATTCACTGACAATAGAGGGTGCCTTTTTTTCTTATTCAAATTTTAAAAATCATATTTTCCTTAACAGAAGTAACTTGGCAGACATTCTATCTGAGAAGACATTTTTATATCAATTTACAGCTTGTAAAACTAAACTAAAAAGAGGTTAAATGCCTTGTCCCAAAAGAATACCAAATTAGTTAGTGTCAGAGACAGAAACCAATTCTCATAATTCTCTCTCTAGTGTCACAGTTCACATTGAAAGTCTAAATTATTAAAAATAGTTCTAAGGAAGAATTATACTTATGGGGATTCTAAAGTTGAAATAGGACAATTACCCCTGTGTTAACCTACAGTTAGTTGAACAAGAACTTGATTCTCATTTAAATTAAGCTATAATTAAAAAAATAAAGATATACATTCCTTCTATAGAAGGGTATTATAAACTTGTTTAAACATTAGCTTTAAAACACAGTTTGTAAAAATTAAAATAGCAAACCCAGTCAAAGCACAAATGTGTAATATCTGCAATGATTATCACCCTAGTGTGTTAAGACTTACAAAAGGCATTACTTCTAATATGAGCTCATTGCCATTTTATAGATGAGAAAAAAATGAATCTCAAGAAAAAAAATTAAATGTATATCCTAAAGTCAACCTGCTGAAGAATAACATACTTGTGACTTGAACCTGTTCTTCTGATTTTGTTTGGTGCTCTTATTGAGTAGATTATTCATTTACTTGTGTTATAATTATCATCATACAGTCAATAAGACTTACTGATAAATAATATATCAATCATTAAGGTAATTTATGTGGAGATAATATTTGAAATTTGGCAATATTTATTTAATCTATAACCATAGCAAAATTTTAAAAAAACTTCATTCACACAACAATGTAAATCTTGAACAGTTATAGAAGCAATATTTCTAAAGGAAAATGAATTATGAGTGGAGTCACCGTTTATTGACCACTGTTTGCTATATGCCAGGTCATAGCCTCACAGGATTCTCCAGCCCCATCTGCTTTGTCTTAGGAGGCACAACTCTCATCAGGACTTAAGACTGATTTATCTTCTCAGAAAGGGGATACACCTTGGCACAGGAACATTAGAAGTTATCACCAGGGAATCTGATCCACAGGAGGCATCAAGTCTTAAATGGGCAAATGATTCCTAAGTTGAGAATCTAAGGTCAGAACCTTGGCAGGCTGGCAAGGCTTCAGCAGATTTGAGCAACATCATAAAAGCCTTCTTACTTCTTACTCAATGAGATAGAAGCATGAAGTGGATTGGTTCATTGAAAGCTACTTTGAACAGTTATTATTAAAAGATATATTATATATATGTGTGTATATATATATATATATATATCCATTTTTTACTTAGCTATATATTTATATCCATTTGCAATCTTTAGATTGTCAGGCCAAAGACTTTTGGAGAGCTAAATATATGTGATCAGACTCTCAAGCTACCTTTTTTTTTGGCATAAACCATAATTATAATGTATTATCTAAGATTTCTAGTTTATGGTTCCTAGAAGTGAAGCAAGAACATCAAGACCCTTAAATACAAACTGAATGAAGAATCCCTCTAGATTTTGGATATTATATTTCACTTCCCTTATTTTAGAGTTGTCTAGCATACACGCCTAATTTGAAAGCATTTGTTGTTTTCCAAGGTATTAAATTTAATTTTCATTGTTACTGCAACTCTTTTTCAATTCATAATTTATCATACTCTATAATATCTAAATTACATAATTACAAGAGCAATGAGCAATTCAAGTGGTATAAGCAGGTTAAATTGCTAACACAGTGACTTTCTGTAAGGCTGGTAGGAGCTGAAATGCACAGGTATGCTCAGAAGTCACATACTAGTGGCCAGTATTCAGTATACGTACGTGGGAATCTGTCAGTATTGTGCAAAGGGAAAGAAAAACATCCAACTAGTCTGAATGAAGGACTCAACACATGATGAATCATAATCTATAATATCTAAATTACATAATTACAAGAGCAATGAGCAATTCAAGTGGTATAAGCAGGTTAAATTGCTAACACAGTGACTTTCTGTAAGGCTGGTAGGAGCTGAAATGCACAGGTATGCTCAGAAGTTACATACTAGTGGCCAGCATTCAATATACGTACTGGGAATCTGTCAGTATTGTGCAAAGGGAAAGAAAAACATCCAACTAGTCTGAATGAAGGACTCAACACAGCTTAAGCTTAGCTCTTATGCTTTCCTTTGAAAAATATGTTTGTTTATAAACACTGTATTTATACTGAGTCCATAAATAACAACACTGTTGCGACTATATTTAGAGATGTTTGCTATGTTTGAAAATACCAGAATAGCAATATAATATATTTGCAGAGATATTACTCACAAAATCTTTATGGAACGTAAAACCTATTCTTATGTTTGCCAGTTCAGTAAATTAAATATTAATCATCTTTTCTACCATACATCCTTAAAGCTTTTCTACATCACAAAAATTCCACATGGCAGAAGCTTTTAGGTAACAAACTCTTAAACAAAATGTTCAATATTTTATCATCTAAAAAATTCTCTAAGGAAGCTGGCAGTCATCCTAAAAGTTTTCTAATAAAAATACTTTTCTTCCATGATATGATTCATAAAAGCCGTGTCTCTATTTTCAAAAAAGCAATCAATTAAGCATTTTATATATATATATATATATATATATATATATATATATATATATATATATATAGTATTCCAGTTCTTCCTTAATGCTTTGAAAGATCTTGTTAATTGTTTTTAAATTTTAATAAATTAAAAGACTGCATATATTTAATTTTTTCATCTGTCAACCTATTTATTGGCATTTTTAAATGACCTCTTAAAAATCTGTCTAACTGGGTGGAATCTACCAATTTAGAGCTATTTTTAATTGAAGTAAAAGCCAAAATATGTATTTTTCTACTTTGTTTTAAATTTTCCTTAGAAAGTCATTAAGTTCAATTTCTACTATATCAATTGTATTGCTTTATACAATTCAAAGTAAAACCAATTTCAAAGCACATAATAGTATTTTGTATTTACGCAATATAGAAGCTTAACTGTACAAAATGTTAAATGTCATGACAGTGTCTGATTTTTTTTTAACGTTTGTATAAGTACAAACAAAGGCATTCACTTAACAAGCATTAAGTGAAAAAAAACACTGTTTAAGTATATAAACTGTATTAATTCTACTGGATATCTTATAATAAAGGGTGACTTTTAGCAATGTCTTCTAACTGCTATATTCAAGGGATTATTTTAAGCATGTTTTTACCTGAACTTTTTGTGATGTTTAATGCTGTTCATAACACCTTCCCTGAAGTATTGCCATCCCTTTCTTCTAATTTTGTGACCTTCTCTTCGTTATTTGCTTGTGCTTCTAACTATTCATTCTCATTTCCCACTGTTGATCCTCTTCCCAGTCTACACCTCAAACTGCTGCTGCTCTTAAGAGTTCCTTCCATCCTTGAACTTTTCTCTTCTATGATTTACTTAGATGACCTTATGCATCTTCATGGCTTCATTCACCACAACTTCAATATTAGTTATCTCCAGCTTCTTCTCCAGAATATTATTCTCAACTCCCTATCACATAATTCAACTATCTCGTTCAAACAGGTCTAGGGCAGTGGTCGGCAAACTCATTAGTCAACAGAGCCAAATATCAACAGTACAACGATTGAAATTTCTTTTGAGAGCCAAATTTTTTAAACTTAAACTATATAGGTAGGTACATTGTTATTAACTTAATTAGCGTACTCCTAAGGCTTAGGAAGAGCCACACTCAAGGGGCCAAAGAGCCGCGTGTGGCTCGCGAGCCGCAGTTTGCCGACAGGGGGGGGGGGGTGCCTCTCATAACACTGCCTAATTCATAGGGTTGATAAGTACAAATATTTATTTCTTGTGTATGGCTCTGCTCCTGATTATGTTGAGATGTGAACCATTATGGGATGTCTGAAGAAATAAATCCCAAATTCTGATGTCCTCATGGTAGAGAACAGGAGAGCAGGAGTCATGGGAAGTGAAAATAAGTCTCTTAAGGCCTCTGCTTAGAACTAGCAAACTAAAACTCTCTCTCATTTCATTAGTTCAAGAAATTCACCGGGCCAAGACCAAAATTGGTAGTGCAGGGAAGTATTAAGGCATGGCAAAGAACAGATAAGAACTGAAAATTTTAAACAAATTAGTCTTTCAAACAATTATATCCAAAAGTAGTAGATTCAAAGTAATAATAATTACCTTTTCAAAAGACCTTATTGTCATCCTGTGACTCCTATTTTACCATTACCATTTTCACTGTTACCATATTCCCAGTCGCCCAAGCTGAAAAGCTAAAAATTATTCTCTATTCCTCCATTCACTTCACAGTAACTCAGTCAATGCCCCTTGCTACTTGTAGCTCCTAAACATTCATTGTGAAAGTTCATTCCTTCCATGCCCTAACCGCTGTGCTATTTCAGGATCTTCTCATTGCTCAACAGACAACAGGAATTATCTCTGTTACATTTGAAAGAATCTGCTGTAACAGACTAACCTCCAAACCTCAGTAGTTTAACACAACAGAAATTAATTTTTCACTCATAAAATATCCAAAATAGGTATTTTAGGTGGTATTCCTCCAAATAATGACCCAAAGACCCAGACAACTTCTACTGAGTCACTCCACCACCTTCAGATATCACTTCCTATGGATAAAGAATATGAGGATTGCATGTTGATGGGTCTTATGTGCCAGACCTAGAAGTGACACATATCATTTCTATCCACTCTCCTCTGGGCAGCACTTATCATATGGCTTAACCCACCTTTAATAGACAGGAATATACAATCTAATAGTGTGCTCAACAGGAAGAGAAAATGGGTTTGGTGAACAGCTAACCAGTTTCTGCTATAATCTTATAGTTGATCTCTTTGCCAGTAGAAATGACCAGAGAGGTCAGAAGAATGTTTCTAAAGCATAAACTTGATTATGTTATTCTTCAGCTTAAAACCTCTTCATAATTCTACAATGACTGAAAATAAATATTTAAATCCTCATTTGGGCTCAGCCAGCGTGGACCAGGAGGTCATGGTTTGATTCTCCATAGGGCACATGCCTGGGTTGTGGGCTCGATCCCCAGTAGGGGGCGTGCAGGGGGCAGCCGATCAATGATTCTCATCTTTGATGTTTCTATCTCTCTCTCCCTCTCCGATCTTCTCTGAAATCAATAAAAAACATGTATTTTTTAAAAATCTTCACTTGGATCAGGAATAATTTTTGAAGTGTTGGTTTTGATTCTGACCTAGCAATCCATAAGATGCTACATATAATAGTCCCCAAGCTCCACATACTGCAAAAGGTCACCTGAATGCTGACCTTTCCCCCACTCTCTCCAATCCAGAGAGGAAGATCAGACAAGATACTTCTCTCTGTCATCTGAAAATGTTGGAGAGGGGTTTCTGACCGATTTATGCTTTGAACATTCTCATAAAAAATTCATGAGTAGCTAAATGCTTCCTAGCCAATAACCAAGTTTCCCTACATTCAGTCTCTAACTTAAATTCTCATAGAGTTATTCTTCTATTTTTTTAAGTATGAAATTCAGGTCTTCTGGAGCACATAGAAAATTGAGAAAAAATAAAATTTTATCAACATGTGACACATATGTTTATTTTCATTAATCATTTACTTACTAAGCTATTTATTCACAAATATTTATCTGGTATTTAATAAATGCCAAGCATAAAGAACAAACATGATGCAGAGGAAGAAAGGCAGATTGAAATAATTATGCAACATGCCAAGGACTGTATTAAACAGGCAAACAGGTCTGAGGTATTCTTTTCCTTAAGTTGCTAATATTTCTCTGAGATAAAGTTAAGATGTAAAAGGGATAGTGGTGATTAATCGTATTGTTACCCTGAGCCATATTGATGTAACTATGCCTATTCATAAAGATACTCCTTTTCACTTCTAAATTGCTTTGTCAATACAATGAATGGAAGCTTAGAGAAAAATCTATAGAAGTGCAAAATCAAGACAAAATAACAGTATTATGAATGTGGATCTTTGATTCCACAGAATTGTAACATACTATTACTGAAAGCTCTTTTTCAATCAAATGGGACATTACAGCCCATTTAGGCCAGCTCAGAAGGTAATGTCTCAAATTGGATACCTAAAAACTATATAATGTAAACTTTGGAACTAAACTCCAGTTCTCTCTTCTCCATCGATGATTTTTCACATGATCCATACTGGGGTAAATTGACAAACACAGACTGAATTATATATTAGCTATATACTTAAGATATTTTCTTTAGCTAGTAATGATAATGTAAACCAAAATTACTAAAGGATGATTTTATTTAGCTTAACAGCACATCCAAAAAAATTATTAAAGTTATTTAGTGAAATGAAAAAGTATTACAATAATAAGCATTTCCTACATGTTCTTCTGCTAATTGTTGGTTGATTAAATTCTCTAAAGTATTAGGAAATTCTAATAGTATTAATTTAAAATTTTTCATGTACTTTACAATCTAAATAATTGAATTTCCGTGAATATAATATTTTTAAATTTAAGATTTAAAGTTATAAGAATACTTTCCAATGTCACTACTAATAAAATGTTACATATATACATATTATAGCAGTATATTTACTACCTACCAAGTTATTTGCCAATGTTGTATAAGTTACTAAAATTTAATCCCACAGAAGGTAATATGGACCCATAGGTTTATTTAATTGGAATATGGGTGGCAAAGAATGTTAAGAAATGCAGACAGTTGTGTTTAAGTATAGCAGCAAGATATTATTATGTATAAGATAAAAAGAATTTTAAGAAATTGGTTTGATACCCATATATTTATTCAAGTAGAATAACTGCACATCTATAAGAATAAAATAACTACCTAAAAACACTTCTAAAATGTAGTTATAAAACCTGTGAAACGAGAGACTTAAACTCAGGCAGTTATCTCAGCTTTTACCTCACCTTTCAGCTCCAATTCATCCATCTTTATAACACTGCCAGGTTTCCAAAAACTTTCATTTTAATATATAACTCCTCTGCCTAAAATCCTTTAATCCCCTATTCCCCTACATGGCAAAATGCATATTTTTTATCCTAACACATAAAATCCCATATACTGGTAACCTTAACCTCTATCACCTTTCATGTTGAAGCAGTTGTTGACTATACCTTGTACTTCGCACCAAATCTACTCCACCATGTAGGTCCTGCAGGAACTCAACATACTGAATCCTGTCTCCATAACTTTCCTCTGGCCTTGATGCTCACCTCATCAGGAGCAATCCTCATCCTCTTCAGCCACAGCCACATTGTGTCTTTCTGTGAAGGCTCTGCTTCCTGGAAGCCCCTCTGACCACATTACTGAATTATTTTATTTTTTTCCTGAATTATTTTAATAATGTTATAAATAATTTTGTTATTTTCAGCCATCATACATCTCTAACCTGGTGGATATCTCACCTGTTTGGGAAAGAACGTCTTTTACTCTATTTATTATCTTGAAATGTGCATTATAGAGCACTGTGAATATAATAGTCACTTAATAAATAGAGACTACTTAAAAAAATATGTTTTTAGAAAGCAACATATCTTCAGCACAATAAAGTAATAGCCAGAGAAATAAAGTAATCCTTTTAGTTGTGAATTCTACAATTAAAATTCAGAGTTTATTTTCTGAGTTGCAATCTAAGTTCTCATCTCCCCATATGGAAAACTATAAAATAAAAGACATGAAACCAGGGAGCAGGCCAAAAATAGGAGTTGCTATAATAACCCATAAATTGAACCTAAATCTAAAATGAACACATTGGTGAGAAAATCCTCTGTATCTTACATTCAATCTAAAAAAGATAGATAAAGTCTAAGACACTGGGATTATTGGCACAAAAACAGGGTAAAAGACACAAACATATGGACTATCTGTAGGTTTTTCCAGATCTCTGGGTTGGTGCACACACAATGCAGTGTATAGATAGATGATGTGCTGTAGAATTGTGTATCTGAAACCTATATAATTTTGCTAACCTATATAAAATGTGACCCCAATAAATTCAGTAAAAACAAACAAAATAGCTAAACTGCTATATCAAATGATTTATAAAATTTTGCATGTAAATTTGAATTCAGCTTTTTAAATTAAAGCAGTATAAGCAAATATTTTAAAACACTAAATAGTATAAAGGAAGAGCTACCTTTTCCACACTGCTTCACTCCCTTCCTGAACCCCAAGTGTAATCACATCTATCCATTTCTCTTTAAATTTTTCTAGTGGTCATTTCCAACATTCTGCAGTTCTCCTATTTATGGATTTATAAACTTTCAACTTTATATATTAGCATTCTAATATGAAAAATGAGGTTTTCTTCACTTATAAGGATGTCCCCACCTCCCTTCCCTCTCTCCTTCAAATTTGACAATATTGCAATACAGTGTTTAACTGGTTACTTCTGAAAATTTTAAAATCTATTCAATTTCATATTTCCAGTTATATTGGCCATACATTTTTGTCTATTTTGTAAAGTGAGGACATGATTTTCTAAGTGTGTTTAAAATAAGATATTCAAACTGACATGTGGAAAGATGCCTTAAGATGAGTTGAATATAGAAAACTATGTCAAAGGTATCCTAACAGTAGTACATTTGTATTCTGATTTTGAGAAAATGGCTTTTAAAGTAATGCAATGAAGAAAGTATGTTTTACCTAGATTGATATTAGCCATGAAAAATTATAACTTAATAGCTATCAGAGTATGAGACAAAAACAGTACAATAACTCATATCTCTCTAATTTTTATCATTACTTTTAATGGGAAGAAACTATAGCTCTGCTTTCTCTTTGAATAGTCCATCAATTACAGTGAGTTCATATATGACACACTAAATATTAGACTTTTGGTTATCCTTTTTTCAAATTGCTAATCTGGTATTCAACAGAAAAGAAACATAAAACAATAAGAAATAGATTTAAGCCTATACAATTTGTGGGAGTAGGTTTATTTTGTGGGAGATATGATGCTGGATCAACAAAGTGGGCAACCATATGAATATTATAAAGGAAAGGAAATAGCGAGGAAGCGACCAACATTTTTATTTCATCAGTTACTTGTAACAACTTGTGATAAACTTGAATGAAAAGTCACTATCTAAGCAATTTCTACGCTTCTAAAAAGTGGAAAACCTATTATGTAAATCATCACCTGATTTTAAAGTTAAATGTGTGAAAGTACACATTACCAGTTTTCTAGGAGACCATGCTAACGCTATCTTTGGGAAAAAACTAGCATGATAGCAGTATGAGTTTGGTTATTTTTAAAACCCCAAATGGGGGTGGGGTGCAGAAATTAAATGGATGTTGTAAAATTTTACCCAAATTATAAACAGAGTAGGAGAGAAATCATACACGATGATTTCCAAGAAGCAAACTCTGAAATGTAATGTTCAAGAAGTACACTACCTTTACCGCATCCTCTAAGAACGGGAAGGGAGGGAAGACAGCAGCGTAGGAGCCCCCCTCCCCCCCTTTATTCCTGGGGACACGTTCCAAGACCTCCTGGATGCCCGAGACAGCAAAGAGCACCAAACCCTATATATACTTTGTTTCTTCCTACACATAAACACCTATGATAAAGTTTAATTTCTAAATTAGGCATAGCAAGAGATTAAAAACAATAACTGACGATAAAATAGGACAGTTCTAATATACTGTAATAAACGTTATGTGAATGCGGCCTCTCCGTCCAAAGACGCTTGTGCTGTACTCACCTTTGCACGGGAGGACTCCGGCTTCTCTTCGGCATCGCCCGTGGCCAGCGGCAGGAGGCCTGCGCCTCGGGGCCATCACTAAGAAAAACGGGGGTGACCCACACCAGCCCCGAAACGCCAGGACGCCCACCTGATCACCGACCCGGCAGCTAAGGGACCGACAGGTGGGCGCGTGGATGGCGGGAGACGCAAACAGCGCAGACACGCAAACGGCGCGGGCACGCAAACAGCGTCCACGCACAGATGCGTCCACGCACAGACGGCGTCCACACGCAAACGGCGTCCACACGCAGACGCGTCCACGCACAGACGGCGTCCACACGCAGACGGCGCCCACGCACAGACGGCGTCCACACGCAGACGGCGTCCACACGCAGACGGCGTCCACACGCAGACGGCGTCCACGCACAGACGGTGTCCACACGCAGACGGCGTCCACACGCAGACGGCGTCCACACGCAAACAGCGCCCACACGCAGACGGCGTCCACATACAAACAGCGTCCACACGCAGACGGCGTGTACACACAAACAGCGTCCACACACAAACAGCGCGGACACGCAGACGGCGCCCACGCGCTGGACGGATGGTACACGTCGTGGGCTGTGCCTGTGGGACTCGGGAGATTGCGTCTCACTGTTCAAAAGGGCAGTGGCCCCGGCCGGGAGGCTGGGTTGCTTAGCGTGTCTTCCTGACACTCCAAGGTTTCCAGTTGATCTTCAGGCTGGGCACATACACGAATCTCCCCCCACCCCCTCTTCTCTCTCTTTCTCTCTCAAATTAAAAAAACAAAACAAGACACTTGACAGCAAAGAGTTGTTTATATCTGAACCATGTGTGGTCCCTGGAGACACACTACACTACTAATGGCCTCCTGTCCTCTGCGGGTCAGGCGTCGCTGGTACCACCGAGCAGCCGCTGCCTGGCTCCCACCTGCCTCGGTTCCAGGATCCTGCCACTCCCGCCGCTGCTGTCAAGGAACCTCCTTCGGCGATCGTGCCTGTGCCTGCCGTCAGCCCTGGCTACAGGCGATGGCCATCACTGGGCCCCTCAATACCGATGCTCCCGCATCATCCCGTTCTGCTGCTGTGGCAAGCAGAATGTCTGTCGGGTCTTCTGCTAGGAAACCTTCCCCAGCCCCACATGATATACCCATTTTGTCATACGGGCTTATTTAAGCTTTTGGACCTCTCTTTTTATTGTCTCCCATGACCATTCCCACATTTCTCCTTGGTTTGGCATGGGCTAACGCTTGCTCCAAGCTGCTACGATCTGTTCAAGAAGTTTTAGCACCATCTCTCACCCAGTCTGTTACGTCCCATAACGCCCCCCCCCCAAAAAAAATGTTTCTATATTAATAAAAGTTTCCTTAAAAAATAAGTAAATAAATAAAATAAACGTTTCCTTATAGAACCGACCTTGATCTAAGACTCCACTGTCGAGTCCCAAATGGCCTCTCCACGTCCTGCCAAGAGGTGATGACCGGGTCGTGCAGCTCCTCTGGAGCTCGATTCCCGTCCTCTTTCAGCAAACTCAGCCCTTCGCCAATCAGGTGACATCATGACTCAACTTATTGGCCTAGTGGCCCTGAGGAGGGATGGGAAGGATCCCGGGAATGGCCCGAAATGGCCATTTTGTGTGAGCACAGATAGTTGGTTATTCTTTTTGTGATGCAAGTGCCTGACTTAAGGTTTGGTTGTGAGGCCTCCACTTCAAAGAGACACCCATTTCAAAGCAGTCATCCACTTCAAGTGAGACTGTCTTGGATAAACACACTGCCAGCCACACACCCTTCCCCCAACCCCCAAGGCTATTACTATTACTATTTGGCCTACTTGTCTGTTTGTTCGCTTGTTTTCTTTTCCCATGCTTTAAATTTCCACTCTTATGTTTTAAATTCACTAATAAAGAGTGAGCTGGAGAAACACTACACTCCCACTCTTGAACCCAATAAAAATAGAACCCAGACCTGCATGCAGTTGCTCTGCGCCCCTTCCCCCCCCCCACCCCCCCACCCCCACCCCACCCCCCACACACACACATTATGTGCCTTGTATGCTCCAGGGTCTGTAAGTAATAAGGATTATTGCTGAAGGGCATGTTACAATCATAATAAGAACCACAAGCGTTGGTCCAGTCCCATCTTTGGGAAGGAAAGAGGAGCTGTTGGTGGAAAGCTCCCTGGAGCCAGGTGAAGCCCCAGGCATTTCTGATGGATAGACTGAGAGCCTCACAAAACAATAAGTTGGGCATTGCCTTCAAGCAATTGCGGCTAAGGGAGAGGAGCGGGCTGCACCTCTAGGCTCAAAGGTTCAGAAGAAGCGGGCTGCACCTCTAGGCTCAAAGGTTCAGAAGAAGCAGAGAGATTCACGATTTTCATGTTCATCACTCGGACATCCTCATTTATAACCCTTATAACCGTATGTGTATATGATATACTTTTATTAATTCTTGAATCTAGTCTCCAGCTTTCTGCTTTTATTAAGTCTTGAATCTAGTCTCCAGCTTTCAGGTTCAGCTGCCTGCCACCCAAAAAGCCAATAATGGAGAGGCAAGTGCTGGTACAAGGAAGTTGGTTTATTCACAAGCTGGCAGCCTGAGAAGATAGCAAAGACCATCTTAACATCTCAGTGCAGACAGGGGTTTTGTGAGGGGGGTGGGGAAGGCGAGGCAGAACAAAGGAAACAGAAGGGAGAGAGGGGGCTGTTGGCTCTTCCTTGAGGGTGCGAGTCAGCACAGTCTGCTCCAATATTTTACATAGAAAGGGAGCAAATCTCTTAAAACTGCAATGTCTGCAGGCTTGGGGCTGCTTCCTTTAGGTTAGCTTTTAGAATTCTTTAAGCAAACAGGCTGTTTATCCTTAGCTACATGTGAATTTACAAGTCATCATTTACAGAAACAGTGTTTAAAAAAAAATGATGGGGTGGGTTACATTCGTGCTGCCAAGGAGGCCTCCTTCCTGTCTTCCATTGTCAACCTTTAATTAATAGTTAGCTGTCTTCAGCTTTCCATTGTCTCTCTCCAGAGCATCAATTATCTCTAGCAAAAATCATCCAATTTCATGGTCCTTCTATTTGCTTTTTCCTCCATAATTCTAATTCTGCTCCCACAAACTTTTCCTACTGATCCATCATCCCAAGCTTTGTGAAAGCTTTAACAATTCCACTGCTGCCTGTGCCAAAAGCTATATGTTGTCCACAGATACCCTCATTGTGATAGGGGCTCATCGACAGGGAGCCAATGAGTGCTACAGTTCCCCATTCTCATCACCGAGTCTGCTTTCTCAGACCACTCCTGGACCAACCCTTGCAGGTTGGGTTCCCCAGCAAGCAGAGTCTGAGATGAGGAATACTGTGCCAGAAGTTTACTGGGCAATAGTACTCCTGGGACCAACAACTCTGGGGAAAGACAGAAAGCAGGAAGAAGTGGGGCAGCTGTGCACTCACAACGAGGCTGCAGCCATCCCTGTAGGGAGTGCTGGAGTCGAGAGGACCCTTCAGAAAAGTCCTGCTGCTGTATGTCTAGTTTCAATAAAACCCAGGTAAATGAATGTGGAACATTACCTGCCACAAAGCACACATTTCTGCCACTTTCTCATTGAGAAAGAAGCCTTCCCAAATTTCGTGTCTCCTACATTTAGGATTTGTCCTGTCCTAGAAATGATAGCACTTAACATGATGCCAAATTATATTTCTCTTCCACTAGGCTTATTTGTACCAACAGGAGGTGTTGATATATTCACATAGAAAAAGGAAACTCATTCTTACATCTTAGAATTCATGCCAGTCCTTCTCTGTGGGATGAAGAAAGAAAAATGTCTGAGGAAAGCCTTTTGTAACGCATTACCAGTTAGAGGCACCAGGTACAACATACCAAGTGGTAAGTAATTATCCAATGAACAAAAGATGACCACCAGGCACTGAAGGCAGCGTGCCAATTTTATGGTTATAGCTATTCATTCATGTTGAGCAACAAAATCCCTCAAGATTGAGTAATTCGTATGGAGCAATTTTTCCCATTCTTGATTGCCAATAAAGTTGTTATTTTAAATATAGCTTTTAAAACTATTTGTTTCTAAATTCTTCAAGGATGGAGCAATTGTGTTGATTGAAATCCATATGTAACATTCAATAGCGTTCTTTGAATGCTGTCGGTATTTCAGATCACATCAGAGAAGAATATCAGATGACCAGAATATAGACCAGTGGTTCTCAGCTTGGGGCGATTTTGCCCCCTGAGAACATTTTGCAGTGCCTAGAGGCATGTTAGTTGTCACACGTGGTCGAGGAGATGCTACTCACATCTAGTGAGTAGAGGCTGAGAGGCTGCTAAATAAATACCCTACACAGGACACCCCCACAGCAAAGAATTATCCAGCCTCACTATCACACTGCTGAGCTTAGAGAAACCCTGATCTCCACCAAAGTGCTTTTTTCAGGTTAAGCCACTCACCAAATATAAGGAAGTACATTCTTCTTATGAGAATAAGAGATTGCACTGTAGATTCAGTTTTAAATTAGTTTAACATATATATGCAACATAGATTTATGAGGGAATTATAACAAAATTTCACCTAAAATTTTGTCTAGGAATGTTTTACTTGTGGGCAAGGCAAATTGTGCATTACAGCAATGTGGAATTAAAATCACAGTGAATTTTGCTTTCATTTCTTTTAGTCTAAGGCAGCCGTGGGCAAACTACGGCCCTCGGGCCGGATTCGGCCCATTTGAAATGAATAAAACTAAAAAAAAAAAAAAAGACCGTACCCTTTTATGTAATGATGTTTACTTTGAATTTATATTAGTTCACACAAACACTCCATCCATGCTTTTGTTCCGGCCCTCCGGTCCAGTTTAAGAACCCATTGTGGCCCTCGAGTCAAAAAGTTTGCCCACCCCTGGTCTAAGGACTGTAATAGTCCCATAATAATTTTTTGATATCGTAGTTGAAACTACATAGCATATTTTGAAGTCCTTTACTTCCCCAGGGCTGGCTATTGTGCAAGATATTGCTATGCTTACTATTTGGACCGTTTAAATGTATTCAACCAAATGGTTTCTAGAACCTGCTACACTGTAATTCTTCCTGTACTGACGGCCTTTGTATCTCTCTGTGCATCTCCATTCATCAACAAGTGTCTTAGCCCGACTTTGTGATTTCAGTGTTTCAAGTACACAAATGTAGGCCGAACATCTGCTCCATTCTGTAACCAAAGAATTCTCTGTTGAAGGGACAGCTCAGAGACTGACTACCATTACTGAGCTTCCTAACAGCCACTCGCTAGGGCCCTTTCAATAAACAGAGTTACATATTGTGCTCATAACAAGAAGTGATATTTCTCCTGGGAGTTGAACACAACAGATAAGTGGAGTCATCTGTTTCCATTATGTTTCATTAGTAGCAAATTTCCTTAACGTTTATATCAATAAGACATTTAAAAAGGAAAACAAGAAGAGAAACACAAGGGAAAAAATTGTATAATGTGACTCACCATACATACAATGCCCAATATTTGTAATTAATTATTAATTAATTCATTAATGACAGGCAATAAAACATTCTATGCTGTGGAGAAATAATATTACTTTATCTACATATAAGAAATTTTTATAGAATAGAAAACTAAATGAGCTTCTGCATTTCTTCTCTAGTGAAAAACCATAATAAAATAACAGTAAAACTAACAACATGTTAATTTCTACATAGGTTTTCCAGGCACTCTTATTTCATACTAAATGGGGTATCATGGTATAATAACTGGATTTATTCATGAACCACCCGTGCCTGATAAGCATATTGTATATAACTGATAAGAAAAAAAAAATGTGTCTTTGAAGAAGCAATGAAGAGAGGTGATTACCAATGGAGAATTCTCATATTCATTTTCATGGCTGAAGAAGACAAAAACATTTTTATTGGTTTTATACCTGTATTTTAATAAACAGAGATAGCATTTAGGATTAGGACTCTATTCTGGTTTCCTTAAGTCCATGTACAAAATTGGTAGGTGACAAGAAGGGTCTTTTGGCTTAATCTACTTTTATTATTATACTGATAAATAAAACTTTTCCTCAATGTGAACTTCAGAATTAATATGTTTTTTATGAAGGTATGAAGCAACTGCTGAATAAGTTCACACAAGACAAATATGTCCCTCTAATAACACCTTTCTTTGTGGTAAGTACAAGTCAGATGTCTAGGCTCAATTAATTCAATAAATTTCCTTCCAAAAGCCCACATTGTCTTTTCCCATACCATACCATTGATTGGGACAATCTCAATTTAAAAGGTATGTTGTTAAATCTATTAATTTTATAATAGAGTGGAATTCAGGGTCCAAACTCATTTTCTGCATGTATGTAAAATTGCATATCAATAATATATATGGGAAGGGATCCAAAATATTTCTCTCAGGCATAGCAAAGATTAAATGAAAAGGAATATACCATTTAAAGGATGAAAATACCACCCATCCACAATTCTATCCATAAGTACTTCTTTAGCCTAAGTATCTGGATATAGCTGAAGAAAAGTAAAGAAAAAAAAAGGCTATCTCTCCACAAACCCATACATGCTATAAATAAAATATGATTTGTTTTATTCTATTATTCTAATTAATTTCTCTTGAGCTCTCATTCTATTAAAGTAGTGGGAAACAATTTTATTCCATTTGTAGTTTCCCTCCATTTCTCCAGTGTTTTATCTAAGTTCTGAGAATCTTACAAAATGCCAGGGAATCAGAGTGTATACATTGGATTTCAATGTCTTCTATGCAAGCAGACTATAAACTGAAACATTTCCCTTCATGTCTAATCCACAGGCCCCTTAAGTCAGAAGATTTCTATATAACATGCTATACCAAAGGCCTAGGAACTACAATTCTGCTCTAGTGCTGCTCTATTGCATGGGAAACTGTGCAAGAACTAATCGCCCTCTCACAGCCAAACCCCTCTCCAGTGCCTTGCTGTGTACCTGGGATTCTGACCATAGCTCAATCTCTTTAAAGTCAAGTTCTCCAAAACTGTCAAGGATCTTGTCAGTCTCAAGGATTCTGGGGCCCTGTGATTATCTATCTACCTTCATTCAGCACAGCATTTTTTTTTTTAAATTATTGATTTGAGGGAGAGGGAAACATAGATGAGAAACATGGATCGGCTTCCTCCTGCACGCCCCCTACTGGGGATAGAGCTGACAACCTGGACATGGGCCCTGACCTGGAATTGAGCTGGTGACCTTTTGGTGCATGGGATGATGCTCAACCAACTGAGCCACATGGGCCAGGGTTCAACACAGCATTTTTAAATGGAGAAAAAAAAAAGAGAGAGAGTGAGTCATTATTTTGCCAGGATGCCCTCAGTATTCTGTATATCCTTAGCATGCTGAGAGCCTAATAAGGGACAAAACTCGCAGAGCCATTAGAAATATTTTTAACATAAAAACTTCTCAAAATAAGGAATTACTATGAAGTCCATCAAAGAGAGTCAAAATAGCATCTAGGGAGAAATCCTGCACTAGCAGCAGTTGCCTGTTCTCATGATAGAAATCTTTGGATTGATTTTTGCCTCTTCAGAATCTGACATAAATAAAACATATACAGAAAAATAAAAATTTTCTTTCTACTAAGCTCACAAAGTAAATAAGCCAGCTCTGTGTAAACTTAACTGTGACTTTTGTTTTAATATTGTGAAGATGTCTGAGAGGCTTTGAAATTTTCTGCACATTTTTCAGAAAAGGTCAAGCCAGAAGACAGCAAGGTATTTAAAAAGGGTCTTTTTCCCCTTTCTTAAATTGCATCTTAAGACAATAGAAAGAACATGAAGTGTAGGAAAGCATGGGACTTGGTTGGAAAGTCTGTAAGGAGGAATCGCCAAAAGGTCAGAGGCCTCTGGGGGACCTTGCCAAAGGTGGCAGGCCCTGCCTTGACTTTTCCAAACAAGTCTGAGCCCCCAGGTGTTTTACTGGAATCTTTATATTTAGACTTCAAAACATCCTTGCTTAAAGGACACTAAAGATGCATGTGTCTTCTCAAGGATGCTTACTCTGCTGATAGTATCTAATAGTTAATTTTAGTTCAAGCTGTTGTTACAAAAAAAGCCTAAGGAGGCAGGCGAACAGGACTGTCTGGTTCCTTTAGCCAGGCAGTCCCTTAGCCTCTCTTTCACAGAAAAGTGTGTCAGGGTAATCATTCATCTGTTGCTCAGGGTCTGCTGGTCAGCCCAGGCAATGAAGTAGAAAAAGAAACTCCATCTTTGATGGCATAAGGACACACATGTAGCCAAAATCCATACAGGATAGGTGGCTGGGGACATGAAAAATTTGACCAGTGAGGGGACACATGGAGGTAAAATGTCAGACAGGGCACATGGCTCCCCAAAGTCATGGCACACCCTGAGGGACAGTCAGGGAATCACTTGGAACCACAAGAATGGGATACATGGACTGCCTACAGATGCCATGCCAGATGCTTTCCTATATCCCTTCTAACATGACAATGTAGCAGAAGCAACAGCTAAATTTGGAATTGTACAGAAAACACCATCTCCACAATTCTGCTTTGATGCAGAGATGTGTGAATGATCAGCAGTTCTGAAGCTTCTAATTTTCCTCAACTAACCAGCTGGAGCACCCCCCACCCCCAGAGCCAGGCAAGATTTCCATGAGCCCAGACAACAACCCTGCTTCTCTCCAAACCTTCCTCTAAATTATTGCTGATTACATTTAATGTAATCTCTCCATTCATAGAGAATTTGTAAAATATATATAAGAAGACAAAAGGAACAAAAATGAGGGTTGAAAAATATACAGAAAAATGGTGCCCTTACATCAGTGATTCCCAAAGTGGGCGCTACCGCCCCCTGGTGGGCGCTGCAGTGATCCAGGGGGGCAGTGATGGCCACAGGTGCATTTGTTTTAACTTTTTTTGTATTACCTTTCTATTCTGAGTTCAATAAATAGTTTCATAATTTCAAACTTCAATGTTTCTAATTTATACCTTTCTTTACTATATTTTACGAAAAAGGTAGAAACATTAATACATATATCTTTCTGTTTAATTGCTATTAAAATGTTAAAAAAATTAATTTCCAGGGGGTGCTGAGTAATATTTTTTCTGGAAAGGGATGAGGGTTGAAAAATATACAGAAAAATGGTGCCCTTACATAAATGAGTAAAAACATTTCTAATAAGTCAAAAACAGTAATGAAAATATTGCACCTAAACAGCAAAAGATCGAGAAAGTTACAAAACTTGATGAAGAATTGAGAAGACAAGCAAATTGGGGGGCAGGGGGAGAATGACGGGAAGTTTATGAAGAAGTAGAGAAAATAAAATACAGCATCAAAGATATGAAATCCACAAAATTTAAGTCAAGAAAACTTTCTTGAAATAAAAAATGCACCTGATATCATAGAATATAGTAAATTATAGATTAAAAGAGTATGCCAAGGGTCAGAAAATGCTGATACAGAATATTCAGCTCTAATTCATGTTCTAGCAAAGTCAGTGGCTTTCCACGAAAAGAAAGAACTTTTGGCCCTGGCCGGTTTGGCTCAGTGGATGGAGCGTCGGTCTGCAGACTGAAGGGTCCCAGGTTCGATTCTGGTCAGGGGCATGTGCCTTGGTTGCGGGCACATCCCCAGTGGGAGGTGTATGTGCGGGAGGCAGCTGATAGATGTTTCTTTCTCATCAATGTTTCTAACTCTCTATCCCTCTCCCTTCCTCTCTGTAAAAAATCAATAAAATATATTTTTTTTAAAAAAAGAAAGAACTTTTGGAAATCCAAGGGAGGAAAAGACACCATTTGCCTTCCAAAAATCAGAGCTGCCTCTCCGTTCTCACAGCAGTATTCATTTCTGGGAAAGAGCAGAACAAATGCACACAGCAACCTCACAAGAAAAATTTTCCTGGCCAAGCTGTCTTATAAGTTTAAAGACCACAACAAAAAGAATATATATCAAGCAATTGTGAGTCACCTGATCACTTTTTGAAAAATGTACTAGAAGAACTCAAAATGAAAGGAATAAATGGAGAGACTATGGTAAAAACTGCTTTCATGGAACACTGAATTCATTTCAATATAGGACATAGGCTAAAACTATTAGAGGACTTATGGTTACAGAGGAGTATTTTAATTTACAAGCTGTGGCACAGTAGAAATAGTAATGTAAAAAAGAAAAATTGGGATGGCAAAGTACAGAGAACACATAAAGAAGGAAAAGTGCCCGGCCGGCATGGCTCAGTGTTTGAGTGTTGACCTATAACCAGGAAGTCATGATTTGATTTCCAGTCAAGACACATGCCCAAGTTGCTGGCTTGATCCCCATTGTGGGGCGTGCAGGAGGCAGCCAATCAATGATTCTCTCTCATCATTGATGTTTCTATATCTCTCTCCCTCTCCCTTCCTCTCTGAAATGAATAAAAATATTTTTTTTAAAAAAAGAAGGATAAGTATGCTGTCATCTTCATCGTTTTATAACTTAAGACCAAAAGATATAGTCTAATGCTGATAAATCAAGTAATAGAGATACACTCAAAAATATAAAGATTAAATACAAAGAGAATAGTATTAATAACATTAAATCAGGTAAAATATGAACAAAAATCAGACAGTGGAGGGAACAGATGTATGAAGATGTCATATCATGCTAATTTTATCATCTTTCATAGTAGTCAACAAGTCATTACTGAAGAAATTAGAACTAAAATTATTATAGAAAGTAATGGTAATAAAGGTAACTACTTGAGCAACTAAAACCAAACTGCAATAGGGTACTTGAAGAATAAACACATGACACAAAATTTTTCAAAAAATATAAGTTTATGTCTACCAATATAGATTAAATGTGGAATGATAAATATGAAATCAATCCTAAGATCAGGGAAATGAGAAATGGGAATTGTTGGCAAGATTACATTCAACCAGTAATTTGATAAAAATTATGCCACCTATTAAAAAACTAATACATTCTTTTTAATGAGAAAATATAAATTATGAAGGATTGAACAGTCTGTAGTGCCTTTGTATGGTGCCATTTAGCTGGGTGGAACTAGTCAGGGGTGGGCAAACTTTTTGACTCGAGGGCCACAATGGGTTCTTAAACTGGACCGGAGGGCCGGAACAAAAGCATGGATGGAGTGTTTGTGTGAACTAATATAAATTCAAAGTAAACATCATTACATAAAAGGGTACGGTCTTTTTTTTTTTTTTTAGTTTTATTCATTTCAAACGGGCCGGATCCGGCCGGCGGGCTGTAGTTTGCCCACGGCTGAACTAGATACTTGGCTGAACAGTTCTCGGCAAAGCCTGGCCATAGGAACAATATGCATGAGATTGGTAAGGAGGAAGTGCATTGGTAGTGGTTGCACTCTGGAGCTAGACATAGGGCTCCAGTAAATGCTAGAGTTCACATGTTGTCACTATAGCTATCCTGGCTCGTTTCAATGACAGGGGGCTGTTGCTGAGCTTGTAGATCTTGCAGCCCCCACAGGAGTTTCTCTTTTAGCTTTTCCAAGTCCTAAATCAGGTGAATGTGCAGCTATAGTGCAAAAACTTGCCAGCTCTCTCGGCCTTGACTTTGAGATTGGAGGGGGTGAGAGGCAGTTTTCAGCTTATGCTCGAGAATTCCAGTGTATGTTTTCTCTCTCCCTTTTCACAGGCATGTTTTCTTCCTCATTATTGGCCTTGCTGATTTACAGTAACTTCAGGTTCAGAGGCAATGACCTTCTATAGACTTCTTCATCAGATTTCACAATTACAAAGGTCTAATGCATACAACAAACCCCGTATTCTTTGTCCTTCACAGTGGTTATGTGTCTCTGAATGAATCTTAACAGATACAAAAATAATGGTAACAAAAGAGGTTTCAGGGAAATGGAGCTCTAAAGATTGCTTCTCTGAATTGGTCCTGGAGTTTCTGGAATTGGTTCTCTGGTTTGATTAAATCAAAAGGCATTAATGACCCTTTTGCCAGGAACAGAGGAAACTGGTAGTCCATAGCCTGCAATGGAAAACAGTTACTCAAACTAGCACCTTCTGAACCTCTATTATTAGTTTCTATAGATGGTAGGGCTTAACATTTTAGAAAAAACTAGGGAGTTCAGTGAGGTTGATTAGTTGCTTCTAAGGGCACTAGAGAAGGAGGAGGCATGGATCTTAAAACTTGAGTCTTTAAATTTCAAGCTCAATTGTCTGAATGACCAGTCACTTTCTATGATTACCCTAATTACCCTAAAAACAAAACAAACAAACAAAAATAAAAACCCTCTTATTTCCTGTGGCTGAAGAGCTCAGATTTCTAAAAACAGGTCCCAAAACCTAAAATTGCAGGTGATTGAATTACAATGCACATTGATTTTTTTTGCGGTCACGAGGTCTGTTCTGCTAAAGTTGAAGCACTGATTAGGAAGCACTTGGACCCCAGATATCAGGGCAGGTTCATGGAAATTTCTCCCGAAGCTAGAAACCCTTGACACTGTAAATTTTACTCCCTACTTTTCCAATTAAAAAAATATTCTAATCTGAGAAGATTAGTTTCCCTTGTGGGAAGAAACTATTACAGCCCCTCCTGGGGCAGCTATCTTACTAACTAACCCTTCCCTTAACCTATCCCCACTATCCTTCTTTGTACAACCAGACAATTATTGGAAGGTACCAGGAGTTAAACTAAAAGTATGGCCACTGAGGAGCTACAAATTTTGCAAAAATAATGATAGGGTTTTGCCATTTTATGTCAACAGAAATCGGCAGGGAGGGGGCGGCATGTAGGAGAATGAATCCTAAGGATGCTGCCTCTGGGAGAACAAATATAATATTGGTCCAAGCTCAAATTATTAATATGGGCTCATGAAAGAGAGACTGCAAATTGAACATGTGACTGGGAGTAGCTCTAACATTTTACTGGATTGATTGACAGAACCCTGGGCCCAGTGGTGATCTACACAAAATAAAGTTAAACAGAACTTTCTTGGTAATTTGTAGAGCAACCGTTCTCAAAGTATAATTCACAGACACTTGGTCCCTATGAAACCTCTGCGAAGTTCACAGGATCAAAATTATCATAATAATCTAATATATTATTTATTTTTTTACTGTCTTGACATTTACACTGATGATGTAAAAAAGTTGTGGGTAGAACTGCTGACATCTTGCCATGAATTATAGCCATGGCACTAAACTGTGCAAACAGTCACTGTATTCTTTAATCCAGTGAATTTTTCAGTTATGTCCTTCATCTCCATAATTTCTATTTGGTATATTTTTAATGTTTTCTATTTGTTGTCGTTATCATTTTTTTCATGCGTTGTTTTCGGTTTTTGTTTGTTAATCCTCATTGAGGATATTGTTTTTTCCCATTGATTTTTAGAAGGAGTGGAAGGGAGGGGGAGAGACACGCAGAGAGAAACATCGATGTGAAAGAGACACATCAATTGGTTGCCTTCTCCACGCACCCAAAATTGGGGCAGAGGATCTAGCCTGCAACTGAGATATGTATGTGCCCTTGACAAGAATCCAACCCACCATTCTTCAGTCCGAGGGGCTATGCTCTATCCACTGAGCCAAACCAGCTAGTGCACATGCATTGTTCCCTTACTCTTGGTGAGCATCTTTATGAGAGTTCTTTTTCATTCTCTCTTATGTAAATCATATAACTCCATTTTATTACAGTTAGTTTCTAAAGATTTATCTTGTTCCTTCATTTGGAACATCTTTGCCTGATTCTTCCTTTTCCTTGCCTCTCTGTCTTGGTGTCTGCGCATTAGACAAAGCAGGCATTTACCCCAGGCTTCATGAACCAGCTTTGTACAGAAGACCCTCACCAAGCATCCTCGCCAGAGATTCTGGGGGCCTCTGCCAACTCTCTCTCTCTCTCCAGGGAGAAACAAGCAGCTGTGGTTTTTGTCTGCTCACTCTGTGCTGAGACAGGTGGGAAGCTATGGCATCTACCAGCCCAAGCCACTGTTTCCATTCTCCCCTCACCCCGGCTGCTAGACCATGCTGGATTTGTCAGAGCTTCAACACTGGCAAGACAGCTGTTCGTTTTTTGAGCAGCCTTAGAGAAGTAAAGGCTCTGGGCACACAGATCAATGCTTTCCCTCCCCAGAGGGAAGCTGAGGGCTGGGGTTTTGTCTACTCGCTCTGTACCGAGCAGAGCGAGGACCAATCGCCTCTACCAGCCCAAGTCACTGCCTCTCTTCTCTCCCAGTCAGCTAGACTATGCCCAACTCATCAGAGCTCCAAGATCAACAAGACAGAAGTCATTCTGAGGAGCCCCTTCAGAAAAGTTGGTGGACTGGACATACAGACCAATTCCTTCTCCCCCCTGGGTGAAGCTGGAAGCTGGCGGGGGGGGGGGGGGGGGGCAGGGGTCTCTTCCTAATCATATGACACTGCCTTGGATGCTGGTCTCCAGCAAGAGGATGTCCCAAATCTTCCTACAGGCTTTGGAGAGTCTGCTTTCCATCCTCCCAGGTACAGAAGTCCTTCAGCTAGTTTGTGATTTTTGACAAAGGGAATGTGTCCATGAATTATTGCCGAATCAGTGTGCTTTTGGGGTAAAAAGGGTACAGAGCTAACTGCCTTCCAGCTAATATTACTGAAATGTATATATATACATATACATATACATATACATATGCATATACATATACATATACATATACATATACATATATAGTTTAAAACATTAAAACAATTGTCTTCAAATCAGGAACAAAACAAGAATACCGGCTATTGGCTGAATTCTGTCCCCACAAAATTCCCATGTTGAAGTCCAAATCCCTAGTATATCAGAAGGTGTCTGTGTTTGGAGATATGGTCTTTAAAGAGGTGATTAAGTTGAAATGAGGTTAGTGGATGCACTTTAGTCTACTATGACTAGTGTGCTTATAAGAAGAGGAGATTAGGACACAGACACACAAAGGGAAAACCATGTGAAGATACTAGAAAAAGTCCATCTGCAAGTCAAGGAGAAAGGTCTTATAAGAAGCCCACCCTATGCACACCTTGATTCTGGACTTCTAGCTTCCAGATGTTTGTGTGTATGTAAGAAAATAAATTTCTGTTGTTTAAGCCACCCAGTCTGTGATATCTTGTTATAGCAGCCCAGCAAACTAATCCACCTATCATCACCACATCTATTCTACATGATGCCATACGTCCTAAACAGTGCAATAATGATAGATAGATAGATAGATAGATAGATAGATAGATAGATAGAATATAAGGATAAGAAAGTAAGAAATAAAATTGTCACTATTTAAATATTTTAATATTATATTCATATAAATTCAAAGGAATCTACTACTAAATTATAAAAATTAATAAGAATTTAAAAATCTGCAGAATACAGTCATTATGTAAAATTTTATTGTTTTTACCCAAACCACAAATAATTGGAAAAAATACTTTTAATCAGCATACCACTTATATAACAAAAAATAAATAAAATAGAACACATATTTTAAAGGTATTTCTAGAATTATTCAATACCAAGAAAGAAAATCAAATTACATGCAGAAATATATTGTGATCAGAGCTTGAAAGATCATATTATAAAAGCTTTAATTCTTCCAGATGAATATTGAGAATCAATCCAATTGCAAAAGTTTTTGTGGATCTTGACAAACTGATTTTCAAGATTCATATACATATGCAAATGGCCAAAAAGTAGCTCAAACACTGAAGAAGCTAAACAAGTGGAGTGGGAGGGGGTTACCTTTCCAGATATCAAACATTTCTTACAAAACTACACTAATTAAGATAGTTTAGTGTTGGTGAAAGAGAATCCACAGAGCAGGAATTGCAGGTCAGTGAGGAAGAGTAGAATGTTAGGTAAATATTGTTGAGCTACCTACTTATCTCATGAAAGAAAAAGAAAAGAAAAATAAATTGACCACTTTCTCACCACATTCACAAGGAGAGGCAATGGGAAAATACAAACCTTTAGTTTCAGAGTAGTATCATGTCCTCAAGGGCCTCCTATGAGTTACATTTCTAGAACTAAAAAAACAAAAACAAAAACATCCAAATTTCCCTTCTAAATTTCTTCTAAATCTAGATTGCTTTCACAACACTGACGATTCAAAGGTAAAGCAAATATAGAATATATTGAGATTTCTATTTGACTCTAGAAATTCATGAATAAAGAGGAGTTAATGATGAATATTCACTTAAAGGGCCAAAAGGGGGGATTAAAAAAACTGGAATGTAAAGACTAAGAATTTCGGGAACTGTCAGGAATTGACACTTAAAATCGTATGCATTGTGGTAGGCAGAATTCTAAGAAGCCCTCCAATGACCTTGGTCCTTATATTATCCCCTCCCCTTTAAGTGCGGGTAGAACCTATGAATATGATATCAGTCCTATGATTATGTTAGCAGTTACATACTAAAGCAGCTCATACTTGAAAACTACCCAAGAAAAGCACTCAGGTAAAATTGCTTCTCTCATTACTTGTTAACACATATCCACTCATCCCAGCCCTAATCTTAGATGTTCATTTGCAACTCAAGAGCCTTGTGTGTGCCAGAGAGAGAGAGAGAGAGAGAGAGAGAGAGAGAGAGAGAGAGAGAGAGAGAGCCTAGAGCTTCAGAAAAGTTAAAATCCTATTTTTGCCTTTGTTAAGATTTGGTGTTTTGGGGGGTATTAGTCCTCTGACCACCCAACTTTACAGTTTGCTGTAAAGGATTCCCCACAGACTTCAATTTCCCTTTCTTCCAGGATGAAGGGGGCAGGGGGTTGGTGGAACCAGCATTTTTATGTTCAGATGAAAGAATTTCCTCCCACTTTGTTTTCACTAATCTAAAGAAATCAACTTTCCCCTTTATCCTGAAGGACTCAATAAATTTAAAATTCCAAACCTGAGGTTCTATAATTTTATTCAATAAACACATGTTTTCCCATCAACTTTTTAGAGAGGTTAACTACGTATAACCTGAAATTTTGTAAGTTATGACTATCTTTTAAAGCCATTTTAAAATCTCAAGCTCTCTCAGCAAGAATTCACCACAATCTGTTCTCAGAAATCATCACAGGATAATAGCTTGAGAAGTGAATGAATTCATTAATAAATAAATACATGAATACATTAAAATAAATAAAGACAGCCAGCTGGGGAGTGACTGAGAGATGTCATGTAACAACTTTACACATACACAAGCACAAACAAAATAACCCACCAGTTTTGTTATTAAATTGCCTGGTGATGCAAATATAGAGTGTCCAAAATATTTGTACACACACTTTGAATAATTATAAAGGCAATGTTTATTAAAATACTAGAGGCCCGGTGCACAAAAATTTGTTCACTCAGGGGGGTCCCTCAGCCTGGCCTGTGCCCTCTCGCAGTCTGGGACCCCTCAGGGGGATGACCACCTGCTGGCTTATGCCCGGTCCCCGGGAGATCAGGCCTAAACTGGCAGTCAGACATCCGCCTGGCAGCCCGGGAGCCCTCGGGGGATGTCCACTTGCCAGTGGGGAGCAGGCCTAAGCTGCAGTCGGACATCCTTAGCGCTACTGAGGAGGCGGGAGAGGCTCTCACCACCACCACTGTACTGGCAGCCGTCAGCCTGGCTTGTGGCTGAGCAGAGCTCCCCCTGTGGGAGCGCCCTGACCACCAGGGGGGCAGCTCCTGCATTGAGCGTCTGCCCCCTGGTGGT
The DNA here is from genome assembly GCF_000147115.1 of Myotis lucifugus. Lineage (NCBI taxonomy): Eukaryota > Metazoa > Chordata > Mammalia > Chiroptera > Vespertilionidae > Myotis > Myotis lucifugus. The sequence goes on along the minus strand of NW_005871049.1, from coordinate 24,601,565 downwards.
CAGTGTGTGTCATAGTGACCAGTCATTCCCAGGCATTCTGCTGTTAGGGTCAATTTGCATATTACCCTTTTATTATATAGGAGTCCTGGCCAGCCTGGGTGAGGAGTTGATGGCTTGTTTGCAGGCTGGCCACGGCCCCCAGCCACCCAAGCTCCCAGTGGAGGCTGGCTGGAAGCAGGTATCTGGGATTTCTTTGTCTTCTATAATTGAAACTTTGTTGCCATGAGCAGAGGCCTCAGCCAGCTCAGGGCTGGTGGGAAGCTTGGCTTCCTCCATCTCCCGGGCAACCAAGCCTCCTGCTTGTTCCAGGTCCGTGTCTGCCGGCCGCCATCTTGGTTGAGTTAATTTGCATATAGTCGCTCTGATTGGCTGGTGGGCGTGGCTTGGGGCATAGCAAAGGTATGGTCAATTAGTATCTTTGTCTTTTATTAGTGTAGATATCCCATGTTTAAAATTGAGCTATTAAAGTGTGTATACATTTTGGGGGGACACCCGGTATTTTTGTTCCTTCTCTCCAACCTTCAATGTCTATGATGTTATCTATGCAAATCCAAGGTCTCTCAGTGTCTGCACAGTGCTTATGAAGATGCACCTCTCATACCTCCCACTTTCAAGATGGAAGCAATCTTTTTTTAGCTTCTCAGAAGATTGGCACTGTCAGGTCACAGGATCCCCCTTCCAGGTGACTGCCCACACAAAAGGAAACCACCTTGCCCGAGGTTGCACTCCCTTCCCAGGGCAGCCCTCAGATTGGTCTGTGGGCACAGGAAAGTGCTAGAAAGACCCAGACCCCAGACCTGAATTTGGGATCACTTTAAAAAGTTCTCTTATTGCCCGGCTGGTGTGGTTCAGTGGTTGAATATGGACCCATGAACCAGGAGGTCAGGGTTTGATTCCTGGTCAGGGCACATGCACCAGTTGTAGGCTCAATCCCCAGGAGGGAGTGTGCAGGAGGCAGCTGATCAATGATTTTCTCTCATCGTTGATGTTTCTCTTTCTACCTCTCCCTGAAATCAATAAAAATATATTAAAACAAAAAATAAATAAAAAGTTCTTATCCTCAGAGCTTCCTGAAGGATTGACTAATGCTTCCATAATGATTCTCTTGGCCCAGTCTGGCTTCCTTCTCTCCCCATCGGTTCTGAACCTGAGACCTCCCCTATCTTCACCCAAGCCAATCACTATCTCACAGTTGGCTTCCCAGGGAATCTCATAGGAGACTGCAGCAGTTTCTTAGCAGAGAAATGATATCTAATCCTAAGGCCTGCTCATCTTGGGTTTCCTGACTTTACTAACCCCTTCAAAAGCCATAAGGAAGTGAACAGGTTAATTAAGGCACATATGTAGACAAAGCATATTGTCTAGAAAGGCATTTTGTACTTATCCTAATCTGTTCTAGAGCATTGCTACACTCCATTGTTGTTGTTTATTTGTTTTAAAGACAGGTTCTGGGCTATTTATTCTCACTATTCTTTTCACATACTCCTGGGGCGGGGGAGGGAAAACCTCTTTGTAGCTAATTTCCCAATGAGAGAGGCATAAGCCCTTAAGTAACGTTTTTACCTGAAATCATTTTTTACTGTCTCTTTCTATCAAGACAACTTTTTAAACTTCTTGTGCCATAAAGCAGACATTGCCAACAGGGAAGAGAAATAATAGGATCCACTTAGGAAATCATTTTGATATTTCAAGCATACTCATTTGTCTTTGATGGCTTCCACAAATTACAAGGCGAAAAACAGATTGGTATTTTGAATTCTGAGAAGAAAGTATATTATGAAGGAGCTCAGAACAAGTCCCCCCAGAATATGCCACTTTGGCATGTGAGTACTTGAGCTGAAGATAATTAAGGCCCAAAAGACTCAGGAAGACCTTTATACCAGTCCCCTAACTGCCTAAAAGAATTAGATAGAAGTTCTGGTCCAGGAAGAAAAGATCATCAGAGAGAACCAGAAAGAGTAAGGGCTAGGTGTCATGGACTGGGGAGAGCTGGACAGGGTCCATTTGGTTCAAATGCCTCCCTGTGTACGATTTCCTATTCATGGCATGGCCAACATCTCTTTACCAAACACTGGTTCTTCTCATCTTTCTGCAAACTGTCTTTCCTTCAGTGGAGCCCCACACTCCCTCCTCCTTCTCCTTAGCTCGGGGTGGTATAGAAGCCTCAAGTGCCTGGCTGTCTTTGAACTTCTCATGTCTATGTGAGCCTCACAGACTGCAAAACTAAATTTGGCTTTCTTCTGTTATTCTTTCTTATGTCAATTTAATTTATCAACCAGCCAAAGGAACCTAGAAAAGTTGAGAACAAAATTTTCCTCCCTTGCAATTACAAAAAGGAAGCACCTTGCCCAGTCCTCATCAGTGCTAAACTCTCAAAGCAGATTCGAGCACATAAGAAGTCTTAATAGTACTTGTTAAATAAATAGCCAAATCACCAGATGACTAAGTGTATTCTTGAAACTTGAAAGCTAAGACTCCATTCATTCTCATTTGAAGTATGTTTTCCTCACCTTAACAAAATTAAGAATATTCTCGCCCTTATTTTTTGTCCTCACTTTCTGTGTGGTAGATAATAAGTGATAATGCCATATTCCACTAGAAAAGCACATATTTTGTCCTCTTCCGTTTAAAGCAGAGCTGGGGGTAGAAATCAATCTAGAATGAGAGACCATGGCTGTCATCCTGAAAATGAAATTCAAAGCACTTTTTTGAGACAATTGATTTACTAAGCACTAGTTTCTGTCACAATTTTTCTCCTACCCTTCCTTCTTTTATCATAACAATAGAAACAGTAACTTAGTGAAGAGACGGAAAAGACGCTCTTGTCCTCTTCCGTAGAAACATTTACTGTTTTTCTGTTGTAAGTCAGATACTGCATGGAAGATTCAAATCAGAATATCACACACCCCAGAAGCTGCTTGCAGGATTTCTCAGCCCTGCCCATCTCTCCTTCTCACAGACCTCCCTCTGCCATTACCCTGGCCCCTTTCCAGCTAGTCAGCATTCCCTTCAAAATCCAGTTAGATGATAAGGCTTCTGCTTAATTAGAAGATTTGGCTACACAAAATGCATGTGATTAGTGTCAGTACAATGTTTCCTCTTGGGAAAGGGAATGGTGGCAGTATTTTGGTAAAGCCTCCAATGGTGATCCCAATTGGCAGCCACGGTTGAGAAGTACTCTTTTTAAAGGAATAATGTGTTTTAAAGCAGTGTCTGTTGGGCACTGTGTCCTATTAACTGTAAATCACCTGGTTTATAATTCTAAAGGGAACTAACTTGCTTTGTTATGGAATCCAGAGCAGGTATATATAATATAATCAGGGTTGTCCTTCAGTTGTAAATAAGAATAGGTTCTGTTTATTTTGACATCTTTTTACAAATCCATTGTATTAGGGTGTGAATATTCTGAACCAGGCGCTTGCTTAAAGTTCTGACATTTTTATTGGTAAATGTAACATTTTTAAAAAATCTTATTTGCTTCCTCTACACTTTAACATCATATCATTATTGATTTTTTACAGAGAGGAAGGGAGAGGGATAGAGAGTTAGAAACATCAATCAGCTGCCTCTTGCACACCTCCTACTGGGGATGTGTCTGCAACCAAGGTACATGCTCTTGACCAGAATCAAAACTGGGACCCTTCAGTCCACAGGCCAATGCTCTATCCACTGAGCCAAACCAGTTAGGGCTAACTGAAGTATTTTAATGGTTGCAATAATTATTTGTATAGTTATGAACATGGTATTTTATTTAAGAAAGTAAACTTTGCATGTTTGCACTCTGAAAAAGAGAGGGGAATGATATAATGAAACAAATCAACAAGGAAGGAGCAAAATAGAGGCACTGAGACCAGCTCGAATCTCAACAGTAGAAAACATGAACGATGATGGTGATGGCAGCGGGGGAAAGGAGATGCTGACAAATTTCAGAGTTATCTGGGACAATCAAGAGAGCTCACCAATTGGCCACATACGCTGGATAAAGTGTACAAGGATGACACCAGGTTTCTGGCATGGGCAAGTAGATTTGTGGTATGTGGTCTTGAGAAAAGAAATAGCAGCCCTGTTACTGGTACCAAGCAGCTGGCCACGGTGTTCTGCTGAATATAAACAATTCCACAGCAGACAAGTTCATTCTGTGATCATGATGGTAGAAGACAAAAGCAAGACCCTCTGTAATTATGATAGAACACAAATAAAATAAGAACACCATGCTGATAAAGTTAATTCATATATCAGAACCCACAAAATGTAGGTTGCGCCGGTGGCCCAGCCCAAGTCACAAATCTAAACCTGTCAGCCTATTCTACTGGGAAACCCCTGTGAAGAAAACTTAACATCCACCACTAACAATTCTTCAAATCAGCTTTAGCTAACTGACCTTACCCTGCAAACACAACCTGCTGGCCTTGTGAGGAAATCCCCAGCCTCCTAGCCTGTCACACCCTGTTTCGCATTGCCTATTCTAACACTCCATAAAACTTGCTCAGGAAGAGTGATCCGCTGCTTGCGATGTACTGTGCTCCTCCAATCCATGGACGCTTTTCCCAAAAATGAAGGACATAAAACTCATTACTAAACTGTTTTGTCATCTGACAATGCAAACCACTAACATGACCACATATGACATTCTTCCAGCAAACACAAGCAACTATTGCTTCACTACCAACCACAGCCTTCACCCTGCTTCATTCCACTCCAACACATAAAAAGTATTAATATACCCAATTATAGGATAGTCCCCAATAAATACACTCAATTCAAAACAATTCCGTGAACTCGCCCCAAAAAGATCTAACACAAGCCCATCTTCTGTATCAATCCCTCCTGACACTCTCTCACTGAGATGCCCCATGTTCCCCGCGTGAGCAGGCACCTCTGCTGCAGCAAATGATAAACCCAACTTTATTTGACTATACCTGTCTCCTGGTGAATTTTGACAGGTGATATTGATTGAAAAAATATTGAAGAAAGATAGGACTATTTGAAGATAAGAGGGTAGCTTTGTTTTGTGCATGTTATGTGAAGTGGAAGGTACAGATTTTTGAGGATAATTAGATTTATTGATCTGGAACACAGAAAGAGTCTGTGCTGAGAAATCCATCTGTGAGTCAGCAGCACGGAGATGATAAGTGAAGCCAGAAGGAGTGGGACAGGTACGTTTATCTGGAGGAAATCTGTGCAGTGAGAGAATAGTTCCAATACAATTCTTTAGGAGATGGTGGAAGACAAGGCAATAACAGAAAAAAACAGGAATGACCAGCACTTAGGAGAAAAACACATCACTTAGGAGTGATATCACTGAAGATAAATAAGTACTTCAAGGAAAAGTAGTTAACCAAATCTGTATAATATTGTATCTTACATTTTTATTATTTTTTGTGTCCTACATAACCTAGCTCTTAAAACTATTTTATCATATAAGTGCTGTATGTACATATTTTTTAAAAAGTACGTACACATGTACTCTTTCTATTCTTTAAGTATAATTACTGTTAGTGGTATTATGTGTTTGAAAGTAATATTTTTCCTGGAACTTTTATGAATATGCAATACATATACTTTTGTCTTTACATAAATAAGATTATATTATACATAGTGTTTTGTACCTTGCTTTTTTATTTTAAAATGAATTTATGCACTGGTACAAGAACAGACATATAGATCAATGGAATAAAATAAAGAACCCAGAATCGATCCAAACCACTATGCTCAATTAATATTTGACAAAGGAGGCAAGAACATACAATGGAGTCAAGACAGTCTCTTCAATAAATAGTGTTGGGAAAATTGGACAGATACATGCAAAAAAAATGAAACTAGACCACCAACTTACACCATACACAAAAATAAACTCAAAATGGATAAAGGACTTAAACATAAGATGGGAAACCATAAAAATACTAGAGGAATCCACAGGCAGCAAAATCTCAGACATATGCCAAAGCAATTTCTTCACTGATACAGCTCCTAGGGCAATGGAAACTAAAGAGAAAATAAACAGATGGAACTACATCAAAATAAAAAGCTTTTGCACAACAAAAGAAACCATCAACAAAACAACAAAAAAGCCCACTGCATGGGAGAACATATTTGCCAATGTTATTACCTATAAGGGTTTAATCTCCAACATTTACAAAGAACTCATACAACTTAACAAAAGGAAGATAAACAACTCAATCAAAAAAAGGGCAACGGACCTAAATAGATACGTTTCAAAAAAAGACATAAGGAAGGCCAAGAGACATATGAAAATATGCTCAAAGTCACTAATCATCCGAGAGTGCAAATCAAAATGACAATGAGGTACCATCTCACACCTGTCAGAATGGCTATCATCAACAAACGACAAGTGCTGGTGAGGATGTGGAGAAAAAGCAACCCTCCTGCACTGCTGGTGGGAATGCAGACTGGTGCAGCCACTGTGGAGAACAGTATGGAGTTTCCTCAAAAAACTAAGAATGGAACTCCCATTTGACCCAGTGATCCCACTTCTAGGAATATATCCCAAGAAACCAGAAACACCAATCAGAAAGGATATATGCACCCCTATGTTCATAACAGCACAATTTACAATAGCTAAGATTTGGAAACAGCCTAAGTGCCCATCAGCAGATGAATAGATTAGAAAACTGTGGTACATCTACACTATGGAATACTACGCTGCGGTAAAAAAGAAGGAATTCTTACCATTTGCAACAGCATGGAACTGAAGAGCTTTATGCTAAGCAAAATAAGCCAGTCAGAGAAAGATAAATATCACATGATCTCACTCATTTGTGGAATACAATAAATAACATAAACTGATGAACATAACCAGATCCAGAGACAGAGAAGCATCAATCAGACTGTCCAACCTCAGAGGGAAAGTTGGGGAAGGTGGGGGTAAGGGGCAAAGATCAACCAAAGGACTTGTATGCATGCATATAAGCCTAACCAATGGACACAGACACCAGGGGGGTGAGGGCATGAGTGGGAGTGTGAGGGGGCAAGGGGAAATAAGGACACATATGTAATACCTTAATCAATAAAGAAAAACATTTAAAACAAGAATACATCTGCAGTGATAAGATTCTGTGGAAGAAAAAAGTTAATTTATGCATAATATGACTACATAAATATTCTTTTCAATGTATGTTTGATGCCTTATTGTACAGCATACCATACTACTATTGTGCTATTTTTTATTATTTCTCTATTATGGTCGTCTGGGTTGTTTCCAATTATACAAACAGGGCTGCAAGATCTTTGTACAGCTTGTGCAAGTACATTTAAAAGATAAATTCCTCAGACTGAAGTGTCTAGGTTAATAATTTTGTGTATCCAATTTTTAATAGTTACTCACTTAAAGATTAACATGAAGTAATATGCTCACAATAGGATATAAGTTGATATTGCCCAAAACCTCAGCAGGTACCAGGCACATTTTTCCTAACCTCAAAAGAAATTTCTTTCCCAGCCAGTGTTGCTCAGTGATTGAGCATCAATCTATGAACCAGGAGGTCACGGTTCAGTTCCCAGTCAGGGCTCAGGTCCAGATGGCCGGCGTGATCCCCAGTGGGAGGCGTGCAGGAGGCAGCTGATCAATGATTTTCTCTCATGGATGTTTCTATCTCTCCCTTTCTCTTTGAAATCAATTTTTTTAAACATGTTTTCTCTTAGTTACCTCAAGCTTGGCCCATTACCAGCAGACCCGACATTACTCATTATGTGCAGTTTTGGTTCCCCAATGCTTATTGCATTAGTTCAGTTTCCAGCCTGCTGAGACTGTGCCCAAAAGTTAGGAGTGGAGAGCATATTTTGACAGTATTTGGTGGTATTAAATCCGAAAATAGAAAAATGCCCCAAGCCTATCAATCATCCCTCCCTCCTCTTTCTGTCCACGCATTTCCCAAGGTAGCTCTATAAAAGGAAGCACAGCTCCATGGAAAATAAAGTCCCACTTTAGTCACCATGGAGTCAGGGACCGGTGACCTCAAAGGCAGATTTCTGGCAGGGGTTCTGTGGTTTTGGCCAAGCAGGACCTTTTCCCACACTGCCCCCGGCCCCATTCACACCTAATTCTGGGGAGGAACTCACCGCCACATAGGCTATCAGGTACAAGACCTAGGCAGAGAGCAGCTACGCTTGTCAGAGAAGTCTCGAATCCAGCCGCATAAAATATGAAAAGGAGAGAGGAGACTATTTCTGAACTAACATGTATTTTCAACTTAAAGCTCTCTCACCCCTGGTGAAGGCAGTGGAATGTCTTGGATTTACAGATCAGAGCAGCAGCTCCTCTCCGTCAGATGGGTGCTAGAAGGCAAGTGGGAAGAACAGAGCAGAAATGTCCTCCCACGGCTGTCACGCTGTGACCTAAAAACAGCCACGCTGCCTCAGCCTGGAATCCATGTCCCTGAAAGGGTCTCTCTCCGGGCAGATTGAAGGAGTGCATAAGAAAGGCATATCTCCATAACCTCTCCCTCCTGATGCTTTGCTGGTGTTTAGCTGCAGTTTATCTTTGTTTTTTACAGAGAAATAAAATACATTGTAAAATATTTGGATGAAACTGAACTTCAATTGATTTTAAGGATGAATTTCACCCTTAAAGACTAATGTGCAGACATGCATAAATATGCTACTGGTTTCAGTTTTTTAAAGATTAATTGGCAAGATTTATGAAAGATATGATGATTGTGATTTTTCTTAGAGTCAAAATTAAATGTAATTAAACTTTGTAATAGAATACAATTAAAATACTGTTGCTGGTGTTGTTCAGTGGTTAGAGTGTCGGCTTGCACACCAGAGGGGTGCAGGTTCAATCCCTAGCCCTGGTCGGGGTGTGTGTGGGAGGCAACCAATCCACGTGTCTCTCTCACACTGACTTCTCTCTCTCTTCTCTCTCTCTCTCTCTCTCCCTTTTGCTCCCTCCCTTTCACTCTCTCTAAAAAACAAAAATCAATGGGAAAAATATCCTCAGGTGAGGATTAACAACAAGAACAAAGATACTACTTTATACTCATGCTTTTTCACTACTGTCTTAGGACATGTTGTAGCTAACTCTGCATGTTATTCCCTCTTGTTCAGCCTGGAAAACTATTTATCCTCCAGGATCCAGCACAAGTGTCACCTACTCGGTGGTGCCTTTCCCCTACTCTCTCCTTTATTATCTCACGGTGTAATTATTTCTACTTAGGCACTCATCTCACTGAATGAAAATCATTTCTTCTTTTCTCTGTCACCACTGCCCCTCCACCCCCAGGCAGTGAGCTTAAGAGTGTAATTTGTGCCCTAGCTGGTTTGGCTCAGTGGATAGAGCATCAGCCTGCAGACTGAAGGATCCCAGGTTCGATTCCGGTCAAGGGCACATGCCAGGTGTTGCGGCCTAGATCCCTAGTAGGGAGTGTGCAGGAGGCAGCCGATCAATGATTCTCTCTCATCATTGATGTTTCTATCTCTCTGTCCCTCTCCCTTCCTCTCTGAAATCAATAAAAATATATTTTTTAAAAAACGAGTGTAATTTGTGGTATAGTCATTGTGTGTTTCCAGAACTTAATATGATGTTTGGAACATGGGTATTCCTATTTATAAAATAAATAAAGGAAAATGGAAGTCTTCTTCTAATGCTTCTGGTACATTAATTGGCACCGGAAATGACAAGGAAACTTACCTTAAGCAGTGCCTTCCCTGTTAAAGGGTCACCCGGAGGAAGGATAGCATAGAGAGCTCACAAAACGTGAAAACAGATGCCTGAATAAAAGTATCAGGAACATCAGTGGCTCTGGATACCTAGGAAGAACTTAGGAGGAAAGAAATTATTTCCATCTCCTGGATTCATCTGAGCACTAGCTCCAGTGATTTTTAGTGAGTTTCAACAAGTTGCTAGCAAGGTATATAAGGGTTCTAACAACCCTACCTTCCTTTTTCTTTGAATCATCTCTAAGCCTTACCGGCAATCAAAGATGTCTATATAAGAAGAAAAGCAGCATTTCTGCATAAGAGTTTGTCAGCAGCCCATTCAACTTGCTTTTTTGGGGTTATTCCCTGACAAGCACTCTCACTTACCAAAGTAGGAGAGTCAAGAACCTAAATGAATCGGGGGTGGAGGCCAGGAGTGGGGCACAGGGGCAGGCTATAAGGGGTCAACGGGAGAAAAAAAGGGATATACATAATACTTTCAACAATAAAGATTTTTTTTAAAAAAACTAAATGAAAGACATTTCTTGTTACAGTAAAATAGAGCAATTCACATCATTGCAAGTTCTACTTTACCTTGTACACATATAAAATATTTTATTTTTTCTCATGATTGTTAATCTTGTTTTTAGCCACACATACAAAATGAATCTCCTACATATATTATACGTATGTCAAGAAAGCTGAAATGTATTATTCCAAAATAGGATTATGCAGCAAGACAACAGCCACACTGACAGACTTGAGAGAAAACCTTAAAAGTTAATATTTTTCTTCCCACTAACAGATCAACAACCAATTTTGAAGAACTTAGTTGGCAGACATTTTGATAGTGTAGAGGATTAACTGCTACCTGGCATGAAAATTTAGCTGGAGTGAGAAAGAGGAGGAGGAGAGAAGGTCAGAAGAAATGATGTGGAGAAAATCATTTTACCTGGTATTGTGGGGAGGAAAGACAGAAAGAGAAGACAGTGAAGTGCTCATATGTGTCAATTTTTATGTTCTCTCTGAAATAGAGAGAGAAAAAGAGAGGGAGATAGGGAGGGAGAGAGAGAGAGAGAGAGAGAGAGAGAGAGAGAGAGAGAGAGACTTGTTATGAGATAAGACCAAGGAGAAGGAAGGCTCTAGGAAAGGCATCTCCACAAGCTGCTCATTCTAATAGGTGGGCACAGCCTCATCAAAATTAACTTGGCAGCACAGTGTTATCAGGTAGATGAAGGATGTTATGAACTGAACTGTGTCTCCTCAAATTCCATATTGAAGTCCCAACCCCCAATGTGACTGTGTGTAGAGATAGAACCTTTATGGAGACAGTTACCGTTAATTGTGCTATAAGGGTGGGGCCCTAATCCAATAGTACTGGTGTGCTTATAAGGAGATGAAGACTCACATGAGATCTCACACTCTCACATGTGCCCAGAGGAAAGGCCACATGAGGACACAGCGAGAAGGCACTTGTGTACAAGCCAGGAGGAGAGATCTCACCAGAAACCGAATTTGCCTGCACTCTGATCTTGGACTCCCAGTCTCCCGAAAAAAATATAAATGTTTCCTGAGAAAGAACAAAGTAGGTGGGATGTCAATACCAGATATCAAGCTGTATTACAAAGCCACTGTTCTCAAAACAGCCTAGTACTGGCACAAGAACAGACATATAGATCAATAGGATAGAATAGAGAACCCAGAAATCGACCCAAACCACTATGCTCAATTAATATTTGACAAAGGAGGCAAGAACATACAATGGAGTCAAACAGTCTCTTCAATAAATAGTGTTGGGAAAATTGGACAGATACATGCAAAAAAATGAAACTAGACCAACAACTTACACCATACACAAAAATAAACTCAAAATAGATAAAGGACTTAAACATAAGATGGGAAACCATAAAAATACTAGAGGAATCCACAGGCAGCAAAATCTCAGACATATGCCAAAGCAATTTCTTCACTGATACAGCTCCTAGGGCAATGGAAACTATAGAGAAAATAAACAAATGGGACTACATCAAAATAAAAAGCTTTTGCACAACAAAGGAAACCAACCAAACAACAAGAAAGCCCACTGCATGGGAGAACATATTTGCAAATATTATAACGGATAAAGGTTTAATCTCCAACATTTACAGGGAACTCATACAACTTAACAAAAGGAAGATAAACAACCCAATCAAAAAATGGGCAACGGACCTAAATAGATACTTTCCAAAAGAAGACAGAAGAAAGGCCAAGAGACATATGAAAACATGCTCAAAGTCACTAATCATCCGAGAGGTGCAAATCAAAATGACAATGAGGTATCATCTCACACCAGTCAGAATGGCTATCATCAACAAATCAAGAAATGACAAGTGCTGGTGAGGATGTGGAGAAAAAGCAACCCTCCTGCACTGCTGGTGGGAATGCAGACTGGTGCAGCCACTGTGGAGAACAGTATGGAGTTTCTTCAAAACACTAAAAATGGAACTCCCATTTGACCCAGTGATCCCACTTCTAGGAATATATCCCAAGAAACTAGAAACACCAATCAGAAAGGATATATGCACCCCTATGTTCATAGCAGCACAATTCACCATAGCTAAGATTTGGAAACAGCCTAAGTGCCCATCAGTAGATGAGTGGATTAAAAAACTGTGTTACATCGACACAATGGAATACTATGCTGTGGTAAAAAAGGAGTTCTTACCATTTGCAACAGCATGGATGGAACTGGAGAGTATTATGCTAAGTGAAATAAGCCAGTCAGGGAAAAATAAATATCACATGATCCCACTCATTTGTGGAATATAATAAACAACATAAACTGATGAACAAAAACAGATCCAGAGACAGAGAAGCATCAATCAGACCACCAAACCTCAGAGGGAAGGTAGGCGAGGGTGGGGGAAAGGGGGAGAGAGCAACCAAAGGACCTATATGCAAGCATATAGGCCTAACCAATGGACACAGACAACAGGGGGGTGAGGGCATGAGTGTGGGGGGGTAGTGGGTAACATGGGGATAAGGACACATATGTAATAACTTAATAAAAAAATTTTAAAAAATAAAAGCATAAATGTTTTTGTTTAAACCACCCAGTCCGGTATTTGATTACAGCAGCCCAAGTAGACGAATACAGAGGGCCTGAAGTTTAGCTTTCTTGAGTCATTTAGTTCCAGCTTTCAAGATATTTTGCTTGAAAAGAATTTATAATTTGGACAACGTTTGGTACAATGAGGTGCGCTACCCATTAGCTGGCAACAGTACGTTGGTCCTGGCCCCCAGAGAAAGGCAGAGCCTATTTATGTTACTGTAGTGGTTGGTCTCCATGAAAGGTAAGCAGGCCTTCTCCATTTTTCAAAACTAACCCTTTACTAAATCAAGTCGGCTTAAACATATGGCAGTCAAATCTATCATTGCATAGAAAATGCCTTTCAGTTAATTAAAATCCTAAATAAAAATTGGTGCCCTTCTCACCAAACTTTTGTTGGTGGTTCTCATTGTTTTCCACTTCTTCTCTATCTAGTTCAGAGAGGCACTTGGCACTTTTTTTTTTTTTACATGCTTCAGTTCTGAGGTCAAGACTTTAAAAAATAAGACCAATCTTCAGAGATTTCTTTAGGAGTCAACTCCTCCAGGCTTTATTTCCTGCTGCAGACTGTGAGTCAAGCTCAATTTCTTCCCTTTTCATCTATCGGAGGACAAACTACCAAAGGAAAAAAGAAAATAACTTTTCTCCTGTTGTTTTTACCTTCCACCGAGGAGGGAGGCAGATAGAGGTGAAGGGAAAGGAAGAAAACAAGCTCCCTGGTTCTGCTTCAGTATTGAGAGGTCAAAGAATCTAATGCGAATCTCCCACAACTTAAAATGACTCCCAAGCTCCCAGGCAGCTTAGTGTTATTTTTTTTTTATTCAATACTAGAGGCTCGGTGCACAAAATTCATGCACTCAGGGGGTCCCTCAAACCAGCCTGTGCCCTCTCACAGTCAGGGAGCCTTTGGGGGATGTCCGACTGCCGGCATAGGCCTGCTCCCCACCTAAGCCATCAGTCGGACATCTTTAGTGCTGCTGCAGTGGCGGGAGAAGCCACCGCTGCTGCACCCACCAGCCATGAGCCCAGCTTCTGGCTGAGTGGCGCTCCGCTTGTGGGAGCGCACTGACCACCAGGGGCAGCTTCTTTGTTGAGCATCTGCCCCCTGGTGGTCAGTGTGCATCATAGTGACCAGTCATTTCACCGTTTGGTCGATTTGCATATTAGCCTTTTATTATATAGGATTCCAATTCACCTGAGTCTTAGTAGAGTTTTCTATTATTAAAACAATAGCAGCAGCACTGTTTCCCTCTGATTGAGCCACACAAGTTGTGATCATCAAAGCTGGTAAATGCACTGACTTGAAATTTTTCTTTGTTTCTTAGACATTTATTTATAACTAGGTGGTAAGCTTGTTGCAGAGGGAATACATCTTTGCTTGGGTTAAACTCCTCTGCATACTATAGTACAGGGTACACACTGGGTGATTTCAATAGCTCCCCAGACACGTGTGCAAATGAACATGGGGTTAAGGCTGTAGTTCCTATTAATGCCATATTCGAGATACTTATGTCATAAAAGTGAGTTTTTAATAAAATTGAATATACCTACTTAGTGAAAAAAATAGATGCTATTGTAGAAATGCCCATAAAAAGTGTAGTTAATATGGGACAGTTTTCTGTTATATTTCATACATGTAATTTCTTTTTGTTCCTGGTTTTACTGAATATAACAAAACATGGGCACGCAAGATGTTGATATTTTTATTTTTGAAATTACTTATCTGTATTAAAATGGCAAGAATGGATGGGCATTGATATCTAAGAAGACACACCCATCCCATTCTCTAAGCTCATCAATTTATTAACTGATCACATAAAAATAATTAACAATGCAATGAAAATGGCAAGCTTCGCTTTCTGAATAGTAGCAGAGCAGTGATTGCATGAGAATGCAGTAGGGAGGTCTTCCGACCTCAGTAGTGATCACTGAAGTCTTGTGAAATTCCTGGAGATTTCGTATAATTGATCAGGACAGCTATTATTTGTGCATTAGATAAATCCAACTTAATTATAGCCACAACTCAATAATTGCTTCAGTGCCTTTTCATACATTAGGACGTTTTAAGTCTCAAAAAATAAATAAGTAAATAAAACCCCAAAAACCAGGTCACTTGAAATTTTAGTTGGTAGGTTCAGTACAAATCTTGCTTCATCCTTGATTTTATCAGAAGTCATACTTTCATGTGTTATATCAAGTCATCAACAGACCCCTCCTTTGTATCATTAGTCTATGAAGTCCTTATTGTCCCTGCTTGTGCTGTTATATTCTTAAAATTCTTAAGAGGCTCTGGACTGATGCAAATATCAGCTCTGCAATTTGCTGTCTTAGTAATTGATCACTGTGAGGGGCAGTTTACTCCATAATTCAGAAATGATAGGTCTTATACCATAGCACTGTTACAAGCATTAAGTAAGATAGTATCTATAAAATTAAGACTTAGCATGGTGCCGGGAATATAATTTTAAATGCTTAATAAATAGTACCTATAATTAGATCATAAAGTGAAAATTGGAAGAAAACAAGGAAAATAATCACAAGCTAAACCTTATACTTTTGAACTGATTATGATTCTTTATAATAAAGTTAGTTAATATTTAACCAATTAATGTGAATATTCTGTCTCGCACTATATCTAGACTTTAAAAGATAGTCTTTTATAATTGCTGTAATTTTCTGGTGGAAATGACAATTTCTTAAGACAACAAACACACTGGACAGCATTTTTATCTTATAAGCTAAATATCATTCTTACAAAATAAAATACCTACTTAATTCTTTCAACATTTTTAGCCATTTATCCATTGACGAAAATCTTAAATAAAAATTTAAAAAATAAAAACTAAAAATGAAAATGAAAAATACTAAAAATGTACTTGTCTCTGGCCAAGCAAATATATTTCATTTTATAAATAAAAGGCGTGCACATGTCTGGTTTGTATTTATTTTAAGTCCTTTAGTAGATGTGGAAAACATGCATATTTTTCAGTGTTCAGTAATTGCCTGCTAGGTTTTGTCACTGAATGCAAACTTTGATTCAGTTCCTGTTGAGAAGTTAGCTTAAGTAATTATTGTGAATAAGAAAAGTTACAATAAACAACTTGCCAATTATACCTTGAAATGTTTTGTTCTAAATTGCATATTTCATTTAAGTATATCAATAATAATATTCTCTCCTATTAAGCCTAACCATTTACAGGATTTCAGTTTTTACTTAAGAAATACACAATTAATCAATGCATTTTCATTAACAACCCCGGCGGGAAGCCTCTGGCCTGGGAACCAGGGCCCCGTTATTGACAGCTATCCTAGTAAAAGATATGGTATTAGCCTGGTTTCCTCAATCTAGGAAATGAGGAAAACTCACAATGAGTTGCCAGTGTTCTTATAGTATTTCAAACTAAGTAGTTTGATTGTGTAGATTTAAGTTACATATAGAAACATCCTCATAGTCTAGCTGCTTCATTGACCAGTGTGCTAGGCCCTAGCCCCAAACAGCTATATAGATTTAAATGAATTGAAATTAACTAAACTTTAAATGCAATTCCTCAGTCCCACTGGCCACACTTAAAATGCTCAATATCCCCATGGCGCTAGTGGCTACATATTAGAAAATGCCAATAGAGGTCAAGTCCACCGCAGCAGAAAGTTCCATTGGGCAGCATTGGTCTAGAGCAGTGATGGCGAACCTATGACACGCGTGTCAGAGGTGACACGCAAACTCATTTTTTTGGTTGATTTTTCTTTGTTAAATGGCATTTAAATACATAAAATAAATATCAAAAATATAAATCTTTGTTTTACTATGGTTGCAAATATCAAAAAATTTCTATATGTGACATGGCACCAGAGTTAAGTTAGGGTTTTTCAAAATGCTGACACGCCGAGCTCAAAAGGTTCGCCATCACTGCTCTAGAGTTTCCATTTTCTGTAGTAATAAAAACGAAAGCAAAAAAGAATTACTGAAAAAAACATGAAGAGTAAATATTCATTTCCCCCCTCATTTTTATTCTTTTGTGTGTGTTTTTTGTCTTTTCCTCTATTTGCTCCTCAAATCAGTATCAAACAATATGATTTCAGTTTCAAAATAGACTAAAATAATTTATAATGATGTAAAAGTTAATCTAGAAAAACAAATTAAATCTTACATTTCCTGAGAAATTTAGAGAACAATATTTTTAAAAAAGCACATTTTAAACACTCTGTGTTGGATGAATATTTATAAATGTAACTCCAAAATAAAGATCTATTCATCAGTAAATTAGGCAAAATTAGGAGACAAACTTCATTTTGATTTTCAGTACTATTTGTTAGAGAGGATTACCCACCCTTTTCTATATTTTCAAGGTACACTTCAGAGTCTTTTTCCATACTTAACTTTCTTAAGAAAAGTTGCAATCCTGATACTCTCTGGGCCCTTTTGCTAGAAGTAGGGGTCACTGAGCCCCAAGAGCAGAACACTCTGCTCCCACTTCTAGTGACCAGTCTGTGCTCAGGTACAACGGGTTCCTTTGGCCTCACCTGCACCGTCAGTCCATGCACATCATGCTCTCCCAGTGCCATTTTCTCTCCAGGACAAGGCTTTTTCTATTCTCCTTCAAGTTTAGACCATCTTTCAAGAGTGAACTGACTTCAATTCAGAGAAAAGGGATCTCACTTTGATCTAGGAACAGTCTACAGATAAGCTTTTATCTGGAAGTCCTGCATTGATTCAACTATGTTAAAAATTGGTTTAACTATTAGCTCTATACCATTGGTTCCATTCACCCGAAACTGGGAGAGGAGAAAAGCCTTTAGTGAACTAAAAGTACAATATACAATAGTGTTTCTTAACCATTTTTTTCACTACTGGCCCCATAAAAATCTTTTCCAAATACTATTTCCTAACCCCTCATCATGAAATTTTAATACCTCAGATACACTGTAAATCTAATTACTGTACATGTACCTGTACTTTGTACATAAAAAGAGTAAGAAAATTTCACTTTCCAAAAATCAAATTTTACTGCCTTGGAGACAATATTTTAACCTTTGATAATACCTGATAATCAGGAATTGAAATATCAGAAATAGATACTATTTTCAAGATCCTTAACCTATGTTGCAGTGCACTGTCATGTACACTTCAAAGCTTATAAGTTGAAGATGAGGAATTATCTTTTCTGTCTGCATACATCATAATTTGCGTACATTAGAAGTTTAGTAAAGAAATAGCCTCTTCGGGCTTTCTGAGAAGTCACAGTGTCTGAAGTCACAGAACCTTGACCTTTGATATCTTATGTCATTCTACTCCATCATTTTCAATGTCACTGCTTACAGGCAGGCGAGTATTGTGAAAGAACAATAGACAAGGACCTCTAGCCGGTTTGGTTCAGTGAATAAAGCATCAGCCTATGGACTGAAGAGTCCCGGGTTCCATTCAGGTCAAGGGCCCAAGCCCAGGTTGTGGGCTCTATCCTCAATAAGGGGCGTGCAGGAGGCAGACAATGATTCTCTCTTATCACTGATGTTTCTCTCTTTCTTTCCTTCTCCCTTCCTCTCTGAAATCAATAAAAAATATGTATATTTTTTAAAAAAAGAATAATAGACAAGGACATAGGAGCAGGGGATGGAAGAAATGGAGAAAGATGCCTACAGATAATAGCTTAGAGCACATGTAAAAATTTTTCTAACAGCCATTCATTCAAACCCATTGGCCAAGAGCTTATCCATGTCTTTTTATGAAACCTCTTGAACTTATTCCCCACCTTCAATTATTCAAATGACCCACCACTTGCTAAGAAAATAATATTCAAATATTGAGCACTGAGTTCAATGTGAGACAATCTGTCATAGTTTAAGGAAATAATTGCTAAAGATTTATGACAACCTATATTCCATTCAGTCAAGACATCCCATTCCTATTGTCACCGGAAAGTGACCTGGCTGAGGTGGGTCTGCTCCAGTATGGTCTGGAATGTGTAAACCACTTGCTCCCAAGTGTCCTTGGTTAGGGAAGATAAGCTATTGCGATTTATTAGGTGGCTATAACTTGCTTGGCAGTTGTCTAGCCATTTGCCTCAAGTTTCCTCATTCAAGCTAGAGAATTTTCCCAGCTTCTTACTAACCTGCTTCAATATTATTTGATACATCAATAAATCTTTACCATTAAGACAATATATAAGGGCCTGGTCAGAGTGGCTCAGTTGGTTGAGTGTCATCCTGTGCACTGAAAGGTTGCCAGTTGGATCCCCAATTGGGGCACAAACATAAGGCAACTGATCGATGTTTCTCTCTCACATTGAGCTAAAGCCTGACATCAATTGCATAGAAAAGTGTTCCTCCGGACCACCTCACACTCTTGTATATGTTTAGAGGTTACTGCCATCCTTGCTGAGTGTGAGAATGGCCTATAAATAGGGTCAAGATGGGATATGAATGGCCAGTGATACATGTCAATCATCTGATCTGAGGTGAAATGAAAATATAATTTCTTAACACAGACTGTGCTTTTAAACCCAAAGATGGAATCTTTACTTTTTCACATCTCTCATTTTGTCTTTCTTCATCGCAAATATGTGAGTATGTAAATCAGGAGATCACTAAAGAAGAAAGAAGACAGCTTTTCATTATTTATTTAGACAGAACATACAGTACTTGAACTCTGTGGGGTGCACAAGGGGTTTCCATGGAAACCATCCTATATGAAAGGATGCCTGACGAGGCCACAGATTGCGGCAGCCATCACCAGCCATGGTAACATTTGCAAATTCAAGCAACTAAACTTTAAAAGTGAGTTGCATGATAAATGGGCTTTACCTCTCCTCTCCTCTCACTGCTCTGGAAATCTAAGATCAAGCAAAAGTCATTCATATGTGTTTTAGTGAATTTCTACAGATTCTAAGGTGACTTTTAGTTTTGCTTTTGGTTTTTCTACGTTTGTTTCCATCAACTTAAACTCTAGTATGGATTTTTTTAAAACCACAGTTGATAAGTTCCAGCCACTTTATAAAACAGATATTAATATTTGTGGTTCCAGTAATCAGAAACCACACTTCTAGAAATTCATTTGTATGTAGAAAATAGATAAAAGGATTACAATGGATAGAGCTGCCCGTTTGTTTCTCCCTTCTACAATAACTAGAAATTGTGTTTCTTTTCACATATTATAAGTTTAAACCACAGAAATTACTTTTCAAAGGCTCCTTTGAAAATTCCTTATCTAAGTGTATCTTGCAAATATTCCCCTCCATGCTCCGTTTTTTGTTTGTTTGTTTGTCTTTTAATTTCTAGGTGTGATTCCAGTATTGCATACCTACCATTTGTTGTTTTTCAAAGTGACAAGTATTGAATATATTCTTCAAAATATAAAGCTGAGAGATTGATTTGGTGTTAAACAGATGAATGTCTGAGTCAAGGGAAGAAGGAATAACTATCAGTGAGAGGGAGGAAGCAGATGGTAAATTTCTTTGGTCATTGTCAACCCATTTAAAATATCAAATTCAAAAAGATAACCCTAGAAAACTGAAAAGTAGGTTAATTCTTTCTTTTAACCACCACTACCTCCTTCTCCTCTCTGAGCATAAGAGAAAAGTAATATGCAATCCTTGTTTTTCTATTTTATTTTGTTGTGAATCAGGTTTCTGAGGCTTAAGCAACTGGAAGCATGGAGTTGTCATCAACTGAAAATGCAGAAACGGCAGTGGAGCCAGCTCGGAGTAGAAGTTAAAGCTCAGGTTTGAACATGTGAAGATATTGTAGTCATCCAAGTAAAGATGTCAAGTTGCCCGCGGATTTCAGAGTCTACAAAGTCTGGAAAAGAGATGAGTGTATTTAGAGAACAGAAATGCACCAAGCACACAGCCCTGTGGGACCACTGCATGGAGTCAGAGAAAGAGAGCAAACCGGAAAAAGAGACTGAGAAGGAGGCACTTCCCTGCACAACTTAGGGAGACACCATTTGTATTTTTGTTTCAGTAAACGACATCTCTTGGAATCATGCAATTAGCGGCCCATACGAGAAAGTGTGATGTGAGGTAGAATAAACAAGAGAGTTTGGTATCCTAGAAGCCAAGTAGAAAAAGTGTCCAGGGTAGAAAATGATCACCCATGAAAGGAAGTATGATGAAGCCTGAGATTGGACCATCATAGTGTGCATTGTAGAGGTCACTGATGACTGACAAGAGCAGTGTTCACTGATCCATGGGGGCAAAAGACTGAAGAGAATAAGCTCAAGAGAAATGGGAGAACATGAATGGAGATTGGGATTATAGATCAAAATTTTTTTCTTAATATATATTTTTATTGATTTCAGAGAGGAAGGGAGAGGGAAAGACAGAAAGAAACATCAATAATGAGAGAGAATCATTGATTGGCTGCCTCTGCATGCCCCCCCCACCCCCCCCGGGGATCAAGCCCGGGACCCTGGCATGTGCCCTTGACTGGAATCGAACCCGGGACCCTTCAATCCACAGGCAGACGCTCTATCCACTGAGTCAAACCGGATAGGACTATAGCTCAATTTTAAAGTAGGTTTTTAATTTATTTTGTTTTTGCAAAAGAGAGCAGAGAAATAGGGCAGTAGCTGGTAAAGTGGGCCAAAATAATTTTTTTTTTAAATTATAGGATGGAAGAAATAACAGCAATTTCTCCAGGAAGGGAAGACTGATGACAAAAATGAGGAGAGGGGAGAATCACTAGAGTGATGTCTGTGAGTAAGCAAATGTGGTGCACAAGTGAAGCAACAAGTTTTAACTGATAGCACTATCTAAAGAAGACAGCCATGGGATCCTGGAGAAGAAGCGGGTCGGTCAGTAGATGGACATGGTGAGGGGAGTCTGAATGCTTTCTGAGGTGTCACAGACTGGGTTGTCTTGAAGCAAAGCTGAGATGGAGTTTGAAATATTGAATATTTATTAGGGACCTACACAGATGGAAAAGAGAGGGAGGAGGCAGGATTCAGTGGAAGAACAATTCAAACTACAATGAATGCATGACAAAGTCTTAACCAACCCCAAATAGAGCTCTGGTGCCTTTATGCCACCACCACCCCCAATCCCTCCTAAACAGACATTGGATTTGAGCTTCCTCTGGAGGGGTGTGCTCTTGGGCTCTTGCTCATGAGGGACTTGGCAGGAGCAGATTGCAGAATACACCTCCTGACAGCTAGCTCTCCCAGCAGGGAGGGTCACGGCTCTGTCCTTGAAGGGGGATGTGGGTGTTACATCTCTATGTTTTCCTGTACAAAGAGGCAAATAAAATTGGTACTTGGGAGTGAAGGACAGTGAAATCAGGGGTGGGAAAGTGCAGGGCTCAAAGATAGAGGAGTGGTATGAAATTGTCACCTAGGGTGACAGATCAGTGAATATACTCTCTGTACAGCTTCATGGGTGCATTTTAGGTTTAACAGTTATAAATCCCAAGTGATGCTACAGAAAAACTGGAGAAGAATCAAGCAACGCTTAGAAAGATGGAGTTACATTTATTATTATTATGCGTGGGCCCAGAGGAAAATGTCTCTCAAATTCTGGGCGAAATCACACAGGAAGTTTCCTGTATTTATACTATTTTACCTTCTTTGTCTCCCAAATATGGGGGTTTTCCGGTCCCCTTTGCAAGTTCTTAAAGGGCCCTATGTGCTGGGGCTTTGAGACCTCGACCAAAGGCTTGGCCTGATGCCAGCACTGATAACTTCGCCTGGAGAAGGTTTAATGGCCTCTCTGAAATGGGAGTAGTCTTATTTTCCTTATTATTTAAGCCAGCAAGCACTTACAGAAGCCAGAAATAGAGGGTTAAAATTTCAAACAGCAGTTTTTATATAAGATGGATGCTTCAGTGACATCAGACAGTATGGAGGTTTGGTTTTCTCCCATCACGTTTGCCTGCATATGTATAGAGGCAGGAACAGAGTGAGAGAGAGGAACTGAGAAATCAAACAGTTAAAAGGGCGCCAAATCATTGAGGGACTTGCAGGCCATTTAAGGACTTTGCCTTTTTATTCTGAACAAGATGAGAAGCCATTTTAGGTTATTTGAATCCTATTGATTTTGAAAAATAATACACATATAGGAAATTGCATAGAACATGAATGTGCAGCTCAATATATTTTCAGAAAGTGATCACCCATATAACTCTATCCAGGCCAAGGAAGGGAGCAAATCCCGCACCTGCAAAAACTTTCCCCTTACCCTCTCTCAATTGTTATTATCTTCCTCACTTTTAATGGTATTAACATTATAAATGTTACTGACATTTATGCTAATTTATTTCTTAGTGATTTCTTTTTTTATTCTTGTGCCATCGAAGCTTGTATCCCTAAAAACTAAAGATTAGTTTTATCTTTTTCTCTTTTTAAGCTTTTTATAAATGGAATCAAACAATATATACTTTTTGTGGCTGGCACTTTTGTTCTACATTATGGTTTTGAGATTCATTCATGTTGTTGTATTCTAAGTTCAGCCAACCACAGGATTAGACCTGGGTTTGGTTTTCAGGCATGTTAACCCTGTAACTACAGGAGATAATTTTGTGGAGGGAGTTGTTTTTGTTTGTGTTTATTTCAGGATAATACAGACGTTCTCTGGGTCGTTACCCAGGTTGTGAGATTGGAATTTAAAGCCCTTGATGGGGAAAATAAGACATTGGGGGTGGGGGGGGGTAGCAGTCTGAATCTGTGCCACTAACCTGCCTTCTAACGCACACTCTTGCTTGCCAATAATTAACTCCGTTTGTGAAAGAATGTAGGAGGCTAGCAGCCCGACTCAGTACCTAGTTAATCAGTATCCCTAATGCATATTCCTGTTAGCCTATAATCAAGTCACTGCCCCTTCCTTGATTATCTGGTCTTATAAGACCTATTTACCTAAATACTCCATTTTACAGAGGCCATAAACCATACACAACCCCCGGAGGGGGTTATCAGCGCTGGCACCAGGCCAGGCCTTTAAGTGTGGTCTCACGTCCCCCATCCCGACACATGGGGCTTTTTGCAAAGCCCACAAAAGGTCTGGAAGTCTGATCCATATTTGGGGGACTAAGAAACCAAAGGGTATAAAGGGAAAGCTGCCTCCATATTCAGGGGCTCAGGATTTGGAAACAGGCTCCCCTGAGTCACTGTACTAGTACATGTGAAACATCTGAAAATAAATGGGTTTATCCTGAATCTCCAAGTACTCCTGTGTATTTTTTGGTCGCCTGGTAAATTCTGTAACACCCTGAGCTCATCTTCTCCTTTCTCCAAACTCTCCAGGACACTTAAAGCCACTGACCCAATGGGAAGTCTTTATTCTTCATCCCCACAATCATGTTTTATGGCAGCAACTACTTGATCACTTACTTTGTCTTCTGTAGACACTAGCTGTTTAGTTACTGCATACCATGGGCTACTTGTGTTTTATTTACCATGACAATAGAGTCAGTGATACCTTTAAATCTAATTGGATACAGATTCATGTCTTTAAAACTCCATTGCTTTTTTTCTCTAACACACTTCCATTACCAAAAACTCTACCAATCAAGGTTCAATCAGGAAAATAGAACCATTAAACGTATTATGTGAATAAAAAGGTTACTATAGGCATTAGAACAGTGGTTCTCAACCTTTCTAATGCCACGACCCTTTAATACAGTTCCTCATGTTGTGGTGACCCCCAACCATAAAATTATTTTCGTTGCTACTTCATAACTGTAATTTTGCTACTGTAAACCGTATGTAATTATATATGTGTTTTCCGATGGTCCTAGGTGACCCCTGTGAAAGGGTCGTTCGACCCCCAAAGGGGTCGCGACCCACAGGTTGAGAACCGCTGCATTAGAACATACACAAATGTAGGAGGAGTTGGAAAAGGGAAGACAGAAGGAGGAGAGTTGAGAAATAACAGCGAGTTGCTAACATGACAGTGAGTGGGGAGGTAGGAGCATGCAGGACAATGCAAGTTGTGTATGTCTGGCCACAAAAATGGGAACATAATGAGAGGATTTGTGGAGAGTCCCGTGGAAGCTGCCACCTCTGAGGAAACTGCAATAAAGCACTTGGTACTCAGCAGGGCCAAGAGCTGGAAGAGCTGGAAGCTGGGGCCTACCTCTTGTGTCTGTCTGTCACTGTATCTGAAACCAGGAGCTTTCAAGAGTACTTACTTCTCCTTTACGACAACATTTGTAATCTTGCAGGAGTGCCCCCCTTTCAACTCTAATCCAGAACCATACAAAACAGAAATGATCCTCGAAAATATACTCCCCAGGCTTAGACAGACATGGGAGTACCAAGCTGACCAGTTCTGCATATTGTTGATGTTATGACTCATTTTCATGTATTAAACCACCCTTGCATTCCTGGAGATCCTACTTGGCAGTGTTACAGTATCCTTTTTCCTTTTTTTTAATATTTGCTGAATTCATGTTGCTAATATACTTTGTGAATAGTATTTTTGTACCTATATTTATAAGTGAGATCTGCCTGTAATTTTTCTTTTCTTTTTTTGTAATGCCCTTATCAGACTTTGGCATCAAGTTCATGTTGGCCTCATAAAATTAGGTTGCATTGTTTCTTATTTTCCTATTTCCTGGTAAAATTTATGTGAAATTACCTTTTTCCCCTCCAAAAATATCTAGTAAAATTGACTAGCAAAATTATCTAGGCCTGGAGTCTTCTCTGTAGAAAGCTAGATTCTTTTTTATATGGATTCTAATTAATAGCTAAAGAACAATTCTAATATTTTATTTTTCCTGTGTCTATTATTATGTTTATTTTTCTAGAAATTGCCTACTTCCACATCTACATTTTTAAATGTATTGGCATAGCGTTGTTCATAATATTCTTTTATTTTCCTAATATTAGCATTATGGTTATTTTAACTGTATGAATATAATGTTTAAGCAAATTTCTCCATAATATCATCATCATAAATTTCAAAAAGTAGAAACACTAGGACCAAAGGCTAGTGAAAGACTCCTTGTACATTTTACTAAATTTAACATTTATTAAGTTTGGTACTACAAATGGTATAAAACAAAGCACATTTTTTTTGTAACCTCAGCCATATTTATAATAATCATGTTCCTTTTTATCTATTTTTTGTCTATTTGATATACTGAAAAGAATATTCTTCTACTTAATTTTATTTGCATTTCTTTAAATTTATTTGAAGGCTGAGCATTCTTTTTCTAAATTTTTATTGGTCGTATATATTTCTTTGTGAATTGATTGTCCACATCCTATGAGTTACATTTTGATTTAAGCCTAAACTGGTAAAATCTACAAACAACAAAAAAGTCAAACTCTTCAATATGACTACTGACCAAAGAATGTTACTGGTAGTATGGTATTGTTTCTTATTTAAAATACTACAAGTTGTACTTTTTATGTGTATGTGTGCAATAAAATTTTACAGCTAGCTATTTTACATAACTTTTCTCTGTCAACTTTATTTGTGGAGATCTATTTCTATGCTTAATTTTCAAGATAATACAAGATATATAAATGTTTGCCAAATTAGCATGTAAATTAATACCATCATTATGATATCAAATTGTCTCTTGAAACAAAATTGCTTGTATAATAAACAAATTAATAAAATTAAAATGAGACAGATGCATTCAACAGATCTTAGAAGTCTTTGCTGCTAAAAATATCCCAAATAAACTCCTAAAATTGATACAAAAATACAGCAACAAATAAAACATCATCAGTTTTTGATTGCTATTAAGTGAATATTTATCCAAAAAACATATACTGATTTTAAAAACAATCTATAATTTTTTACTCATTACTTTACATCAATTTTTAAAAGAACTGATTTACAACTAATTTAAAAAGCAATTCACATTTCCAACTAATTAATAGGTACAGGAATGTTATGAAGTATTACCCCATGGAGTGTACATAAATAAAACTCTTGGATATACTATAGCTTAATCATGTAACTGGTCTAACAAGTATTTCTTATTATAAAATCCTTAGAGAAATAAAAATTATAAGTGGATGCATAGAAAAGTATATCATTGCATTAACCTTATATTATTTTTGTTCAAGTGTTTATCTCTTTGCCCTTATATCAGGGCATGTGTGGATATTAATATGTGCTGATCATTTTCTAAAAGAATTTCTTAACACTAATGCCTCCTTAAGCATAAATATAATAGTTTTATTTTCTTAGTTTTTGTTGTAACAGTTCTTTTTCTATTCCCTAATTCCAGCTTCAGAAAATTTTGCAGTTTAGCATGGCCTTGTGAAGAGTCCAGAATAGTGGTTCCAAGCTCAGATTCTAGAATCAGACGACTATATTCAAAATTACTTCCTCATTACGAGCTGTAAAAAATTGGATAACATCCTTAACCACTGCAAGTCCTCATTTTCCTTCTTTATAAAATTATAATAATAGTATTTCCTACTTCACAAAATTGTTGTGGCAATTAAAAGACAAATCATGCAAAATATATCCCTTTTCTCAGGGACTGACACTTGAGCTAGTCAATTCAAATCCTAAACCTGAGTCATTCTGAATGACTTCCCTTCTCTCCCCCACTCCCTAACTCCAAGTCTAGTCAGTCAGTTCATGTTCCTGAAATTTCTATCATCAAAATCATCTCCCACCTCAACCACTGAAAATCCTCTTCATCACTCTCTTGCATTGCTTTCATCAGTAATTTCCTAATTTGCCTCCTTCCATTTTCCCCCTCCCACTCATTCTTCCAGATAGTGATACTTCCCAAACAGGAAACTAACCCAGTGTGAAACCATATATCATCTATTATTCTCTACTATCTATAAAGTTAGCTCTCTAAAAGGTATACTTATGGATACAACAGGATGGATACTAGCTTTTTGGGTGACCAATATGGAGATCAACCCCCCAAAAAACACCAGCAGTTTTGTCATTCTTATGATAGCCCTATTTGAGCCCCCAAAGCTGTCATTTGGCCTTCAGTTTCTAGCTTCTGGGATTGATTACCTCCTCTCCATATCCAGTGAATCTATCGGCCTGCTGGGTTCTAGAAATAGCTTAGCTGTTTTACAGTTCCACATTTTTTCTCTCTTATTCCTTATTTTTGAAGAACCAGATCCAAAACATGTCCTCTGTGAATTATTCCTTATCTCCTTCCTTTCGCCATGCCTAGCTGAGGTAGACTTGACCTCTCTTATCTCTATGTTCCCACTTTACTCTGTACAAACATGCATTGTATGCTAGCACTTGGTGCCCTTGTTTGTGTATTTCCTACTAATGCACTCTAAAGGTTGTATCCTCAGCATGAAATGCATGGCCAATAAAAAGCACCAAACAAATGTTCATTATTGAATAAACAAATGGATGAAAGTTCAATGGCTCTGCAACCTCAATTTCACTAGTGTGGTTAATCAATAGAAATAGAACAGCAAATTACATGTACTTCCTTGTTGGTTGCTACAAAAGATTTACAGATATTATTATTATTATTATTATTATTATTTTCCATGCTTACAGGTAAATCTACTGCATAGCCTCAAATGACTTCCTCATCCTGAAGCTAGTTTTCAAAGCAAAGGAAACCTGGAGAAAAAAAACCCACAAATATCTCTAGGAACACAAAGTCTTTTCTTATTCTTTAAATTCCTTGGAAACCTTATTTTTTATATGTATACATATGTCATCCATTACTCTCCACTATCTATAAAGTTAGCTTTCTGAAAGGTATGCTTATGGATACAGCAGGATGAATACTAACTTATTAGATGACCAATATGGAGATGAAGCCCAAAAAACCAGCAGTTTTGTCATTCTTAAATACTTGATAGCCCTATTTTGATATCTAAAGTTTGCATTTTTAAGCAAATTTTATTATCTTCAGAAAAAAAATAATTTTGCTGTTCCATAATGTTATACTTTCCCCATTAGCGTTGATAGGATAGTCTCAAAACCAGTTCCCAAAAAAAGGTGAATCTACTTTCTATTGATCTCTCTGACCCATTTTTTGAGGCACCACTGACCTGAAAACCTGCGCCACAATAGATACTTGATGCCCTGAAAAATACTGTCAAGTTATTAAAAAGAAGCATTCCACCAATGCTTGCGGAATTCATCTGAAATCAGCTAATAAAGACCACTAAATTCTAGGAATGAAAGAGACTCCCACAGGTTATGAATCAGCAAAAAGCATGGGGAAACAAGTTTATGATTACTATCTGTGAAATACCTTTTGTGTGCCAGCAGTAAGGAAACATGTGATCTGACAGTGCTGGTCCTCAAGGAGGTTATACCACCTATATTATTGCACAGATCTATAGGGAAGATCAACACAATCAGTTACAATAAAATGTAATGAGTACTATGACCATGTAAGAGGAGCACTTGGTGAGAACTGAAATCTTCTATTTCATGTTGCACTCACAGAAATAAAATTTTTTAAATGAGTCTTGTAAGGGGCAATGCTGCTTGCCCACACTGGGAACAGTCTAAGTGTCCTTCCAGTTCCGATGGCTATATACAAGAGTGTCTAGATGTATTCTTTGACTGGAAATTTATGGAAACCAAAAATGTATTAACTAGCACAATTGAACCCACTTTATAAGAGCAATCTGCTTATTTTGCCTTTCTATAACAAAAGTTAATCATGCAATTACAAGAGAGTTATATACAATCTTCCAGGTGTTCCAACCTGAGGATTTGAAGAGATGCTTACACTGGCTATGCCTAAAAAGGAGGGTCTCATTCTGGCCTAGTCTCCATTTCTCCTTCCAGAATCTTTTCTGGATCATGTTGTGTTCCACTGGGTCCTCCCTTTTCTAAAGCTCTTGTGTATCAGCATTTCTAGTATTTATAGGATATCCTTGGACTTTGTGAACTTACTCAAATTTCACCCTTCATCACAATATGCCAGGAATGAGCTCTGTAAAGCAGAGACAGACAACCAAATTTGTTAGGCTAAAGACAGTGCCCCTTTTAATGGAAGAATGAGTTCCTGTTTATAGTCTCAATGACAAAGACATTCCCCACTGTGCAGAATCATACATGCCAGATATTTTCTGGATGTCTAAGACCATTAAACATTTCCTCTATTCCTGGCTATCATCACTCAGAAGTTTTTCCTAAATAGCTATTTAAAATCAATATTCTTTAGGATAATGTTTCTTTTTTTTTCTTTTTAATTATTTTTTTTAATTCTTTATTAGTTAAGGAATTACAAATATGTCCTCATTCCCCCCCCCCATTAGCCCCCATCCCCCCCCCCCACTCATGCTCTCATCCCCAATGTTTCTTTATATATTGTATATTCATATATTCTTACAGGTATAAAAATTGCACAAGAAATGAAAAAGACATTTTCATAAAATGAAATTTTGTTTCTTAACTCAATGTTTTCCAAACTGTGGTCTGTGGATTTATTCCTGGGTGTCCATAATAAAATATTTTTAAAGGATTTGTGCATTATGAAATTCCAGAAACATTTATATTTTTATACTTGCTCCCAAAGAAGCAAACCTTGAGACTCTCTCCAGCCCCTCTCTTCAGGTATTACATTTTTAGAAAGATGAAAGCCATGGACCTCCTCTCCAATAAAAAAAATGTGTATCTTACAGGTTTTTTATGGGTTCTACAACATTGGGGAACAAAAAAAAACCCCAAGTTGCCCAGCTGGCATGGTTCAGTGGTTGAGCATCAACCTATGAACCAGGAGGTCACAGTTCAATTCCCAGTCAGGGCACATGCCTGGGTTGCGGGCTCGATCCCCAGTATGGGGTGTTGTGCAGGAGATACACAATCAATGATTCTCTCTCATCATTGATGTTTCTATCTCTCCCTCCCTTGCCCTTCCTCTCTGAAATCAATAAAAAATACATATTAAAAACAACAACAACAACAAACAAACCCAGGTTAAGAACCAGAGACTCTAGTTTGGAACAAGCAGTTTCCTAACCTAAGACAAAATATTTTAATAGTACTCCCAAGCCCCGTGATCTTAGCAAGATGAAGTATCTCTTAGAAATGTGTACTAGTATGAATTTCTGCCAGCTATCATCTATGACAGTTTTTCCCAAAATGTGTTCTGGAGAGTAATGGTACAGGGAAATGTTCTAGAAAAAAAAATAAATACGGGAATATATTTTATAGTCCATATAGTAAACTGAGTCATATGAATATTCCATTTGTAGAAGATTTCATATGGTTCAAACTAACAATAATTGAATGTTATCAATAAAGTTAAAGCCTATGATTTTCTTCTGTCCTTAAACATTTTTCTGCCATAATCTTGCCAAACAAAATTCATTAGCTTATGTTATTGCCAATAAATATAATAATTATACTTGGTCACAAGCCAAACTGAGAACAAAATAAATGAACAAACAAAAGAGAAACAGCCTCACAGAGAACAGACTAACAGTTTCCAGCTGAGAGGGGGCTGGGGAGCTGGGTGAAAAAGGTGAACGATTAAAAAGTACAAATTGGTAGTTACACAATCATCACGAGCATGTGAAGTACAACATAAGAAATACAGTCAAAATAATATTTAACAACTATATATGGTGCCAGGTGGGTAACTGAAATATTGGGGGAATCATTTTGTAAAGTATCTGACTATCTAACCCTTATAAGTACACCTCAAACTAATACAAACTAATATTGAATGTAAACTGTACTAAGTAAAACTCCTGAATGTCATGGGACCACACAATGAAAGGCTTTAAAGAGCTGCAATTATGGTTTTGCACACTGTAGTGGCTATTGAGAGAGAGTATTTTAGAAGTTCATCTTTACCATCCAAACATTACAGGCCACCATCATGTATATATCACATTTTAATAGGGAGTCTATGCTAATAGATTTTATTCTGTTGTTTTTGACGTGTGTTGTCATTATTATTATTTGAGTCACATCTCTCACTAGAAACAATGTTTAGCCCATCTAGCCTCAATATAAATAAAAAGCTTTTAGCACATAAGGTCAGTTTGTTGTTTGGAAGATGGTTTAATATGACCAACTACAAAATAAGCCAATGTAATATTTATTTTCATTTCACCAACATTATGGGTAGAAGTTAAAGGTACTAACCAATTAAAATATGCATAACAATCAGGTTTTTTTGTACTAGCCTTCAAATATCTGTATGTATATATACATATATAAGTATATATAATATATAAAAATATACATGTACTTTTATATTGAATGTGCAGAAGGAAATTTTGATATTTTTCTTCATTTGTTATTCTCATTATTTTACCATTTGAAACACAAATTTGTACCTCATTTCCAAGATACTAAGTAATTGTACATATCTAATCCACCAATGATAACAATTTCAGTACAGAGCATACACCTGAGTCAAAATGAGATGTAATTTCATTGCTGCTAGTAGCTCAAAACAAACACTTTGGTTTGATAGATGGTATTAAGAAGATATTTCTCAACATTAATTTCAGGGACACTATAATAATTGTTTCATTGGTTTTCTGGAACATAATTGCTACATAACTTTGGGATCAGACTAGGTCACACAATGAGTAGTAGGAAAAGCTTTCAGAATATTGGCAATTTGTCTGCAGAAAAGGACACAACTGTGTATTAAATCATAAATAGTGTAGCTGCAACATTACCTGAAAATGATTTTTCATAAGTAATTTTCATCTTCCAGCTTGCATTCTATTGAAGTATCCTTTTGTATAGTTATACCTCAAAGCTTATTATCGCTGTATCAAATTTGCAGATATCAGAATGCAGATTTTATTAACGTGTATTTTGTAAGAGCACAAATTCACTCTATGAAGTGTTAATCTAGTTTTAAAAGGTTCTAGTATTCAACAATATACTAATGTATTTCCCCTAGCACTTAATTACAGACGTACATAGCTATTTTGAATACCTTGAGCATGTTAAGAGTTCTTAAGTTAAAAATTTTCTCTAGCCTTCGCCAAACCAACTGGGAAAGAGTGACAAGTAAACACATAAGGAATAACTTCTCTTCCTCTTAAATTCCCTGAATTGTGTCATCCAAAGGGTTGCGTTGCCTTTCCTGTAACAGAAAATAACTCAATAATGGGACACTGTGTAAAAGAACTAGTAGAAAGCAATGAAACCAGTTATTCATATTATCCTAAAATTTATGTAAATGATAAAATTGAATGCAAATGGCAACATTACTGCTGAAATAGAATATATATCAATGACACATTATGCCTGAGATTCTATCTCTTTCCAAATCATTATGACTGTTATCTTAAGAAATCTTGCCTTTAGCACCTGGGGATTTAAAATGCCACTTATCTATTTTACATTACAATAGACCAGAACTCAGATTCTACTCATCTCATATACATCAAATGTCCTGAATTTTTAAATATACATAGTCCTCACCAACTCAAAGCAAGCAACCAAAAAAGTAGTAAACAAGTAATAGGGGTAATGGGAGCAGGGTGGAGGAGGCCAATAGAGTGGGGGGGGGGGGGGGGGGAAGGGGGCATCTGTAATACTTTCAACAATAAAGACAGATTGTAAAAAAATAAGAAAAAAAAGTAGTGGGGGTAGAGGGCAGGGAGTAACATATCAGGATGTGGGTGGGAAGAGAAAGAGAAAACATCTATACTCTTCTTTGCCATCTCCCATTTCCAGTTAGTATTGATAATTAAAGAAGAGATGGCTGCATTTGGTGTCTACCCTACAACTTAACTCCACGGCTTTTAAGAAATGTTCTTTGGTAAGTTCTGAAAGTGCACATTCTACTCCAGTTTCCACTGGACAGTCTCAATACCTATTTCTAATAAGTGGCAAGTATCCAGCTACCATGGACCTATCTTTTCTATAAAATAGAGGGAACACAGTGTTACTCAATTCAATAAAACAAATATTAGTTTAGGCAATAATTTTAATTTCACACATTTACAACTGCAGACATGCAAGGCTTTATCCACATTCAATCATGTGAATGTTAATCTATCATAGGAAAAGGCTAATATAAACAACTAGAGGCCTGGTGCACGAAATTTGTGCGGGGGGGTGGGGGGGTGTCCCTCAGTCTGGCCTACAACGACGCAAGGGTTCCGCGCCCGGCCTGGCCAGAGGCCTGGTTCACGAATTTCAAACCGATTCATTTGCCAACTCAAAAACTATGGCTATACTCTCAACTGCTATCTGATTTTAATCCTCCTGAGTATTTACATATTTTCTTCTCTCATCCCTCCCAACACTAATCCTAGAGTTTTGAGAATCTGGGAACTTGGGCAAAGGAGAAAACAACCAAGAAATCTGAAATCTCAGTTCGTTACCTCAACCAAAACCAACAGTGCCTTTTTGTTTGTATTGGCCCAACTCAAATGATCAGATCATGTGAATCATAAAGCACAAAATACAGGTGGCCTTACTGACTGTGAAAAGTCCAAAGTGTAATTAAGTGTGCTCTTTCTTGGTGGCAGTGTCATTTACTTTACGCTTAAACTTTTGCATTTCCTTAAGCCTCTCTCTTTGTCGTACAGGCACACGCGGTTGCATCATACTCAGATTCGCCAGCTAGGCCTGGGGAGTGTGTGTTTTTCCTACTGGTCCTCAGCATTAGCTGTCAGATGCACTAATCATTGCTTCCTTGCTGCATCTACCGCAGCGGAACGCAAGCTCCTGGCAAGAACAGCGCCCAGAGAGCATTCCTGACAGATGCGTGGTTTGCTTTAGCCAGGGGCTCAGCTGGAAAGTTTCCTCTAACCACAAACACCCGCTTTCAATCCCAGGAGCTGGCAGGGTGTAGGCTGACTGGGTCCCCGCTAGAAGGGGAAAGGGTTCTACACTCACTCCGCTAGGCTGCCCGACCTGAGGAACAATCTCTCAGCCAAATTCCTCCAACCCTTGTGGACAGGCTGTCCAAAGCTCTCGGGTGCTTAGAGAACACCGAGGTTCCCTCTCTGCGAAAGGGAGCATGGGCTCGCCCGGCTGGAAATCTGGGCACTGGAAGTAGACAGGGAGCCAGGGGAGCGGGGGCGCAGGAGGGAGCTAAACGCAGGAGGCAAAAGCGCAGAAAGGAACGGAGTGCAAGAGAGAGTGGGGGTCTTGGGAGCGGGCAGGGATGCAGGTGAGAGCCAGACGCTGTAGGGAGCTTGGGGAAACGGGACGCCAGAACCCGCAGGTGCAGAAAGGGGTGTGCTTACAGGCACCGGCGCCGGGAGGTGCTGGCTGGGAGATCTGCAGCGGACTTCCCAGAACCTCTGAACTGTGGGTGCGAGGAGGATGCAGGGAGTTGGGGTGGGGGGTAGGGGGAGACAGCTAGGGGCATGCCTTTGCCTGGTTGGCTGCAGGAGTCTGACGTGAGGCTCCTGAGGTTGGCTTGGGGGAGTGGGTGTGGGGTGGGGTGGGTGTTGGGTGCCTGGGCTGCGGGCTCAGCATGCTCAGAAACATGCTGAGGTCCCAGCAGCTGTTCTAGCAGCAGCAGCGGCTCCAGCAGTGGAGGCGGGGAAGGGACCCGGTGCCCATGCCTCCGGCTCCACAACGCGGCTGTCCTGACCTGGCTGCCCTGACCTGGCCGCGACCTCCCTCCTTGGGCCCAGCCGCCCTGACCTTTGGGATGTTCCCCAAACGCGGCCCAACCCCACCACACCCCCTGCCCCTGGCCTCCACAGCTTGGCATGGGTGCGAGGGCGCTCTTCCTGGGCACCTCGGAGCCCTGCAACCTGTAATTGGCTGCACCTCTCCTTGACGGCGTGGCCACTGTGGCAAGACTGCTGGCGCCCGCCTCGCTGCCGCCCCCGGCCAGTGAGGGCCCCCCGCCACTGTCGCAGCAGTGGACGGACAGCATGGGCCTGCTGATGGCTCTCATCATGCTGCTCATCTGCTTGCCTCATCACAAGCTTCCTGGCCCGGCCACTGCCATCTTTGTCACGTCAATTTGCATATTCCCTCCTATTGGCTGTGGGCGCCTCCATCTTTGTCACAGTTACGGTCAATTTGCGTATCACTTTTATTAGATAGGATTCTCTGAGCTAAGAAACTGAGTAGAATGTTGTATTTATCTTTATACCAGCTCGCACTTTTAAAGATCTAGGGCCACACAATTTTAAAAGTAGCACTCTAAGATCAAGGTGGGGATACAAAAACAGTATTTCTCTACCTGTTAAGAGAGACAATAGGTGCTCCTCCTAATCTCCACAGACAGATGTAGCTGACAAAATACAGCTCTGAAAACCATGTGAGATGATACAGATAAAATTGAAGAAGCTATGGTTTTATTTTTTTCTCTTCCCTATCAACTCCCTCATCCTCATCACTACTCCAAACAGCACTCCCTGAAGTTCCAGTCAATGGCCAAGAAACTGTAGTAGTATATTTATGCTGAAATCTATACAGACTAAGAATAAATCCTGAAGTTAATCACCCAGGGGGGTACCTGTTAAATAGTTTACTAAGACTCATAGATCTACTGGATTTGAATTTGGGATAAAGTCCAAGAATGTGCATTTTTTACAAGCTACCCACAACTTAGGTGATAATTATAGGTGATTTCTAGGCACCCTGATGTTTCAAAAACCCTAAATTAAGTATAAGGAAGAAGGCAAATTGAATCTAGGTGTTTAGGTAGCAACTTCATTGAAAGCAGATATTAAATGGTATCATTCAGCTGTTTCTTTAGATATTAAATATCAACTGTCAGATACCATGGTGATGAAAACAACTTGATTTATCATTCCTGGATGGTAACATCTTACTCTTCCCATTGTACAAGTCGTATTTTTTTTTTTTTAGTGTTTCCAGATGTAATCTCATTTAACTCTGACAATATCCTATCAATCAGAAAAAGACTGTGCCATGACCTATGAAGGTAACTCCTAAAGGGAACTACATTTCAAGAAAAAGTAACCAAGTATGACACATGATGAAGTCAGTGTACACCAGAGCAAGAGCTTCTCAGCTTGTGCCGGAGAAACCCGGCAGAGACCCCTTGGCCCATGGGGAGGTGAAAAGGGGCCCAGTGCAACCAGAGTCTACGGGCTTGTGATGAAAATGGTCTCGATCACCCCGATGTGTATGCCAATATTATTTTCTAAGACTGTCAAGGAGTTTGTGAAGCACCAACTTTGCACAAAGTGTTGATCTGAGAATGAATAAAACTAGGTTCAACTCCTTGCTACCTTACTGAGTTAAGACACTTAACCTTTTTGAACCTTAGCTAGGCTCTTACTTGTTAAATGAGGACTAGTTTAGACTACTTCTAAGGTCTCTATTTCTAAAATTCCATATTTTCCTGTACATTTACATTTCAGAATGTAAAGTAATACTCACTGGTCATTTGATTAAAAACTCTAAATTCAGTCATTCATTAAATATTTTATTATCTTTTTAAAATATATTTTTATTGATTTCAGAGAGGTAGGGAGAGAAACATCAATGATGAGAGAGTATCATTGATTGGCTGCCTCCTGCATGTCCCCTACTGGGGATTGAGCCTGCAACCCGAGCACGTGCCCTTGACCAGAATCGAACCCGGGACCCTTCAGTCTGCAGGCCGACACCCTATCCACTGAGCCAAACCAACTAGGGCTCATTAAATATTTATTAAGCACCTAAGCTGTGCCAGGCATGTGAGAATCTGGGAAATGGATATGGAAGATATAATCTCCTAGTATGGGGTCAAATGCCTTTTAGTGTGAATAATAACATACTTTATTGTCAATAATCTTTGTGTTCCTTTAAATGGTTAAATAGTAAAGTCTACTGAATAGTGCCCAAATAATGGAAATCTGCACAGATAATAAAAAGCTATAATTATAGTCACAGCTTCACCAACATACAAGGCTTTCCTTTTCTGTACCCTTCACTTGTTTGGTTTCATCAGAACATTCAAATTTACTGGTAATTTGCACTTATAATCAAAATCAACTTCCAAAGTCTAAATTTATAAAAATAGTTTATTTTAAAGACTCTCAATAAGACTTCAACATCGTATTTTCAGATATACCGACAAGAAAATCAGTATGTTCAGTATGTTTTCATCCATGATGAAAGTTGCTCCAGAATCTATTCTTAAACCTATATATATTGTTTATTATACATGGATTAACAGTTTTAATTAAATATTACATAATTGTAATTTCCCCTACAAATCTAAAGCGAAGTTTTCATATGGATACAATTTCACAAAGGTTATAAATATATATCAACTTACAACTAAAGGAAACATTCAGTTTTTCACAATGTTTTAAAAATCTAGATCCATAATCTCTTAAAAAAATTCTTCCCATAAAAAAGAAAAAGCTTTCCTATATAAAATAAAAAAAAATCTATACATTTCTCTGGTAATGCACATATTTACCTAATAGTAAGATCCAAAATGAGAAGAATTACTATCTCCAGAAGAGGAGGAGGGAGGCAGGGGTGGAGGGGGAGGAGGTGGGGGGATGGAGTATGGTATGGGAAATAATGGATGAGGTGGCATGTTAGGTGTAGGCCAACCCATGTTTACAAATGCAGGTGGTGGAGGTGGAGGTGGTGGTGGTAGTGGAGGAGGGAGTGAAAAATTGTGCATGTCAAACACTGGAGGAGGAAAGGGATACTGTGGCATAAGATTATCTTGTCTCTGAGGTGGAAATCCTGAAGTCTCCTGAGGTACCATATGCTCTGAGTTATAAAACTGTGGAGGTGGGGGCCTGCCATGGCAAGGTCGAGGATATCTACCCCGGGAAAATCCTGGTGTGAATTCTCTGTTTCGATATCCTTGTGAATGCTCTGAAGCAGAGCTATGAGCATTCCAATTCTGATGTACTTCTGCAAAATCTTCACCTTTGAGCAGGGTAAAAAAAGCATAAAAACAAAATTAATTTTAATACATAAAAAAATACTGTTTAAATTTCAATAAAGTCTTTTCTTTAACTTCCAATATATCTTACGGCAGTTAAAAATGCATAAGGCTTAAAACGATCAATTTTAAAGCATCCAAAAAGCCAGAGAATCAGAAAAGGGAAAACTTAGCAAGGTAATAAAATTTTAGACAATGACGTCTGGACTCCAACTAAACAGCAGAGAGAACACTAGATATCTCATCACCCACACTCTCAGCTCAGTGGGGAGCCTAGACTTCCTCCCTTAATAGGCTTAATGAGATGCCTCGACCTCCTACCAGGTCATGTCAGAGCAGGTTGAACAAGGAGCCAGTTACAGGCCTCCTGCAGTGACCCTGGAGATCACATGGGGAACCTGGACCTTTGCCTCCACTGCCACAACACAGACCTCCTCCACCTCCTGCACTGGGTGGTGTCAGAGAAGCCCTAGGGCAGGGGTGGGCAACTCCTGGCACGCGTGCCAAACATGGAACGCCAGTAACTTTTGCTGGCATGCAAAACCCTCATATAATCTTCCATTTACAATTTTTTTCTTATTATCGACTTTTTTATTTTTCAGATAAATTCAGTGTAGGTGCATCTTAGATAAATAATTTTACATAACATGTATACATTAAAAAATAAATGTATTTTTCATCATCATATACTGTGTTTTTGTCGCTCGAATGAATTTTATTATTTCTTCAAGGTTCTTCACATACGTACACCTTAAGAGCTATCAAGTAGGCGTAACATGTTCTCAAAAAATTAGGGTTGGCACGCAGAAGAATTTTGAGTCAGAGATTTTGCTGGTTTTGGCACGCACTCACAAAAAGGTTGCCCACCCCTGCCCTAGGGGAGAGGCAGGACTTTGAGCACCACGCAGCAGTAGCGAGGCCATCCCCTCCTGTTGTCAGGGGAGCAGTAATGAGGTAACCCTACCCAAGACGGGGCCCACCCTTGCCCATCAGTAAAACGCACCTCCTGGCCTCAGGTGTCAACAGAGACTGAGAAGAAAACCTAGACTTGTATCCCTATCTGGTAGGGAGAGTAATAATGTGACACCCTCCCTTCCTTTCCCTGCCAGAGCAGTTTTAAAAGCAAGACTGCTAAAACAGAAGATTTAAGTAACATATAGAGTCTTATAACATAATACCCAAAATGTCCATGTTTCAATTAAAAATAACTCATCATACCAAGAGCCAAGAAAATTCCAAACTCAATGAAAAAGGAAAATTAATCAAGGCCAATACCAAGATGACAAAATGTTAGAATTATCTAAGAAATATTTTAGAATAGTCATAAAAATGCTTCAACAAGAAATTATGAACATACTAAA
The DNA here is from genome assembly GCF_000147115.1 of Myotis lucifugus. Classification (NCBI taxonomy): domain Eukaryota; kingdom Metazoa; phylum Chordata; class Mammalia; order Chiroptera; family Vespertilionidae; genus Myotis; species Myotis lucifugus. Next base: position 24,561,740 of record NW_005871049.1, on the reverse strand, counting down.
ACAAATAGAACAAAGCAAAAAAAAAAATGAAATAAAAATTTTAGAAGTAAAAACTCCATAATAGTTAATATGTTAATTCTCTCCAAATTAATATACATACAGGTTTAATGCAATTCCTAACAAAATCCCAGCAAGACTTTTTGTCAATATAAAGATTATTCTACAATTCATATGAAAAGGCAAAGGAACTAGAATACCTAAAATAATTTTGCAAACTTTTAGAAAACAAAATAAGAGAAAATCTTTGGAAATAGGTCTAGGCAAGAAACTCTCAGACTCCATAAAAGAAGAACTGATAAATTTGGTTCATCAAAATTAAAAACTTTGTTTTGCAAATGACCCTTTCAAGAGGATAAAAACACAGGCTAAAGACTGGAAGAAATTATGTACAAACTCATAATTCAAGAATTAAACAGAAATATAATTAGATAATGGGTAAAAGATGTCAACAAACATATCATTGAAGAAATGGAAAGATGTTCAATATCATTAGCCATTAGGAAAATGCAAGTTAAAATCACTACCTACCTATAAGAATGGCTAAAATAAAAAAAACAGTGACAACACCAAATGCTGGTGAGAATGCAGAAAAACAGAGTCACTCACACACTGGTGAAGGGAATGTAAAATGGTACAGCCACATCGAAAAACAGTGTGGCAAGTTCTTGAGGAACTACACATACAACCATCATATTATCCAACAAATGCACTCTTAGAACAAAGAAACGAAAATTTGTGTTTACACAAAAACCTGTACACAAGTGTATAAAGCAACTTCATTAATATAACCCAAAGCTGTTAACAACCCAGATGTCCTTCAATGCATGAATGGTTAAACAAGCTGTGGCATATTCACATGCCACTCTGGAATAAAAAGGAACAAACATGACACATACAACAATCTAGATCAAGCATGTCAAACTCGTTTATTTAAATGAGGCATGTGGCCCATGTGACTTCATTTATATAAGCATACTTGACATGACAAATTATATTATAGAAACAGAGAACAGATTACTGGTTGCCAGGAGTTGAGGAGGAGGTGGGAGGGAGGAAAGTGTGAGTGACTTTATAAAAAGGCAACATGAGGGATCTTTTTCTGTTCTGGAAATGTTCTGCATCTTAACTGTGTCATTGTCAATATCTTGGTTGTGATATTTTACTGTATAGTTTTGCAAGATATTACTATTGCAGGAAATGAGGTAATGGGCATATAAGATCTCTTTATTATTTCTTACAATTCCATGTCAATCTATAAAAAGTTTAGTTTTAAAAAGGAAATAGAAAATAGAAAAGGTATAATAAAATGAAATGAATGTTAAAAATAAAGTATCTTGAGTAAGATATTAGGTATCATATCATTTAATTCTAAATATGGAAGCCACTAGGTTTTTTAAGAAAAAGTGCTAATGAGCACAAATAACTCTAACAAAGTTTAGTATGTCTTTTCCCCCCAGGAGTCATTTTTACATTCTCAAGTTTGAAAAACCACCACTGAACATTTCTTGCTTTAAAATGCCTTCAATGCTAGTTGCATGGCAGGAGATAAAAAATAAAACCCAGATATTTTCTTCAATTTTATTACTAATGGACATGTAAATGTAAGTAAAGATTTTTAAAAAATTGCTATATGTTGTATTTACTCACCTGACTCATTAAATTGAGATTTAAATTTTTTCCGGCCTTGAATGCGATTTTTTTTTCTGTGTTTGGCTTCTTTTTCCTTTTCATCATCGCTGAAATCTAAGGCCTGACAGAGAAAAATATATAGATTTACATCACATGAATTTACCAATTCAATGGTACATACTTAGAGATGAGAATAATCTTATTATTTAACACTGTCACTAAAAGATACTCTTTTGATACATAGTAGTTGCAGTAATATCTGAATTAATTACATATCATAGAAAAATAGTCTTTTTTTTTTTTTATAACTGTCTAAAGCTTTATTAGACACAGGCCAGTAATCAGATGAGTACTCAAGGCTTTTTGGTTTTTTAATTCCTAGGAAGTTTCTGATAGGTAATTTTAAAATTCCAATTTTCACAACCTTGAGATACAGCTACTTCCTAGTTAGAAGTTTGACTTCCAGTTTAGAGTCAAGATTCATCATAGTACCAGCCAAAAATGCTACAGAAAGGATCAGTTAGGAATATGCAAATGACAAAGTATCAGATCTAATATAAATATAGGAGAACAGGCCCTGGCCAGTGTGGCTCAGTTGGCTGAGAGTTGTCCGATGCACCAAAAGCTCACTGGTTGGATTCCTGGTCAGGGCACATACCCAGGTTGCAGGTTTGATCCCCAGTAGGATGCCTGAAGGAGGCAACTGATCGATGCTTCTCTCTCACATTAATGGTTCTCTCTCTTGCTCTCTCTCTCTCTCTCTCTCCCTTCCCCTCTCTCTAAAATCAATAAAAACATATTTTTAAAAATAGGAGAATATTATACCTTTTATTCAAAAATTTACACATATCCAGTATAAACCAAGCACTGTTCTAAACACCATACAGATATTCATTTTTTACTAATATAATGTCAGGAATAGTAAAGGTTATAAATAAACAATAAGGCAAAGTAAGGGCAGAGAAAATCTTGAGGGATGTTATTTAGAGAGGATTTCAGAAAAAGGCTTTGATAATCAGATACATGCATGATGCAACTTCCAAGAGGAAATCATTTTAAATTATAAGAGAGCAAGTCATAAGTAACTAAGAATTGAGATTCACTGTTATAACCCACCAAAAAAATAAGACTTAGAAGCTTTATATGACTTCTATGCTTTCTTAGATTTCAGGCATTTATTATTCTATTAGTATCAAAAAACAGATCTATGTTTCTTAGAAAACAAAAGCAGGCTCACTGTGTATGCATGTGTCACATTTAAAAGGATTTATAAAATCTTATAATGTATAGGATTTTCAGTTCAGTCTTGCTGAAATATATTCTACATCAAATCTTCCATGAACCAAAAGTCCATAACCTCAGAATCCATGATCAAATTCAGAAATATCAAAAGATTTTAGCACCTTCACCTACCTTTACTGATCTTAATGTGGTAAGATTTTTAAGCTCATGTGAAATCTGCTATCTGCCAGGCAGTAGGAAGTATTGAAATCAGATGGAAAACATTTCTTTCTCTGAAATTGTACAGTCAAATGAGAAGGTAGACACAATGAGCAGGTGCTTTGATTTATTTAGTGCTATGGCAATAGGAGGCTGAAGGAAAAAAAAAAGGGCAAGGAAGATTTCTTGGTATGGGTAACCGAAGATAAATCTCTAATGATGAGTTAACAGTGAAAATAAGAGAAAGGAAATTTCCAAGGACTGAGGATATGTGTAGAGGCTCAGTATAGTCAAGAAATGAGAATGGTTTTGTAAGACAAACTGAAAGCTTCTTAAAGAGAAAAATCAGACTGAAATTAGAGACCAAAAACTTATTGTGCTATTTTAAATAACTTGGCATTGTCCTAAAAGCAGGAGAGAGACATTAAAGGATTTTAATTAGTAATAGGCTATTTTAGAGAGATAGTTTTGCTAATATTTTGCTATCACCTCCCTACAATCAGGTAAAATTTAATTTTCCTTAAACACAAATTAATTTAAACTTGCATTCATTAAACACATTCATTTATAAGTATCCATATATCAGAAATGAATATGAAGATGATTAAGATGCATTCTCTGTAAGTTTTAGCTCCTTTATGCAAGCCCAACATTTCCTATTTGCACAGCATGATTTTTTAAAAACAGTTTAAAACCCAGAAATTCCAAATTTTAATCTATAGTTAATATCAAGCCATATTATAAACTATAAAATGTCATCATAATAAAATAAACTTTAAAATTTTAGAGTTTTCCATATTATGAAAATAACGGACAGTCAACTATTTAGAAAAAAATTGCATGAAGTATGCTCAGATTTAATTTCATAATTAACCTAATCAAACAATTTTATAAACAGTGAGCATTACCATACTTAGCAACTTTAATGCTTAAGTCTGAAACAACAGGGATGTATAAGAATATTTGCATTTCACAAGAAATATCTTTTAAGACTTTTGTAAAGTTTCGAATACTTTAAAAACATGTAATTTCAATAATAAAATGCCCTATACATAATTAAGAACATTAAGTGATTCTTCAGGGCCTTAATGGAAATCACATGTACATACAACATAAACTAGAAAATAAAACCCCATGGTAATATGGATAATAAACTAAGATTACTCGTCAAATGACTCACAGTGGTTAAGTGACCCTCTAAGTGAGCATTGCCTGATTCATGTCTCAGCAAAATTAGACATTAATATAGATCATGAATCTTCAGCATTGAGGACATGTAAAATAAACAAGGTTAAATCTACAAATACCTAGAATTTATAATACTGAGAAATTTCATCAGAACTACTGAGCACATATAAAGACTCTAAATTATAATGATTATTTTATACTATATAAATTCATACTATTTTCAAGAATTGTATACACTCATTGCTGTAATTTCTGTATTTTAATAACTTAAAAATATGCTTAAATATCTCCATGGAAAGGGAAATCAAGTAATTCTACAGATTATCACTGACTCTATTTCATATCTTTTGAAAGACCGTGATATCAAGCTACTTTGGAACATAAAACTAGTCTGGTTGGCATAGATTCAAAAAATAAAATAAACTCTTTTTAAAAAGAAAATTTTTATTGATTTCAGAGAGAGGAAGGGAGATGAACAGAGATATTTCAGAGATAGAAATATTGATGACTAGAGAGAAAATTACTGATTAGCTGCCTCCTCCATGCCCCCCCTACTGAGGATCGAGTTGGCACTGGGGCAAGTGCTCTAACCGGGAATCAAACCATGACTTCCTGGTTCACAGGTTGATGCTTAACTACTGAGCAACACCAGCCAGGCAAAAAATTCTTTTAAAGAAGGGAATTATATTGTAAAAATGGAAGGGTAGGTAGATTCTAATAATTCTGTACCTCCAAAAGAAAGGCAGCTTATTAAACACACCATTAATAAATATCTTCATGTCTGACATGGCAAAATCACTAAATTGAAGAATAAAATTTTTAAAAATAATGACAATTCTCTCCAGGTATTAAACTGATTAAAAACAGGATATTATAAGTGAAATGATATGCTAATAATTATTAAAATGTGACTGGAAATATCTTTTAAATGATCAATAAAAAATTCTTATTGAAAGGCATACAGCAGTCACGTGGGAGACAGGATAGTGCATAGGCTCACAGAGGGCATATGAAGAGCATTAAGGTCAAGGATGATGAATTTATAAGATTAAGTCCTGCCTTATTTTCTAAAATATTGTGCAAAAAGACTTATCCTTACGTCTGGTGGTGGTTCTTGATCATTTTCCCATGATGCATCCGATCCCTTCTCCCTAGGAAGAGAAAACAAAAAGTCAAAGTACTTGCTGACACTGTTAAGCACGTGTAACTTTACAGTATTAAAAATAATAAAAGTATCCCCTGGCGGGCGTGGCTCTGGGTCAGTGGTTGTGGTTAGACTCTATGCACCAAAGAGTCACGGGTTCAATTCCCAGTCTAGTGGGTTGCAGGTTTGAAACCTGGCCCAGTCGGGGCACATACAGGAGGCAACCAATCGATTTGGATCTGTCTTTCTCTCATTGTTTTTCTGTCTCCCCTTCCCTTCCACTCTCTCTAAAAATCAATGGAGAAAATAACCTCAGGTGATGATTAACCAAAATAATAATAATGTTAAAAGTAGAAGACATGAGCTCAACTCTTAATTCTGCAACATACATGAAAATAAAAGCTAAAAATAAAAGACCGTTTTTATGTCCTTTAACTTGTTTCTGAAGATGTGGGAAGCTCATAAGAAAAATACAACATTTGGACATTTTAGAATTGGGGGTGAGGGGGTCAGAATAAGAAGTGAAGGCTGTGGTGTGCAGACAAAAGTACTTTGCAGTTCACAAGCATCTCCAGATGCTATGACTTGATTAATACTTTCATGATATCTGAGCTCAGTCGATAAAACTCACTTCAATAAATGCTTATTCTACACAAACTATAGGTCAGACTGTTCCAGGTGCTAAGGACAGGAAAACAAGTATGAGGCATTTCCTTGTCTTAAGATTTTATGGGTTTAATGGTAATGATAACAACATGAAATTCTTTTTCCTCAATTTACCTGAAGAATATCAATACTCCATGAATAACCAATGCTTATTCGGTGATTGTCAAAGCAGAGAGGGTAAAAGGCTATCTAGTTTGGGGAGGAAGAGGAGTTTTGAAGGTTCTGAAGGACAGTATAATCACAAGCATTAATTACTTTTAGTGGAAAGTTTTATACTCCATGACCAACAAAAGTACATATATCTACTATGAGTATAATTATAATTTAAGAAAGCTCATTTTAAATCTTAGTAATCTTTTTGATTTAATAGTTTGACAATATCTTATTATTTGATTATATTAAAACTAGTGACCTGATGCACGAAATTCATGCACATTAAAAGGGAATTAGAGGAAATATTTTAATATTGCTATTTGCCCTTTATAATAGAAGTGTCAGAGATGAAAGAAAATTAGTAAAATGTATATGAAAATCTTCCTCCTGTCAGAGTCTGGGGCGCACCATGGGAACCAGAGTCAAATCCCCGCCCACCCATGTGCGCCTTGAAATCGCGCGAGACCCAGAACCAGCAGGCCCCACCCCCACTGGGCTAGATCTAGACCTGGCTGGCCCCACCCCTGTCAAGGCCTGCTGGGTGGGGGGCGCGGCCTGAGGTCCTCCATCAAGCCCAGCAAGGCGGGGGGGCATGGCCTCAGATCCCCTGGCCCGGTGCAGGGGGTGCGCCCTGAGGTCCCTCGTCAAGCCCCGCTGGGCAGAGGGCACGGCCTGAGGTCCCCCGTCAAGCTCCGCTTGGTGAGGATGAGGCCTGAAGTCCCCCGTCAAGCTCTGCTGGGTGTGTGGGGGTGTGTGGCCTGAGGTCCCCTGGCCCAGCGCCGGGGTGGGGGCACAGCCTGAGGTCCCCTGTCAAGCCCCACCAGGCAGGGGGGCGCAGCCTCAGGTCCCCTGCCCCAGCCCAGTGCCATGCAGCCTCAGGTCCCTGCTGATTGCTCATTAAGGCTCGTTATGGGAACTCGGCCTCCGCTGTGGGCGCAGCCATCTTGACCGTTATGGCATGACTGTCAATTTGCATATTCCCTCTTTATTAGATAAGATACTAGAGGCCCAATGCACAAAATTCGTGTATGGGTAGGGTCCCTAGGCTTGGCCGGCGATCAGGGCCGATCTGCGGGGTAGGGGGAGGCTGCTGGCACACACCTTGGCTGGCCTGGGGCCTGTGGGCAGCTCCTGCATTGAGTGTCTGCCCCCTAGTGGTCAGTGAGCATCATAGCAACAGGTTGTTATGCCATTCGGTTGATTTGCATATTAAGCTTTTATTATATAGGACTAGAGGCCCAGTGCACTAGTAGTGTCGCTAGTGGCTGGTGGCGGCCGGCCGGGTACTCTCTCCCTTCCCCTGGCTGCCTGCCGCCGCCGGCCAGGGCCTCCCTCTTTTCCCCTGGCGACCTGCCACCGGCCAGAGCCTCCCTCCCTTCTTCTGGCCACCTGCTGCCAGCCAGAGCCTCCCGCCCTTCCCCCAGCTGGCCCCACTCCCTGGTCGAACTCCTGGAAGAACTCTTGGTCAAGGGGACAATTTGCATACTACACTTCTATTATATAGGATTAAAAAGTATTAGTCCCTCACTGCTTTAAACTAGATCTCAAAAATAAATGGGGTTCTTAAGAATTCATTAAAATCATTAATTCATTAATCTTAAATCCATAAAATTCAATTGACAGATGTCAATCTGGCACAATATGGAAATCATTAAGTTTGTTCTGAACTTTGATTCAGAATTTTGACATTATACGTGAGGCATTAACAGTGATTTTTCCACCACTTAAAAAAATTATCCTTGTACACCTATACATTTAACATAGCTCTAGTACTCCTTTTTTCCATATATGCCATCTCATGGCCTGTGGTGCCTTTAGTTTGGACTTTAATGACAGTAATGGGAAAAGTGCCCCAAATAGTGCATTTAGTTTTGAAAATCAAAATCTACTAAAGAAAAGATCAAAGCAACATTTGAAAAACCACTTTTCACAGAAAGTTCATGCGTAGGTAGCTAAGATTTAAACAGCCTTCCTAGAGGCAAGTTAGCTGGAGTGGAGCTGACCTTCTCTACCTCAAAGGCAAAGTATTCCACTGAGTTCCCATGACAGACACCAAAATGCAGTCTTGAACAGAACAGGCTCTGACCTCTCCTGAGGTCAAAGTGGTGCCTCTGCAGAGTAGGCCTAATTCCCTAACTGTTTAGTTTATTATTTCTTTCCAGGACAAAATTCTTGTTCTTACAAATAAAAAACAAAGACTGCTCCTATTACTCAAAATCTATTTTAATAAATATTCCAGAATTTTTTTTTAGTTTTATCTGTTTTAAACTAAAGAATTTTATATGGCAAAAGAAAAATATATGGCATATCCACAGCAACACCCTAATATTCAAAGCAGAATGGAATACTAATTATTTCAGGCATGATTTTAAAATATATTACATAATCTTTACAACTTTGCTGTCTATTTAATTCACCTGTCTTAGCAGTTATTTAGAAAAATTAACTTTACACAGCCTGAAGAATAGGTTAGGTTTTGTAAAATGGTCCTTCAGATAATTATGTGGATTCTTAAACATAAGCTGAATTAATTATCAGGAACAAAATTTTCATTTCTGAAATAATGAATGAAATTCAGAGACTTGATTTAATATGTAAGTAGTATAGAGACTTTCTTATGCCTAGTACTTTTGTCATAGCACTAATACTATTCACTGCTTGAAGTTGCCTTTCTATTTCTTACAAAAACCATATCCCTGATGTTTCACCTATGAAAGAGACTTGTGTGTCAAACTGAGTGCAGTCTTTTTGGATTTAAGATCCCCACTCCCCCTCCCAATGTTTTGTGGCCTTTTCTTCCACTTCTAATTTGACAGTATTTTTAGTAGCTCATATTCATTACAGCTTTATGAAGCATTCAACTAATTTTTATAGAAAAGGCTATTCTACTTGAACTATATGCCATTAGTTTACATAAAAATTAAATAATAAGTTTGAATGATATAAGCAGCTTTACAGCTAACACTTAGCAACACAATTAACACAAGAAAAATACACAATCAGTGGGAGCATAAATATGCGGAAATATTACTACCCACATACTATAGGCATCATTTAGCATAAGTTACAGACAAAATGGGAGTAATAAGTTATCACTTAAGTAAATTCTGTTTATCACCACTTGATACACAACCTTCCAGGGACACATTTTAGTGGTCTCTTCTGTAAGTTTACAATATACAGGCAACCTGAAATCTCCTTATTTTCTTTTTTTCCTTGAGAATTACAAAGTTTCTTGAAAATTATGAAATAAGCCTAGAATTTAATCCAATAAAAATTTTATTTAAAATGGAAAAGAGCCGAAATCGGTTTGGCTCAGTGGATAGAGCGTCGGCCTGCGGACTCAAGGGCCCCGGGTTCGATTCCGGTCAAGGGCATGTACCTGGGTTGCGGGCACATCCCCAGTGGGGAGTGTGCAGGAGGCAGCTGATCGATGTTTCTCTCTCATCGATGTTTCTAACTCTCTATCTCTCTCCCTTCCTCTCTGTAAAAAATCAATAAAAAATATATTTTAAATAAAAAAAAATAAAAAAAAAAATAAAATGGAAAAGAATTTTTTAAATGGTAATACTGATACTGAAGTAGCATGTATATATAAGAATGCATGTAATGAAAAATGCAGTGAATTAGAATTCAGAAAGTTTATATGGCCCAAATATATTGCTACTAGTTGGAGCAAATCATTGTCAGCAAAATATATGAATGATCTCTAGCTGTAAAATTTGATAATTGTAGCTTTCAGATGTGTTATTAGGAAGATAAATGAACTAAAAAAGACAGATACTATTTAAAACTACCACTGCTGAGAATTATTCCTAAAATATAAATATTAGATTGAAGCATAGTAACCTCCATCTTGTATAAAAAACTGCTGTTTGAAATTCTCTGCTATTGTTAGATAGTCCCTTATTCTGTAAACTGTCATTTTTAGACAGTCTCTTATTCTATAAAATAACTGTTTTAGTTTGAATAATAGAAAAAGATAAAAACTTAACTGTCTGACCTTGCAAGCTAGCCATCTAACGTAATGGACTAATACTGATAATAATTCCCATATTCTTATGCCAAATGTTTGTTATTTATGTATCCAAGATTACAAACTGTCTGTAACAATAACTCACACAGAGTTCTTTGTAAAATCTGCAGACAAAGAAGCTCAAAAGGTATAAATATGGGTATTTCCTGTGTGACTTCGCCCAGAGATTTAGAAGAAATACCTCCCTCTGGGCCGTGCAATAAATGACTCCTAATTAACTGGGTCATTAAGGCATCTTGTATCTCACTCGCTGATTTACGATACAAGATAAGCAAACAACAACTAAAATACAGTTACTGGTGGTGGTGGGAAAAATTACTTACTGTTTTCCTGTGAATACATATTGGGTGAAGTCTTTCATTGATGGAGCAAAATACATAGTGTCCTTCATTTTAATACCTTTACTCTCAATGTGTTCTGAAGAATTAAACCGTAATACATAAAATGGATGTGCAACAGGTCCAAATATCTCAAATATCTGTAGAAAGAACACAAAGGCCTCCTTTAATATATAATGATTCAAAAAGCAATATTTAAAATGGAAAGCACTGATACTTGTTATAAAAGGTAATTTTGTCAATGTCAAAGGAATAAATGATACAGTAAAATATTATAACCAGGATATTGACAATGATACAATCAAGATAAAGAACATTTCCAAAACAGGAAAAGATCCATGTTGCCTTTTTATAGTCACTCATACTTTCCTCCCTCCCACCTCCTCCTCAACTCCTGGCAGCCAGTAATCTGTCTAGTTTTCAATTAAAAATCACTCATGATAATGCAAGGGGTATATATATGATCCTACCCCAAACACTCACAGGAAAACTTGACTGTGTACACATAAGCAATTTAGCTAATCTGGAGTTATAAAAAAGGATTTAACAATATTTTAAAAAACTATCAGCTTCAAAGTATAGATTTTAGGGTGGCTAATACCTGAGAGGTAAACTGTGAAGAACTTCAGACAAAGCAAGGCTCAGACCAACCTACTTCATCTCAAAGTTCCATTAAACCTTGACTCCCTGCTCAGTCTTTCCACGTGACTTTGGATATTTTGTAACTTCCACACTATCTAACCAGAGATAGAAAAGGAAGGAATAGGCTGCAAGGGCAGTTTGAGAAACAGAACTTAGGACAGCAATTATAAGATATTTACTTTAAGCTAGGCAAGTAGCTTTCTTTGTATCTTAAATAACAGTATACATTCTGTAGAAATACTCATACAAAAATGTAACCTACCTAATGTTTTATACTTGCCCTGTCATTTCAGGTGGTATTCTAAGTGTTGTTCCACTTGGCTCTAGCATTTAATACTTGCCATCTCTTATTCAAAGCAGTACCTTTCTGCTAAAAGACCTCAAAGGATTCCTGTCCCATAAAGGGGTCACAGACACACACACTACTACCACATAGCACAGACATAGCAGAAGGTAGGTTGAGAAAAAACTGACAAACAGAAAAGTAAAAGCATGTTCAGGTACCCAAATTCATTCCACTGCACAGGCTGGGCTTAGATGTTCTGTATGCAACATGAACAAAGTTCCTGCAGCTGGAGGACTGCCTGCTGCCTGAGTCAGCTGGCTGGACATGCACAGAAAGCACTCCGAGAGAGAGTAAGCCAGCCACATTCTCCTCCCTTTCCACACACACCATGCTTACCCGTTAGCCTAAGAGGGACTAGTTAACTCCCAGTTTCTCTGGGAAACAAGAAACATATCAAGGAATTTCCAGGCCCCCAGAACAATGCCGGAAAGCTGTGCCCGTGGGGGGGGGGGGGGGGGGGGGGGGGGGCTGTCAAGATCTGCATGCTGCAGCTCAGAGAACAGACTTCAGAGTGTTTTCAGCTGATGCAGCTTTTCACTAAACTACCAAAAGGGGAAAGAGGGAGATGAACCTCCACAGTCATCCAGAATTGTGTCTATCAATCACTGTATACTATTTGACTTCCCATTAATAAAAATGAAGAAAGTGTAAAAGTAAAAAATGAAGGAACAGTATTGTACTTCATTGACTAAGTCAAATAATTATTTCAATCACCATGTATATTACACAAGTTACTGAGGGAGGAAAAAAATACTCTATCAGTATAATATGGAGACTTCCAAAATATCATCACATATTACCAAGCAAGCCAGTAATAAAAATATTATTTCTAAAAAGATCAGTAAAAAAAAATTTTAGAATATAATAGAAGTAATCCTGTTATTTGCAGATTTTTAATATTTCCTACAACTTTTGTGTTTATTATACTATGTTAGTAAAGTTTTGGTAATATTATTATACTTAAAATCTTTTTTCTTGAAATATTAATGTTTATTGCATGTAAAATTATTATACTTAAAATCGTTTTCATTGAAAAAATTCAGTAAAAATTCCTATCCAATGATATTTGACAGAAAAATAGATTTCATGGTTCTGGTTTATTAAAACGTAAAACAAACAAAAACAAAACCTACTCTAACACTGAAAACTAAATGCAAAACAAATAACCAACAAATTCATATTATAAAGGAATAATACATGGCACAAGTTGACCTTTATTTAAAAATCCTCTGATATTAAAGAACTAAATATTAAAAATGGAATTTCATTCATTATTTATCAAAATAAATCAATCATTATTAAATAACTAGAGGCCCAGTGCACAAAATTCATGAATGAGTAGGGTCCCTAGCCACCCGGCCCATCCTCCACACCCCCGCCCGGCCCCTCCTACTGGCCCCTGGTCCTCTGTCTGCCGGGATCCCTGCTCCCGCTGCCGCCACTCCCACGTGCTGATGGCGCCGGCCCCGCTTGCACCCGTTGACAGCATGGAGCGATTGGGGAGCAAGGGAAGGTGGCGAAGCCCTGGGGGGTGATCAGGGCCAGCGCTGGCAGCAGGTGTGAGCGCCGGGCGAGACCATGGTGCCCAGGAGCAAAGAATTTTCAGTAACCACCAGAGGCTTGCCCCGATGACAGCCACCGGTGCCCTGCCTTGGTCTGGCACCAACCCCCACCTCCCGCCCCCTCACCTGCTCCACCATCCCGCAGTGGCCCACACCCACCATGTTCTGTGCTCTGCTGCCTGCTGCTGAGGCCTGCCATGTTCTGCACCTGCCCCCTGGTAGTCAATGCATGTCATAGCAAGTGGTTAAGCAGCCTTAGCATATCATTAGCATATTATGCTTTGATTGGTTGTTCAGTTGTTCTGTTGTTCGGTCTATTTGCATATTACCCTTTTATTATATAGGATAATTATTATCAAATCATTATTAAAAGGCAAAAGGTAGAAATGACAAATCTGAAGTTGCTCTCCTTAGGTCAATGGAAATGGGGAGGGAGGTAGAAGGGAAATAAGTCAAACCATCTGGGTGGTAAAATCAATTTTGCTCCTTTTTAACTTTAAATTTTGAGTAAATGGGGATGGGGATAATTCAACCTCCTTACAGAATCAGTGAATTTTAAAAAATACACTGGTAGAACTAACAATACTTCCAACCCTCTCCCCAACTCCTGCCATTATTTGGGGGAAACATTTCAAGGTGCTTAGATTTATAATCAAATATTTTTGATAGACTTCTAACTTTCTTGAATTTACAATGCTTTCTATGTAAAATTTAGAAATAAGTTGAATTTTTCTCTCTGGACTTATACATAGCTAGAATTAGAGGTATAAATCCAGCATGTCAAACTCAAAGGCTAACACGGCCAAGTAACAAGGTTTAATAAGTTGACGTGGGCCACAAAAAACAAAAAAACTTCAATTTTCATAGAAATGTAGGTTTATTTTGATAGAGACATGCTGAATACAAAGGGCTGAAATAAATGAGTAATCATTAACATAAAATAGAACATTTTAATAAAAATTAGTATTTTTTCATAAACATTAACTTACCAGACACTGAAAAACTGCACAAATTAATAAGAGTAATGCAAATAAACCTATATTTCTTGTTCTCCGAAAGTGAAATATTTCCTGTTGCGCACACCTAACAAGTCAGTACAAGTCTAATGATGTTTACCCTAATTCCAAAACCAGATAAAGATACCACAAAAAAGAGAACTACAGACCAATATCCTTGATGAACATAGATGCTAAAACCTTCAACAAAATTCTAGCAAACCTGATCCAGCATTACATTAGAAAGATCATACACCATGACCCAGTGGGATTTATTCCAGGGATGCAAGGATGGTACAATATCCACAAATCAATAAATGTGATACATCACATAAACAAATTGAGAGACAAAAATCACATAATCATATCAATCGATGCAGAAAAAGCATTTGACAAAATCCAACACTGTTCCTTGATAAAAATTTTCAGCAAAGTGGGAATCAAGGGATCATACCTCAACATAATAAAAGCCTTATATGACAAACCTATAGCCAACATCATACTCAACGGGCAAAAACTAAAACCATTTCCCCTAAGAACAGGAACAAGACAGGGATGCCCACTTTCACCACTCCTATTCGACATAGTACTGGAAGTACTAGCCATAGCGATCAGACAAGAAGAAGAAATAAAAGGCATCCAAATTGGAAAAGAAGAAGTAAAACTGTCATTATTTGCAGATGACATGATATTGTATATAGAAAGCCCCAAAGACTCCATCTAAAAAGTACTAAACTTAATAAGTGAATTCAGCAATGTAGCAGGATACAAAATTAACACCCAAAAATCTATGGCTTTTTTATACATCAATAATGAACTCACAGTAAGAGAAACTAAAAAAATAAATCCCATTTACCATTGCTCCAAAAAAATTAAGATACCTAGGAATAAACCTAAGTACGGAGGTAAAAGACCTATACTTGGAAAACTGCAGGACATTGAAGAAAGAGATAGAGGAAGACATAAACAAATGGAAGAACATACTGTGTTCATGGATTGGTAGAATCAACATCATTAAAATGTCCATACTATCTAAAGCAATTTATAGGTTCAAGGCAATCCCCATTAAAATACCAATGGCATATTTCATAGACGTAGAACAAACTTTCCAAAAATTCATCTGGAATAAAAAAAGACCCCGAATAGCCACTGCAATCCTGAGAAAGAAAAACAAAGTTGGAGGAATCACAATACCAGATATCAAGCTGTATTTCAAAGCCATGGTTCTCAAAACTTCTGGTACTGGCACAATGGAACAGAACAGAGAAACCAGAAATAGACCCAAGCCATTATGCTCAATTAATGTTTGACAAAGGAGGCAAGAGCATACAATGGAGTAAAGACAGTCTCTTCAACAAATGGTGTTGGGAAAATTGGTCAGATACATGCAAAAAAATGAAACTAGATCACCAACTTATACCATACACAAAAAATAAACTAAAAATGGTTAAAGGACTTAAATGTGAGACGGGAAACCATAAAAATCCTACAAGACTCCACAGGCAGCAAAATTGCTGACATATGTCGTGGCAATATCTTTACTGATACAGCTCCTAGGGCAATGGAAACTAGGGAGAAAATAAACAAATGGGACTACATCAAATAAAAAGCTTCTGCACAGCAAAAGAAACCATTAACAAAACAAGAAAGCCCACTGCATGGGAGAACATATTTGCCAATGCTATCTCAGAAAAGAGTTAATCTCCAAAATTTACAGGGAACTCATACAACTTAACAAAAGGAAGATAAACAACCCAATCAACAAATGGGCAACGGACCTAAATAGATACTTTTCAAAAAAAGACATAAGGAAGGACAAGAGACATATGAAAACATGCTCAAAGCCATTAATCATCTGAGAGATGTAAATCAAAACAACAATGAAGTACCATCTCACACCTGTCAGAATGGTTATCGTCAACAAATCAACTAATCAACAAATGACAAGTGCTGGTGAGGATGTGGAGAAAAAGGAACCCTCATGCACTGCTGGTGGGAATGCAAACTGGTGCAGCCACTGTCGAAAACAGTATGGATTTTCCTCAAAAAGTAAAAAACGGAACTCCCATTTGACCCAGTGATTCCACTTCTAGGAATATATCCCAAGAAACCAGAAACACCGATCAGAAAGGATATATGCACCCCTATGCTCACAGCAGCACAATTTACAATAGCTAAGATTTGGAAACAGCCTAAGTGCCCATCAGCAGATGAGTGGATTAGAAAACTGTGGTACATCTACACAATGGAATACTATGCTGCTATAAAAGAGGAAAAACTTGTACCATTTGCAACAGCATGGATGGAACTGGAGAGCATTATGCTAAGCGAAATAAGCCAGTCAGAGAAAGATAAATATTACATGATCTCATTCATATGTGGGATATAATGAACAACATAAACTGATGAACAAAAACAGATCCAAAGACAAGGTAACACTGAACAGACCGTCCAACCTCAGAGAGAAGGCAGGGGAGGGAGGCGTTAGAGATCAACCAAAGGACTTGTATGCATGCATATTAACATAACCAATGGACACAGACACTGGGGTGGTGGGGGCTTGTCCTGGGAAGTAGGAGTGGTGGGGAGTAGAGGGGAGGTCAATCGGGAAAAAAGGAGACATATGTAATACTTTAAACAATAAAAAAAAAAAAAGACTAATGACGTTGCTATCGGCTGCTAAAATATTCACTGCTATTATTAGTGGAGAGAAATGGGTGCCTGCGCGTAAAGAAAATGAATGCAACATGATTATAGTAATCAGTCATTAGTGAACATTGTAGTTCAGTATTAATAATTATGTATAACAGGATATCGTAATAATTAAGTTACAAAACTTTTATTAAAACATTTCTTACATACCATTATATTGGCTGGGCCGCAAAAACATTTGTTGGAGGCTGCGAGTTTGACATGCTTGGTGTAAATATTGCATTTTTATCTGACTTCTTTCAAAGTCAATGACAGAAGAGCTGAATATTAACATTACTAATTACAATTATAGGAATGAGAATTCAAATGTATTGGAGGATATAAGAAATGAGAATTTAGAGGTACACTGAAATTGAAATTATTTAAGTTAGCTATTTAGTAAAAAAAAGGACAACTGTCACAAAAATCATAAATAAAAGGAATCATGGAAATAATCTGCTCAATTCACAGTGAGAAAAATACAGAAATAAGTTTTCCTTTGTGTCTTTTTCCTTTCCCTCTTCTACTACTTTCTTGAGAACAGAAAGACATGTTTTGTTTTTTCACCAGGGCAGAATGTACTATCCCAATTGGCAGGGAGAGCTAGACACAGCACAGTCATCTACTCATTTCCCATTCCTTTCCTCTCTCAACCTTCTCTGAGGTTAAGCCCCTAATGTATCTTTAACTCCTTATAAGACACCGGCAGTACCCATAATTGAACCAAAAGTATAAAGCCTAGTTATTTGAAGGGGAAGAAAGTAGAGCATCTTCTTCAGACATTTAAAAGTCTTTGTTCCTCTCACAAACCTTCTCTAGAATTGCCAAAATATATTAGCTCTAGACTTCAATTAATTCTGCCACCCATTGCTTTGCATTCCTAAGTGACTTATTTCTATTTGGTATAGTAACCTGTCAACTTATGTGCGAGAATGGAATAAAAGGAAAAGGCAGAGAAAAGGAAAGGTTACTAGTATATGAATGACCTAATAATACAGTTCAAAATATGCCCTTTTTTTGATTAAATGTAAATCATATTTCCTAAATCAAAAAAAAGAAGCCAACTGTTGCTTATTGGGGAAAAACTAAGCTCCAGAGAGTTGCTTCTACAAAGAATAGCAGCTGGTTTCTTATTTGTTTGTTTTCAACTCAATACACATTTACTTAGCACATATAATTTATAAAGGACTGTATTACATACAGTGGAGGAATACTGAGGTGAATAAAACTCTTTCCCAGAAAAGCAACACTTGATGGGTATTTACAGATTTGATCTGAGTTGTTGGGTTTTTTAAAAATCTGGTTTTATTGATTTTTAGGAGAGGGAGAGGGGCAGAGAGAAAAACATTAATGTGACCGAGAAACATCGATTGGCTGCTTCCTACATGCACCCTAACTAGAGATAAGAGCCTTAACTTGGGCATGTGCCCTGACTGGGAATTGAACCAGCAACCTCTTGGTGCACAGGACGACACTCAACCAACTGAGCCACACAGGCCAGGATTAATCTAAGAAGGTTTTATGTCTTCTTCTGACTGCTCAGAATTGTGTAACTGTTGGGTAAAATTTGAGGTCTTCCATATCAAGGATGAACACACAGGTTTGTTCCATTATTATGATATTAAAAGAAACCTCACCTTAAGGATACTACTTAATTATATATATTAATAATCCATATTTTGAGAGCCATTACTCAATGGGACTCACAAACCAAATAAGTTTCAGACCTACTACATGGTGGAAATAATCTGCTGCATTTAATAGTGAGTACATGGAGAATAGGGAACTGTGTCTTATTTAATATGAAGAGCCACTGCCTAGCAAAGTACCTATACATGCCTATTTAATGACTCAATCAGCAAAGAGTAATAAGCAGTATTAAAGCAATATACAGACAAAGTACTGATGAAAATCAAGATGTACTAAGGGAATATACAATCTGAGAGTTATAGACTGCTCATCTACTAAAATTAATAAACTGTTTTTAGGGCAGATAAAGTCAAAAACACTAAGCCACAAGGAAACAATAATTTGTAGAATTTGAAATTTTTACAAACCTTCCCTGCTGTCTGCCGATCGCTTTTAAAAATTACAGTCTCCTCATTAACTGGAGGTAGTTTAGGCATAGATTCAATTATTACTGAAAAATGAAACAAAACAGATTATTTCAAGATTTAATCAGGAGGTAATATAGAATTTAAATGAGAATTTAGGCTTTAATATGAAATTTAAGGTGAAATAATATGCCACAGTAACTATGCCTCGTGGATAAAGAAATTCTATTTATTAAACATAGCACAGTGAAATAGATTGTACATATTTTTATTTAATACAAAAAGCTAAAATTCTAAGAAAGAAAATTAAAGTATAAAATCTCACAGAAAATTTGACTCACCCATTAAAAATCAACAAATTCAAGCCATGTACATTTTCTCAAGCAATTTTTACCCCAAAAACGTATAATTTAGTCACAAAACTCCTGTTTTAGAAGAAATTAGTTTTCTTTCTTACTCTAGAAATTCTTTTCTATGTGCACTGATTACTTACTGCTATATGAAAAAGTTAACCACAAAAATATCTTCTTCTGAACAGATGAACAATGAGAGAGCACACAGTAATTTTTATCACTTTTTCTCAAAAAGCAAAAGCATTATTCCACTAGTCTAGCATACCCCAATTCTTTTTAAGTGCCACAAATGTTAAACAATCTATTACAGCAAAAGGGGGGTGGGGGGGACGACAGGTTCTTAGAAAATTAGAGCAACAAGCAAGACTACTTTGTCACATTATATAGATAATGCCATCTCTACTTAGAAAAAACATATTAGTTCAGATTGTGAAGATTCATTCAA
Source organism: Myotis lucifugus (assembly GCF_000147115.1). Classification (NCBI taxonomy): domain Eukaryota; kingdom Metazoa; phylum Chordata; class Mammalia; order Chiroptera; family Vespertilionidae; genus Myotis; species Myotis lucifugus. Next base: position 24,542,058 of record NW_005871049.1, on the reverse strand, counting down.
AAAATTTCAGCTAATTATTTTTCCTAAACACCAACTTTATTGTAGAGGGTTCCCACCTGGGATCCCACCTTCTTAAATAAAAAAGTGCACAGAAAAAAAGGGGATTTAGAAACCTTTGTATAATATCTACATCTCGGGCCCCCAGGGCAGGAAGGGGGAAATTGCTAGGTGGACTACAGGGGTGGGAGCAGGGCCTTTGTGTCTGTAAGCCCACATCCACCCTAAATATGAGGGTGGGGGCAAGATGATCTTGGAGGGACTAGGGAGACCCCAAACCAGGGGCAAAATGGCAATGGGGATGGGAGTGTGGGGGGCAGCAACTAGTGCTTCTAAATTCTGAATGTACATATAAGCAACCAATCATGAGTCAACATTCTTTGAGTTAGATCTGCTTCTGGAAAAAAGATAAGGATAGTGAGCACTAACAGAATTCATTCTCAATCATCTCCTACAATCTCCTATATACATCAAATCTAATAAATGTTCAATTCATATGATATAATCAAGTAATTACCTGTTTCACTTATTTATGCATATTATTAAATACCATAATGAAAGAAGTTAGCTTGAAATGCAGGTAGATATGGTAGGGTCCAGTGGAAAACAAAGGCACATAGAGGCAGACATGGCAGTGTGAGCAAGCCTAATCACAGAAACCAACCTAGCAGAAATAATAAAATGTTTCTGGACTCAAAGCAGGAGGCATGGGAAAACAAGGGAGAGCCTGCAGTCACAAGGTGTACAAAGGCATAGAAAAAGAGAAACTTCAACATAGAAACAGAGAACAGAGAAAGAACACATAGAAACAGGGAAAGATCAGGTCTGTTGCTGGGCAAAAACAATTGAGGGAATCGATCAACTGATGACACAGATAGGCTTGTAGCAAATATAAACCCCTGGACTACAAGGATTTAAGGGGCATCCCATTACTGGGTCCCCCTCCCCTTGCAGGGAGTCTGACTCTGCTTGTAATACATTTTCCACACTTTTGCTTAAATCTTCTGGTCCATTCTTTCGAGTCACAAGACACGACCCCGGGGGAAAATCCTTGGCTCACTGTTCCAGTTATCAATAAGATGACTCAAAAACTAATGTAATAACTTGAGAATTATGTACAGAGTTTTAATAACTATACTTTTTATTAAAAATGTTCCACTTTAACCTAAATTTTAATAAATTACAAAAGTATAGATTTATCTAAATTTATATTAATTTCTAAAAAAACACTGATATGTATACTATTAGAAAAAGGTCAAAAGATAAAGTCTAATTTCTACCAATGACTCATTATACAACTGATCATAAATGCAAGTGAAACATTTTTCTGGGTCCCTTAAGTCCTAAAAACAAAGGGAGCTGGTGTATGATCTACTTTTTTTTCCCAGTTCAAAAATTCTATGACTGTCAACGCTGAGTTCTATTCTCAAATGTATCTCACAATGAGAGTTAATGGTAGCTACGTTAATTTCAAGGCCCTTTGATACCTATCTCTTGGAGCTAAAAGGAAATCCTTAATGTCTAGTTGTCTCATATCCAACAGTTTCATATTTCGTGCCATTCATATCAGTATTACATCACAGACATTCCTAATTTACATGTTTATAAAATAAAATTTAAGGCAGTAAGCAGAATAATGCCCTCCCCACAAAAAAAGATAACTACACCCTAATCCCTAAACCTGTGAATGTTACCTTTCATTAAAAAAAAAAAAAAAAATTTTTTTTTTTTCATTGCAGTTGTGATTATTGTTAAGAACCTTGAGATGGAGCAATTACCCTAGAATACACATGAAGGACTAAGGAGTCTGTAAAAGCAGAGAAGCTTTCCAGGCTCTGTTCAGAGAGAAGTTACATTATTGGTTTTGAGGGTGAAAGAAGGGAGTCTGGAACCAAGGAGTGCAGGCAGCTGTTAGAAGTTGAATGGAGAAAGGAAATGAATTCTCCCCTAGAGCCTCTACAAAAAAAATTTAAGCCCTGATGGGCCCCTTGATTTTAACTCAGTAAGATCCATGACAGATTTCTGGCCCAAAGAACTGCAAAATAATAACTTTGTATTATTTTAAGCCACTAAATTTGTAGTAACTTAATAGCAATAGAAAACGAATATTGCACATCAAAGAAAATTCTGGAGAAACATGTCAGTAAAAGCAGACTTTAAATTTTTATAAAGAAAATATATTTATGAATTACATAAGTAAAATTAAATTTATCTGTTCAAAATTCACTAGTCATAAAATCTGATTTGATTGTTAATGCATTACTTATATATCATTTTTATTAATAAAATTATTTACATACCTAATTGTTCAATAATACTTGAAACCATCCCAAGAGGCTTTAATTCAATATCTTCAGGCAAAATAATAGTGAGTTCTTCAACTGAAGGTAGTTCCTATTATATTAAAAAAAAACATTAATCTTCCTCCAGCTTCAACAACTTAACTTTTAAAAAAAATTAGCTTCCATTTAAATACTATTCACATTTATAAAGATGCAACATTAAGTACTTACACCATCCCCTTGATATAATCCATTTTAGTGTCTAACAGCATTTCTCCCACCTCCATCTCCCCATTTAAGTGACATAATATGTCGTGCCCACTCCCTAACCCAGATAGACTGAGAATATAGACAGAAGTACCATTCAAGATTTTCCCAATCACACTTGAACAAGAGACCAATAAATAAAAAAAAAGGTATTGTTAAGGAATCCAAGATTAAAAAAAGAGACAATTCACATAATTCCCAGAGACATTCCATTTGAGGAAAAAAAAAACAGTTTCACCGGTCACTCACTAGTTTCTCCAGAGGAAGAGTTCTCTCTCTTAGCTGCCTTGATTTGATTAATCAATTAAATTTACTGTGATTAAGTTGTTGAACAGAGATGCAGCAGTCCTTTCTGGGGCTTTGTGAAAGAAGAGTTAAGTGTCTGGCCTCTTTAGGAAAAAATACAGAATTCCTGGAAACCGAATGTAGGCATCAGCCCAGGGAAAAGTGTTGAAAGTGTTGCCTGTTTTCTTCCCTCCCTAGGTTAAAAACCAAATTTTTAACATCAGAAGATTTCTTTTTTCTGATCCAGCACCTAATTCAGTTGCTATAGAAACTAGACATTGAAGTAGAGATGAAATTGAAGAAAAATCTAAGACTGAAACAGGCCGTAGCCTTTAAATTAAATAAACATAGCTTTCTTTCTATTCTTGACCTTTGCCAAAAGATCACAATTAATGGCATGTTAGGAGTTAGTTTGGGAGGAGAAAGATAACTTCTGGATAAATGTTGAAAAAGGTTGGAAAACCTAAATAATACAGTGTTATTACAGATGAATGCATCATGGGTAATGAATTTCCTCTACAGGGACTCAAAAAAAGTTTTTAACAAAACCACTTACCCAGTATCAAAGCATAACTTGCTTCAGGGAGGTGCTATTTTCTGATCAAGGATTACTTATAAAGAGCCTCACTAAGGGTCTTAAGCAACGCAATGCAGAAGACTTAGCTCTGTATGGCTGTGGAAGGAATGATTGTGTTTTACATACCAGAACTTTTCTGTACTTTTAGGAAGAGGACAACCACTTGTCATTTTATCATATTAAATACAGAGAGTCTTTTTCTTGGCAAGACCATTACTTGAAAGTGGTCCATGGGTATCAGAATAGTGAAGAAAGTTCAGTTGTTAGAACTAGTAAAGGACATGTGATATAAAATAGCCTTGTTTATGAAGTTCTTAGTTAAAGAAACCCCACACCCCGTGAAATATAAGACTGGAAAACTATAATGTCAAGAGACTGCAGACAGCAGGGCTTTAATGGTATTTTAGAGGGAAAACTGTCATACGGATCCCACACCGATTCTGGTTCAGGGCGTGGCACCTCTTACAATTGGCCAATGGTATTTTTAACACAGAAGTATAGTGATGAAATCTGCCCTGTTGCCCACCCAAATTACAGGAAGATCTAGAGGAAAAACTGTCATTACCTTTGGACTATGATAGAACCTACTAGATAAATAAAATCAGGAGTGTGCTGGTAGAAGAAAGGGTAGGGAAATCTCTGAGAGAAGTGCTGTTAGATCTTTAATAAAATATCTGAACTCGATAGAAGTACAGACCACATGCCATTAACACTTCAGAGACAAAAATCAATGCTATTCTCAAATACTAAATAAATGTTATTTGACCACAAAATGAAAGGTTCCTCATTCTGTATTTTCTATTAGGAGGAATAAAATCCCATGCAATGTAATTATGTTTTGATACAAATCTAAACTTGATACTGTTTTTGGCTTTTTAAAACTTTAAAGCATAAAACTAATACAAGTATCTGGGTTTTTTTAAAAAAGGAAACAAGTAGTAAAAAAGAGTGCAAAGTAAAAAGAAAAAAATTCCCCTAATCTATTCCTTTCAACCTCGCAATTCCTCTCCATAGATTGCTGTTGTTAAAGTCTTTCAAATATACTTACTATGCAGATATAAACTTCACATTACTAACTTTAAAATGTTTCACTTAAATAAAATAGACATCGTGACATAAGCTATCCTTTTCACCTATTACATCTTACACATCCTTCTACACCAAAACATAAATATCTATCTAATTTTATTTAAACATTCTTATGGTATTCCACTATATAGATATACCATAATTTAGTACACCTGTCACGTAATGAAACACCTGCCTTCTTCAAATTTTTACCATTACACACAATGAAACAATATTTATTCTTTCACATGTATTTCTGAATAAGCACTGTGATAAATTCTCCTAAGTGTAGTAACTGCTAAATCCAAAGACATGAGCATTTTTAATTTTGACAGGTTCATTCCAAAAAGGTTACATCAATTCAGACTTCCACAAATTATATATACGAGATTTTCCTACATCCTTGCCATCATTAATAAGCCATCACTAATAAGCAAATATTTTCCAGTCTGATGGGTCTAAAACAGTATCTTGTTTTAATTGGAATTTCTTCATTAATCAAGAAAACTGAATATTTTTGCATGTTTTCTGGCTATTTTTATGTAGTTATGAATTGTTTGTATATTTTACATGGTTGTCTTATCTTTTTATTAATTTATAAGATAACTCTAAGTTTTTAAGAATGTCTGCCCTTTATACAAATACTAGAGACCTAGTGCACAGATTTGTGCACCAGTGGGGTCCCTTGGCCTGGCTTGCGGGGACTGGGCTGAAACCGGCTCTCTGACATCCCCCAAGGGGTCCTGGATTGCTAGAGGGTGGTTCTCGGGTGACGCACCCTGGAATCGGGCTCCCTCTCTCTGGTTCCAGGTATGTCACCTGAGAACCGCAGCTGCCAAGTTATTGCAGCTCGGCAGCTCCTGTGTTGAGCATCTGGCCCTGAGGGTCACTGCGCGTCATAGCTACTAGTCGGACGGTCATTTAGGCTTTTATATATATAGAATAAATGTAGCAAATACCCACTCCCTCACCTCCCAGCATATTCTTTAGCATTTGTTGTGTAATGAACTTTAGTTATTTTAATTTTTATGTAGCAAATATATCAATCTTTTCTTTTCTTAGCTTTTTGAGACTTGAGTAAGTTACATTTAGAAAGACCTGCCCTTGATGAAATTAACTTTTAAATTCACTCATGTTTTCATTGCTCTTCTAGTTTCATTTTTAATATTTGCATATTTGGTCCATTTGTGATTTTATTCTTATATAAAAGCAAGGCAAAGATTGGATTTATTTTCATCCAAATTATTAGCCAGTTATCCCCACACATTGAAGAATAATCCATTCATTTCTTTTCCCTAATGATCAGAAAAACAAATTTTAACATATACTAAATGTACTTATACATTTCGGTTTTTGTTGAAGTCTCCATTTGGTTCTACTGATCTATTTCAGTGTCAGTACTAAACTATTTTAATAACTGTGCCTTTCATATTATCCTACCTAATAATAGACAAAGATTGAAATTAACCGTACCTCCGCTATGCTTCCCATTGGCTAATCAGCGAGATATGCAAATTACCCGCCAACAAAGATGGCGGCCGGCAGCCACGCAGCTGAAGCAAACAGGAGGCTTGCTTGCTCCAGTGATGGAGGAAGCCAAGGTTCCCCACCTGCCGCAGCCAGGCTCTGAGCTCCAAAAGCAACAAAGTTGCAATTATAGAAGCTAAACAAACCCCAGATACCTGCTTTTAGCAGGCCGTGGCCACAGAGCTGGAGCGGCAACAAAGTTTCAATTATAGAAGGTAAATAAATCCCAGAATAAAAAAGAAAAAAAAGAAAAAAAGGAGAGGCTGGGAGCTTCAGTCGCCTGTGGGCTTGGCCAGCCTGAAAACCCTCAGCCCCTCATCCAGACTGGCCAGACACCCCAGTGGGGACCCCCACCCAAAGGGGGTGTGGCCAGCCTGAAAACAGCCATCAGCCCCTCATCCAGGCTGGCCAGGAACCCCAGTGGGGACTCCCACCCTGAAGGGGGTGCGGGCAGCCTGAAAACAGCCATTAGCCCCTCACCCAGGCTGGCCAGGCACCCAAGCGGGACCCCCACCCTGATCCGGACACCCTTCAGGGCAAACCAGCCGGCCCCCACCCATGCACCAGGCCTCTATCCTATATAGTAAAAGGGTAATATGCAAACTGACCCTAACAGCAGAAAGACTGGCAATGACTGGTCACTATGACACACACTGACCACCAGGGGGCAGACGCTCAATGCAGGAGCTGCCCTCTGGTGGTCAGTGTGCTCCCACATGGGGGAGCTCTGCTCAGCCACAAGCCAGGCTGATGGCTGCCAGTACAGCAGTGGTGGTATTTATTTATTAAATGAATAGACTTATTTCATTAGTCCACGCTAAACAAAAATCTCAAAGAGATGAGTCTTTTTCAGTCAAAGCAAAAATCAGGTATGGAAAATACAATTCTTACAATTCAAAAGAGAATTCTTGAAGAACAAAAAGAACCTCAACCCAACATCTCAAAAATAAGGTTAAAAAGGCAGGCTTGGAAGGAAGCTTCACTGTCCAGAATTGATATATAGATACCTCAGGTTTGCAGCAACAAACTTTATTATCATTATTAGATTAACACCTGGCTCCCTGATAACACAGCAGCTGCCCCAGGTAAGATAATAAATAAATCTCCTCAGTCTCATAGGTCTCATAATCTCCTTAAGGAAATAAAAAAATCAATCACTTCGATTTTCTGTGAGTGGGGAAAGGATGTGTATGTGTGACAGAAAAGGAGAAACAAACAGATACACTCCAATACGAAAAAAAATATGGCAAAACACTACCATTTTGACCCTGCACATAGAATAAAATATAAAGAATCAGAAATAAAATTCACACAGATTAACTAAAAAATTATAGGTAAAAAATTACAGGTAGAGGTGAGGGAAACTTAAGATAGAAAAAGCTTCTTCATCATATAAGTAAAAATCAAATTTACTGAAAATAACAGAAGAAGGCTATTTACTGCAGGTGAAGAAGTTTAAAATATGAACCTACTACCCTCATGGAAAGATGGATGAGTGGGTGGGAAAAACTTAATTTTATTCTGCTTGTCCAATACTAGACACTTATTTATTTAAATTTAATTAATTAAAATTAAAAAAATTTTAAAATGTACTCTCCAGTCACACTAACCACATTTCAAGTACTCAAGTAGCATAAGACAAAGGCTTAAGCACACATTAAGTCAGAGTGGATTGCTATCATTGCAGGAAGACCTACCTATTGAACAGCACTGCTTTATAGTGTCATACATCCAAAAGTCCTCTATTACAAAACATAGCCAGGAATAGCACCAATGAATAGCACCAATCTATTTTCAGTCACTAATACAGGTATAATTTTAAGACCATATTATAACAGTATACACCATATGACTATGAAGTCTTAATGCTAACCTGATTATTCTACTTGGGAAACAAAGATTTGTGATAAACATCTATTTTCATAATTGTTATTTTCCAAAATTAAAATGAAACTAAATGTTTTTTACGTACAGTTCCTGCAACTAGAGATAAATATCCATGCTATCATTTAAATAAAATTAATGTTTACAGACTCAAAAATCAAGAGTAGAAATAATTTTTCTGGACATATTCAATACTTCTATATACAATAACAAAGAGTAGGCAACTAAAAGAAAAAAAACATTTCATTCATATCATCAGCAAAAGAAAAGGTCATATGGAAACAAAAATCCCCAGACACATCACAGCATTTGGCAATGAACTACTGGAATTTAACATAGTAAAGCAATCCAATTAATTTTCCTAGATACTCTACAGTTCCAAGTCAAAGGCTTTATTAAGAGGCAATATGGCCCAAGCAAATACAATTTTAGAAAGCTTACATTAGATGATACAATCATCCTTCACATGACAAAATATGCAATATATACATTAGTCAGAAACCAAATAATCAGTAGTTTAAATGGTCAAATTACAATGTTACTAAGCACATCTCCCCAAGTACTGAAAATATAGCAGACTGGAACCTCACAATTACTAGAGTTCTGCTCCTCCTCACTTAGGCAAGTCACTTTCTGGGTATCAGTTTTCTCATAAATAGTGAAGAAACTAAGCAAAAATTCTGATAATGCATAAAAATGGCTAATAATGCAATGAAAAAATTTAATAGCACGTAATAAAAAAGTGAGTGCATAAATGTAGTAATTATATATGAGACCCCAACAAAATGACTACGATTCTGTAATAATAGATACTCATATCTATAGTACTAAAGAAATGCAAGATCCAACCTACACTTCTGAAATATCCATGAAAGAGCAATTATTGCCTGTGTTATAATAATACTATTGTATCCTGATTCTCAATCATCTGCATGGTCTACAAGATCGTTCAGTTAAGCAAAATATTCAAATGAGTAGTAGCACATAACATTAAAATTCCACTCTATTAAAAATTAAATTGTAGATACACCTATCAAAAAATGGGTATCTACATCTTCCAGCACAAAAATTGAAGGAGCTAGTGCTAATGGGTCAAAAGTGGCTTTCTAAAAAGATGACATTCATACTTTCCTAGCCCTCTGAAGGCTTATTATAGGCTAGGGCAGTGGTCGGCAAACTGCGGCTCGTGAGCCACATGCGGCTCTTTGGCCCCTTGAGTGTGGCTCTTCCACAAAATACCACGTGCGGGCGTGCACGTACAGTGTGATTGAAACTTCGTGGCCCATGCGCAGAAGTCGGTTTTCGGCCTGGGCGAGTCTATTTTGAAGAAGTGGCATTAGAAGTGGGGGGTGTTGGTCGGTAGTCGACGGGAGATGCCGAGCAGGCGGGCCGCGGGATACGCAGCGAGGGGGAGGCGCGCGCGCGATTCATGCAGGAGTTGAGGATGGGAGAGTTGGAAGGGGTCGACCTCAGTGAACGTACCTCAATCAGATTGAGGACGTTTTTAGCAAAGGCCAGCTTAGGAGTACCCTAATTAATAAGTTAATAACAATGTACCTACCTATATAGTTTAAGTTTAAAAAATTTGGCTCTCAAAAGAAATTTCAATCATTGTACTGTTGATATTTGGCTCTGTTGACTAATGAGTTTGCCGACCACTGGGCTAGGGGGAAAAATCCGTAATCTGATGGCCTTCTGAGGCAAAATTATCTAAAGAACCTTAATTTGGGTTTTCACTCACAAATATAAAAAAGGGCAGCAGCAGGGGGTATTGGTTGCTAGTTTGGGGAGAATTTTTAAAAGTGAGGAAAGCGGAATGAAATTATTTGACCACTTTTCTCATATTACTTAAGAATAGAGGACATAGATGTGGCTGCCAATTACCTGATGCTATTAGGTGTGCCTTCACTTTTCAGATATGGTTGGAAAATAAGATCCAATCCTTGGAGTACTGAGGGCCATTATTAGAAACTTGTTTTCCCCCTATAGCTGGTAAAACATGTATATATATAAAAAGCCAGCAATCATAACGCCTGAATGACCAGCCAGATCAGGGGCGGGGCGGCCAACCTCCCGTGTCCCTTCCACCTGCACTGGGCAGGCCGGCCAGACCCCACCCGTGCACAAATTCATGCACTGGGCCTCTAGTATTGGATAAAAGAATGGATTAGATCTGTACACTAAGTGTGTCAACTATGATCACATATAACACTTAGTCTAACTCATGAACTTCTTTAGGAAAAATACCTTTACAACATTTCATGGAACTCAGCTATTTCTTTAGCTAAGTAATTAATTGCCCTCATTAATTACCCTATTGTATATAACACTAAACTCAGATTAAGACTAGCCCATTAAATACTTTCATCTAAAAAATAAAAGTTGGGCAAGATAAACAAAAGAAAATATAAACAAATGGGACTACATCAAACAAAACAGCTTTTGCACAGCAAAAGAAACCATGATCAAAATGAAAAGGGAACCCACTGTATGGGAAAACATATTTGCCAATAATACATCTGATAAGAGGTTAATTTCTAAAACATATAAAGAACTCATACAACTCAACAAAAGGAAGACAACCCAATTTAAAAATAGGCACTTCTCCAAAGAGGGCATACAGATGACCAACAGACACACGAAAAATGCTGAATGTCACTAATCATCAGAGAGATGAAAATTAAAACTAAAATGAACTATCACCTCTGACCTACCAGAATGGCCATCATCAATATATCAACAAACAACAAGTGCTTACAAAGATGTGGAAAAAAGGGAATGCTAGTACACTGCTGATGAGGATGCAGATTGGTGCAGTCACTATGGAAAACAGTATGGAATTTACTCAAAAAATTAAAACTGGAACTACTGTTTGACCCAACAATCCCACTTCTAAGAATATATCCTAAGAAGCCCAAAACACCAATCAGAAAGAATATATGTACCCCTATGTTCATAGCAGTGTTACTTACAATAGCTAAGATCTGGAAACAGCCCAAGTGCCCATCAGTAAATGAGTGGATAGAAAAAGCTGTGGTACATTTACACAATGGAATACTATGTAGCTGTAAAAAAAGACAGATTTCTTGTCCTTTGTTGACAACATGAATGGACCTGAACAATATTATGCTGAGCGAAGCCAGGTAGAAAAAGACAACTATCACCATGATCTCACTTATATGTGAAATCTAATAAACATAATACACTGCCTAACAAAATAGATCCAGAGGCATGAATGTGTGCAACAGACTGACATATCTCAGAGAGGAATGGGGAGAGAGTAAGAGATTAACCAAAGAACTTACGTACATATATGCATGGTAGCCAATGGACACAGACAATAGTGTGATAAAGGCCTGGGGTGAGGCAGAGGTTGGGAGGAGGGGAACAAAGGGAGGGGGAGAAATTGGGGGACATCTATAATAACTGTCAACAATAAAAATAAATAAATAAAAGTCAACATTTCTTTGTAGTGTCTTTATATTTTTCATTTATTTATTTATTTATTTATTTATTAAAAATATATTCCATCGATTCTCTACAGAGAGGAAGGGAGAGATAGAGAGAAACATCGATGAGAGAGAAACTTCGACCAGCCGCCTCCTGCACACTCCCCACTGGGTATGCACCCGCAACCAAGGTACATGCCCTTGACCGGAATAGAACCCGGGACCACTCAGTCCGCAGGCCGACGCTCCATCCACTGAGCCAAACCGGGCAGGGCATATTTTTCTTTTTTAAAATAAATACAATGCTCTCATCCTATTTTTTCCCCCAAAATTACTGTCACAAAAAAATTTAATAAGAATACCTCCAAAAATTGACACATAAATATAAAAGTAAAATACAATTATAATCCATCTCAATAAAACAATGAATTCTAGCATTATATTGATACTAACAAGGTCATATTTCATCAAATCTAAGACTGATTTTATGTACCATGAAGATAAAAGCACTACCAAATAATTGTAAAAATGTCATCAATTCTTAGTCCCACTTTAACTTTATGCATGATAATGAATGAATAAACACAGAAACCTTTCCTGAGCCCCTACTATGTAACCAGCACTGGGAATGTCAAGCAACAAACCTGGTCCTTTCACTGGGAAAGTTCATACTCTCTTTACCTATCACCTATCCATCTTTCAATCTAAGTTCAAGCCATGAGCCTTCTCTGACCACTGTAGTGCAAGTTATCTCCCCTTCCACTCAATCCAATGACTTCTTTTGCCCAGCACCATGCAATCATCACCTCTCTGGTGTTACTTTGCTTTCCGCTTATGTGTGTATGCTCAATCTCTAGCTAAATTCCTCTTTAACAGACATTTATCTTTATCCTAAGCCAGTGGTAGGCAAACTCATTAGTCAACAGAGCCAAATATCAACAGTACAATGATTGAAATTTCTTTTGAGAGCCAAATTTTTTAAACTTAAACTATATAGGTAGGTACATTGTTATTAACTTAATTAGGGTACTCCTAAGCTGGCCTTTGCTAAAAACGTCCTCAATCTGATTGAGGTACGTTCGCTGAGTTCGACCCCTTCCAACTCTCCCATCCACACTCGTCTTGTATACTTGTTTCGTCTATCTCCTTTCCGAAAACCGACTTCTGCACATGGGCCACGAAGTTTCAATCTCGCTGGACGTGCACGCCCGCACGTGGTATTTTGTGGAAGAACCACACTCAAGGGGCCAAAGAGCCACATGTGGCTCACGAGCCGCGGTTTGCCGACCACTGTCCTAAGCAATAAGAACTAAATTAAAACCTACTGGGGAATGGAGGAATCTAATAAATGCAATGTTTCTCTGTAACAGTCATATATGTTTATATACACAGGACATATATGCTCCACTGAATAAAACAGTTTTTATTTTAAGTTTAAAGGACCGCTCATGCTAAATATATGCTTTATTGAAATAATTTTGCACAAGGAAACACAAAATATTAATATCTTATGTATAGGCCAAGATGAAATATAATTTCATAGTGGAGATTTAAAAAAAAGGTATGAAATAATCCACTGTAACTTCTAGCCACTGTCTTCTGCCCAGATATTTCCATATCATCATGTTAGAATATTATAGGATATGTGTCTGCACTGTCATAATCAGAAACAGAATATAGTGCATTCAATCTAACTACAAAAGTACGTTTGTTTTAAAATATAACGTAGGCAGTCTCCAAATTATGAATGTAAATTTACCAAAATTGCCTACAAGCATTAAATTTTTTCCTTGGTCATGCTATATTTTATATACAAACACATTATTATCCTCATTGAAGTATTATAATCGTAAGCATTGTAATAAAAATTTCAGGTTTTCAGAAGAAAAAAAAAACAGGCACTAATTTATAAAATTCATTTCTGATTCAGGCTTTGAAATGTCACAATCCCATAAATGCTTTTATTATTCTAAATTTTTAGTGATATCTGATTTATCTGAATGAAGAGCAAGGCATAAATTGCTGAGAACATTTTTCAAAACTAATCTAATTTTCCAATTCACTGAAACATGAAATAAACCCTATGTGGTTTAATGTAGTTCCAAGGCCATAATATTTATGTTGTTTTACATTTACTATATAGGTTATACAAAAACCTTCTCAACATTAAAGAAGGGTTTATGTTTAAGTAAATAATAAAAGTATAACTCTACTTGATATTTAATGTCATATATTATGAAATTATGGCATTATGAAAAGAGCCAATTAAGACTCTTTCTACTACTTCTTTAGCTAACTAATCCTTTTTTTTTTCCAAATTGAATTTATTGGATTACATTGGTTAATAAAATTATACAAGTTTCAGGTGTATAATTCTAGAATACATTATCTATATTGCATTGTGTGTTTACTACCCTAGGTGATTAATCCCTCTTTTTCTCTTTGCCTTACCCCTGCTTTTCATCCAATTTATAACCAAATCTTGCCAAGGGACTGTTGCAACTATCTAAGGTTTAATTCTAAATTAACAATCTCGAGGTTATTTCACCTATATACTTCCACATATCTACACTTGAAGATAAGCCTCATCCAAGGAGGCAACATTCCTGCTTGAGAAACAGACTAAATGAAGGTAAAAATCAAGCTCAGCATGTCTGAAGAATGGACACCTGCCTAGAATGAGGCACTTTATAACAGTGGTTCTCTACCTTCCTAATGCCGCGATCCTTTAATACAGCTCCTCATGTTGTGGTGACCCCCAACCATAAAATTATTTTCATTGCTACTTCATAACTGTAATTTTGCTACTGTTATGAATCGTAATGTAAATATCTGATATGCAGGATGTATTTTCATTGTTACAAATTGGACATAATTAAAGCATAGTGATTGATCACAAAAACAATATGTAATTATATATGTGTTTTCCGATGGTCTTAGGCGACCCCTGTGAAAGGGTCGTTCGACCCCCAAAGGGGTCGCGACCCACAGGTTGAGAACCACTGCTTTATAAAGAGGTAGGACATAAAACTGGGTTAAATTGGGCACGTCTATGTTCTAGAGATCTCTAAAGATCCAGCACAAGCGCTAACATTGTTTAACTTCTTGGCCCATTTTATGAATACCTTTAAGCAAAGACAACATGGATAGACTATTTCATCACTTTTCTGTAGAAAGTATATTTTGTTAGCACTAACTCTAGCTGGTGTTTACTATACCACGAGACCTGAACAAAACAGCACAAGCAACACCAGCCAGAGTTATAACAAAACAGAGAACACTTCCTAGGACATCGTCCACTGCTGCCCTTATTCTTAATGGCTTTCCTATGCAAGTTTAGAGCAAATCCCTCCTCTAATGAAGTAATTTGAGTCTCTGTTGTTCACAACCACAAGACTGCAACCTAAGTGATACGTGATAACTTCTTCTAAGTGTTTCCCTTTTTCCCTCTATAGAAGATAACTATTACTGACTGACAGATCCCCTTCTGAAATGGATCCTGTCTTTCCTGTGACAGAGAACCCATTCCTGCAGTCTGCCTGGGGTTGATACCACCCACTCAACCCCTGCCCTCCTCAAAATATACACACATTCACACTCCCTTCCTGTCAACTGCCCTTATACACTCCCACCCACACACTCGCCCATGTGCTTTCTCTCAAGCATACTCTTTCCTACATACTCTCCCACAGAAACAGGACTTATGAATCATTTCCAAGCAGTGGAAATACCCATTCCACTAGCCTCAGTAATTTGTTCAGGGCTGGTACCAGGCCCCAGGTAAACCAGTAAAAGTCCTTCCCATGACTTTCATACAGGAGAATCAGTGGCCAAACTACCAGGCCCACGGAGAAACACCTGAGAGACAGAGAAAACAGTCTTAAGATACTGAATACTGTAGCCAAACCATCCTTGGTAATGGGGCCTAAGTCTTTCTCTTCCCTTGAACTTGAGAGTTCCTAATACACTCTTTCAGAGCTCTAAGTCAAATAATTTAGGGCAGACCAGGGAATTCATTCCTCTACCTAGCTCTAGCAACAGAGTCTAGCAAAGGACCAAGAACTTCTAGTAAGTTTACTTAATTGTGTAAATATAAAGTGAACAGCTAGTCAAGATATAAAACTGCTTCTCCTTCTGACCATGACTCCACCTCAGGCCAACCTGCCCAAAGCTAACCTTTAAACTGAGGGCTGGCCCTAGCTGGTTTGGCTCAGTGGGTAGAGCATCAGCCTGAGGACTGAAGGGTTAATGTTTGATTCCAATCAAGGGCACATGCCCGGGTTGCAGGCTCAATCCCCAGTAGGGGACATGCAGAAGGCAGCCAATCAATGATTTTCTCTCATCATTGATGTTTCTCTCTCTCCCTCTCTCTTCCTCTCTGAAATCAATAATAAAAATATATAAAAAATAAATAAAATAAAAAGCTCTTGGGCAAAATATGTTACTTTAAACTGAGGGCTGATCTTTAACTGAAAGGCTTTCTCCTTTCGCTGCCTCCTACCCCCACCTGTGTTTTTACGCCAAACTGTCTGCATCTCCCGAGATTTTGGTTGGACTAGAGTTTGAGAACCCTTGGGAACAACATTTAAGGGAATGTGAGCACAATGCAAAATGTCTTTAAAAGCATATTGTGATGTTAAAAAAAAAAAAAAAAGAATACAAAATTGAAAAGTAAAGACTACAATTGCTCTTCCATTCTTCCCCCAAATCCCTCAGTACTGGCACAAAAAGAAAGAACAAGCCCATTGTTCCAAGTTTTAAAAGCTAACATATATTCCCATCAAAAATGTAATTTTCTGATATGAGCCAAACATACACTCACACAATTCATTGATACTTCCCATAATTAAATTCATTTGTCTCTTCTTTAATTACTGTCTGTTTTTCTCCACTAAACACTATGAAAGGAGAAACTGGATGGGTCTTAATTATAGCACCTAGCATATGGCAAGTGTGCTATAATAGCTTAAGAATGAATGAAAGATACCTACCCCCTCAATTATTCATTCTATTCCACTGGACTGAGAACCCATTACCTGTATAGCACTCTACTGGGCAATACAGAAACTATAAAGATCAGATATAAACTTAGTCTGTCAAAGAACATGGTTCCTAGCCTCTTCGTGGCCATGGACTCTTTTTGACTTTCTGATGAAAATATGGGCATTCTATCTAGAAAAATAATAAGTAGACTAAGATTTTGTATTAAATTTCAAGACATCCCAAGGTAAGTATTACAGATCTAGTAAAAAAATTAAGACAATATACATACATATACAAAAGTACTGTGGTCTTTTATTTGTTGATTTTTGTACTCTAAGAGAAAAGCTAGGTGTAAAGAAGAGCAAGATACAGGGAAAAGATCAAACAATTCTCCCAATACTTTCAGAAAATAGTCAGTTGGGGGAGCCTTTGTGTAAGAAGACCACTGATATCAATGATTGTTGTAGGGCACGGCTATAGGGTTAAGCCTCGGACTGATCTGTTGGCAAAGCCACAAACAAGTCCAACTTAGAGGGCACAGTCCTCTTAGCATAATTAGGCTTGACCTTATGACTCTCCCTAGATCTTATCTGGGTAGCTAATGGGCTGAGGGAGATGTAGCAAGTGCTGCCAAAACAAGTGAAACTCACAAGAACATTGTAACTATGGTGACCACTACTTTGTTTACCTCTGGCTATAAAATAAAGGCTCAGCTTGCCTCTGGATCTCTCTGTGGCCTTAGCCAGGCACAGGAAGATCCACCTAGACCAGTGATGGCGAACCTATGACACACGTGTCAGAGGTGACACGCGAACTCATTTTTTTGGTTGATTTTTCTTTGTTAAATGGCATTTAAATATATAAAATAAATATCAAAAAATATAAGTCTTTGTTTTACTATGGTCGCAAATATCAAAAAATTTCTATATGTGACACGGCACCAGAGTTAAGTTAGGGTTTTTCAAAATACTGACATGCCGAGCTCAAAAGGTTCGCCATCACTGACCTAGACCCAGCTTATTCTCTTTGTCATTTCTTCATCCCTTTACCACTCTGACTCAGGCTTGCAGAACCCTTGGCTGAGCTGGATCGGCAGATTGTAGGATTAAAACATGAACCACTAATGAAGTTGCATAAGCATCCAAGGGTTTTAAATATATAAGCATAAATAAGATGGTAATTTTTATTATGCGTAGAGAAAAAGAAACAATATTAATTGAATTCAGTGATGAAAAGGTGCCCAGCAGCCTCTAGGCTTTTCAATTTTTCCCCCTCAAATATTGAATTAAACTATTTCACTCATTTAAGTGTTATGTAATAATTATAATTAGTGATCATTAAATACTGGAAAAAGCTCCAATAACAACAAAAGACATGTGTGAGTAGAGAGAATAAATATGTGACAATGTAGCCTATGTTCTAAAATTCTGAGGTGTTCTTTTTTTTTTTTTTTTAAATATTTTATTGATTTTTTACAGAGAGGAAGGGAGAGGGATAGAGAGCCAGAAACATCAATGAGAGAGAAACATCGACCAGCCGCCCCCCGCACACTCCCCACTGGGGATGTGCCCGCAACCAAGGCACATGCCCCTGACCAGAATCGAACCTGGGACCCCCGAGTCCGAAGGCCGACGCTCTATCCACTGAGCCAAACCGGTTATGGCCTGAGGTGTTCTTTTTGAGGTTCCCACCACCAGATTACCGTTCTCCTCCGTGGGAGAGCTTACAGTTTAAGAGGAAATAACCATACAAGAGCTAACCTTACAAACAAAACCTATCAAGTGCCAAAAAACACCATTCTAATAAACAAGTTTTCTCCTACTATAATAACAAAAACACTTCAAAAACTCCAGTAGAAATCCTAATAAGCTTAACCAATTAATTTCAATTTCTATGTTTCTTAGTGGAAGTCAATTAAAAGATTGATTTTAATTGTAACTGAACAAAATGTTCTGACTTATGGACCAAAAAAGAAAGAAAAAAAGCAAGGTTGTAAATTTACATAAGAAATATCTTCTAGGTAAGATGAAAAAAAATGGAGAGTAGCAAGCTAAAGTTACATCCCGGAAGAACAATTACCAAATGCTAGAGTTAGAAGCGACCTTAGAAATTATCCAGATCAATCGTCTGACAATCCTCTTTTAGTTAAGAAAGGTAAGGCATGGCAAAAGTATGTCCAATAAAATTGGGAAGTTTTCAAATGTATGGATCAGATACAGAGCAAATGAGATCAATATCAGTACCATAATATATTTTAGAACATCCAAATTAGGTTTATTAACACATCTAAGTACTTACGTTAAGAAGTAATTCATCTTTTGTTTTAATAAGAGGAAAATTCTTATTTTCCTTCTCAACTTGTACATCTTCATCTCCATCTGACAGCACTGGAGGAACTAATATTCGAGAGGAAGAGGAAGATGAGGATGATGATGAGGAAGAGGAAGAGCTTGAACTATCTGAATCTGTTTCACTGTAGGAAAGGAAAAGTGTAAACTTAGTAAAATAGTAACATGATGGCATTAACATATATTATTCAACTAGGAAATATCTACTTTACTACATGTTTACTATTACTGATATAATTCAAAAGCTAGCATTTTGAAGTTGACTCTGGTATTTGGAAAGTAGTCCTTAATCCACTGATAACATTTTCAAAACCCCTGCTATGACTGTAACTCAATTACAATAGTCTCACACATCACACATCTGCCTTAACATAATTAAGCATGTGCCAAATCACTGACAAAGAGAACTCTGGGCAATGCACTTCTCTCATTGGTCACCTAGCCATTGAATTGCCAATAGTTTCTTCTCAGTCTTCAGACAACTTGGAAACTCAAGTTACCAACCATGCCGACCATTCTATTCTTTAAAAACTCCTTTAGCCCATGACTTCCACAGCAATTCTTGTTACCAGTAACTCTACTCTAAGTTTAAAATTTGTTTGCTATTCCCTTAACTCCCTTTTATTTTCTTAACCCTCTTCCAAGAAGTTTGGATATTTTTCTCCATTGATTTTTTAGTGAGTGGAAGGGAAGAGAAGAGAGAAACATTGATGTGTCTCTGTCACATCTTTTGGCTGCCTCCCACATGTGCCCTGAGGGTTGGGGGTTGGTGGCAGGGATCAGACCTGCAACCCAGGTACATCCCCTTGACCTGGAAACAAACCCACCCACCTTGGGTATGCAAGCTAACATTCTAACCACTGAGCATGCTGACCAGGGCTCCTTCACTCCCTTTTATATGCTGTTTCTAAAAGTTTCATACTTATTCTCTTCTCTCTCTGTACTCTTCCTATGCATAATCTCATGTCCTGCAATGTTTCCAATTATCATCCATGTGCAGATAACTCCTAAATCTTCAACGCTGATATTTATAAGCTTCATCCCTGATCTCTGGCTACATACTGGCCACCTCTGTATGAATGACCTACTTACCTCACACTATCAACAAGTTAAAAGGGAAAAAAAGTGCATTCTCCTTACTAAATCACTTCTCTTTGAACTTATATTTTATTCATTACTTAGTCTTTAATCCAGTTACTATAGGTAGAAACATTGGAATCATTCTGAGCTATTTCATTCTCAGTCAATGATAAAACCCTATCTTCAGATTAGTAAACATCACTCCTATTCCACTTCATCCCATTTCCACTGCTACTCCTCTATTTCAAGTGCTTATTTCTCACCTGCTTTTCTGTAATAATTGTATAACTGATGTAAATACTAGTCTCTTCCCACAACAATCACCCCTTCACCCTATTGATGTTTTGCTGTTACCCTTACCCTTTTCATGACCTTCCATTTTAATCAGTTCACAATCTTGCTTTAAAAAGTCATTCATGCTCAGTTGATGTGGCTAAATAGTTGAGCCTGGACCCATGAACCAGGTCATGGTTGGATTCCTGGTCAGGGCACATGCCGGGGTTTGGGCTCGATCTCCAGTAGGGAGCGTGCAGGAGGCAGCCAAACAATGATTCTTATCACTGATGTTTCTATCCCTCTCTCCCTCTCTCTTAAGAATAAATATTTAAAACAAACATTCATGTAACCTCTATGTTCACTGCAGCCTTATTCACAGTGGCCAAGTCAGGGAAACAATTGAAGTGTCCTTCAATAGATGATTGGATAAAGAAGATGTGGTACATACATACAATGGAAAACTACTCAGCCATAAGAAAAGATGAAATACTGCGATTTCTATCAACATGCATGGACTGGAGAATATCATGGTAAGAGAAATAAGTTAGATAGAAAAAGTTAAGAAACATAATTTCACTCATATGTGGGATATAAAACTTAAAGCAACAAATGAACAAACAAACAAACAAACAAAAAAACTCATAAACACGGACAACAGTACGGTGGTTACCAAAGAGATGGGGGTTTAGGGGATAGTAAAGGGTAAAGGGGTCAATATATGGTGACAGAGGATGATTTGACTTTGAGTGGTGAGCACACAATGCAATATAATGATCGTGTATCACAGAACTGTACACTTGAAACCTATATGATCTTAACCAATGTCACCCAATAATTTAATAAAAATAACCATTCATGACTGGACATTAGATGAGAAAACTATTATTAATTATGTTACATGTGATAAAATATTATGATTACGTAAAAGAATGTCCTTTTAGAGAATGTGTGCTAAACTATTTAGGGATAAAGTATCATGTGTAAATGACTTTAAAATGGCTCAATAACATATACCAGTGAATCTTAAAGTTCTGAAATGTTAATAATTGCTAAATCAAGGTGATGGCTTTGGACTATTCTTCCTATTTTTTATTGAGAAAATATTAAAACTGAGAAAAACCTTAAATTTTTTCCCATAACCTACACTGTGTACAAGCTAAAGGCCATACCCCTTACTATGACACCTCAGAGGCCCCTGCAATCAGGTTCTTGGTAACCTACATAATCCCATCTCATATCACTTCTCATACACACCTAGCAAAGCAGCTCATCCAAGTTTTCCTTTATTTGTCCTATTTCCTTTGACTACAATGTACTCAATGTAGAGAAATTATTTTTTCTTTGTAAACTCAACTCAATATTACCTCTTCTGCAGCCACCCCTCACCCAAAGTACAATTATATACTTCCTTCCCTATCTCTCATGGCACTTTTTTCAAACTGCCCACTAGAGCCAGTCCAATACTATACCATAGTTCATTGAAAACCATGTCTTCCCAGCTGGATTAGAAAGGGCTTGAAAACATTAGCTTTGGCAAATGTCTTTTCTCCTGTTACAGGAGGAAAAGGCAAAGGCCAATTTCACCACATAGCCTCCGGAACCCATCCCCTTTGCAAGTGAACTCCTTCCTACTATTACTGTATTATGAATCTTTCCCTCTACCCCAGAGCAGTCCCATCAGCATACCAAACATTCTGTAGTATCTCTGTTTAATCCCTCCAGCTATGGACTCATTTCCCACTTAAAATTTCTTAAAAGAACTGTGAACACATGCTGTCTCTAACCCTTTATTTCTAACTCCATCTTTACACCAAAATTGGCTTCCATCATCACTCCTTACAAGGTCACCAATATTCTGCACGTTGCCAAGTCCAGTAGGCACCTTTCTGTCATCTTAACTTCTCAGCAACATCTAACATGGTTCCCCACTCACTTCCTCAAACATTTCCATTTTTTGGTATGCACTATGCTACAGGGGTATTCCATTCTCATGTAGTCTTTTGTCTTCATGGTTTTAAATATGATCTTCACTTAAAAAAGACCTGAAAGACATAACACTCAAATGCAGTTTGAATTCTAATTCAAATAACCAACTGTTAAAAGACATCCTTCAGACAACCAGAAAAATCTAAATACAAACCAAGCATTAGATGATATTAAGGAATTAGAATTAAGTTTACTAAAGTTGATAATGACATAGTGGTTATGTAAAGTGTTTTATCAATTAGAGATGCACAGTAAAAAAAAATCACACTGAGATTTGCTTTAAATCTACTAGGTTAAAAAAAGTTAGAAATATTAGATAAAACAAGATTAGCAAAATATTGGAAGTTGTTAAGTCCAGTGATGACTGTATGTGCAATCATTATATTACTCTCTACTTTTTTCAAGTTTGAAAATGTCCATAATAAAAAGTTAGTCTTATCTGAAATCTGATGATGCTTAAATGTCTACCTCCAGCCCAGAACTGTCCTTCAAACTCTAAACTCATGATACTACTACCGCTTGCCTGACATCTCCAACTGACTGTCAGAGAAATCTTAAATTAACTGTCCAAATTAAACATTCCCACTGGTCTCCGACCCCTATCTTAGTCAACAGTACCACAATCCACCCAGTTGATGGCTTTGTCCAGCCCAGTGACACATCTATTAGCAAGCCTGATCAGTGTGATTGAATCCAGACACAATCATGGTCGCCTCATGGACTCAATGCAACATCCTTCAACTAGTTCCAGCCTTGCTTCTCGGCTTTTACTCTTGAGCCCAGTTCAATTCTTCCTCTGCAGAGCAAAGCGTATTAGAATGTTAACCTGAGTGTGCCACTGCTCTGCCTAAAATCCTTCAACAGCTTCGCCAGCACTTAGAATTAAAAACTTGAACATGGCCATAGTATCCCACAGGATTGGGCTCTCAGAAGACTTTCTCGGTGCCTTGCTTGTTCCTTCACGATAATTTTCATCAACTCTGTTTATTGATATGTTTACTCATATTTGCCATCCCTCTCGCTAGAATGTGGGGCAGGGATCATGTCCATTTTTTTTTTTTCACCTGTGTTCGGTATCCCACACAACACAGTCCAATACTTGTAAACAATGTTCAGTGTGGGTAAGGAACATCCCACAAACTTAAGTCCTCTCCCACCACAGAAGTTTCATCTTTAAAACACACGGGCAGGTGGGGCGGGGAAGGGGGGCCTTAAGAAACCGAATCAGAGCATATAATACTACTAAATAACAGTGTCTTGCAAATTTCACGAAGCTCCCCACAGGGCTTATAAGAATTAACAAAATTGCCAGGAGCCAATCTGGAAATATAAAGTCCTTTAACTATTCCTCAATTCATCTGGTTCAAAAACAAGAACACACGTTAAACTTGATGGAAGAATAGAAGTCAGATCTGACACGAAACTCAAAACTTATAACCGCAAAGGGACACGCCGAACTAAATATTAAGGAAATAATCCAATATCCTCAGGTTTCCACCTCTTAACGGGAAATGCTACGATTTATGCACAGCACCTTTACACTACCAAATTTAGGGAAGAGAGATCTGATTATCAGGCTCAGATTCACCAGGGTCTGCAGCGAACAACCCGAAATGGGCGGTCCGAGCCACTTGAACACACGTGCGCGGGGAGCGCCAGGGAACTCCCCTCCCGCCCCGGCCCACGCGGGCCCCGGCTCCTCCCGCCGGTCACACGGGCCCTCCCCCAGCAGCCTCGGGACCTGCAGGCACCCGACCTGTCCGAATCCGAGTCTGAGGTCTCCAGGGAGTCCGGGGTCGGCACCGGCTCTGCTGCGCCCGGGCCCGTGACGCCTGTCCCTCCAGGAGGCGGTTCTGGCCCGCCGACGGCGGTGCTCAGCGCGAGTTCAGGCGGCTGCTCCCCGGCTGGTTGAGCCTCCGCGTCCCGCCCAGTGTCTGGGGCCCCCTCATCCGACGGCGGTGGCTCTGAGACAGGAACGGTGTCCAGGGACGGCGCCGCCTCGCCGTGGCCACCCCCGGAGCCGGTGCCGCCGAATTTCAGAGTCTCCAACTGCGCAGCGGCGGCCTCCACCACTTCCATGGCGTCGCACCAGACGCCTCGGCCGGGCTACCCGCTCGCGCTGGAACTGAAATAGCCTTAACGGTGGAGAGAACCGTGCCTGGACCCCACTTCCCGCGTTTCTCCGGTAACTACACGCCGCCGGGGGACCTGGAGACACGCCCCCACCGTTTCCGCAGCAGCACTTCCGGGAGGGCGTCTGACGTTACGTGACGCGACCGCGCTCGCTGGGGGCGGGGCCGACCGCGGGACCTTCGGAACGGAGACTTTTGGCGCCGCCGATCTCCTTTTTTTCTCTGCCGCTTTGGAAGTATATGCAGCTCCAACAGCAAGGTCAGATGGCGAGGCCCATAGGCCTGTCGCTGGATCTGGGGCGATTCTATTCGAAGCGAAGATGTGATTGTGTAAGACTCTGTACTTCAGAAACTCGAGCCAGGAAATCTTGGACACTTAGTAAACTCCATAAAATTAAGTTTAATTGACGGATAGATAGCAAGCACGTTGACCATTCACCTCAGAAACATTACAACGATTCCTTTTTTTATTTCCTCCAAAGCAGCCTCCAATTAAAGAACTCAGTAATGGTGGATAAATGTTGCTGCTTACTGATGTCTGTCTTGTTGACACTTGGTAAAAGGGTGAGAAAAGACTGAAGTGTACTAACAGCTTGGAAAAACATTAGTCTACTCTAGATCATAAGAACAAGCAAAAAGTTCTTAGGGTTGAGTTAGGGATCAGAATTTTATGGTTTCCTATGGAACTTCAATTTGATGCATCAGAACCTCCAGTAGTAGTAATCATTGTTACCATTTAGTCAGCATGTGTCATGGACTGTGCCAAAGATTTTATCAATAACAGTCCCCTGGAAGGGGATTTATTCCAGGAGCCCCCACCCTAACCCCTCCCCATATCAAATCCAGGAATGCTCAAGGCCCTTATATGAAATGACATAGTTTTTGCATACAACCTGCACATATCCTCCTGTATACTACAATTCATCTATAGGGTACTTATAGTACTGAATACAATGTAAATGCTATGTAAATAGTTGTTATAGTGTATCATTTAGGGAATAATGACCAAAAAAAAGTTTGTACATGTTCAGTATAGACATAGCCATCATAGACCTAACTACATAGTATATGTCAGCAACAATATAGCATTTAAAAAATATTTTCCATCCGGGTTCCTGGAATCTTTGGATACAGAACCTATAGATACAAAGGGTCTGCTGTATTCAATGAGAATTTATAGTGCCCTTCACAGAAATTTAAAATAAGAGTGGTTTTAGGGAGCTTACAATCTAATTGAAGTAAAAAGGTCAATGCACAGGAGATAACTAGAAAGATATTTGAAATGTGGAGAAGATGCAAGTTTAGTAATAATAGGAAATTAAGATTGGTAGGCCATATCATGGAGATCCTGTAAAGAGAAGCAGGAATTAAACTTGAGATACTACTCACTAATTAAGTGATTAAGCAGAGCTCAGTATCCCCAGCTGATAGAACTGTGATCAAATCTCAGCTCTACGATTTCCTTGTTGGTGTAACTGTGACCGTGGGCAGGTGGCCTAAGGTACCTAAATCTTATTTTCTTTACCTGTAAAATGGAGCTAAAAATACTATCTCACTTAGTTCGCATGAACTTTAATTAAAGTTTTATACAACAGAAGGGCACATACCATACACATAATAAGTGTGCCAAAATACTTTATAAATAGAACAATGCATGACCTTATGAATAAAATAAGACTTCAATGACAATGTTCTTGCAGAGATATGCAGTATGAATTTGAATAGAAAATAAATTGAAGTCAGAATAATCTCTAGCCAGCCAAAAGTCCATTGCATTTTTTCAAAAATTAAGTGATGAAAGTCTGAGCCACGGCTAGGGTCAATGAAATAAAGGAAACAAATCCGCGGCATCAGAAGAATCATAGTACTCCAAATTTTCTAACCAAGGAAATTAGAAAGATGTTGATATTACAAAAAAATATGAAATTGGAATGAGATAATGAGTTTGCGATGTTGAGTTTGAGGGAAAACTGGACAGTCAGTTGGCAATGCCAATAGGCATTTGATAATGGAATTTGATGGAAAGGTTAAGATGAGAAGCATAGGTTTGGAAACAGTTCAAATACTCATTTGTTTATTAGTAATCATTTGCTTAGTAATGTGTGCTATGTACTGCACTATAAACT
Source organism: Myotis lucifugus (assembly GCF_000147115.1). Taxonomy (NCBI): domain Eukaryota; kingdom Metazoa; phylum Chordata; class Mammalia; order Chiroptera; family Vespertilionidae; genus Myotis; species Myotis lucifugus. The sequence goes on along the minus strand of NW_005871049.1, from coordinate 24,515,791 downwards.
AGGCATACAGGAACTAACAATTTAGTGGTAAAGTCAAGTGGGAAACAAGTGATTAATACCTCATTAGGGAAATGTATTATATTAGAAGCATGTACTGTGGTAGTGGAATGTACAAATGGAAACACTAAAGAAAAAAAGTATTGAGTCCTAACAGGTTTGGCTCAGTGGATAGGGCGTCAGCCTGCGGACTGAAGGGTCCCAGGTTCGATTCCAGCCAAGGGCATGTACCTTGGTTGCGGGAACATTCCCAGTAGGAGGAGTGCAGGAGGCAGCTGATCAATGTTCCTCTTTCATCGATGTTTCTAACTCTCTATCCCTCTCCCTTCCTCTCTGTGAAAAATCAATAAAATATATTAAAGAAAAAAAGTATTGGGAAAGTTAAGGAAGGCTTTACAATGAGTATGACATTTGAGCTGTGCCTTTAAAGAGAAACATGAATTTCTTTTTTTTTTAAATCATTTTCTTTACTTAATTTTGATGATTTCAAAATTTACATCTTAAGTTTTTTACAGGTAAGTTTGATACAATCAGCTTTAGCAAGCCCTTTCTCAATGCTCAGGCAGTTCTTAGCTTCTTGTTATCAGCAGTGCCTGGACCAAAATGGTCATCAGTTTGAAAATAGGCATTGACAAAAAAAAAAAAAAGAAAGTATTCATTTCTGTAGATTCTTTTTTAAATTTTGAAAATTAACAGTGTGTTAATAAACATTGACTCTAAAATCATTCAAAGTGCATATACATTTTGGGGGGAACACCCTATGTTTGCCATCATGCTTAGAATAAAATCCATACTCCCTGCTTTTGGTCTTCAAAACTCTGCCTGATCTGGCTGCTACTTATTTCAATTTCCATCTCCTCCCACTTTCCCCTCCCTTGTGCCATTGATCTCACTGACCTTGATCTCCTTCAACACACCAAGCTTATTCTTTACATATGGCATTCTCACTTTGCTGTTCTCTCTTTTCTTATTATTATGGTTCACTTCCTCATTTTACTTACATTTCTCCACAGATATTACACCCTAGATAGAGCTTTCCAGACCACACAATCTAAGAGTGCCCTCTAACACAATATACAGTACTCTCTAGCTCAGTGGTCACCAACCTTTCGGACCTCACAGACCACCAGTGGTCCTCGGACCAGCAGTTGGTGACCACTGCTCTAGCTCATTGCTCTTTTTTATTTTAAGTAGTACATATCTTCACACGAAAATATCATATTTATTTACTTCTTTATTGTCTCTGTTTTCCCATAAATTAAGTTTCATGAACTCAAGATCTTTTTCTAATTCACAGGTGTCTCTCAGTATCCAGAACTATATAACAAATCCTTAAAAAAAAAAGAAGTTAATATTTTTAAAATTCTATTTTTCAGTTACACTTTACATTCAATATTGTTTTGTATTAATTTCAGGTATACAGCATAGTGGTTAGACAATCATCTAATTTATCAAGTGGTCCCTTCAGTATTTCCAGTACCCACCTGGCACCTTACCTAGTTATTACCATATTATTGACTAAAAAAAAAAATGTTGAATGAAAAAAAGGAAAACAAATAATAGATTTTTATAAAACAATCACAGTAAAGGGAAAATTATTTATAGATAAAGGTACAGCTGATACCTAAGTTATTCATTCAGTTTAAATGAATCTAATGATAGCTAAGAAAGGCTACTGATTTCCAATAAAAATCTCTATTGTTTTAGAATGGGATCATCTCCATTATATAGGATAAGAATAGCTGAATAGCAATACCTCTGCCTAGCTTTAAACTAGGTCAATATTTTGCAGTTACTACCTTTTCTAAGTGTTTGAACGTATTAAAATGCCTTGAATTTACCTACTTCCAGAGCCTGCCTATCTGCTGCATTATTTCTAACAGCTCTACACTTATCTTTAACCTAAGGTTAAATCCTAAAACACACACACACACACACACACACACACACACACACACACACCTCTTTGAAAGAATAAGAAATTTATAGGATTATTACCAGTATTAAAATTAAGAGTTTAATCTTGAGGCTGGCCAGTGTCACTCAGTGATTCAGCATCGACCCATGCACCAAGAGATCTCCAGTTCAATTCCTGGTCAGGGCTCATGCCCAGCTTGTGGGCTAGATCCCAGCGGATTGATGTTGATTCTCTCCCGTCGATGTTTCTATCTCTTCCTTCCTCTCTCTCTCTAAAATCAATAAAAACATTTTTTAAAAGAGCTTATCTTAAATTATGAATTAAAAGCCATATTATATTTCAAAGCTAACATGTAAAAAAATCTAAACATTCTTCAAAGTGCAAAAACAAAGTTTATGAGAAGAAATTTATTTTAAGAAGGAACAGAATTTTGCAAGTTCCCCAGCCTCTACTTATAAGACTGTGAAATTTTTCAAAAATAAAAAATAAAATGCTAACCAGTGCCATTTTCACTGATTTGCAATGCCTTGCTACTCAAAAAGGGTGGTGCATCACTTGGAAACTTGTTAAAAATGTAGAAGCTCAGGCCCTACCTTCTGAATCTGCATTTTAACAAGATTTCCCATGTGATTTGCTGCACATTAAAGTTTTAAGAAACTCTGCCCTAGTGACTATGCGAAGGCTGGAAACATCCCCAGAGTAGCATAGTGCTTGAAAGTAAAGTGAGTGAAAGCCTTTTTTAAAAAGATACAGATCATGTATCATAGAATTGCATACTTGAAACCTATATCTTATTAACCAATGTCACCCCAATAAATCTAGTTAAATATAAGTAAATAAAATATTTTTAAGACAGAGAGGCATTGAAGTGCTGGACAAGTCTAAGCTGCATCAACTGAATAGCTCATTGTCTGTTCATACCTCTACTTGGATGCCCCATAAGTACCTCAAACTCTCATATACAAGAGTGATCTCAGCATCTCTTTCTCCATACTTGTCCTTCTTTATTGCCTATCCTGGTAATATCACTGACGTTTATCTAGTCACTCATTATATTCTAAGTCTCGGCCTCACCAATTTGCTGTGTGTGACTTAGTCCAAGTCCTATTCACTCACTTATTCATTCAATAAATATTTACCAAGCACAAACTTTGTGTCAGATGTTGGGCACTGGAAATAAAGTGGTAAAAACAACAACAAAACCGAAAAGGCTGTTAAGGTCATGGAACTCACAATATAAAATTTCGGTTTTAAATATGAATGGTCACCAGAGTAGACCTTGATAGATCCTTCTGAGTGCATCAGCCAATCAAGGTGAAGGGGAGAGAATGGGGAAGTTGGGGAGATTGTCATGCCAGGTCTCTCATACATATTGAATTTCAAGTAAGATTTCATTTGAAGAAAGGATTCAGTGGCAAAACAAAAAAACAAAACAAAAAACCAACAACAACAAAAAACCCACAGAACAACAACAATAAAAAACTCATTAAGTTGAAACTTAAGATCTTTTCTGGGAATGCCATTTTATGTAGACTTGTTTTTTGTTTCCAAAATTCAACTCAGGATTTTTTATAGATGACACACTGATTGATCTTAGTTTATTTCAGTGTTTGAAAAGACATGAATAGACACATGTACAGTGCAGTTCAGTTAGAAGCCTATGATGCCCTTGTTAAATAGAAATGAGAAGATTTTCTAAGATTTGTCACATGATGACTAGAAACAAGATATATGACTTTTAGACAAGCTATTATTCCCATTTTCATATACTAAAAAACTAAGACTGGGTCATGGGTTTGATTTTGGCATTGAAGACATAAGGGAAAGAAGGGAATACATTTTACTAGATTTATTTGAGTGTGGACAGAAAGAATAGAAAAAAATATATACCAAGAATGAGCCTGTTGTTAGGGGAAACACCTATACTCCACTCCTCTTGTTTTGATAGAGTGAAGATTTTGACTCTATGACTCAGGACTAAGAATATGAAAGGAACACCTCTAGCCATCCCTTCTCCCCTCACTTACCTAATTGATGAACTTGGGAATAGGAGCTAAGCATGCCTGACCAAGTACCTTTGGATCCTATTGGCAGAGAGGATGCATCCTGAGCTATCCTCCATTGTGTAATAATAATAAATGCAAACACATATATAGCACTGAACTGTGTGCCAGCCACTATTCTAAGCACTATAGCAATCTATTTAGTCATTTCCACAAAATGTTGACGTAGATACAATTCCCATCCTATACTAACAAAAGACAAACATGCAAATTGAGTACTTTTGCTACACCTCAAGCCACGCCCACCAGCCAATCAGAGCAACTATATGCAAATTAACCCAACCAAGATGGCGGCTGGCAGCCACGGAGCTAGAGCGAGCAGGAGGCTTGCTTGTTCCAGTGATGGAGGAAGCTAAGGTTCCCCACCTGCTGCGGCCCCGGCTCTGAGGTCCACTGAAAGCAACAAAGTTTCAATTATAGAAGGTAAATAAACCCCAGATACCTGCTTTCAGCCAGCTGTGGCCACGGAGCTGGAGCGAGCAAGAGTGGGTTGTCCCTGGCGATGGAGGAAGCCAAGCTTTCTGCAGGCCTCTGCTAAAGGCAACAAAGTTTCAATTATAGAAGGTAAATAAATCCCAGAATTAAAAAAAAGAAGAAGAAATAAAGGAGAGGCTGGGACCTTACGTCTCCAGGGTGCTTGGCCAGCCTGAAAACGGCCCTCAGCCCTTCACCCAGACTGGCCGGGCACCCCAGTGGGGACCCCCCCACCCTATAAGGGGTGTGGCCAGCTTGAAAACAGCCATCAGCCCCTCACTAAGGCTGGCCAAACCCCATGGGGTGAGGGTCCCCACTGGGGTGGACATCCTCCGAGGGGTCCCACACTGCAAGAGGGCATAGGCCGGGCTGAGGGACCCCCCGAGTGCACAAATTTTTGTGCACCGGACCTCTAGTTTTATAGATAAAGAAACTGAGGCTCAATGAGGATTAGTGAGTTTGGCAAGGTTATAAGCTGGTAAATATTCCTGTTCCTCCAGAGGCCTGGATTCCCAATGAATACAGTGAATGAAGTCTGTCTAGTTTCAAAAGTTAATTTTGCTAAAAATCTAAAGCCATGTTCTCTAATTAATTTTATCAGTAATTAAGGTAATTTTTTTCTGCATGCAACTGTCTCTTGGGTCTTATTTCTAAACCTCTGTGTACTTAGGAGGAGAAGAAAGGGGTGTTATTTATTGGCCACCCAAAAGTCTTGCCTCCAGAGGCCAGAGCTCAGGAAGAGCAGTAACCTAGAAAATGAGTTTTCAATTTCGAGTAGCAACACCTTGCCTTCACAAAAACAAATTACCTACACAAACACCCCACTTCCCAAAGAGTGTATTCCAAACCTGTGCTTTTCTATAGGAATCTCTACAATGATTGAAATGTTCTCTGTGCTGTTTATTTTATTTTTGTTAATCACCCAAGGATATTTTTTGTGCCACGCCGGCATGGCCAAGGGTGATCCTGAGTGGGGGTGATGAAAAGATTAAGAAAAGACAGACATGAGAATGAAAGCTGGGTCTCAGTGGGATGCTGCTCCTCTGATGGAGAGAAACAGCGACCACGCCCACAAGCCATGTCTTTATTTTATAGCAAATGCCAGGAGGCAAAGTAAGGGGGTGATCAAGTTGTTTACGGCATTCTCATTAGCTTCAATCCCACTCCACTACATGCACCTGAACTCTATCACTCAGGCACGTGGGGCCACGTGTTCAGATCACAGGCTCAAGCTTACAACTATAGCTGTTGGCTATAATTGTGCTGGGAAGGCTCTGCCATCCAAGCTGGGACTTGCACGTGGCAATGAGAGGACGGTGCCCTCTCAGTAGTCCAAGGCTTGAACCTGTCCAAAACACTCTGGCCGCACCCCATAATTTTTCTATTATTTTTTAGAAAGAGTGGAAAAGCGGGGTAGAGACAGAGAGAGAAACATTGATGTAAGAAACACACATCGATTGGTTGCCTCCCGCATGCACCCTGACCTGGGTCAGGGGTCTAGCTGGCAACTGAGGTACTTGACCTTGACCAGAATCGAACCCAGGACCCTTCAGTCCGCAAGCCGATGCTCTATCCACTAAGCCAAACTATCTACGGCACCACTAGCCACATTTAGATACTGAGCATTTGAAATGTGGCTAAGGCAACTTAGGAACTGAATTTTTACTTAATGTTCATTAATTGAAAATTTAAATGTTCCTTCAAGAAGAGGCCTAAAGTTTCCAATGACTGAATGGGTAAGTCTGTCTACACCCAAAAGTCCATTTTGCTGCCCTTGCTACCATAATGGACAGTGTGCCATTTCAAGCCTTCATCATTCTTCTAAACTTCCTTTGTATAATTCTTTCACTCCCTCATAGAAGGGATTAGTGCTCTTATAAAAGAGACTTGAGGGAGCTTCCTTGCTTTTCTGCCAGTAATATTAAAAGAAGCCAGCAGTCTGAAAACAGGAAGGGTGCTCTCATCAGAACCCACCCATCTTGGCACCCCAATCCCAGACTTCAACCCTTCAGAGCTGTGAGAAATAAATTTCTGTTGTTTGTAAACCACGCCATCTATGGTACTTTGTTATAGCATCCCGACTGACGACTGACGAAGACACCAACACCCCATGACATAGTTGTTAACACTATATTTAATTCGAACTTTTGAAGGAAGCACTGGAACACATGAGGTACTAGACTTCCTGGAATGTAGAATTTCAAAGGAAATAACCAACACTTATTTATAAGACCCTCACTCACATCAGAAAAAATGAAAAATTAGGGGGAGGGGCTTTCCAAGGATTTCATGAAGAAGGTTTTGGAAGAAAATGTCATAGATTATTATGATCCCCCTGCCTCCCTCAATCTGTCTTAACTGTTCTCTCCACCATCTCCCTTCAACACAGGAAGGACTGAGAAACTGGGAATGACAGCAAGCTATAAAATAGAAGAGACAGTAGGACACCATAAAAGAGAAAGGGAAGACCAGGCCCCACTTCCCACTGTAGGTGAGCAGCTCAAAAAAGGCTTCAGCTGAAGGTAAGTGAGAAGATTTCATGTTAAATTTCAAGTTTGGATTATAACCTAAGACATATTGCATTTCTGAGTTGTGACTCTATTTGCCACGTTAGAAGGTCATAGGGCTTACTCTTACTGAAGAGTGACCACCAAGGCAGAGGGATTGAGTTTTCACACAGGCAGGAGCAGGATTACTCTTACTGGGCAGATTTGATGGGACAGTGGAAGACAGGCGCAAAGCTGTATTTTGAATCACATGGCTTGAATCCCTTGTACATAATCATAATCCCCAAATTTTCCCAGCCATCTGCCCACCCAAACGTGGAAGCACTCCCCACTGCAGTGTACTCTTTTATATAGCCAAGGCCAAGCACCCCTCAACACCTTGCATTAAAGCATGCTTTGCTGAGAGCAGAGGGTAATTCAAGAAGACAGAAACTGCTACAAAGTGGAGGACTAGTTGGCCCATACCAGGGATTCACTGTTATCAATCTGTTCACTTTCTTGCCCTTTGTATATTAATCTTCACTCTTAATTCTGCCTAGCTTTTGGACATTGCCTTCTGTCCCAAACCGGTCCTGACACTCAGCTCCAGGGCCTGACTAGATTATGGGCCCGAGGGGCACTCAAAGGCCTCTCACCTCACACCCACACTCCAGAGCAGGCATGTCTGTGGTTATGACGGATGGAGCAAGGGGGAAGGGGTGAGTTGAGTGACTGTATCCTTCCTGGCAAGCCAGATTTCACAGCAGGCACAGTGCTCCAGGTTAAAAGGGGCCTGTGAGACCTATTGAACCATTCCATATAAACTAGACCCAACAACTATCTTTAACTGTTTCTTCTTCTAGTAATCTCTTAGTGTTTTTCAATCCCATCTCATCAGACTTGGCATTCATTTTGATACATCCATTACACTTTTGACCCTATTAAATGCTGTCTCTTTATCCTACCAACACATCTCTGAACCACTTTGGCTAATACTGCTACAGAATCTCTACTTAACCTCAAATAACCTCTAACCCATGGGTACATGGCTATGAGCAGTGCTGCCACCCACTTGGCTCACCAATGCTTCAGCATCTGAATGGGTCAGGCAGGATAGGAGGCACAGGGGCATAAGAGAGGGTGGCAACAAGAACTGCAAGCCAATAATAGATGTCAATTATGCCTCAATAGAGCTGAAATTAAAAAACAAACAAACACAAAGCGGTGAGTATTTTTAGAACTGCTGCTGTAATCCAGGGTGGATGTACGTGTAATACATTCAACAGATGTCTTATATTTATTTTTATTTTCAGTTCTGTCTGAAGCCAGGGATTACATTCCATTCGCCTTGTTCTCTATTTACAGACCCGTTTGAATATTTCTATTTGTTGCCTATCATTCAATCTTGAAGTTACTAAAACCGATGTCATTCTTCCAAGAAACATATTTTCTTTTCAATAAAGCAACATGAAAGTCAAACAGAGGTCAACCAATAGTTGAATGGTTTCATGAACCAGCGAATTAGAATGTAACAGCTGTCACCATTTCCAATTTGGGAAAGAAGCAGTAAAAACAGATGTTTTGTGGTTGTTGGTTCGATCAGAGAAAATTATTTTCACACTGCCCTGTTCAGATTTGCTAATAATGGAGGAAAGGTTTTTACAGGAAATACTTTATTTTCCCCTAGATTCCAAATTCAATCAAATATGTCAAGGTCATTCTTGTTCAGTTCTCTGAATTAAATGGTTATGACGATCAGTGCATATATCATGGGGTAGGTGATATGAATGATAGAGTGAGGAAAAGTTGCTCTGGACTAATTGGCCCTGGCGTCTTGTAATCAAAGACAATCTACTCAGGAGCACTGATATAGGTTAGGCAAGATCATTTCAGTATGTTTCAGGGACCAAGAAATTAACTCATTTGCCCGGCTGGCGTGGCTCAGTGGTTGAATGTCGACCTAGGAACTAGGAAGTCATGGTTCAATTCCCAGTCAGGGCACATGCCCAGGTTGTGGGCTTGATCCCCAGTGTGGGGCATGCAGGAGGCAGCCAATCAATGATTCTCTCTCATCAATGATGTTTCTATCTCTCTCTCTCACACTCCCTTCCTCGATAAAAATATATTTTTTTAAAAAAGACATTAACTCACTTTTCAGCACTTCTGAATATAAAAGTAGGGTGAATATACTTCAGAACTGCTGAAAAGTAAGTTAATTATGTGATACTACCTGTCTTCATTCCTTTCCTTTCACTGTCAAGTGCCAATTTAAGGATTGTTTATTGCAAGCAGCATAATCCAGCAATGTAGTCAGCTTCTTTGGGGAGTGATGAGTTTAAAACCATAATAGAATTCTTCAAGCACAAGGCAAGACACTATTGAAGAAAGTCTTACATTGGGCTTGTTGACTGGGGATTATATGACTTCTAGGGCCTCCACATTTTTTTTTTGTATGTGCTTCTGTTTTGTGTTCTTTTATCAGATGGTCAGACAGATGCTTTACCAGAAGCCACAGAGGGGAGGCTCAGGGAACACCAAAGTGAATTATACTCAGAGGTCTTAGGCACAGGAGTCACGGTGTGCCACACAGGACCACATAGGAAAGCCATTAGGGTGGTGCATAGATAGGAGACTAGAGCTGGGAAAGATGTAGGCCATTGCCAGAATTGAACTTAGGCCTTTGCCGGCAAAACTGTGCTGAGTGAACAGATTATGACTGCCTAATTGGAATATTTTTATTTGGGTTTTGAGCTATAGGAGTGGTTCCTAGTGTTCTGGCACTGGGTTCTACTATGCCTAAGGCAGAATAATATTGCTTCCGGGGTGTATAAGCCAGATAGAGAAGGTTTGGTTTTGGCTTGGTTAGTTGGCATATCAATGACTGCTCTGCTGAGCCTTTTAAATTTTCTATTTATTTAATTTTTAATGAGAGAGGAGAGAGAGACATCAATTTGTTGTTCCACCTATTGGTGCATTCATTGGTTGATTCTTGTAAGTGCCCTGACTGGGGAAAGAATGCACAGCCTTGGAGAATCGGGATGATGCTCTAACCAACTGAGCCACCTGTCAGAACTCTGCTGAGCCTTTGCTATCTCTAAGAATTGGCTAGCCCTGGAGCAATGCAAACTTTAAATTCATGGCACCAAAATGTTGTTGTGGTTGAATATATATTTGTTTTAGTAATAATTTAGTGAGACCAATGCTATTGAATATGCTTTATTATTTGAAAATACTGTTAGCACTATAGATAGAAAAGTAGGGTGAATATTACAACACACCCCTTTGCATTTGTCATCTATTTAAGCCCTTATAAGTTCATAGTAATCTTGGTTTATCCATACCTCACACTCCTCCTGACCATTGCCCTGGATTATTTTGAAACAAGTTTGAGATTTCATATAATTCATCTGTAAATGCTTCAATATACATTTCTTAAAAATATGTATTTTAAAAAAATAAGCCACAACCTTATTAATACAGAAAAAATTACAAAAAAATTAATTCCTTAACATAGTCAAATATCTGGGACTATTCACATTTCTCTGAGTATCTTACAACCAATGAAGCTTATATTGAAAACTAAAGGCCTGGTACACGAAATTCACTGGGGGTGGGGGGTTCCTCAGCCCAGCCTGTGCCCTCTTGCTCCTTACCCGCCTGCCTGCAGCGGAGGCGGGAGAGGCTCGCTCACCAGCCGTGAGCCCAGCTTCTGGCTGAGCGGTGCTCCCCCTGTGGGAGCGCACTGACCACCAGGGGGCAGCTCCTGTGTTGAGTGTCTGCCCCTGGTGGTCAGTGTGTGTCATAGTGACCAGTCGTTCTGCTGTTCGGTCGATTTGCATATTAGGATTTTATTATATAGGATTGATTTTGATGATGGTGATAGCTGAAAAAGAAGTATCACAAAAGCATAATAAAACAACATGCATTAAACATTTAGAGTTAAGTTAAATTGTGGATGATAGTGGATGTGAAAGTATATTTCAAAAAATCCCCTTGACAATTTTGAACATTTTTGCCCAACCTTTTAAGATCTGATTAGGCTGCCATTGTTTTCATCTTGTAATACATTTGACAAAAGAGCTCTTTTTTAAAAAAATTGAGATATGAGTGACATATAACATTTTGTAAGTTTAAAGTGTACTGCATGTTAATTTGATACATTTATCTATTACAGTATGATTACCACCACAGCCTTAGCTAACATCTCCACTGTGTCATATAATTATCATTTCTTTTTGCTGTGAGGACATTTAAGATCTAGTATCTTAGCAACTTTGAAGTATATAATATAGTATTGTTAACTATAAAAAGAGCTCTTATCAGGAAACAGAAAGTTCAGCTCCACTGTCTGCTTGTTTCCTTGTGTGCTTTACTAGTATCACTATCAAGCACCGATTTCTTTGGAATAATTTTAAAGCCATTTGTACATATTATGAGAACTACTTTAGTTAAAACCATATATAATATATCATAAAATTATATATAAGCCATAAATCTACTTATGTCACACTTAACATTTGATACATTACCATGTACTTCAAATAAAGGGACAAGGGAGGACTCTTCTATCAAGCCCTCTGTGCTCTGGAACCATCATTCGAACCCACCCCAAATTCTTATTATAGAGAACTCTAGACGAATCTTAAGGTAACATGAGGGTACCCAAGTCAAGCTATATATTCAATATTAGTAAAGCTTATTTTTCCCCAAAAAAATAATTAAAATAATAAATATAAATGCACATTTTTCCTTCTTTTGGGTGAACACCTACTTTGTGTTTTCTGAGCTTTCTAGACCTGTGAATTGCTCTCTGTCAGTACTTTTGGAAGGTTTTTAGTCATTATTAATTTAAATATTTCTTCTGCTCCATTATCTCTTTCTTCTCCATTTGGTATTCCAATTATACGTGTTACAATCTTTTAAATTGTCCTACAGTTTTGAGATATTTTATTCTGTTCTTTTTATTCTTTATTTTTGCGTATATTTCATTTGGGGAAGTTTCTATCAACCTATCTCAAGCCTATTGATCTTCTCATGCCCAGGCTACTGATGAGCCCACCAAAGACATCCTTCATTTATGTTGTGTTTTGTATTTCTAACATTTCCTTTTGATTCTTAGAGTCTCCATCTCTCAGTTTATATTACCCTCTGTTCTTGCATGTTGTCTACTTTTTCCATTCAAACACTTAACATATTAATCATAGTATTTTAAATTCCCTGTCTCATAATTTCAACATCTTTATAATAGTTAAGTCTGCTTCTGATGCTTGTTTTGTCTTGTTTTGTTCAAACTTTTTTTCCTTACCTTTCATTTTTATTATTATTATTTTACATTTTTATTGACTTCAGAGAGGAAGGGATAAGGAGAGAGAGATAGAAACATTAATGATGAGAGAGAATCATTGATCGGCTGCCTCCTGCATGCCCCCTCCTGAAGATCGAGCCCGCAACCCAGGCATGTGCCCTTAACCAAAATTGAACCTGGGACCCTTCAGTCTGCAGGCCGACACTCTATCCACTGAGCCAAACCAACTAGGGCCTTCCTTACGTTTTAGCATATGTTAGTAATTGTTGTTGTTTTTGTTAATAGCTGGATATAATATAAAAGGTAATAAGACAGATACATAGTCTTCAGTGTGAGATTTTTATGTTAATCTGGCTAGGTTTCCAGTTGTGTGTAATGTCTCTGTAGCTGTATGTACCAGAACCTCCAATTCCTTGAATGTCCTCTTTATGTCTTCCCTGTTGATCTTAGGCTTCCCTAAGTACTCCTCTTTTGGGAGAGTGTGTTTCAAAGCTCTTTCAGCAAATAGCCCGTTGTTATTATGTTACCAGTGGAAGTGGGGTATCCCTTTCCCCAGTGAGTGCTGTGGGTGGGGTCCTTACAATATCTCGAGAAAAATAATTTTCTGAGACTTGCCCAGGAGGATAAGTGATTTTTATTTGCATGGCATTACATTCCTGGGTTTCCAAGGTCCCATTTCCCTTAATCTAGCCTTGGAAGAAGTGCAGGGACTCGGTAAAGCTAAAAGCAAAGCCAGTGTCCAGAGTTTCTATTCCATGTTGGAATTGGGTTCGGTATAGCATTAGGCTAGTTGCAGTCCATTGTGTGCGTAATCTAGTCAGGGTTTGAAATAATCAGGGTTTGAATTCTGATTGGTTCACCCTTGATTCCTGGGGTGTGACCCTCCAGGGTTCTCCCATAAAACCTGCAATATTTATGAGCCATGTGGGCAAATGCAGGAGCGTGAGAGCCATCAAACCAGCAGTCAACCAAGAGAAACCAAGAGAGTGAACTTCTTTGTTTAGGACCGTGGTCGGCAAACTGTGGCTCGAGAGCCACATGCGGCTCTTTGGCCCCTTGAGTGTGGCTCTTCCTAAGCCTTAGGAGTACCCTAATTAAGTTAATAACAATGTACCTACCTATATAGTTTAAGTTTAAAAAATTTGGCTCTCAAAAGAAATTTCCATCGTTGTACTGTTGATATTTGGCTCTGTTGACTAATGAGTTTGCCGACCACTGGTTTAGGAGATTAAATATTCCAAATCTTCCCATGCTTGCAGTGGCCACACCTACTCTGGCCAATGACTTGCTCCCAGGTGTGACTGACAGACAAGTACCTTCCCTATTTCAACCAGACCTTACTGTGTCTGTTCTCTCCCAGTCCAGTCACTTCCCCCAGTGTCTGTGGGGAATAAACTGGTGGTTCCTTGGGGAGTGTTAAACTGCACTGGTAAAGCTTTACAAATGACATGCCTATAATATTTGGTCTTCCCTTTGCTCCTTAATAACTAGGTTAGTTACCATGGTATCAATTGTGCTGAAGTACTGTTGGCATGTAGCAACGTGTAGGGTTAAATCTCAGTCTTTTAGTGGACTTGTTTCCTTGGACTGTTACCTTCTCAAATGTTTTTCCCCTTGAGTGAGACAGAAAGACTAGAGGAGACTGAGGTGAAATGCCCTTCCCCCATTTGGGATAAGACTGTGCGAAGATTCCTCCCGACCCCCAAAGTAGGTCTTTGTTAAGGAGAACGGCTCTGGGTGTTTTTCACAATGATTACTCTTTCCTTCTCCCTCTCAGATCCACAAGGGGATTTTTCTCAGCTTTTGATCATGGCATTGTAAGAAACAATGAAACCTATAGAGATTTTTTTGTGAGTTTATTTGAGTTAAACTATAGACCATTGCCAGGAAGCATAATCTCAATGGATTGAGATAATGCTCCAGAGAATGGCAGTTTTGCACTTTATTTTATTCGTTACAATCAAAAGAGAAGACACAAGTGGGTTATATGAAATCTACTGGTGATAGATTAGGGAGGTGGGAGAAAGCAAAGCAGGGAAACCTCTGGGACTGGATGAAAAATAAAATGATAGACACATTTTTTACATAGGGGGGTACAGGATAGTTAACAGTGATAACAACAATGAGGATTTATGGTCTCAGATGTGATACATTGGTTGTACCCTGAGGGGTCTGAGAAAAGGGGAGTTACCCTGACATTACAAAGGAATGTTATAGATGCAAAAGACCACAGAGGGGCTAAGTGAAGGTAAAGATTGACCTTTGTTAAGGAAGATTCCAGCCTAGGAAATGACTGCCTGCCATAAACTGCTTTTAGTTAAAAAGTTTTCATTTCAGACCATCCTTTGTGGTTACTTTAGGTCTCTGAGTTTGCAAAACCATCACGCAAGCCTTCCCTCACTTGTCTGGTTAGCATGTTGCCACCTTTCATCCACAATCATGAGAACCAGTTTTGGAAAAAATCTCAGGTGTTATTTCTTCAAATATTGCTATTGTACAATGGCCTCTATCCTCTCTTTCTGGGTTTGCAATTTCACATGTGATAGACCATGTTACCTTGTCACAGGTTTCTTGTGTTCTTTTATGTATTTTCTATCTTTTGTTGTTGTTGTTATTTTATTTTTATTCAAAATAAAAATAATAAAAATAAATAAATAACAATGTATTTTCTATCTTTCTATCTCTCATATTTCTAGATGATATTTTCCACAGAGAGAATTTACTTTCACTTCTTTTACTAAGGTGCCAGAATTCTCAGCTCATTTTATTCTAATCAGGGTTTGAAATAATTCTGATTTGAGCCTATGTCTGATTCACTCTTGATTCCTGGGGTGGGACCCTCCAGGATTCTCCCATAAAACCTGCAATATTTACTTGGCTTTCTCCTTATTCATGGTCCTTAAAACCTAGCTTTCTGCCATTGGAACTTTAGGAGTCTATTAAAGCCTGTGCTTACTTTTGTAGCTTCAGCAGTTGCTTTTGGAGTTGACAGATCCTGGATTCATCTCTCGAGATTACATTTTCTCTAGGGCAGTGATGGCGAACCTATGATACGAGTGTCAGAGGTGACACGCGAACTCATTTTTTTGGTTGATTTTTCTTTGTTAAATGGCATTTAAATATATAAAATAAATATCAAAAATATAAATCTTTGTTTTACCATGGTTGCAAATATCAAAAAATTTCTATATGTGACACGGCACCAGAGTTAAGTTAGGGTTTTTCAAAATGCTGACACGCCGAGCTCAAAAGGTTTGCCATCACTGCTCTAAGGCATTGGTCTGACAAATCTTTGCTATTGGGCAGCTTTCTTATGCCTTCAAATAGATTTTTTTTTGTTTTATTTTACTTTTGTCCAGAACTTCTAGTTCTTAGTTAGAATTATTATAACTGAAAATACTTTTTAAAAAAATAAATAAGACCATAGAGAATAAAATCATTTGTTTTGTCTCTGTATCTTAGTGATCTGAAATTTTGGTCCCATAACAATGAAAGTATCAACTAAGGTCTGGTCCAAAAATGGTATATATGCTTGTTTTTTGATAAAATACTAGGGATCTAACTCAGTTTTTATAATTTTTTAAAAAATTTCACCAGAAATACCTAGTCAGTACTCTATGTACAAAGTTTCTTTTCATAACTTTTTTTTTTGGAAATACCAGTTTTGGATAAGGAAATAGCATTTTATGGCATATAACAACTGCAAACTAGACTGTGGGGTTAAATTAAGATCTCTGGGAATTCTATGGTAACCAAACTCTGTGGATGACAGTTTTCTCTTGAAGGCTCTATAGTTGGTTTATTACGTTTTGTGATTACACATTTTGGTAATAGACTTTATGATTTCACATATTTTAGAGGTCATCCCAAGGGAAAATGAGCAAGCTTTCCAAAGTTGTCTTAGGTATATTCCAAACTCCTAAAAATGATGTTCCTTCTCTTTAGTGCCTTTCATGCCTCCTGGACCATGCAAATGCTCAAAAGTATTTGATATGTTCATGAATAATGAAAACGGAGGCATTCTCTAGATTTTCAATGAAATTAAGAAACTCAAACTTATGCCTGACTGGCAGGGCTCAATGGTTGAGCATTGATCTATGAACCAGGAGGTCATGGTTCAATTCCCAGTCAGGGTACATGCCAGGGTTACAGGCTCGATCCTCAGTGGGGGCCACGCAGGAGGCAGCTGATCAATGATTCTCTCACATCATTGATGTTTCTATCTCTCTCTTCTGCTCTGAAATCAATAAGAATATTAGAAAAATATATTAGAAAAAAATATTAGAAAATTAAAAATATATTAGAAAAAATCTTTCTTTTAGGCTATGTTTACACAATACATCTTTCTTTACTTTCCAGTATCCTTATATTTTATGTGAATCTCTTAAAAGTAGCATACAGTTGGCTTTGTTGTTGTTGTCCAATATGAAAATCTTTTAATTGGATAAATTAGTTTATTTTTTATTAATATCTGATATGTCTCAGTTTAGACCTATCACTTCAGTGTTGGTTAAGTATTTATCTTGTTTACTCTATATTTCTTTTCTCTCATTTAGGTTAGTCAGTTGCTCAAAATATATATGACTTAAGTTATGTTGGCAAGATACCTACACTAAGATAAAAATATCCTCAGAAATAGAGAATTTTTAACTAATATAAAATTATATCTTGAATAAGGCAAGATATAAAATGAAAAATCAGGGGTCTGAGGAGGCCAGAATTGGAGAAACAATGGGTGAGCAGTCTTCAAGGAGACATAGTAAGTCTTAAGAGAAAGTTTCCATTGATTTAATCCCAGTATTGCAGGGACCTAAGTTATAGCTAGAAAAGCATCCAAATATCAAGGGTGTGGTGAGTAAACACTGAGCAGTTCTGTAGTCAACAGGTATCTGTATTAGTCCATAAAGCATTTGTAACAACTAGTGGCCCAGTGCACAGATTTGTGCACATTAAAAGGAAATTAATTAGAAGAAATATTTTAATATTGCCATTCACCCTTTCTCTATAACAGAAGTGTCAACCAAATTCACGATCAACAATGACAGATAGAAACACACATGTGCAATTGGTGCCAGCGAGAGCTTTATATATCTCACACATGTGCGAGTCAACTTAGCCTTTTATATATATATATAGAATAAACTTGCTTAATTAGACCTGCTTTCTGATGTAGCTAAACTTTTTCCAGCCCAGTGAAGCACCCCAACTTCTCTTTCAGGTAGTTGTCAGCAACACAGCATAAATATCAACATGAAGCACATTATTATTGTAGATCATGCAGGGAGAACAAAGGGTAAAATATTTAACTGCAGCAGTGTTTGACTATATTCTGTGCAGTGAGGAAACCTGAAGTCATTTTCAAGGTCCACCATTTCTTACTTCTTTTCAGTTGGGTCAAGTTTCTAAACTTTCTAAATCTCCATTTTCCGGCTAATGAAAAGCAAATAGGATTCCACAGAGTCTCCTATCTACCTACTCCAGGACTTCTGCGAGGATCAAATGAGATGAGGCACGGGAAAAGGCTTCACAGACATTTGGTTAAAGTATAAAATGTTTCCACCTGGCTATAAAGCAAGTTGTGTTCCTGGGCTGAAGAAACTCCAAGGAGGCTAGTTGCTAGGGAGAGGAAGCCAGGCATTGCTACATGATGTCATTACCTGGCGCCCACAGCAACCATTTCCAGACTAGGCCGGGCTGTGGGACACATTTTGCGCCATAAGGTCTCGGCAGTGTTGGCTGTGATTTGGTGTGCTATCACTCCGGGGGGGCGGGGGGAGTGGGGGGTGGCAAGGCTTATGTCCCACTTGGGGGAAGCTGAGTGAGTGTTGCTTTGTGGGCACCAGGTCCACAGTGCCAGTGCATGTCATGGCAGCTCCTGTGTTGAGAGCCTGCCCCCTGGTGGTCAGTGCACATCATAGAGACCTATTGGACGGTCGGACACTTAGCATATTAGCCTTTTATATATATAGATAAGTTCCTATTCTCACACCCGAGACTGTGTGGATCAACTTCTATGACTCTGCCTCAGAGTTGATTGTACTGTATGAGTGTTCATTCTGAGGCCCAGGAAGGAGGGTTAGGGGCTACTTTGGGAAATGTCAAACTAACCTACTGATTAAGTTTAAATAGCTAATTACATTTAACATCTGGATTTGTGCACATTCACTTTCACCCATGTTCCATTGACCAAAACAAGTCATATGGAGAAGGTCAACATCAAAAGTATAAAGAGGTATCTTCCTCCTAAGGAAGTATGAGGATAAGGAATAAGAATTTGCTGAACAATAGTATAATTGGCCTCAGTGACTTGCTAGAAAATGCGTTTACAGCATCCATCATTTCTTTTCTGTGCTTTTTGCTCATGCAACATAAAAACATCATCCTTGAGCTATTGTACTTTCTTATTTTCATCTTTATGACTCTTTAAATGATGTCTGGGAAGCAGATGGGTCCTTTCTTTATAAAATCAGCTTGCAATAGCCTACCATATATTTTAGAACTTGAAAAAAATTCATATAAGATAGTCAACTCCTTCCCTCCCTACCCCCCAAAACAGGGACTTCTGTAGTGCTCTTCAGATACAATAAACATCTATTTTGGTAGGCAATTTCAGCTAGGTTCCATTAAATGTAGGAATCTGTTCTTGGTCTTTAGCTTCTTGCAATTATAGTCTGAAATTATGCTATTTTGAAATTTATTCAGATACATAATAGGTTTTAGCATGCTTTAATCATTTATTATTTTTAATATTAGAAAAAACAACAAACTCCCAAGGTATTGAAAATATTTTATAGAGAATAAGATGAAGGCACTTCCAAGAATGCTTTCACATTAAGGTGATGCATCATAGTGTCTGCTTGCCAAATATAAATAACACAAATATAAATCCTCTGCATGCAAGAAACATCTAATTTAAAGATGACTAAGAGCAAGATACATATCCAAAAGAGCATGACTAAAACAAAAACCTACAATCTATTGAATATATGTAGCAAACTAAAAGTCTAAGATAAGATGCAGAATATTGGAACAGTTATCAGCATTGGTAGTTTCATTGTTACCTAATATCTTCAGATAAAAGGAATTCATAGTAGGTACTTCAAAAGAAACAAAAGAAGACCTGAAAAGAGGAATTTCTGAAAATACTGGAAATGACATTGTATTATTTAGAAACTGTGAAAGGAAAAAACAGACTCAATGAGGGTTTCAATGGGTTAGGTTGACCCACAATGGCAAAGCATCATTGATGCTGAAAAGTCAGAAACAGCAATGGCAGAGCACAATAACCCCCTGGATAGATGACAATGTGAAAAAGAAACCTGCAGACTTGGGATGGGGAGAGGTGGAGAATGAAAGGAGAGAGGACAGGGCGGGAAGGGAAGGAGGGAATATTTCAGGGCAATTGCCAACTTTAACTCTCAGGCACTCCTATGAATTTTTGTATTATTATTATTGTTTTTATTCTATAAGAATTTTTTTTACTTTTTGCCCCCAAAAGAATGCCTTAAAATAATCCAGCAGTTTGTATGTACTATACTCAGAAGGTTTCTCTGAAGATTTAAACTCTTTATTGCCAGAAATAAAAGTCTCTCATCTTTCTATCTCTCATATTTCTAGATGATATTTTCCACAGAGAGAATGAAAGAGATAAAGGGAGGACACAGACAGGATGGAAGGCAGAGAAGGATGAGCAAATCTTCACCAGGTCTTAGGAAGAAAAGAGGTTCTTAGATTATCTTACAGGTTTGTTGTTGTTGTTGTTGTTATTGTTCTGAGATGCTTAGTTTTCATAAATAACATCTTTTCTTTTGAGATAATTTATAGACACAGATATGTAAAATATATTCTGTCACAGAAAGATCCCAAGAATTGCTTCCCTGTCCTCTGTTACTATAGCAGCATCCATTTTTTGAGATGAGTAAGATGCAATCCACAAGCAGCCAGGATTGTGCAGAAGATCCACGGGGAGCATTACAAGGAATTTTTGGTCCCTCTGTTATATACACTAGCAAAACATCCCATCCTTTTACTGAATCCAGCTATCTACCTTCACTCATTGCAGAAGAAAAAATATATACCCACATAACGTGATTTAGTACATTATAAAAATCACAAATAAAGCTCTCAAACTGGTATTCAAAATTGCCCAAAAGTACTATTATATTTGACTAGAAGTTTCACTTTTACACTTTCTGAGATGACAATTTTATACCTTCTCTCTTCAGATTTCTAGTACTCCTTTCTTCACTCCCTTTAATGATGCCCTCATTTCTTACTTTATAGTAAAAATAGTCAAAACTAGACATAATCAATACATCAATAAAGCCTTATCCATCCATCTTCATATTGTCTGTGCCTTCCTCCTTGCCACAAGGGTACCCTACCAGGAGGCTCTGGATCCTGCCTCCTCTTCCTTTCAAGCCTTCGCCTGCAGTAATGTCTTCCTGTCTTTTAGATCCTTCCTGAAGTATATTGTCTCGGCATTAGCTTCCTTGACTTCACATCCTTCTCTGCCTTCCATCCCATCTGTGCCCTCCCTTTATCTTTTTTATTTCCCCCTCCCCCAATTCTTATGCCTACTCAAATCAAGCTTCTGTTCCCATCCAATTTACTAACATTGTTTTTGTTAAGGTCTCAAACAGGTTTCAAATGAGTAAATTCAATGGGTCATTCATTATTAGTCTTATGTTTATTGGTTTCTCTGCAGTCGTGGACATGATTAATCACTTTCTGCTTCTAGAAATAATTTCTTGTCTGCCTCTGCAATACACCTCTCTTTTGTTTTCTACCTCACAGGTAGTCTCAGGATCCTTTACAGACTTCAGGTTCTCTAACTGTCCTCTAATATTGGAGTTCTCAAAGCTGATCCTTGATCCTAGTTCTCATCACTCCTTATGATCTCTAGCTTTATGTTTTCACAAACATTAACTTTTCTTGTCTTTACCTCTCTACTGAGCTCTAGACTCATATCTACCTCCCTGGAATCTTCATATGTGTATTGTAGTAGCAGGGGTAATACTAGATGCTTGAACAAACAAACTTTCCAAATTTCAGTTGCTTATTGTAACGATAAAAATTTATTTCTCTTTCACATAAACAGCACGATTTGGGGGGCTCCAAAGGCATCCTTTCTCATGGTGCTGAGGAAGTTCCCAGACTCCTCCCTTATGTTTCCACTCTTATCTGGGGACTGAGGGTATCTGCATTCAGTGGATTTGGGAAGCAGGAATAAATAAAACATATGCATACCTTGGTCTTCTCTCCCCAGATTGATAGGACATGTTCTCCTTTGGTCCATTGGTAAGAACTAGTTAGATGGTCCCTCCTGGATGCAGTATGATCTAGGAAATATGACCTCTGGCTGAAAGGCTGCTCACCAGCAACGATTATACTATGCTAAAGGGAGTATGAATCTTTGATATATAGCTAGCCATCTCTGCCACATTCTGCCTTTCTTGCCACCAAATCAGCATCCAAACCCTTCTTTGCCTACACAAAATATAAGCATCCCCTTTCTCAGGAATAAAACCAACAGTTTCACCCTAACCAGTTTGGCTCAGTGGATAGAGCGTTGGCCTGCGGACTGAAGGGTCCCAGGTTCGATTCCAGTCAAGGTCATGTGCCTTGATTGTGGGCACATACCCAGTAGGGAGTGTGCAGGAGTCAGCTGATCGATGTTTCTCTCTCATCGATGTTTCTAACTCTCTAACCCTCTCCCTTCCTCTCTGTAAAAAAATCAATAAAATATGTTAAAAAACAAACAAACAGAAAACAGTTTTTCCAGCTACTGCATCCAGCTAAGAGCCCATGATCTCTGGGTGATGAATGATTCCCTCCAGCAGAGGTGGGTATGGTTCTGGTTACACATGAACTAAAAGAAAAGTTATCTGTCAACTTAATCCCACTCCCTGACAACATCTAATAGACAGTGATGAAGCAGGGATCAAATAAAAACAACAACAACAACAAAAGCTTACATTCTGAAAAGGGGAGTGTTTGTGAAAATTTCTCTACACCAATTAAAGGAAAACTGTTTTCCCCCCCTCTACTATGCTTCTGGCCACCAAATATGTCGGGGGTTTTCCACTCCCACCAATTCTCCATCAACTGTTATGTATGGCACAGCTCTATGGGCTCCTGGAACTCTTCTAACTTTAATCATGATATAGGTCAACTTCAGAGCCTCGAAATCCAGACAGATTTCAATCATGTGAGACCCTGATCAGGACATCCAGCCACACAATGCAGGACTCTTCACCCATGGAAACTCTGAGATGATAAAATGTGTTGTGTCCAGCCACTAAGTTTGTGGTATATTTTTGCTCAGAATACAAAACGAATGTAAATACATACAGCATGATTCCATTTACATAGAGTTGAAAACTAGGCAAAACTGAACTATATGTGTGATGTTAGATGGGAGCTATCTCGGGGCATTAAGGCGGGGTTATAATTGGGTGGGGAAATGAGGAGGCTTCTGGAATCTGATAATACTCTATTTTTTTATCTGAGCATGGGTGCTCAGTTGGTGGGAATCCATTAAGCTCTACATGAAGGACTTGTGTAATTTTTTGAATGTATAGTTCAATTAAATATCATTGAAGAAAGATATTATTTAGCTTTCCTATGAGTTTGTATTTCTGACTCCATTGCCTAAAAATACCTGATAATATTAACATATGTTGAACTAGCATGTTTCCAAGGGCTTCATATCAATTAACATGTTTTTATATTTTAATTTTGGTTTTAGTTCCTTTTTAATATATTCTGAATATAGAAATCTGTTAATTTGATATAGTCAGATGTAAAAATACCTAGGTTTTGGGGTATACTTGTTTCTTGTTTAAGAATCTTCCCTACCCTGTAATGTGTTTAGAGTGAAATCAATGTAGAATTGAATGAAGTGCTTCTAGGAACAAGTAAAAAAAAAGTGTTTCCTACAAAGGAGAATTAATTTAATATACTCTGTTTTTTAAGATAAGTACAAAGTCTTTGTGTGAATGAAAGGCAGTTTTCTCTCCCACATAGACACCCTCAATAAAAAACATTTTATTAATTACACTTAACCCATCTTTCCCACTTAATTTTGACAAATGACATCATTTCAAGTTCTAACATTTAAGAAATCTATTGCGTGTTTTTCTTTTTGCATGATCACAAATCATTTTACTTAGCAATTATTATTTTCTTGTTACAGTCTTGGTTTTTAAATGTTCTCTCTGTTTTGTCATTCTAAACAATTTAATTTTATTTGTTTTGAATAAATAATATATTCTTTTGATTTAAAATTCAAAAGATATGAGTGAATATAGAAAAAAATAACCTTCTTGCTTCTGTCTTCAAGCCTCCAATCTTTCTCCCCATAGGCAATATCCTATCTAATAAAAGGGCAATATGCAAATTAACCACCACTCCATCACAAATATGGCGGTGCCCATAGCCACAAGATGGTTGCACCCACTCCTCTCAGCCCCACCGGAGTCCCCCACAGCAACAAGGCAAGCATTCCACCCAGGCCACAGAGGGCCTCTGGGCGGGCACGGAGTGGTTGGGGTTGGGGAGTGGGGAGGGGGAAACGCTTGCATCGTTGCCCTGGTGACGAGGCAAGCATTCTGCGCCCGGCCATGGATGGGCCTTTGGGCTTCGGAGAGCCTCTGGGCAGGGGGCATGGAGCGGCCATGCCCCGCAGAGCTACTGGTGCACGGATTCATGTGCAGGGCTAATAGTATAGTATACTTTTCTTACGTATATTTATAGAAATATTTTATCCACATACAAGCAATTATGTACAAATTTTATATTTTTTACAAAGTATATAAAAGATATATAACTATAAATAAAGATTTCCTGTTACTAAGAAATGAGCAGGCTGTTTTTAATACTTATAGACAATAAGCTCCTTAAGATGAAAGCCTGTGTCTGATTCATCTATGTGATTTCTCCAAAATATATTATTCTTCTGCACTATATTTTGTTTCTTGTATTTTTTATTGATTTTTTTTTTGAGAGAGAGAGAGAGAGAGAGGAAAGTAGAGGGAAAGAGAGAGAAACATCATTGTGATAGGAAAATGTCAATCAGCTGCCTCTGCATATCCTCTACTGAGAGTGAGCCTGCAACCTGGGCATGTGCCCTGACCAGGAATAGAACCAGATGACACCCAACTAATTGAGCCATACCAGCCAGGGATTTTTTTTTTTATAACAGCATTTCTTATAGTGAATTCCATATCAGTACCTAAAATACTTTCTTATCCTTTTTAATTTCATTGTATGTAATATTCCACATATACTTTTTAACCAATTTCCTCTAGATGCATATTTAAGTTTTTTTAATAGCTTGCCATTCAAATGTACATCACCACCGTGAAAATATATTTTATTATCTTTCCTTCATTTATTAATAGCTAACTTCAGTTGAGCACTTAACATGATTTTGTCACCATAAGAAATGCTTTACATAAATTATTCAATTTTCAAGCAGACTTCATGAGGGTAGTGCTATTTTTTTTATTCCTAGTTAATAAAGAAAATGAGAGGTTGACTAATTTACCTAATGTGAGCAAATGACTAAGAGAAAGATTCAGAGTCTGATTGCTGGTCTATGTATCTCTAAAACTCTTATAACAGCAAATAATTTCATAGATATTTATTGACAACCTATATGTGTGCAACATCCTCTCACCTAAGGAACTGATTGTAAGTGTAAAAACAAGCCTGATCATTTTTGAGTAAAAATAAGTCAATTATAGATTTCACATAGTGACTGACAAGTCAGTAAACAGGTGTTCATCTCTACACAGAAATTGCAGTTTAAAATCATATTCTCAATTTGAAGCTACATAATTTAACTAAAGAGTGCCAGATTTAAAAAGTGGTAATTATAACATTTAATAAAACTTCAAAGCTGCTTCTGATGTGATCACAGTAGGGTGTAAGCTTAACAGCTAAATTTCAAAGATGAGCACTTCTGAGAGGCAAACTAGGAAACATCTCTAAATCAGTAATTACAGCTAGAAACTCTTCCAACAGAGGAGAATTTGAAACTAGTAGCAAGCAAATGAATGCCTTGGGAAAAATCCTGAAAATTGCTTGCCTGATTCTAAGACAGAGATTAAGTTTAAATTGACTATTAGATTTTGAAATTCCCATTTTATTCTTTTTCACTGCCAATTTCCTTCAGGGACAATGCTTAGAAGTGTCAAGAATAACAGGTAACAGACATTTCTTTTAAATGTTGGGATTTGTGTAGGAATAGAAGATGTTATAAAGAAACCTGCTTTTAATTTTCCAGCCTAGTTTGAAATGTTAAAAGAAGACAGTTGTAGTAAGAATAGAAAACATAGTTTGTAGCGGAGCATTTACATCCAAAATGTAATCTTGGCGATTCAATTACTCCTCTCACTCTTGTCCTGCAGCTGCCCTAAAATTTACTCCTAAGCCTTCAACATTTGGGCATCATTTTCCTTATCCAAGGACACCTGTAATTTGCCAACACAAAATTAAAAAATTTAGGTAGAATTAGGGCCAGGATAATTTTTAAAATTTGGCCTTTGAATTGGCAATTTAAGCAACAGATTTAACTATCAAAATGCAGATTCCCTAGCCCCAAACCCGACTTTTATAAACAAAGTATCCAGAAATCTGCATTTTTATTATTCTCGTGCATTCAAGTTTTAGAACCCCTGCACTGAAAGTAGGAAACTACAGGGATTATCTCTGAGTTCTGTCTTCCCTCGTGCACTTGGAGACAAACCAGTGGATAGAGAGTGCACCAATTTAAGATGGAAAAATGTTTTCTATGCCTGGTTCTGCTATTTCCTTGCAGACTGAACTTGTATGAGTCACTGAACAGATTTCTTTGAACCACAGAGTCCTCCTCTTCTTCTTGGTTACTATGGGGTCATTTTTTGCCATGAAAATTTTATGTCATGCCCTAACTGGTTTGGCTCAGTGGATAGAGCGTCGGCCTGTGGACTGAAAGGTCCCAGGTTTGATTCCAGTCAAGGGCATGTACCTTGGTTGCAGGCACATCCCCAGTAGGAGGTGTGCAGGAGGCAGCTGATTAATGTTTCTCTCCCATCGATGTTTCTAACTTTCTATCCCTCTCCCTTCCACTCTGTAAAAAATCAATAAAATATATTTTACAAAATTTATGTCATTAATAGTGTTAATCACATTCTCTCAGAATAGGTTAAAGAATAATATATTACAAATAAAATCTATTTCTGCCTGGCTGTGGTAGCTCAGAGGATTGAACATCGTCCCATGGACCAAGAGGTCCTGGGTTCGATTCCTAGTCAGGACATTTGTCCGAGTTGCGGGCTTGATCCCCAGTAGGGGGCATGTGGGAGGCAACTGATCCATGTTTCATTGATGTTTCTCCCCGCTTCCTCTCTGAAATCAATAAAAAAAATATTTAAAAAAATCCATTTCTAACTGAAATAGAAAGAATAAAAACCAAGAAGCGGTATACCCAAAACTAATACAAAATAATATTGAATGTAAACTGTAATTTAAAAGAAAAACAAAGAAAGGAACAGATAAATAATAAATTTTTATAAATTTATGGCAACATTAAATATAATTTTTTCATAATTATTATTCTTAATTTAATAGCTCTTCCTTGTGTTATATTTTCACATGCAAACAAAAAGCATTGTTTGCTTTCATTGATTAAAAAGGGATAAGTTTCACAGCATAAGCATTGCCTACTTTTTGGTACAATTGAATTTTTACCAAGTCCCAGAAAATCTTCTTTCATGGTAAAGCATGTATGCCTTGGGGATTACTGTATCTCTTGCTTTTTTATTTTAGAAAAGAAGTATGACTTAGTCTAGCATGTGTGACTAATATGATTGCAACCCTTGGGAAATTAGATGGTTTTATGGAGGCATCACTAAAAAATACTGACTGAAACTATTCCTGTCTGACATATGAGTTGCTCTAAACACCAAGGCTGCAAAACTGTCGGAATGAACAAATAAGATGAAAATCTTTTACTAGTTGCTCAACCTGGGCAAATCACTGATGAGTCAGTGTGTTTCAGTTTTATTTGTAAAATGGGAATAGTACTAGACAGTACTGCCACGTAGAAGCACTCAAGTGTTGATTTTGTTAGTATTGGATGGATTTATTCAGTTAATATTCAGTTACCCATGAATAATATCTGACATACAGGCATTTGACAAATTATTATTGATTTAATCACTGAGGCTAAACTATTATTTTTAATTTGAAATATCAGGCTCTTCTAAGCTTTTCTTTAGAAGTTAGTCTACTATAAAATTTGGAAATAAATTTACATTTGATTTTTTAATATACCTAGATTAGGAAGAAAAACATTTTCCCATATTAATCTGTTATAGTCTTACTCAAAATTAAATTATGTATGTATTTCAATATAATTGCTCTCAACCTTATTCTAGAACTACATAAATAATATTAAAAGATATCAAAGACATTTTTTAAAATTCTGATTCGGTGGCTGATTTGATTATTCCATTTAGTTTAGCTTTTTAAGGCTAAACTCATAATTCAAAGGCCTCTGGATGACTATATGACATTTTAAAAGTACCTAACTAAATTAATCAATGTGAGATATGCTGACTTGTGATTAACCAGAAAGGTTTAAAAAAAATAAATGAGACTGTATTGTGAGTCCTACATTGTAGTTTTATAGCTTAAATAATTCATCAATCTGATTCATTCAGGGAATTCTTAATGGAACCCTAGGAAAGGATGAGTAGAAGCATGTTGCTGCCTATAGCTTGATTATATAGATACTAGAGTCCCTGTGAACAAATTTGTGCACCAGTGGGGTCCCTTGGCCTGGCCTGCGGGATCGGGCCGAAACCAGCTCTTGGACAGCCCATGAAAGGTTCTGAATTGCGAGAAGGCATAGTCCAGGCCAGGGACCCCACTGATGCACGATGGGGGCCAGGGAGAACGCGGGAGGTTGGCTGGCTGGAGAGAGACCACAGGAGAGTTTCAGGGCATGTCCGGCCCATCTCACTCAGTCCCAATCAATTGGACCCCAGGAGTGTCTGCCCCCTCGTGGTCAGTGTACATCATAGTGACTGATCTGCTGGTCGACTGACTGTCTGCTCCCTGGTGGTCAGTGCACATCATAGCAAGAGGTTGAGCGGCCTTAGCATATCATTAGCATATTACGCTTTGATTGGTTGGATGGACGACTGGACTACTGGACACTTAGCATATTAGGCTTTTATTATAGAGGATACTGTGCAACTTAAAAGAGAAACAAGGAAAACTAGAGCTTGCCATCTGTTTCACATTTTTATTGTTCTGGCCACAGTTCTGTGAACACTGCAGTACCTCTGATATGTCATAGTATTATTTAATGACTGTGGTTTGAAATCGTCAGTTTTAAGGGATGAGGCTGATGGGGACTCAAAACACTATTTGGCATTAGGAGAATACCACAGGAACCTTGGCATGGCACCTACTACTCCTTTCCAAGGACAGAATAAAAAGATAGTTGGACAGCCCACACCACCCACACTTCCCAGGTGGCTAACAAATAAATAGATCATTACTGGATAGGCTAGCAGATTTTATGATATTGGAAACAAACTGTCTATGACTACTTTTCCAAGTTTAGAAACATCTAGGAGCTTATTTTTTGACATTTACATAAAGACTTTAGTGAAATTATGTTGAAAGGAAGAAAGTAATCTAATGTGAGAGGAGGTAAAGCAATTTATATCATTTTTGCTGCTGCTGTTGATTTTCTTTTACCATTGGCAAAGCAAATGGTTTATTTTGAAATTTAGAGTGACTATATTCTATTTTATACTCAGTATAAGCTATATAACTTGGTTAATATAGTATTTCTAAGTTTAAGAGAATTGTGGTTCCAGTAATTAATAGGAATTTCTTGCACTTTTTGCTAGAAATGTTAATATATTTGATCATGGTTTGACAAATTTGACAGGCATGATTGGTTTTGATACAATAGAATTAAGATAATTAATTAAATTATTTATTTTAAAATTACTTAAATGTAATTATAAAGGCAAACAGTAAATGGAATAATCTGCAATGAATAAATGTCTGACATCTTAAAAGTTAAAAAGCATATAGTATTAAGCCAAAAAAAAGATATAAAAGTTTCCCTTCCTCTTTAGAACTATTCTATATTCTACAATTCAATTTTAATAGCAGTTCCATTGTAGCATGTATCATATCAGTAATTCCTTTTTATCACCAAATGATTTCTTTATTGATAAATACTATTCCAGTGTATGGATATAGCACATTTTGTTTATTCACTACTCAGTTGATGGACATTTGTATTGTTTCCACCTTTTGGCTATTATGAATAATGCTGCTATGAACATTAAGTATAAGTTTTGATATGGGCATATGTTTCCATTCTCTTGTCATATACCTAGGAGTGGGTCTTCTGGATCTTATGATAACTTTGTGTTTAACATTTTGAGGAACATGTAAAGTATTTATCAAAGTGGCCACACTATTTTACATTTCTATCAGCAATGTAGGAAGTTTCCATTTTTATAAAGCCTTACCCACACTTTTTATTGTCTGTCTTTTTTTTATTTTAGCCATCCTATGTGTGTGGAGCAGTATCTCATTGTGGTTGGACTTACATTTCTCTAGTGATTAATAATATTGAGCATATTTTTATGTGCTTATTGGACCTTTGTATATATTTTTTATAAAAATGCCTCTTCAATTTTTTAAATTGGGTTACTTATTCTTTTCTTCATTGACTTTATTTTTTTAAAATATATTTTTATTGATTTCAGAGAGGAAGGGAGATGGAGAGAGAGATAGAAATATCAATGATGAGAGAGAATCATTGATCAACTGCCTCCTGCACACCCCCTACTGGGGATCAAGCCCACAACCTGGGCATGTGCCCTTGACCAGAATTGAACCTGGGACCCTCCAGTCCACAGGCCAACACTCTATCCACTGAGCCAAACCGGTTAGGGCTAACTACTTTTTTTTAACTTAATTTTGTTTTATTTCTTAAAGTATTACAAAGAGTATTACACATGTCTCCTTTTTTCCCCCCTTGACATTCCCCCGGCCACCCCTACCCCCCAGTGTCTTGTGTCCATTGGTTATTCTTATATGCATGCATACAAGTCCTTCAGTTGATCTCTTTCTCCCCCCCCCCCCCCGCCAACCTTCCCCAGGCTTCCCACTGTAGTTTGACAGTCTGTTCAATGCTGTTCTGCCTTTGTATCTATTTTTGTTCATCAGTTTATAATGGTCTTTATCAGTTTATAATGGTCTTTATTATCCATAAATGAGTGAGATCATGTGGTATTTTTCTCTGCTTCCCAGGGGCCGTCGCAGCCTCGCAGGGACCGTCTCAGCCTCACAGGGGCTGTTGCAGCCTCACAGGGGCCATCCCAGCCTCACAGGGGCCGTCCCAACCTCACTGGGGCCGTCTCAACCTCACTGGGGCCATTTCAACCTCACCAGGGCCGTTTCAGCCTCACGAGGAACTGCTCAGCCTCGTGGGGGCCATCTCAGCAACACGAAGTTTGGCATTCTGTCTTTTGTTGGGCGGCTCCTTGCTGGACAAAATCTCCAGGCATTCTTGCTGGCTGAATTTCTGGTATGCTTGCTTGGACATTGTTTTCTACTAAGTGCACAGACTGCTTGTCTGCCGTCTCCCGGCGTCCCATGTGAGACTGGATCTGGTGGACCTGTTTGTGCGTTTGCTGGTACAGCAGTTCCATGTTGCCAGCCAGCCGGGTCCGGTTCCGGCTTCCTCCGAACCTGATTCTGCTTCTTGAGTGTGTCCCTTATGGGTGTGAGGAGTTGAAATCTGCAGTTTGTTGGGTTAAGCTGCAAAAGTGCATGTGGTTTCTTTTGTGCCACTGGCACAGCTTTGGGCAGTGATGTAAAAAAAACCGCTTCTTGAGTGTGCCCCTTATGGATGCGAGGAGTTGAAATCTGCAGTTTGTTGGGCTATGCTGTAAAAGAACTGGTGTTTCCTTTTGTGCCTCTGGCACAGCTTGGGCAGGGATGTAAATTGAGTAGGGTGGGGTCTAAGGGAGTCACCAGGGCGGAGCAAACAGCAATGGCATCTCCGAGACTTCTTGCCTCTCCGCGACTCCGAGTCTCCGAGTCCCCGAGTGCCTGTGAGCAGCTCCGCGAGAAAGCCACTGCAAGGCCGTCCCGCCTCTCCCCGTAGGGGTCTGGGACCTCAGAATCCCGCCCCAAACAAGCTTATTGGATTTGAGAGTTTGTAATCCCTTTTGATTGAAAAAAAACCGTGCATGCAGTTGCAGCCCACCTGGCGCGTGACTCTGTACCTCTGTTCTTGGCGCCTTTGCATATCCTACTCAGTCTCAATGCTCTTCTTTCTTTCCTTCCAGTTGTAGAACTTCCACTGGGCCAGCTTTCCTATGGTTCTGAATGATAGCTGTTTTGTCTTATAGTTGGTATTTTCAATGTTGTTGTGGGAGGCAGCACGCACAGGTCTGTACCTTATGCTGCCATCTTGGTTCTAGGGCTAACTACGTTTTAAAGCAGTTTTAGATTCACAGCAAAATTGAAGGGAAGGTGCAGAGATTTCCCATATTATCTGCTGCCCTACATATGCATACCTTCCCCAATTATCAACATTCCCCAACTGGAGTGGCATATTTATTCAAATTTTTGAACCTAATCACTCCAAGTCAATAGTTTACATTAGTGTTTACATTCAATGAGTTTGAAAAATATATAATGGCATTTATCCATCATTATGGTATCATACAGAATATTTTCACTATCCTAAAAATCACCTGTGTTTTACCTGTTAATCCTTCCTCCCCCACTCCCCACCACCCACAATACCCTGACAACTGTTTATCTTTTTACTGCCTTCATAGTTTTGCATTTTTCTGAGTGTCATGTAGTTGGAATCATACAGTATGTAGCCTTGGATTGGCTTCTTTCACTTGAGGATAGTAAGGTTCTCCCATGTTTTTTCATGGCTTGATTGTTTGTTTGTTTGTTTATTTATTTATTTATTTATTTTAGTGCTGAATAATATTCTATTGTATGGTTATACCAAAGTTTATTTATCCATTCACATACTGAAAAACATCTTGGGTACTTTCAAGTTTGGTAATTATAAATAAAGCTTCTATAAACTTCTGTGCACAGGTTTTAGTGTGGACATAAGTTTTCAGTTATTTGTCTTTATTTTTGAATTGCAAGTGTACTTTCTATATTCTGGATACAAGTTCTGTGTAAGATATATGATTTTCAAATATTTTTTCTAATTTCATGGGTTATCCTTTTTACTTTCTTGATGATGTCCTTTGAAAAGTTTTTCGTCTTGATAAAGTCCAATTTATCTTTTTTTCTTTGTTGTTTGTACTTTTGATGTTATATCTAAGAAACTATTATCTAATTCAAGATCACATATATTTATTCTTATGTTTTCTTCTAGCAATTTCATAGCTTTTGCTCTTATATTTAGATCTCTGATCCAGCTGAGATAATTTTTATGCATGGTGTGAGGTTAGTGTCCAACTTCATTCTTTTGCATGTGGATATCCAGTTATTGCAGCACAACTTTTCCCCATTGGATTATCTCTGCAGCCTTGTAAAAAAATTGACAACAAATTTAAGGGTTGTTTGTTGTTTTCTGGATGTTCAACTCAATTTCATTGCTTTATAGGACTAGCCTTATGTCAATATCACAATCTTTATTACTGTTGCTTTTCATTAAATTTTGAAATCTGAAATAGTGAGCCCTTCAACTTTATTTTATTTTCAATATTTTTATTATTTGAGATCCTTTGCATTTGTTTTCATAAATATTTTAGTGTCAGCTTTTCATTTTCTGCAAAGATGCAGCAAGAATTTTGATAGGGATTGCATTGAATGTGTAGACTGGTTTGGGAAGTATTGCATCTTAACATTAAGTCTTCTGTTCCATGATCATGTGATGTCTTTCTACTTATGTAGGTCTTCTTTTCATTTCTTTTAACATAATTTTACAGTTTTTCATATGTAAGTTTTGCACTTCTTTTGTTAAACTTATTTTTAAGTACTTTATTCTTTGTTATTATTATAAATGGAATTTTCCCTTAATTTGATTTTTTGTATTGCACATTGCCAATACATAGAAATACAATTGATTTTAATATATTGGCCTTATATCCGGCAACTTTGCTGAACCCATTTATTAGCTCTAATAGTTTTTTAGTGGATACCTTAGGATTTTCTATATACGGTCATGCATTGCTTAATGATGATGATATAGTCTGAAAAATGCATCCATAGGTGATTTTGCCATTGTGTGAACATCACAGAGTGCACTTACACAAACCTAGGTGGTCTAGCCCAGTGGTCGGCAAACTCATTAGTCAACAAAGCCAAATATCAACAGTACAACGATGGAAATTTCTTTTGAGAGCCAAATTTTTTAAACTTAAACTATATAAGTAGGTACATTGTTATTAACTTAATTAGGGTACTCCTAAGCTGGCCTTTGCTAAAAACGTCCTCAATCTGAGGGGTCGACCTCAGCGAATGTACCCCCACTTCTTCTAACGCCACTTCTTCAAAATAGACTCGCCCAGGCTGAAAACCGACTTCTGCGCATGGGCCACGAAGTTTCAGTCGCACTGTACGCGCTCGCCCGCACGTGGTATTTTGTGGAAGAGCCACACTCAAGGGGCCAAAGAGCCGCATGTGGCTCGCGAGCCACGGTTTGCCGGCCACTGGTCTAGTCAATTACACACCTAGGCTATATGGTACAGCCTATTGCTCTTAGGCTACAAGCCTGTACAGTTTCTGTACTGAATACTGTAGGCAATTGTAACACAATGCCAAGTACTTATATATTTAAACATGTTGAAGCGTAGAAATGGTAGAGTAAAAAAAAATGTTATAAAAGATAAAAAATGGTATATCTACATAGAGAGCTTACTATGAATAGGACTTGCAGGACTGGAAGTTGCTCTGGGTGAGTCAGCGAGTGAGTGCTGAGTAAATGTGAAGCCCTAGGGCATTATTGTACGCTACTGTGGACTTTATAAACACTGTACATTAGGCTGCAATACATTTACTTAAACTTTTTCTTTTATTAGTAATAAATTAATCTTAGCTCACTCTAACTTTTTCACTTTATAAACTTTTCAACTTTTTAAGCTTTGACTCTTTTGTAAAAGCAGATAGCTTAAAACAGAAACACAATTTCCAGTTGTACGAAAATATTTTCTTTCTTTATATCTTTTTTTCTACAAGCTTTTTTCTATTTAAATTTTTTTATTTTTAAAAACAATTTTGTTACAAAGCAAGACACAAACACACACATTAGCCTAGACCCAGGGTCAGGATCATCAATGTCACTGTCTTCCACCTCTGCCTCTCTTCCCACTGGAGGATCTTCTGGGCAATAACAGCATGGAGCTGTCATCTCCTGAATGCCTTCTTCGGGAGTACCTCCTGAAGGATCTGCCTGAGGCTCTTATTGAGGAGGTGTCACTCTTTTAAGAAATATGTCCATGATGTTTTGCTTGGTTTCTTTCTTTTTTTCATCATAGGTTTCTTCTCCAAATAAACTGATTTCTGAATGTTTTATGCTGGCATGGAGTTATGTAAAAGTGCTAAACAAAACCATGTAAATTATTTTTTAAAACCATTGTGTTCATTGTATGAATCTACAGTTCCTACTGATTAAATACCTATTTGGTGGTGGTGGGGGAGGGGGAGGGTGGAGAGAGAGAGAGAACTGAAGACTGAGTAGATATGGAAATATCTTTATTAAGAAGTTTAAAAATCATTAAGCCAGACTGAAACTGATGACTTGATTATATTTGTCAAGTTAATGTCTAAAGACTATAGTCTGTGAAAGATCATGAAGCAATTATGTATGCAAATTTATGTATAAAAATGAAAATCCCATATGTGCCTGGGGGGAGAAGTTTCTATCCAAAATGCTAATGATAGGAAATAAAAATACTTAGTATCTCTACAGATTTCAGTTCAAAGAGCTCAAAATGTATTACAAACTTATCATCTGTTAAATGAGAGTAGGCAGTGTTATTTTCCTCCTTTACAAATTTCAAAAGAATCTGAATTTTACTTGAACACAAATATGTACATAATAATGAAATCTTTGAAAGGGAAAACACCTAAAATAATCTTTTTAGGATTTAAAAGCATCTCAGTTGAATCAATGTTTGAACAAAACTGTATGCAAATTTGAATATTATACACATTTTTAAGATTGTTCCTTTCCACAGCATTTACATTTTAATATATAAGGTACAATAAAATTTTTTAAATAGTGTGAATTCTAAGTTATGTAAACAAAATATGGCTGCTGCCTTGAAGTGTTGAATTAATGGGGGAAATAAAACTAATGAATGGGTCTAACATTGACCAGATATTATGTGCTAAAGAGCTCTAAAGGAGGCAAGCCACTTCAGGAGACTGAAGAGGAAATAATTATCTGTGATTGGCTTCATAAAGGGCAATTGAACCAGATTTTGAAATATACTGTATGTAGGATTTCCCAAGTCTATTTCTGAGGAAGTAAATTTAGAGGGTAATAAAATAATGCTAATGCACTGCCAGAAAGGTAGTGAGTCGGGTGGTTTTTTCCTGAGCAGGATGCAAGGGTGGTTTCTTTCCCACATTGTTGTCAAGGTGGATTTGAAGAATGAAGCCATGGACAAAAGGTGGTAATGAGAAGGGTAGATATTGATTGGAAACAAGTACAGACTCCCACGTTGGGAGGGGGTCCCAAAGGGGGTAACCCACTAAGCTCCATTTTCCTAAGGTTTATGAAGGCTACCGTTCTTTGTTTCTTGATGCTCCTTTCTTATTGGTCACTCTTTTGCAGAATATCAACTTCAAAGCTTAAACCCCACATGTTACCTACCTTTTTTCTCCCCCTTCAGTGGTAGAATTCTCCATCTCCTGTGAAAATCTGTTTTCCTCTTTCTCCCATTTGTCAGCATTTCTCTATCCCTGTGAAAGTTTGTTTCCTCTTTCTCCCCATACCCTTCGGCTCTTCCCTATCTTCTGTGAATGGATGTCTTCCTCTCCCCTTATCCTGTGGCACCTCTTTTTTTGTCTGTGAATGTATGCCTTTGGCAGCTCCAAGTCCCCAATCAACTATGCCTTCCTCCCCCATCGACTCCCTGATTCCTAAAACTCCCTTAACCTGCCTATTTTACCCTTAAAAACTCCTTTCAGTAGGTCAGGGTCAGACTAAAGTGGGACCTGTTTTCTTCAGGAAGTGAGAAATGACTGAAGCACTTTGAGTGTGACAGTGACAAATAACAAGATTTCTGACCCTGTTTTCATAGGATCAGGGTTATAAATCTGAGATAGAAAAGAAAGGAATAGAAGTAGTCTATAGGAGGGATTTTTGTTTTGGACATAGAAAGAAAAACTATTATTACAAAGCCTTAGAAGTTGTTTCCTTAACCTACACCTTTACATCCTTCACCCTGTGATAGTTATTAATATGTCCAAATGCACACAACGAATCAGTTATGTGCCTGAAATGTTGATGGAATGTTCCAGTGGAGACTTCTGGCAGGAAGCTGGAAATGTGAATATACAGGTCATATAATAGTTGAGAGTTAGACCTATAGGTATGGGATTCTTTCTCATAGAATTTAAAAGAACACACAGTTGAAGGTAGGGGTAAGCAAGAACAAGAGATGAAAGATAAATTCTTCAATGAAAGGTAGCCACACAAGGCAAGTAAGAAGGCATGAGTTAATCATTTGAAAGCTACTTTGACATAGAAGCTGAAAAGTCCAACTCACAGATACAGAACAGACTGACAGCTGTCAGTGGGGAGGGGGCTTGGGGCTGGTTGAAATAAGTGAAGGGATTAAGGGGAAAAAGCTTTGTAGACAGAGACAACAGTATGGTGCTTACCAGAGGGAAAGGAGGGAAGTAGGAGAGGGTAAAGGGGGGATAAATGGTGATGGAAGGAGACTTGACTTTGGGTGGTAAACACACAATACAGTATTCAGATGATATATTATAGAATTGTACTCCTGAAACCTAAGTAATTTTATTAACCAATGTAACTCCAATAAATTCAATAAAAATTTTCAAAAATATAAAACTAAATGACACTAATTTGAAAGGATATATGTACCTCTATATTCATTGCAGTGTTATTTATAATAGCCAAGGTTTGGAAGCAGCCCAAGTGTCTATCCTATATAATAAAAGCCTAATATGCAAATTGTCCCCTTGGGTGAGTCGTCAACCAGGAGTTCGACCACTCGCTATGACGTGCGCTGACCACCAGGGGGCGGTGAGGAACATGGCGGGTGTCAGAGACAGGGTGCTGGCAGTGGGCAGCAGTGGAGGTGCTGCCGGCCCAAATGGGCCCCAATGAGAGCAGGACTGCGATGGGATGGTGGAGCAGGTGAGCGGGTGGCACCAGACCAAAGCGGGTGTGAGTGGGGACCGATAGCCCGGCCCGATCGCCCCACAGATGGCAACCAGCTGAGGTAGCAGGAGGCGGGGCTGCTGCTTGCCTGCCAGGTGCTGAGGGAGCTGGGCAGGGGCCTGATAGCCCTGCAGACGGCCCTGCAGATGGCCCCGCAGATGGCAACCAGCAATGGCTCTGAAACTTCATTACAGAGAAAGGGCAAGTAGCAATATTAAAATATTTCTTCTAATTATTTTCCTTTCAATGTGCACGAATCCATGCACCAGGCCATTAGTCAGTAGATTAAAAAGCTGTGCTACATTTACACAATAAGTACTACTCATCTGTAAAAAGAAGGTAATCTTACCTCTTCTGACATTATGGATGGATCTAGAGAATATAGAATATTATGCTGAGTGAAATAAGCCAGTCAGAGAATGACAAATAAACATATGATTTCACTTATATGTGGAATCTAATGAACAAAATAAACTAAAAAACAAAATAGAAACAGATTCATAGATACAGAGAACAGACTGACAGCTCTCAGAGGGGAGGGGGAAGGAGAACTGGGTGAAAAAGGTGCAGGGATTAAGAAAACAAACCCCACACACCTCATAAACACAGACAGCAGTATGGTGATTACCAGAGGGAAAAGGAGGCGGGAGGAGATAGAAAAGGGTAAAGGGTAATAAAAGGAGACTTGGATTGGTGTTGGTGAACACATAGTGCAATATACAGATGATGTAATATAGAATTGTACCCCTGAAACATATATAATTTTATTAACCAGTGTAAAACCCAATAAATTCAATAAAAAATTAAAAAAAAAGAGAGTGGGGGGTAGGGGAGGCTGGGGGAAGGTCAATGGGGAATAAAAGGAAATATATGTACTATTCTTTGTAATACTTTAAGCAATAAAATAAAAAAAAACTATATTTATGAACACACACACACACACACACACACACTAAAATAAAATAAAATAAAATAAAATAAAATAAAATAAAATAAAAAAAGAAGAACCCAGAAAATCCAAGATTAAAGTGCCAGCAGAATCAGTGTCTGGTGAGGACTCTTTCCATGGGCTGCAGATGGCCACCTTCTTGTTGTGTCCTCATAAGGCCTTTCCTTAGTACACACATGAAGGGTTGGCAGAAAAAGAGAGACACAAAGATAGATATCAAGAGAGATCTCTCTTCCTAATCTTATAAGGTCACCAATCCTATTGGATTAGGATCCCACCCTAAGAACCTTATTTAACATTAATTATATCTTAAAGCCCTATCTCCAAATGCAATTAGGTTGGGGACTAGGGCTTCAAAATACAAATTTTACAGGGACACAATTCAGTCCACAGTAATAAGAAAACAATTTTGAATATATTACTTTGAAAAAGAATGCATACGATTCATTCAATCAATACTTTTTGAGCATCTCTTATGTGCCAAATACTAGGCATTTGGGTTATGTAGATGAACAAAACAAAGATCCCTGCTCTCGTGGAATGTACATTTTAGTAGGCAAGATTTTTAAATGGATTTTAGTAATCTGAATTATTTAATGGTAGATGATATTTCTTATTATTTTACTGAGGTATTGCTTGATAATAAGTAGCTTTTGAAATATCAGCAAAATGAAAAAATGAGACACCTTGCAAGCAGTTAAGCATTACTAAAAGTACCAAGATATGATAAAAAAAAAATAGAGAGATTCTGCTAAGTCTCAAAACTCATATCACAGAACATTACCAAAATAGACTGATATGGGTTATGGAGCCCTGACTTAAGAAAAGAAAATGTTCTTCCTTAGAGAAGAACCGAACAGTATTTTAGAGCATTTTTTCAGCAGGCACAAATAGTATTAGAAAGTCATGGTAGGAACGAAAAATAAATAACAATGAAATGTTACATTTGGAAATCAGTAGACCAAGCCCAAGAATAACAGTGAAATAGCAAGAGATCCTTTAAACTATCACTTATTAGGGATTAAAAACATTCAAAATGCTTATTTTACTATGTCAGAAAGACTAGAAAAGAATTTAATCTGATATAAGTAAAATAAGAAAGAATAAACTTTTAAGAGATTTTATTTTAAATCACAAGAAATAATTACATGGCATTTAACAAATAATAATTGACAAAAACACATACTTAAATGTCATCATATTGTACCAAATTCATTTTTAAACATGATCAGTTAAACAATCAGTTCTGTCAAATGGCGTTCTTAGGTAATAATGTGATTTAAAATGTTCAGATTTCAACTGACAGACAATCATATCTCTTTTAGCATTACTAAAAGTACCAAGATATGATAAAAAAAAAATAGAGAGGAAGGAAAAGCTCCTTCCTAGGCACAAGATCTGAGTGTCTGAAGGCCTGACTTTGCTCATAAGACCCATAGCACTTGGTAAAAGGCACTGGGAAAGAAAGAGAAAGGATGAGAAGTAGGTAGGTGAAAATAAAGAAATAGGAAGAGAGGGGAAGAAGGAAGGAAGGGAGGGAGGAAGGAAGAAAGGAAGGAAAAGAAAGGGTATATAGTATCTCCTAAGTCATCTTTTTTGAGGTTTCCCTTACCCCCCATGTCTTTCATGCCATTAGTGCTATCCAGAGATACCTAATACTTGACCAGCTGTGTCGCAAACTGTGTAACAAATGTTTTCATACTCTGCTGTTTCCACATTAAAGGAACGGTGGTGTTTATCTCCTCCAATCTCAGCTTGTACAGAATGGTTGTCTTATTTTATTTGGAAGATTATTAAAGCCTCCTCTTCTTCCCTTCCAACTCACATCATTTTGTTTTTAGAATAAATATTCCAGAGTCTATAACTTTCCATCATTTAGGGAATTTTTTTTAAAGTTGTAGTTTATTGTCTCTACTGTATTTTCTTTTAAATCTTCCTATGT
This sequence comes from Myotis lucifugus, assembly GCF_000147115.1. NCBI lineage: Eukaryota > Metazoa > Chordata > Mammalia > Chiroptera > Vespertilionidae > Myotis > Myotis lucifugus. The sequence goes on along the minus strand of NW_005871049.1, from coordinate 24,475,228 downwards.
CATTCACATTGAAGTCCATCTACTGAATAAAAAACTCTATAGTGTTGTAAAAAACTTACAGCATGTTGATGTTTATTTTGTATTCGTTCAATTATTCATTCTTAAGTACCATTTAAACTGCAGCTGTGGAATGATTGAGATGTTTTGTCCAGGAGAATTTAATTTACTTCTGAAACCATTTACTTTTATCCCAGCTTTATTGAGATATAATTGAAATATAACATTGTGTAAATTTAAGGTATACAGTAGATGATGTGACACACATGTGTAGTGAAATGTTTACCACAATAAGCTTAGTTAACCATTTCTTTAATGCAAGTTTTTATTTCTTTATTTTTTTTTATTTTTCGCTAAAAGTATTACAAAGGGTATTACATAAGTGTCCTTCCCCCCCCCCCACCCTTGACAAGCCCCTGCCCTCCCTTACCCCCCAGTGTCTTATGTCCATTAGTTATGGTTATATGGATGCATACAAGTCCTTCGGTTGATCTCTTACTCCCCTCCCTCCTGTCCCCCAACCCTCCCTGTAATTTACTTCTGAAACCATTTACTTTTATCCCAGCTTTATTGAGATATAATTGAAATATAACATTGTGTAAATTTAAAGTATACAGTAGATGATGTGACACACATATGTAGTGAAATGTTTACCACAATAAGCTTAGTTAACCATTTCTTTAATGCAAGTTTTTATTTCTTTAATATGAAATCAAATATAAAGGTGATGTTGCTCCAAAGTTTTGTCTCACTAAAAATAACTCCCTTGGGAATTACCAAAAAGTAAAATTACAATTTCTGACGTATCTGTTAATCAGTTGCAATATTTTCTAGTGAATGACTATTTCAATCTCAGACTGTGAAGAACAGGCAAAGAATTATGAATGGATTAGTGAATAAAACCTCTAAAGAAAAGATTGTGCTTATTAAAAATAGCCTTTTCACTGAAATTTCAGCCAAGATGGTGCCCAGATTCCTATGCACATGTCACATGACATTTGGTTCCCAGAAGTGATGGACCCTCTGGTGGTGTTAAAACTACCCTCAATAATGATTTGCTTGTTATGCTCAAATTAAACAGTAGAATGCTTCTGAATGTGCTGTTATCTTGCTTTAAAAATTTATGTTGAGTTTACTGTTCAATAGATTTTATTTATTTATATCATCACAGAACTTAAATTGGATTGTTTTGCCTATAAATATTACCCACACCTTTTCATTCTATAGGGTGTTATTAAACTACACACATAACCACTTAAGTGGGATAGGATGACTTAAGTTATTTCTATTTCGATCCATGCTTCCTAAATTTTCTTTACATATTTTCCTAAAATTTCGTTCTTTTATACTTAGAGAAAATTCCTCTAGGTTCTCATTCCTAAAACTTATAAGGCTATTTACAAACACTGGAAAGACTTGGGTGATTGATAGAATGTAATTACACCAAGGGAGCAGCAACAGCAGCAACAACAACAAAAACCAGCCCTACAGCAATAGAAGCTGATGGCTGGCCTGGAACAGCTAATCAGAACATGCAGCAGCCTGGGACCGGCCGATTTAACAGCATGGAGAACAGCAGGCACACTCTGCTGGAAGAAGGGGCACAGCTGCAAAGAGCAACAACACTCAGAAGAATGGCTTCAGAGTCTATGCTGTGAGCAGGGAGAGTTGCTGGCCATTCAGGAGACTCTTGTTCCACATGGCAGCAATTTCAAGCAGCAAGGTCTTTTCTACATTTAAAAAAAAAAAGCAAGCAAGCAGTGAAAGGAATAAATTTCATGCACATTTGTTTTTATTTGCTGCCTAGTCAATAGTAGTTTGTGTAGTAGTTTTTTTCCCCTGAGAAAATCAAAGCTAAGTTCCCCCCCTTTTCTTGTTTTTAAAGAAAGTGGGGGAGCCCTGGCGCCGTGGCTCAGTGGTTGAGCATTACCTATGAACCTGGAGTTTACGTTTCGATTGCCAGTCAAGGCACATGCCCAGGTTTGGGGCTCAATCCCCGGTGGGTTGATTCTCTCTCATCGGTGATGTTTCTATCTCTCCCTCTCCCTTTCTCTCTAAAATCATTAAATATATATATTTAAAGAAAGTGGGGGAAGTGAGCAATCTATATCCTATCTAATAAAAGAGAAACATGGTAATTAGCGTACGACCACTACCCTTCCCATTGGCTAATCAGAGTGATATGCAAATTAACTGCCAGTCAAGATGGCGGTTAACCGCCAACAAAGATGGCGGCTAATTTGCATACTGCAGGCAGGATGGGACAGTGCTTTTCTGCCTGCCCCGCCGCCATCAGGGCCTGCTATCTGTGACCCTGATGGCGGACGACCCCTGTGCAACCCGACCCAGGGCTGGCAGGCGTGACCCCAGCGATCTGCCACTGGCCAGGCCCCCAACCGGCTCTCCCTCGGGAGATCCCCCTGCACTGGCATGGACTGCTGCCCGTCAGCCAGCAGTCACGCCCCCAACAGGCCCTCCCACCAGGGATGAGCAACCGGAGATCACACAGCAGGAAAGGGGGGCCTGTAGCCAGCCCCTGTGTGCGCCTGCCCGTGGTATACCAGCGGCGATCACGGAGCAGGATAGGGAGGCCTGCAGCCAGTCCCTGTGTGCACCTGCCCGTGGGATCTCCGCCAGGATCACGGAGCAGGAAAGGGCGGCCTGCAGCCAGCCCCTGTGTGCGCCTGCTGGTGGGATCGCTGCGGCGATCACAGAGCAGGAAAGGGCGGCCTGCAGCCAGCCCCTATGTGCACCTGCCCGTGGGATCTCCGCGACGATCACGGAGCAGGATAGGGAGGCCTGCAGCCAGCCCCTGTGTGCACCTGCCTGCCCATGGGATCGCTCATGCAATCCCACAGCAGGATAGGGTGGCCTGCAGCCAGCCCCCCTGTGCGCCTGTCCCTGGGTAGCCCTGGGGATCCCACAGCAGGAAAGGGCGCCCCACCCTGGCCACAGCTCAAGGGAGAGTACAACATGCAGTGGAGGCCAGTAGCCTGAGAGATCAACAGAGAGGGGTGCCTGCTCCAAGCCTCCAGGGTGTGGCTGGGGGTAGGCCCCCAGCAGACACACACACACACACACACACACACACACACACACGGGGACGGCTGCACCGAGCCTCTGCTGCCAGACTGTGGCCATCAGTAGGACATCCACTGAGGGCTCCCGGACTGAGGGGCAGGCTTGGCTGAGGGAACCCCATCCCCCAGTCCACGAATTTCGTGCACCGGGCCTCTAGTATATATATAAAAGGCTAATATGCAAAGAGTCCCCTCAGTAGCTCAACTATGAGTTCAATCACTTGCTATGACGTGTGCTGACCACAAGGAGGCAGTGCAGAACATGGCAAGCGACCAGCGGTGGTGGCGGGGTGCTGAGGAGCAAAGGAAGGAGGAGGCGGGGAGGTGAGGCGGGGAACCACATGGGGCGCGGGTGGCGAGGGAAGGAGAAGGCAGGCAGGGAGGTGGAGAAACCTGATTGGCCCTGATAACCAGCCAGGCCTAGGGACCCTACCCGTGCACAAATTTTGTGCACTGGGCCTCTAGTCTACACTAATAAAAGACAAACATGCAAATTGACCATACCTTCGCTATGCCTTAAGCCACGCCCACCAGCCAATCAGAGCGACTATATGCAAATTAACCCAACCAAGATGGCGGCTGGCAGCCACGGAGCTGGAGCAAGCAGGAGGCTTCCTCCAGTGATGGAGGAAGCCAAGCTTCCCGCCTGCCGTGGCCGGCTCTGAGCTCCACTCAAGGCAACAAAGTTTCAATGATAGAAGATAAATAAACCCCAGATACCTGCTTTCAGCCGGCAGTGGCCATGGAGCTGGAGCAAGCAGGAGGCTTGGGTTGCCCCCAGCGATGGAGGAAGCCAAGCTTCCCGCCTGCCCTGGCCGGCTCTGAGCTCCACTCAAGACTACAAAGTTTCAATTATAGAAGGTAAATAAATCTGAGAATAAAAAAAAGGAAAAAAAGGAGAGGCTGGGAGTTTCCATCGCCAGGGGGCTTGGCCAGCCTGAAAACGGCCCTCAGCCCCTCACCCAGGCTGGCCAAACCTCCATGGGGTGAGGGTCCCCACTGGATGGGGGGGGGGCTTGACCAACCTGCAAACAGCCATCAGCCCCTCACCCAGGCTGGCCAGGCACCCCAGCGGGACCCCCACCCTGATCTGGGACACCCTTCAGGGCAAACCAGCCGGCCCCCACCCATGCACCAGGCCTCTATCTTCTATAATAAAAGGGTAATATGCAAATTGACCCTAACAGCAGAACAACTGGGAATGACTGGTCACTATGACACATACTGACCACCAGGGGGCAGATGCTCAATGCAGGAGCTGTCCCCTGGTGGTCAGTGCGCTCCCACAGGGGGAGCTCTACTCAGCTACAAGCCAGGCTGATGGCTGCCAGCACAGCGGTGGTGGCGGGAGCCTCTCTAGCCTCCTCATCAGCGCTAAGGATGTCCGACTGCAGCTTAGGCCTGCTCCCTGCTGGTAAGTGGACATCCCCTGAGGGCTGCCAGGCTGCCAGAGGGATGTCTGACTGCCAGCTTGGGCCCGATCCCCCAGGGAGTGGGTCTAAGCCAGCAGGTGGACATCCTCCGAGGGGTCCCAGACTGCAAGAGGACATAGGCCAGGCTGAGGGACCCCCCCTCCCCTGAGTGCACAAATTTTTGTGCACCAGGCCTCTAGTATGTAATAATTTAGGTGGATATGAATAGAACCATGACATACTCTGTGCACTTCTAGATTCACAGATCCATACTTTATGATATTTATCATTTTAGTCTCATCATAACTTCTACTACTTTCTGGAAAGTTATAAATAGAGCAGTCAATTAATTGGCTTTACGTATATTGAAGGCCACTCTAAGGCAATTTATCCTAAAAACTAATTTCTAGCATTTAACACTATTAGAGCAATACTAGCAAATGATGGCCCCAAAAATAAAGTTCCTAATCTTTGCTCCCCCTCTTTTCTATTTGTCCATATTTTCATATATTTATTCAAATAGTCAACTTTAATGGTTCTTCCTCCTTGTAACTTTTCCTATTTCCCAAGCCAGCATTGTATCTTCCTCCTCAGTGTTCCATTTATATTTTGATATTTATTTAATTCTGTCTTAACTCTACCATATTATTAAGAAATCTACTCTTGTAAAAGTAACCAATGACTTACCTATGATAATAGCCCAAACCATGTTCATACTCATCTAACTTAAGGATATTTTCTAATATTTGATCTTATTTATCACTTTTGCTCTATATTTTTTATTGTCATGTTTTCTCTCCATCTAATTTACCTGACTATAGTATCCAACAAATAAGTATTTCTAATAAATGGTTCTGGAGATCATTATGTGGTATTCCTGTGCATAAATATCACATTTGAAATTCAAAATTAGGAGTCTTGAGGTATTAAATTATCCTCGGCTAAAAGAGGAATAAACAAAATAAATCATTGAATGTTGGCAGGAATTTCATAGACATTTTCAAAAAATTATATCAACTATAAAATCAATATTAGATTCCAGAGGAACTGAATTGAACACTCAGATAATTCTTGTCTGGTCTGTAAGAGCAAAAGAAAGGAAATAAAATGAAGACTGAGGGGAAGTCCAAACTTCCAAATTCTCTCATCTGTATAATGTTAGTGAAATCATAGAAGCTGCCTTTTCATATCACAACTGTCTAACCCTGACAGGCAGCATTGAACCCATAATGATAAGAAGAAAGAAAGAAAGAAAGAAAGAAAGAAAGAAAGAAAGAGAGAAAGAAAGAAGAGAATAGAAAAGAAGAGAATAGAAAATAAAAGAAAAAAAGAAAAGAAGGAAGGGGAAAGAAAAGAAAAGAAAAAAGGAGGGATGAAGGGAGGGAGGAAGGGGAAAGACCTTGGATATTGGCATAGATATTGACTAAATGAAATTTTGAAATATGTTTTTATTCTACATACTAGTAGCCCGATGCACGAAGATTCATGCAAGAAGGGACTTTCCTTCCCCTGGCTGCCAACACCGCCTTTGCTCTGGGCCTGAGACTCCTTTCTGCCTTCCCACGCTGCCTAGAGGCCCAGGGCGGCTTGGGGCTGTGCGGAACACCTGTGTCGTCAGCATCCCGTCCCTCCCCTGGCCAATCAGTGCCTACATATGCAAATTAACCCACCATCTTTGTTGGGTTATTTTGCATACTCACTCCTGATTGGCTGTTGGGTGTTGCGAAGGTATGGTCAATTTGCATTTTCTTTTATTAATGTAGATAACCCATGAATGCCACAGATAATGTTATATATATATATATATATATATATATATATATATATATATATCTCTTTAATTACCATAGCAATCTTTTTTTAAATTGATTTTTTACAGAGCAGAAGGGAGAGGGATAGAGAGTTAAAACATAGATGAGAGAGAAACATCAATCAGCTGCCTCCCGCACACCCCCTACTGGGGATGTGCCCGCACCAAGGTACATGCACTTGACTGGAATCGAACCCAGGACCCTTTAGTCCACAGGCCAATGCTCTATCCACTGAGCCAAACTGGTCAGGGCTAATGGTTGTATATTTTGACACCAATGGTATTATTTGGAAATGATAGTTGAATAGTCTCTATGTGATTACAACTTAAGTGATTTGCAGAAGTATTATGGTGACAACTAACACACCCCTGTGCATTTGTTATGCTTTTATCAAACACTTATTGCTTCCTTTATATCTAGTAACTGAGAGCACCAGGTTGCACAAGATGCAAACAGATAATACACATGCTCCTAGAAGGAGTAGTAGAAGTGACTGTTTTTATTTCTTGGCATAGAGGGAAGGCTGGGAAAAGTAGGAGCAGCCTGACCTACTTTCAGGAATGATGACTTTGCCAAGTAGATGGAGATGGATGGGGAAAAAGATTTTCAGAAGGGATGAGTACAAAGGCCCAGAGGTGTGAAAAAACAGAAATGGCCAGAGAGCACTAAGCAGAAAGATTTTTACTGGAGCACAAAGTTCAATGGAGAGAATTATAATTAAGGGAAGTTTGACATAGTCAGGAGCCAAATATGGAGGGCCTAGTATTTAAAACTAAGGGATTGGATTTTATTTTACTGGCTCGTGCTTCTCTCTCTCTCTCTCTCTTTTTTAATCCTTACCTGAGGATATAAATTTTTTTCCATTGATTTTCAGAGAGAAGGAAAGACAGAGAGAAACACCTATGCGAGAGAAACACATGGATTGGTTGCCTCCTGCACAAGCCTTGACCAGGGCCCGGGCCGGGGAGGAGCCTGCAACCTAGGTACATGCCCTTAGCCGGAACGGAACCTGGGACCCTTCGGTCCACGGGCCAACAGTTTACAGTGGGGCCTTGACTTACAAGTTTAATTCGTTCTGAGACTGAGCTCATTAAGGAGCTCGTTAAGAAGCTTGTTAACTCAAATTATCAACTCAATGCAAAAAATCGGCCAAGAGACAGCTGGTATCTCAAAAAACTCATTAGTCGGGACACTCGTAAGTCAAGGCCCCACTGTATCCACTTAGCCAAATCGGCTAGGGCTCATGTTTCTCTTTAGTGTATACAAGAATCACCTGGAGAGCTTGTTAAAATGCCACACTCATAACAGTTCTGATTCAGTAGGTCTAAGGTGAGGTCCAGAAAACCATTTTTAGCAAAAATTCTCAGTGACATTTCTGAAGGTAGTTTTTGTTTATACTTTGAGAAAACAACTACAGAAACTGGAGGGTATGGAAGCATTCTAACCAGCAGCACATTTGGCACGATAACTTGAGATGGAGAACAGACGGAAATTGGACATACCTGACTTGATTGGACAGCACAAGTTTTGTAAAACCCTTGTTCTGGGATTAAGGAGACCTGGAATTCCAGCTTGGTTCCATTATTTACTGTCTTTCTTCAGAATAATTATCCTAATGTAGCTGACTGCCTATTGCATCTTTTGTTAAAGAATGTCATGTTATGAACCTTCCTTTAAATTAAAAAAAATTTAATTACAGTTGACATACAATATTATATTAGTTTTAGATGTATAATTTAGTGATTAGACATATAACTTATGAAGTGATCACCCTGATAAATCTAGTGCCCATCTGACATAATATGTATTTATTACAATATTATTGACTATATTCCCTATGCTGTATTTTATATCCTCATGACTATTTTGTAACTACCAATTTATACTTCTAAATCTCTTCACCTTTTTCATGCATTCCCCTAGACCCCCTCCCATCTGGCAACCATCAAAATGTTTTCTGTATTATGAGTTTATTTCTGTTTTGTTTGTTTGCTTATCTAGTGTGGGGGTTTTTTTAGACTTCATATGAAATCATATGGTATTTGTCTTTCTTTGTCTATTTTACTTAGCATAATACCCGCTATGTCCATTCATTTTTGCAGATGGTAAGATTTCATACTTTGTGTGTGTGTGTGTCTGAGTCATATTCCATTGTGTATGTGCACCACTTCTTTATCCATTCATCTATTGATGGACACTTAGGTTGTTTCCATATTTTGGCTGTTGTAAATAATGCTGCAATGTTGTTTATTATATTCCACAAATGAGTGAGATCAAGTGATATTTATCTTTCTCTGACTGGCTTATTTCGCTTAGCATAATACTCTCCATGTCCATCAACAGATGAACAAAAATAGATCCAGAGACAGAGAAGCATTGAACAGACCGTCAAACCTCAGAGGTAAGGCAGAAGAGGGGGGTGTGGGGGTTAAGAGATCAACCAAAGGACTTGTATGCATGCATATAAGCCTAACCAATGAATACAAACATTAAGGGGGTGAGGGCATGTACTGGGGGGTGGGAGTAGTTGGGGAGAGGTCAATGGGGATGGGGGGAAAGGAGACATATGTAATACTTTAATCAATTTTATATAATAAAAGTGTAATATGAAAATCAACCGAATGGCAGAACAATTGGTCGACAGGGGGCGGGGCCAGTGAGCAGGCGGTGCCAGGACAGCCAAGGTACGTGCCAGCAGACAGAGGGAGGGGATGGTGATGGGGGGAGATGACGGTGACCAGGGGTGGCAGAAGGGCGATCGAGGGGGTGGGGGCCGGCTGCTCGCGGGACAGCGCCGTCCCCTGATTGGTCCGCCCATCGCCTCCTGCAAAGGGAGACCAGACTGCAGCTTACCCGTAGTTGGACATCCCCTGAAGGCTCCCAGACTGCGAGAGGACACAGGCTGGGCTGAGGGACCCCCACCCCCCAGGTACATGAATTTTTGTGCACTGGTCCTCTAGTAAAGAATAAAAAAAATAATACTGCAAATACTGGAAGTGGAATTTCTGGGTCCTTTTTTGTCTCTTGTTATACACTTTGTTTTAAAGTCTATTTTTTCTGATATAAGAATTACTGACCCAGCTTTTTTCCCCCATTTTCATTAACTATCTTTTTCTATACCTTTACTTTCAATGTCTTTCAGTCTGAAGTGAGTCTCTTTTTTAAATTTTTTTCTTTATTGATTAAGGTATTACATATGTGTCTTTATCCCCCCCTATTCCCTCCTTCCCCCCCACCTCAAGCCCTTACCCCCTGGTGTCTGTGTCCATTGGTTATGCTTACATGCATGCATACAAGTCCTTTGGTTGATCTCTCCCCTTTGCTCCCACCCTCCCCTGCCTTCCCTCTGAGGTTTGATGGTCTGATCGATGCTTCTCTGTCTCTGGATCTGTTTTTGTTCATCAGTTTATGTTGTTCATTATATTCCATAAATGAGTGAGATCATGTGATACTTATCTTTCTCCGACTGACTTATTTCACTTAGCATAATGCTTTCCAGTTCCATCCATGCTGTTGCAAATGGTAGAAATTCCTTCCTTTTTTACAACAGCATAGTATTCCATTGTGTAGATGTACCACAGTTTTTTAATCCATTCATCTGCTGATGGGCACTTAGGCTATTTCCAAATCTTAGCTATTGTAAATTGTGCTGCTATGAACATAGGGGTGCATATATCCTTTCTGATTGGTATTTCTAGTTTCTTGGGATATAGTCCTAGAAGTGGGATCACTGGGTCAAATGGGAGTTCCATTTTTAGTTTTTTGAGGAAATTCCATACTGTCTTCCACAGTGGCTGCACCAGTCTGCATTCCCACCAGCAGTAAAGGAGGGTTCCTTTTCCCCCACATCCTCGTCAGCACTTGTCGTTTTTTGATTTGTTGATGATAGCCATTCTGACAGGTGTGATATGGTACCGCATTGTCATTTTTGATTTGCATCTCTCGGACGATTAGCGACTTGGAGCATGTTTTTATATGTCTCTTGACCTTCCTTATGTCTTCTTTCAAAATGTATTATTTATATTTATTGTTCATTTTTTGATTGGATTTTTTCTTCCTTTTGTAGGT
>NW_005871049.1:24434441-24464760 GCF_000147115.1 Myotis lucifugus | reverse complement strand
TTTTTATTGTTTTGTTGATGGTTTCTTTTGTTTGCAAAGCTTTTATTTTGATGTAGTCTCATTTGTTTATTTTCTCCTTAGTTCCATTGCCCTAGGAGCTGTATCGGTGAAGATATTGCTTCGGTATATGTCTGAGATTTTGCTGTCTATGGATTCCTCTAATGTTCTTATGGTTTCCCGTCTTACATTTAAGTCCTTTATCCATTTTGAGTTTATTTTTGTGTATGATGTAAGTTGCTGAGTCTCTTTTAAGCAACATGTGCATAGGTCTTTTTTTCTTATGCATTCAGCCACCCCTTTTTCTGGCACATACGCACTCTTTTGTTGAAATTTTCCATGACTGAAATGCAGCTGCTCAGGCAATAACAGTTAATGGTGCTCGCTATCGCGACATGATAATCCAGTTTTTTGTGTCGTGGAGGCCATTTACCCAATATGCTATTCCATACATAACCCTATACTGTATACTTTATGAATCAATAAAAAATTTACAATTTTTAATTATAAACCTGTGTTTTCTATCAAAATTACTTCTTGTGTGAATTTTGGGACACCCTTTATAACCATAAAATATATTCATAAGATATTCATTTTCATTATTTGTAATGATTTTTTACATACTCCAGTAGTTTTAGTGCAACAGCTCTAATGATTTATCAATACTGTGTCAGTGTACAAAGCATATCTTCTCTCCATTATCAATATTGCTTATTTTTTCTGAACCTTTGGTTCATCTTATAGATTACCTAGTAGTCTGTAGAACAATGTTTGCTTTCAGACTTTATTAATACATATGAAAATATCAAGAGATTGCTTCTTTTATGCCTGAATAAAAGCTGAAAATTCAGACTTTTTATTTAACATTGCTTTTAACTCACTGATGTAGCAAAATTGATGACTGTAATGTTTTGTTTTGATTTGCTTTTATACTTAGAATAAGTGGTTTGAACTTTCAGGACCTCAGTTTGTTGATTCATTTATTTTCAATTAAATAAACTTCTAGTATTTTTTAAAAGCTGGCTTATTTAGTTAATGGGGTTGAAGTCATGGGTCCTTAAATCATATTGAAGGTGTTTTTGTCCTTTACTCAGGGCTACCGGTTAGCCATCTTGCAATACATCTATTGCTTATCAGAAGAATTTTAAAAACAACCAAAACCCTGGGAAAATGAGTGAAAGTCCTTCGCCATTATTTATGGAACAGCCACTGAGAGTATCCTTAATGATAAAGCTAGAGGCTCAAAATTTGAATATAGGTTCTCAGATCAAAGAAGAAAGATGTGGTCAGAATTTACCCTAAGTATCCTCTTAATAACTTCTTCCCCATTACAAATTCAAATAGCTAACAGATATTACATACTATTTGCCAAAAACTGTTATAAGCATTTTGAATAAAGTAACTTATTATCTCAAAACCCCTATAAATATGAATGTATCTCCAACTTTTTAGTTGGAGACAAGGATGCACAGAGGTGTCAGGCAACTTTCCTAAAGTAACATGAGTAGTGGCAAATAGAGCTGGAATTTATACTGAGGAAATTGGGCTCTAGAGCTAGCACTTATAACCATATCTCAACTGGATGAGTCTCTCTTAATTCAGACATGCACAAGTAAATGGATTCTATCATTGATCACAAGCAATCACTTAGATTTTTACTAACATATGAAGTTCTCAGTTTCAATGACATCTGCTAAGGTAGTAGTGGGCTGTGAATTATGTAAAATGAATTGATCATTTCTTTATTTTTGGAACAAAAATAGAAGCTTCTAGCCCTGGGGTTGTGACTCAGTGGTTGAGCATCAACCTATGAACCAGGAGGTCACAGTTCGATTCCTGGTTAGGGCATATGCCCAGTTACCAGCTCAATCCCCAGTAGGGGGACTGTAGGAGGCATGTAGCAACAATATGCATGCTGATTGATGATTTTCTCTCATCATTGATGTTTCTAGCTCTCTCTCTCCCTCTCCCTTCCTCTCTGAAATCAATAAAAAAATTTTTTTAAGTAAAAAGAAAAAAAAACAAGCTTCTTCAAATCTATATTCATATATGTAGAAATAATTCATTCGGAAGCCCATTTTAATAGTGAGTTTAAATGGATCCATGTGGAATAAAGATGCCAACCACCATTATTAAAAAGTTACTGGAGTTACTGGACTAAAAGTCAGAAAACCTGCGTTCTTGAACCAGCTCTGCTGGTAACCACCTGTGTGCTCTGAAGAAAGCAAGTTATGTTTCTTTTCCTTAGTTTATTTTCTTTTATTATAATATCAAAGAGCTGGACTAGGCAGCCTCCAATATCTCTTTCAGCTCTAAAATTTTATGATTCTATAATTAGGAACAAAATATGTTGCCCATCCCTTGAGCGAAACATGAATAATGGATCATCTCAGGTCTGAAAAATATGGCTTTAATCTCCTGTAACGCCTCAGGCTCGCGGTATCACAGGAGAGCTACACCAATCACATTTAGCTGCTTTGCTGTTATAGTTTGTGGCCAGAATTAGTTTGCTTTAGATAACACACTCTTGTGCTGTGAGACAGTTGCTAAGATACAGTAAATAAGTTATTTTAAATATACATCCTGGTATGCGGGGTGGATTACGGAAAGTGGGACAATGCTTTAGATAAATCCTTAAATGGTCCACTTTTAAGTGCACCCTAAAATTATTTTTTTTTCCCACGGAAACGGAGTGAAGAGGGTAAGGACTCAGGAGAGGTTCATAAGAATGATGAGTTGTTTTGCAGCTCAGCGACTTGGCCAGTTTGAAAAGACACTCCTATTGTTGCTACAAGGCTCTGTAAGGATATTTTGTCCTTAACATTTATGTCTCAGACTTTTACCACAAAAGGGAGAGAATTTGATTTTCATCATTCACAATAGATCAAAAGAGTCCTTATCTAAGGGACCTCTATTGAAGGCTGAAGGGATTATAACTGGATAGCCCTGTCACCAAGAGCAGTTGGCACACAGGTGACATGACAGAGGTGATAGAGTAAGTTGTTCCCCATGTGCTGGGCATCAAAAGGCAGAAAAGCTTGTGGCCTCCAGATACCTCCTCCACTGCAGCCTGACACCCACCATTATATATCCATGTCTTAAAGCCCCAGTGACAATGGAATACTACGCTGCTGTAAAAAAAGAAGGAATTCTGACCATTTGCAACAGCATGGATGGAACTGGAGATCATTACGCTAAGCAATATAAGCCAGTCAGAGAAAGATAAATATCACATGATCTCACTCATTTGTGGAATATAATGAACAACGTAAACTGATGAACAAAAATAGAACCAGAGTCATAGAAGCATCAAACAGACTTTCCAACCTATGAAGGAAGGCAGGGGGTGAGGGGGTAAGAGATCAACCAAAGGACTTGTATGCATGTGTATGAGCATAACCACTGGACACAGATGCGGGGGGGTGGGGGGGGTGGGGGGGGAGGGGTGAGGGCATATGCTGTGGGGTGGGAGTGATCGGGGAGAAGTCAATAAGGGAAAAGGGAGACTTATGTAATACTTTAAACAATAAAGAATTTAAATTTAAAACAACAACAACAACAAAGGAGCCACACACAAAAAACAAGCCAAGGAGTGAGGCAGAAGGAGGGAGGCTAAAGAAGCCAAGGCTTTGGAGGGCGACTTCTGGGCAACTAACTGTCAACAGGATGAAAGGATGGTAAGAGACCAGGGGTCTGGAGGGTACCTTGGTTGCCAGGCAAAGGGGAAAAGGAACTGAAAGTACATGGCTAGGTGGCAAAGTCAGATTTCTGCCTGCTTCAGTCATTTCCCCAAGGACCACCCCAGCTGCCCTAGCTTATTTTTGGCTTCGTGAATAAGGACTGTTCCATTAGCCTATTTTATTTACTTTGATGATTCTAGGCAATATTCTTATTAGCCACATGCAAATGATCAGGCTTAGCCTGATAGACCTCTTTCCTTCATTCCTAGTCTAAGTAGACTATCTCCCTGCCTGTGTTTATTCAAGAAATATAGCTTGATTTTATGTTTATTAATCAAAAAAGTCCTTTAGCATCTAATAAGCTTCTGAGAGGGCATTTAAAGTATCACCCCTGCTGCTAGGCCTTGTTAGATCTTTGTAACATTGACTAATTCAGAAGGACCACACAGGGAAAATGCTCTGTCACCACTCACGCACAGCGGCATACCAATTAGGAGCTCTTCCACAATCAGGTTACAACAAACTCTTTTCTTTCACTCCCTTCTATTACTGTTATCATACTACATGTCCATCTTCTTCACCAGACTCTAAGGTGCCTAATCACCTGGATAGCATATTCTTAGACCCCGCCCTCACTTCGCCCCCCTACCAGGTCAGGTTCTTGGCACAGGCTAACTTTTGGTAAAGCTCTCTTAAATAAATGAAAATGATAAGAGCAGAAGACCATTTCATCATTATTTGAAATAATATCTGAAGGCAATGAACATACTTAATATTTCTCTCAATTTCTTAGAGGGGGAAATGGGGCTGAAAACTTCACCCATGGTTTGGTTGATTTTGTCTGTGCTGCTCTGAGTAATTGATGGGGAACACAGATCCCACTCCTAGGAGTTGGAGCTCAAAAAGGTAGGCGATGAGCATTATTAAATTCACAGGGTTTTACTAGTCTTTGCTATCCTGGTTTTGCCTTAGTCTGCCCTTTTTCTTCTTTCCCTTTCATTTGACTCAGGATAAATTACCCTCTTGTCTTTCTGTGTGTCTCTTTTGTCCAGGTCATAAAAATAAATGAATAAAAGGGATTATCCTGCTGGTATATAAAAGGTTAACTTGGAAATTGCTGATGTCTAGACTGTTTGGCTAATATAAGGACACAAATCATTCTCTTCTCTGGCATGTGCCTCTGGGAAAATCCTAGAAGAAAGCATTGAACTATGGGGTTCAGAGTATTTCTCAGAAATGGAACTACAAACAAAGTAAGTGGCTCTCACTGACAAAGAAAAACAAGGAACATAAAATCTTGCCAAAAAGGGACACTAAAAAAATAGGAGAACATAATAATAACAGACGCAGGAGTTCTGCCTTCAAAAATTTCTGATTCTAAAGATTTGGATATTCTATACTGGTAGATAGCCATTACCTAGAATTTTCAATAAGCCACACTGCATGGGTATGCATATTAAAATACAAGGTATTTGTACTTAACCAGACCATGGTTGAGATGTTGTTCCACAACTTACTAGTCTTGTGGCCTTGGGTTTCTGAACTCTTTAGCACCTAATGAACATCAATAGTAATAATAAATGTGCTAAGAAGATGTTCATTTTTTCAGAAAACTAGGATAATTTTGTTTTGCCTATTGCCAAAGATCCACCCAAAATCACCGGTGTCATTTTTGTATAATATTTGATTGAACAATATCTGAGATAACCATTGCACATGAATCCTGACCTCATTTGGACTCCTCTAAGGCAATCAATTATTTTGGTGGAAAAGAGCAGGTGGTATGAGGAAAACTGTTTAGTTATTGAAAAGAATTCTGTTCCATTGGCTGTGTGAAGTCTTAAAGCCAAGCCAACCAATGCTCACTAAATTTTTCAGTTAAAAATATTTAGTTCAGAAGATGATTTGATTTTGGGTGGTGGGCATATGATGTATACTGATCATATATCATAGAAATGTATACTTGAAACCTATAATCTTTTTTTCTAATTTATTTAAACTGAAATTTTATTGACTCCTTGGATAATATTGGTTATTTTTACATTAATCAGAAACTCTGATATAAAAACTTAAAAAAATGCTATAACTTGATAATAGAGTTTGGTAGAAAAATTTTAAAATCTTTATTGCTGAAAGTATTACATCTGTCCTCTTTTTACCCCATTGACCCCTTCTAGCCAGCCTCTGCCCCCCACCCCAGGGCTTCACCACTCTATTGACTGTGTCCATGGGTTCTGCATATATGCATACAAGTTCTTTGGTTGATCTCTTCCCACCACCCACCCACCCACCCACCCACCTACCCCCATCTTCCCTCTAAGATTCCACAGTCTTTTCCATGCTTCCATGTCTCTGGATCTATTTTGTTCATCAGTTTAGTTTGTTCATTAGGTTCCACATATGAGTGAGATCATGTGATACTTGTCTTTCTCTGACTGGCTTATTTCCCTTAACATAATACTCTCCAGGTCCCTATATAATCTTATTAACCAATGTGACCCCAATAAATTTAATTTAAAAATAAAATAAAAAATATTTAGTTCAAATAATAATAAAATAAAATCTAGTTGTTTCATGGACAACATAATTAAATGCTAATTGAGCCGTACATGTTCCAGGCACTACCCTCTTCACTATACACATATTGCCTCATTTACTCCTCATTTAACCTTATGAAGTAAGGCCCATCATTGGCACATTTTCAGATGAGATAACTGAGTACATAATTATTAAGTCATTCACCAAAGGTGACAACAGATGGTGAGAGAATTGGGATTCAAGCCCAGGCTAATGGGCTTGAGAACCCACACTCTTAACTACTATTTTTTAAATCGATATGTTTGCAAAATCTTAGACATGCAAGAGTTTAGTACAACCCCTTGTTTACATGTGAGGAGCCTGGGCCTCAGAATTGGGTGCAGGATTGGGGCTGGAGAGGGACGCAGGAGATTGGCCAGCTGGGGAGGGACCGTGGGAGGGCTTCAGGGTGTGTCCGGCCTGTCTCACTCAGTCCCGATCAACTGACCCCAGCAGCAAGCTAACCTACTGGTGGTCAGTGCATGTCATAGTAAGCAGTTGAGCGGTCTTAGCATATCATTAGCATATTACGCTTTGATTGATTGAATGGCTGACAGGACGACCGGACACTTAGCACATTAAGCTTTTTTTTTTTTAATTGATTTTTTACAGAGAGGAAGGGAGAGAGATAGAGAGTTAGAAACATCGATGAGAGAGAAACATCCATCAGCCGACTCCTGCACATCTCCTACTGGGGATGTGCCCGAAACACAGGTACATGCCCTTGACTGGAATTGAACCTGGGACCTTTCAGTCCGCAGACCGATGCTATACCCACTGAGCCAAACCAGTTTCGGCTAAGCTTTTATTATATAGGATACTAAATGTGGCTTAGCAATATCTGTTTAGATCACATTATATTTAAAGGCAGTTTGCCCTCTGATAAAGCAATTTGTTCCTCATTAAGCTTTCTACTTATATTTTTATTTTGGGGGATGACATTGGTTATTATATGATAGAGAAATAAACTACCACTTTTTAAAAATACATTCCATTTCTTTCCTGTCACTGCAGCTTAGATTTACCCAAACTAATAAACAGCATTTATCACAAAATAGCTTAAATGTTCAGTTTTATATTTAAAGATGAATTCTTAAACAAGACTATTTTAGCAATTTAGGGTTCAGTAAAGTAGAGTCTGTTTTGCTTATTCTCAGTTATGTTATTCAATGATCTCACAGCCGCTACCATACAAAGCACAAAGAGAAGAGCAGATGGCCTAGAAAAAGAATCAACACAGCTTTGGCTCTCGTTGTTACTGTTACTGCCACTTCTTTTGCTCTTAAATGAGAAAAATCATTATAGTTAGCTTTTGGAAATTTTCCTATAGACTTGGGTAAACCCGGATATTGAGATACGGATTAGAAAGAAATCCTCTCATCCTTGTTCCATTAACTGATGAGGCCAACTGAACATTGCATGTGGAATAATTAGGTAAGGATGATGTATTCGATTGACTTCTGTAGCTCCGATTCAACCCCTGACTATCTAGGGACAATTTGGACATGAGTTACATGTGACAAGTGTTAAAATAAACTTCTAGGCCAAAATGGAGCCTCTCCTGCCCACGGTGTTACAGGGTGAAACTTAGAAAACTTTCAGATCCCTGTAAATGTTCTACTTGGCCAGAAATACTGTATATCCAGTTATCCAATCCCAAAACAAGCCATTTTCTATTTTTCTCTTCTTTGTTCCTTTTTCTTTCTCCTATAAAAGCTTCACGTCTTTCACCTCATTTTGCAATTCTCTGGACCCTTGGGAACAGAGACTGTCTTCATGAAGTATTAACTAAAGTTTGTTTGTATCACCTAAATTGTCCTATTTATTTTTAACACCAGCTACCTTAATGTTTGGTACTGTGCATTTCTGGATTCTTTTTAAAATCCTCAAATATTTATTTTTTGAATTCTGAGATCAAAATGATACAGTAACACCTCAGTTAATCAGGTTGCTTGCAGAAGTAGTCCTGTGAACTAGAGTTTGATTAAATAAAACATTTTCATTCAAAAACTGTCACCAAAAAATATTTAGAAATGTATTAGTGAGTCAGGGTTTCCATACAGAACCTTGTTTCAGTGGCCCTCCCTGTAAACCCACCTCCACTGGGGTGGTAGGGTTAGGGGGAGGAGGGTCTATCCAAGGTGCCTCCCCATAAGCAACTTATCTCAAGAGGAAAGACCATTACGAAGCCAAGACCAAAATCTGGAAAAAAAAAGAATATTTCTGATCCAGTCCTTCAAATTGGTCCTTTACTTCAGTCTTCATGAATTCACACCCAAGTCTGACAACTAGAAAGTTGCAATAAAAATAGAACAAAGAGGCCCTAACTGGTTTGGCTCAGTGGATAGAGCGTCAGCCTGCAGACTGAAAGGTCCCAGGTTCAATTCCAGTCAAGGGCACATACCTGGGTTGTGGGCTTGATCTCCAGTGGGGGGTGTGTAGGAGGCAGCCAATCAATGATTCTCTCACATCACTGATGTTTCTCTCTCTCTCTCCTTCTCGCTTCCTCTCTGAAATCAATAAAAAATAAAAAAAATAGAATAAAGAGAAAAATTGATCTGGGAAATGTCAAGCATATGTTTGTGCTTCAAAGATGAGATGGAGTTAGCAGCATGGACATCAGCACCCTTCACTCTGGCCACCTACAGGTGCTGTCCGGACAGCAGTGGACTTTAGTGTTCATGAGGGCTGCCTTCAGATTTCTTGAGGCCCTGAGACTGCAGAGTATGATTCTCCCATGTGGACAACCAATACTACTACTACTACTACTACTACTACTACTAATAATAATAATAGTAGTAGTAGTAATTCCAGATGGTTAAATAAATGTAAGAAAAAATTTTCAAATTATGTTTTTGCTATAAAAACAAAATAAATGAATTTTTTGAATAGCAAGTAAAATGATTTACCAAATATTTTCGGTGCCTATATTTTATTAATATCCTAACCATATGCCTACCCTGTCTTAGGTTATCCAAGCTGATTTTAATGACAGTCTTTTTGGAGTGGAGAGGGCTGGGCATTAGCACTCTTGGCACAGATACCATATTGCTGAACACAAAACCGCCTATGACACAGAAGGCATCCACAGCAACAGAAAGCATAGCCAGGGCAAGCTGGAGCAGGACAGGAGGAGCATGGCAGGTCCTAGAGGTAGTCAAGACGACTAGTTTCCTCAGCACACTTGGGAACCTGCTTGAGTTCTCCCAGAATTATTCAGGAGGAATTTGTGAGGAGTCTAAAGTTTCTGCACAGCAGCGTAGAGAAGAGGAAAAAACTGAACTTATAATAATAATTTTGATTCAGTTTTTACTTTCAGGTTGATGTAATCTGGCTTGTGTGCGCGTGCATACAAAATATGTGTGTGATAGAAGATAAACTATATCGGAAATAATTGAAGCTTGGTGATTCAAAGTCGTGAGGTCCCATAATCATAAATCTGTGAACATTGCTTACATTATAAATTAGCATAGATGTAGAAGTAGAATATGGAGGTAATTAGATGTAATGTGCAAAGAGCCATAACAGCCCTGAAAGTTATTTTCTGTTATATTCAATTTTCTGTCATTTTGCATTTGTTCTTATTGTTCAGGGCAGCCAACAATAGTTCTGTTTATTGCTAATCACAATTTTAGGGCATGCATTAAAATGTCAGTTCAATTCAACAAGCATGTGTTTGAGCACTTACAAGGTGTCAGGCACAAATCAAGGTGCTGGGATACAGAGATGATGAACATAGTCCCTGTCTTTGAAAGCCTCACACTGAGAAGATGCACCAAAAATATATAAATCAAAACGATGAGTAGAGGTTTCAACATATATAACAGAGTAAATAGAGTGTGGGAGGGAAGTAGAAGCATGCAGAAAAAATACTTAATTTAGTTGGGGGCTGTGGCATTTTGATGAGAAAAACATTTCTAAAAAGAGGTAGTGATGGATCTGTACGGGGGAAGAATAGAAGTCAACCAGGCAATTAAGTAGGGCTGGGAACCATGGGATTATAGCAGTCATGAAACATTCGACCTTATAAGAGACTGAGTGTGCATTGGTGTGATTGAAGTGAAAGGTGTGTATGTACATTTGGGGAGGTAAGTCTGGAAGGGTAGCAGGAGTTTGAACTTCATCCTGAAGATAGGAGGAGCTGCTAAGAAATAAAGCAAATGAGTAGTAGGATAGGATTTGCATGTTAGGAAAATCTGGCAGCTGTTTGGAAGGTAGACTGGAAATGACAACCTAGAAGAACCAGAGAAGGTTAATCGAGAAATGAGAAGAGTTTCAAGTAAAGCTTTGGTACAGAGGCAGAGAGAGAGGAAATGCAATATTTTAGAGGTAATGTTTGGCAAAAAGGAGAAGGGAAATTAAGATAATTCTATTTTCTTTTCCTGGTAATTGGTGGTTCCGCAAAGGGAGACAAAGAAAACGAAAAGGAAAAGCAGATTTGGATCTGTGTGCAAGGTGGAGGCGGGTGGTGGCCGTTATGGAAGGGATTTGCAATGCTTGTGTGAGATCCATGTGGATGTGGCAAAGAGGCTTTTAGAAAAGGAGCTTTAAAGACAAGAAATCTGGGATGGAGAGAGACACAATTGATCTAGTTGAATCTCATGTAGATAATCTTACACACTATATTCAATCATCTGTTATCAAAATGTACCATTTCCTTACTCCTGTCCTATTGAATATGAAGCAATTTATCATGCTTTGATGAGTAAGAACCAAGTGAATGGGGTCATAATAAAAGATGTTTTTAGAAGTCAAAAATGCAAAGGCAGTGGCTGAGAATGAATCCTCTAACAGCTGTACTTAAACACAATACATACTTGCTTAAAAGAAATAATTTAAATTCTTTTTAAAAAATATATTTTATTGATTTTTTACAGAGAGGAAGGGAGAGGGATAGAGAGTTAGAAACATCGATGAGAGAGAAACATCGATCAGCTGCCTCCTGCATACCCCCTACTGGGGATGTGCACGCAACCAAGGTACATGGACTGGAATCGAGCCTGGGACCCTTCAGTGCACAGGTTGACGCTCTATCCACTGAGCCAAACCAGTCAGGGTTATTTTAAGTTCTTTATGCATTCCTCAGATCACTGAAAGGAAGTGTGGAATTGAGCTTAAAGCATATTTTCCGGAATGGACTCTAAATTTAACTACCACTTCTGTCCCTCTGGGCTTTGTGATCTTAAACAACTCTCTTATGTTTCTGTGCTTCAGTGATCCCACAGGGAAAATGACAATGATAACTTGAGGAAAACATACCATACAGGATTTTTGTAAAAATCAAATGAGATATTACAGGTTAAGCATTTAAAAGAAAGCCAACATATAGAAAGTGTTCAATAAGCATTATTTATTATTACCTTAAATGAACAGTAGTTTTTGTTATTCTTCTGACATAAGTTTACCCATAATGGTGAAGAATGGTCTCCAGGTTTGTGTTTTTTTTTGTGTGTGTGTGTGTTTTTTTACATCTTTATCAATTAAACCCAAAGCTGGTACATGACCTAAGTAGAAATTGTGTTTATTTCTAAAGGGGTTTAATATAAGGTGCATACATATATTTTTCTTCTAAGGAAATGGAGATCTTTTCCAGCATTAAGAAAAATAAGAGCGGATTCAATATTTTAAAATATGTATATATTCATTTGGGGGGAAATTGAACTGTTTGGCATTGCCTGCAGTAATCAGCCAGCTAATAGTTCAGTTTTTCCTAATAATGTGGATGCAATCCCAGTCTTACTAAACCAACTGTGTGAAGGACAAAAAGGATAGATCATAAAAGTTAGAAACTGAAACACATGCAATTAACAAGCCTTAATTGTGAAAAATGGAGGGTGATGTTTATTCTTGGGCTTCCTGTGATGCCTTCTGAAGCAGAGAAAATTCGCTTAGAGCAGTGGTTCTCAACCTTGGCTGCACATTAGAATCACCTGGGAATCTTTTTAAAATCCTGATTTCTGGGCCTCATCCTAATGTGCAGCCAAGATTGAAAACCACTGGCTTAGAGACTCAGCTCCCTCCCCACTTAGAGGAGAGGGTGTGGGCAGAAACCCGCGGCATTGGAGGAAGGGAACAAAAATTTTAGAAAATGAGCGAATTAAAAAATAAAGGACACTCCATCAAAAGTGTCAAACACAGAAAGATCACCTGGGCCCCTCTCCCCTCCTACCCCAAATCCCTATCCATCTTCCTTGTGTTAAAGGACAGAAAGAAGAGCTGTGAGATGAATTAGGAGCAGCAGCATCCCCTGCTATGTGATGCTCAATTCAGCTTCTGGACTACAGCATGAACTAATTCTTTCTCTTAACGTTCTAGATAATTGTAGGCCTTCCTCTGAATAGTCAACAAGTTTTTAAAGCTTTGTTTGTGTCTTAGATTATAGTTTTCTCAAAATAAGCTCTGTTGAATATTGTGTATATTAAAGGGCCACAAGGCAGCCTCTCACATCACTTTCTCTCTTACATACATATATAGTATGTATTTGGTAGATCCTCTCCTGACGAAAGCCTTACTTAAAAAACATGAAAGATAAAGGTACAATGTAGAGGATATGGGAGGGTAAAAATAGAAGAGGACTCTGAAAGCATATTCCAGCTTACTCAATATAACTTCCCTGGCTGTGGTAGTGGTTGAGTGGTGACCTATGAACCAGGAGGTCACAGTTCAATTCCTGGTTAGGGCACATGCCTGGGTTGTGGGCTCAATCCCCAGTCGGGGGCATGCAGGAGGCAGCCAATCAATGATTCTCTCTCATCATTGATGTTTCTATCTCTCTCTCCCTCTCCCTTCCTCTCTATAAAATATATTAATATATCAATAAAATATGTTAATATCTATATCTATCTATCTATATATCTTCCTGAACTTTGCACAACAACTAGAAACATCTTTTGGAGAAAACAGCACAAAAGCAAAGGAAAACCCACTGTATAGTACATTTTGCTCCTGAGAAACCACCCACACTTCTCACTTTGGAAATATATCCTTAGGGAATTTTTGCCAGAAATAATTTATCCTTGTTCATGTTCACATGTTCAAAGAAACCTTTTTCATTTCCTCCTCTTTTTAGAGGCAAAATTATACTTATAAGACATTCCCTTGGCTTAGCCTATGTTTCCGTGCATTTTTCCATTGGCAAAATACAAACTCAGTATTTATTATCTTTGACCTCACAGAAAATGGGCAAAGTGGATTCCAGGAGTGTTGGCTAAAAAAGACTTCCCTATGGTGGCAGCCTTGGCTGCCAGCTTGCTATGCCCTCAGGATGACTAGCATGTTCTAATTCAGATTCCAAACTCCTGGGAGATACAGTAGATTAGGAGGAGTGAAGGTCAAGCATC
Organism: Myotis lucifugus; assembly: GCF_000147115.1. NCBI lineage: Eukaryota > Metazoa > Chordata > Mammalia > Chiroptera > Vespertilionidae > Myotis > Myotis lucifugus. The sequence goes on along the minus strand of NW_005871049.1, from coordinate 24,451,166 downwards.
CGTCTCTAGTTCATCCACCTGTGGCCAGCCTTAGGGTTGAGAGAGGGAAGAATAGGACTGCATAGTAAAAGCATGGCAGCTTTCAAGGAAATGTGGCAGTGGGCTGAGAGGGACCCTCCAAAATGACCTATTACAGGTTCTAACCAGGGTTCGTTCACCAATGGGATTAAAAGGAATCAGGGAAGCCCTAGCCAGTTTTCTTCAGTGGGTAGAGCATCAGCCTGCAGACTGAAGGATCCCGGGTTTGATTCTGGTCAAGGGCACGTACCTCGTTTGCAGGGACCATGCGGAGGCAACCAGTTGATGTGTCTGTCTCACTTTGGTGTTTCTCTCTGTCTCTCCCTCTCCCTTCCACTCTCTAAAAATCAATGGAAAACGTCCTCAAGTGAGGATTTAAAAAAAAGAAAGAAAGAAAAAAAGAATCAGGGAAATAAATTGTTTGGGAGAGATATGCTTGCGATGTGATTTTAAAAAAAATTGTTGAATTGCTCTCCAAGCTTGAAGACACAGTATAGTGGCAACGACAAAACAGAAAACCCAGAGGTATCTTATTCTTCTTCCAAGGTCAAGGAAAGGCACGATAGCTTAAATGACATCATTCCCCTCACAAGACCAATGAAATAGAAAAATGGAAGTTTCAAATAACGATGTTCTTCTACTGAGTTTTGCTTTACTTTTCTAAGCATGATGCACATGTGGTTACAAGAGACCATGGTAGGTCTCTTCTAATTCCAATCCTTCTCAACCAACTGGCACTGTGTATAAGATGCTACCAAAATTTTACATGGTCCCAAATGCTCTATTCTTTTTCTTTTATTATTGATTTTTTTACAGAGAGGAAGGGAGAGGGATAGAGAGTCAGAAACATTGATGAGAGAGAAACATCGATCAGCTGCCTCCTGCACACCTCCCACTGGGGATGTGCCCGCAATGCAGGAATCGAACCTGAGACCTTTCAGTCCACAGGCCAACGCTCCATCCACTGAGCCCAACCGGCTAGGGCCAAATGCTCTATTCTTAATGGCAGATTTGTAGTAATAATAGCACATATTTTATTTTTAATAAAGGTGCTTGCTGTATTGTTAGCTGCAATATTATCTTCTATTTAGTAATAGTAACTATAAAAAAGGAACATTTTATGCTTAACAATTAACTTTAAATAAAAGTTCTCAGCATGCAAAAATCTGTAATAATATAGACAAACTTTATTCTAAAATTTATATTGGAAGGTACAAGCCTAGTGTAGCTAATTCATTCCTTTTTTATATTTATTTTTCCATCACCATTTATCCTCTCTATGCCCTCTTCCACCTCCACCCATCCCTCTACCTCTACTAATTCATTCTTTAAAAAGAAGAATAAAATTGGAGACATATCTCTACCTTATATTTAAGGCTTACAATATGGATACATTAATCAAGACAGTATGATATTGGTGAAGGGGTAGACATCTAGATCAATGAAACAGGATAGAAAACACATAAATGGGCCCACACAGATATGGCCAACTTATCTTTGAAAAAGCTAATTCAGTGGACATCAACTGAAACCTCATACTTTATACAGAAACTAACTCAAAATAGATCATAGACATTAAATATAAAACAAAAAGCTAGCCCTAACTGGTTTGGCTCAGTGGATAGAGCATTGGCCTGCAGACGGAAGGGTCCCAGGTTCAATTCTGGTTAAGGGCATGTACCTCAGTTGCAGGCACATCCCCAGTAGGGGGTGTGCAGGAGGCAACTGATCGATGTTTCTAACTATTCCTCTCCCTTCCTCTCTGTAAAAAATCAATAAAACATATTATAAATAAATAAATAAATAAAACATAAAGCTATAAATCATTTAGAAAAAACATAAGAGAAAATCTTCAAATTCTAGGCAAAGAAATTCTTAGACTTGACACTAAAAGCACAATTTATAGAAGGAAAATTTGATATGTTGGACCTCATCAAAATTAAATAATTTTACTCTGCACAAGACTTTCCTAAGAGGTTGAAAAAGATAAACTATAGACTGGGAAAAATATTTTCAGAGCACATATCTGTCAAAGAACTAATATCTGGAATCCTATATAATAAAAGCCTAGGTGGCGTGACGCCTCTGCGCGACGTCATCACAAGATGGCTGCCCTCACGTTTTCACAAAATGGCCACCATAAGATGGCTACCGCAAGGTGGCCACCACAAGATGGCTTGCAGGGGAGGGCAGTTGGGGGCCATCAGTCCCTGATTGTGAGAGGGATGTTCGACTGCCGGTTTAGGCTCAATCCCTGTGGGATCTGGCCTAAACCGGCAGTCGGACATCCCCCAAGATTAGAGAGGGTGCAGGCTGGGCTGAGGGACAACCCCCTCCCATGCACAAATTTCATGCACCAGGCCTCTAGTAATATATAAAGAACTCTAAACAATCAACAGTGAAAAAATAAATAATCCAATTAGAAATGGGCAAAAAACGAACAGACATTTTACTGAAGAAAATATACAGATGGCAAATAAGCATTTGAAAAGATGTCCAACTTTATTAGCTATTAAGGAAATACAAATTAAAACCATGATGAGACAATTACTATATTCATATCTGGATGGCTAAAATAAAAATAGTGATAACACCAACTGTTGGTGAGGATGTGAAACTGGATCATTCATACAATGCTGGTGTAAATGTAATATGGTGCAGCCAATCTGGAAGACAGTTTGGCAGTTTCTTATGAAACTAAACATGTACACCAATTTATTTTGTTCTTTAGATTCCACATGTGAGATCATATGGTATTTGTCTTTCTTCTGACTGGCTTATTTCACTTAGCATTATAATGTCCAGGTCTATTCCTGCTGTTGCAAAAGGCAGGAGTTCCTTTCATTTTACAACTGCATAGTATTCCATTGTGTACAGACTGACAACTGTCAGAGGGGATGTGGGTGGGGCGGATGGGATGCAAAAAGTGAAGAGAATAGCCAAATAACATATATGCATAGTCCAATAACACAGACAACAATGGGGTGAGGGCCAGAAGGAGGAGGTGGTGGGGTCTGGGTGGAGGGGAGTAAAGGGGGTGAAAATGGGGAACACTGTAATAATGTCAACAATAAAAATAAAATATAATTTAAAAAAAACTAAACATGTAATTATCATGTGATCTATCATTTGCACTCTTAGGCATTTGCTCCAGAAAAATGGAAATTTATGTTCACATGAAAAACCCATACACAAATGTTTATAGCAACTTTATTAATAATAACCCCAAAAAGGAAGCAACTTCTATCCTAAAATGATTAAACAAACTGTACTAGTAATGCCTCATCCTGGAAAATACTACTCTGTACTAAAATATAATGAACCATTGATACTTACAACTTTCCTGGATGAATCTCCGGGAAATTATACTGAGTAAAACAAACAAGCAAATACAAAAACCTCTTCCATCAAATGTACAGAAACATGGACTAATTGTCATAATTATACTACTTTCTACTAAGGAAGTGAGATTTAGTCTGTTTGGGCAGGGATTTCAAGGCCCTGAGTAGCCATGGAGTAGTACAGAAGGAGGGGCATGAACTCCATGTGAGCATGACCCCTTGGCTTGTGGACTTCTTGCACTGTGGGTGAAGCACGGCTGGAGGAGTTCTCATTGTCAAGAGCAAGACCTGAAATCAACCAGCTACCAACAGCTAAGGGAATGAATGCTTGAGTCCTGTAAGAGAGATTGCCTGACTGGGGTGCCAGAGCCTGCACTGCAAGAACAGATCAATACCAACATTTCTAAATTATGCTTTCAGCGACTGAGAAAACAGGCTTCATGGCTAATATTCACACCTAGGAAAACCATGGCAAGAAACCATTACCCATTAAAATCCCCTTAGTAGAAAATAAACAATTCCTGAAAATCTATAAGAGTTAAATAGACTTCAGAATAGAAATCTGAGGTACTTTGCTTCTTTGTTTAGAAACCTGCTTTTAGGATTCATTAATCTATGTATTAAAAAACTAATCTGGATATATGGCTGGAGTATTTGCATATGCCCTTTAAGAGGTAATTTGTATTAAACGTAGGGAACGAAATTTATAAATCTCATGATAAGGTCAAGAGGAGGTTAGTTTTTAAAGGGCTGGTGGATATATTTAATCCACTGAATATGAATTCTTAGCCTTGGATTCAAAAGCTAAGATAAGTGAGAAGAAAAAAAATACTCTCTTCTGGATGGAAACAAATAAGTATAAATGATATACATACATTATAATTGTGTTTAATGAGTGCTCTTTTTTTGCTGTAACTAATTTAGGTAGAGTGTCTTACTCTACGAAATGATTCAGACAACGCAGGAAAGACCAAGACCATGGATAAGCATCAAGTATCCCCAGAAGAGAAAACTAGATGCAAGTAAGCCAGCCTCCTTGACATTGTGAGATTAGAGACTCGATTGAGATTTCTGGAAAAGCTATGACTCTCTCTAGTAAAAATATGCTTTACACTAAAATATTTACATAAACATGCAGGGGGCCTTCTGGAGACATTTCGATGGACTCTACCATTTCAAGAAGGCCAGATTGGAACCTCTGGTCATCTATTATTTTTCATCTATTATTTGTTATCCTTTTGGTCTGTATTATCCTCTCTCAATCTCTCTTGTTGAGTTTACTGTTGAATATGTCACTATCCAGCCTAAAATTTGAAATAATTTTTTCTTTACTACTGAACAAAGTGCAAAACCCTCAACCCATTATTCAGATCTCTCTCTGATTTGATCACAGTTTATCTTATCTTTCTATAAATTCTACTGTCCTAACCTGCTTTATATCTTGGTTATACCTAATAGAACTTTTCCATTTCCATGCATTTACTTGTAAAGTTGTTTTTGCTTGTAATGTCTTCTTTTCCATCTCCGCCTGTCAAGTTTAAGGCTCCATTTAAACATCAATTATTCTTTAATATTGCCCTCACATCTTCCTACACTCTATGTTCCCAGGACAATTAGTTTGTCCTTTATATGGCATTTGGTATATATTTACTTATATTGAAATCATCTATATACATGAATTATCTCCTTTTAAGATGGTCAATGCTTTGTGCTTTTTTATTCACATTTATTTACTTAATTAAATTTTATTTATACTAATCATGTGCTTGGTACCCAGTATAAAGTTTTTAGCAAAATATATATGATCCTTGGTATCACAGAAAATACAAATATACAAAACACAGACAATAAAGAAATAAATAATTCGAAAGAAAGAGAAAGAAGCTGCCAATAAAACAAAAAGGCAGCCTACCAAATAGGAGAAAATATTTGCAAACAACAGCTCCAAAAGGCCTGATTTTAGACATTGCTGCCAAGTGGGGGAGGTGATTTAAAAAAAAAAAAAAAAAACTCAGGCAAAGAAAATTTAGCTACAAATTGTTTATAATGATAAAGATGTCCCAGGTTTGTCAGTTGTAACTGGTAGCTTTAGCAAGTAGTCATCTGATCTTACTAAGCCTGAGGTTTATCATCTATAAAGCATGGTGTGTGGGTTATATGACTCTTTTGGTCTTTTCCAACTCCAACATTCCATTAGAAGCACATATTAATATCCTTAAGTAACTGAACATTATGGATGTGACATAGGAATCATAATTAATTTAGACTATATTTATAAAATTAAAAATGTCTAAAATCAGGCCTTTTTCCATTTCAATTAAGAACAGAATTTAGTCACAATATCACAATATATAACATCAAAAAAGATTCTGTCAACATTGGCAATCTTTAAATGAACCAATGCAGAGGACTATCTTCTGTGCTTTGAGATTAATTTTCTGAATGAACATCAGGCAAAGTACACTATGAACCAATGTGAAGGTTCAGATATCTAAATGGTATAAATAGCAGCCTGAATTGATGGAAAAATATATTTGACATTTAGTGAGTTGCTTTTGATGCTGATATTGGAAATGAGTCTACCTTGTATTCCTGATAGTGCTTAACTTGGGCTAAAAAAAATAATGTAACAGCAGAAGCAAGAGACTAACTACACACTAAAGTAATCACAATTTCTCATAATATTAATAGGTCATGAAATGATGTGCAATAACTATGCATTATCTTTATTAGTTAACTTCCTCAAAAGTTAGTATTTTTTACTTTTTATTTGGAAATAATTACAGATTCATAGAAAGTTGCCTTCCACCAAGTTCTCTCCAACAGTTACCTCTCATATAATTACGAGAGGGACCAGGGGAGATTGGCTGTGGGAGTGCACTGAACACCAAGGAGCAGCTCCTGCATTGAGTGTCTCCCCCCTGGTGGTCAGTGCGCATCAGAGTGACGCGTCGTTCTGGCATTCCGGTTGCTTAAGCTTTTATATTTATAGATTATATCATATCAAAAGTAAAAATTTTACATTGGTACAATGTGTTATATGAGTTTTATGTCATAAGAGTTTGTTTTAAACCTTAGGGGGGAAATGCCTTCATTTTTTCATTGTTATGATGCCTTTCCACCTATACCAGTGGTTCCCAAACTTATTTGGCCTACCGCCCCCTTTCCAGAAAAAATATTACTCAGCCCCTGGAAATTAATTTTTTAAAAATTTTAATAGCAGTTACTCATCACCCCCAAATGCACCCTGGCCATCACCGCCCCTCTGGATCGCTGCAGCGCCCACCGGGGGGCGGTAGCGCCACTTTGGGAATCACTGACTATACTGTGGCTGAATTTTCATTTGGGGCTGAAATTTTCACAGGAAAAAGCCGGTTTTTTGAATAATGGACTCACGTCATGCTCTTGTTGCCATATTTAGCACTGCTTAAAATATTTTTAGCATTAGCTAACTTATATCCTTATTTTTCCAACAGCCAGATTTTATCCTATATTTATAGGTAAATTTGCTGCAAAGAAGAAAAGTATTTGAGAAGTTTATTAAAACATTTTTATCTCTGGCTGGTTTGGCTCGATAGATAGAGCATTAGACCTGCAAACTGAAGGGTCCCAGGTTTGATTCCTGTCAAGGGCACATGCCCAGGTTGCAGGTTCGATCCCCAGTAGGGAATGTGCAGGAGGCAGCTGATCAATGATTCTCATCATTGATATTTCTATCTTTCCCTCTCCCTTCCTCTCTGAAATCAATAAAAAAAAAAACAAACTACACTAGTAAAAGAGAAACATGCAAATTGGTGTCACTACGCTATACCCACCAGCCACTCAGAGTGACTATGCAAATTAACCCAACAAAGATGGCGGTTAATTTTTTAAAAAAATATATTTTATTGATTTTTTACAGAGAGGAAGAGAGAGGGATAGAGAGTTAGAAACATCGATGAGAGAGAAACATCGATCAGCTGCCTCCTGCATGCCTCCTGCTGGGGATGTGCTCGCAACCCAGGTACATGCCCTTGACTGGAATTGAACCCGAGACCCTTCAGTCCGCAGGCCAACGCTCTATCCGCTGAGCCAAACCGGTCAGTGCAGATGGCGGTTAATTTGCATACACAGGTGCGGAGTGAAGACTGAAGGCTCTGGCCAGAGTGAAGACTGAAGACTAAAGAGGCTTAGCTTCTCTGCTGCAGCCAGACCAAAGGCCTGTGTCCCGGGTGCCGGAGGAAAACCAGTGCCAGCAGCCAGGGGAAGGAAGGCCTATTGCGCGAATCTTCATGCAACGGGCTTCTAGTATATATATTTAAAAAGCCCACAACAAAAACATTTATCAGTCTGGTCAGCATGGCTCAGTGGTTGAGTGTCAACCTATGAACCAGGTTATGGTTCAATTCCCAGTCAGGGCACATGTCTGGGTTGCAGGCTCCATCCCCAGTGGGTGGTGTGTAGGAGGTAGTTGGTCAATAATTCTCTCTCATATTGATGTTTCTATCTCTCTCTCCCTTTCCCTTTATCTCTGAAATCAATAAAAATATATTTTTTAAAAATTTAATACTTGAGAATGTGCCTACTGAAGTCAGATCAGGTGTTTCAAATTCTATATACCGGTGACCCTTGAACAGTGCAAGGGTTATGGGTGCTCATCTCTACCCAACACAGTTATCTGTTTATAACTTTTGATTCCCCCAGAACTTAACAACCAATAACCTGGTGTTGACCAGAAGCCTTTCTGATAGCATGTACAGTTGATCAGCACATATTTTGTATGTCATATGTATTATATACTGTATTCTTACAATAAAGTAAGCCAGAGAAAAGAGCTATGAAAATCATGAGGAAGAGAAAATACATTTGTAGTACTTTATGTACATATTGAAAAGTTTCTGTATATAAGTGGACCTGCACAGTTCAAACCTAAGCTGTTTTAGCGTCAACTGTACTTTAAATTTACAACTTTCTTTTCCTCTAGCAGCTCTTTGATCTTATCTGCTTTCACATTGTTTTGAGCACTTTTCTTTGAAGAGCTTATCTTGTGAGAAGTGTATTAATAGCCTATTGTATTGTTATTGCTGGTCTTTGACTTCGGTGGAAAAGTCAGTGCCTTTTCCCTCCCACGCACTCAGAGGGTAACTCACCCGCAGTTGCCTCCATGGTGAGTGCGGAACGACCATGTTGTAGGAAGGACAGACTGGAGCCCTGGTCCCAGCAGCAGCAGCAGCTGGATTGTGCTACTTGGACTCCGCTGAGTCTTCATTTCTCCATCTCTAAAAAGAAAGTCATAAATTCAAAAACTTCCAAGATACTTTCTGAGTTTAATTCAATGGCTCTGTGATTTCTCCAATCCAGTGGGGGCACACACATTTACTTGCTAAATCTTGTCCTAATGGTTAGACAGTGTCATAATTTCATTTCACTTGGTTCCCTCATGTGGGATGTTATCAGCAGGAACATAGTTCCACTTCTTTGAAAGGACACAGTTGATACCCTGAAGGCATCAGTGATAGCCTGGATGATGGGCCAGAGAATCTTTTCAGCTGTGAAAACCTGGGTTGGCCATGACCCTGACCTATGCACACTCTAGGCAAGGCAACTTTGCCAGGCTGCGAGCTGAGCCAGAGCACAAGCAGCAGCAAATTGAAATTCCACTGCTCACTTGCCAAACATCTAGGATAATGGGTGCTATATGGTGCAATAGGAACATGGGATTTGGAGCCAGACCTTGATTCCCAACCCTCCTCTCACTAGCTATGTTTATAGATAGATAAGTGGATCGGGACTGAAGGAGGACCAGGGCAGGTAATCTCTGCATAGAATTCTAAGAGCAAGCACAGAGGTAGTTTTACTCTCCACTCCATTTTAAACTGCCATCTGGACAGAGGTGCTCATGGGCCCAGAAGTATGGTTCCCAGCCAGGCAGGAGTCAAAGGCTGACAGTGAATCCTGTTCTTAAAAAGTGAAACTATGTAACCGATGAACAAAAATAGACCTAGAGGCATAGAAGCACCCAACAGAGTGTCAAACCTCAGAGGGAAGGTAGGGGAGGGTGAGTGGGTAGGTGGGAAGAGATAACCAATGAACTTGTATGCATAGATGCATAACCCATGGACACAGACAATAGGGTGGTGAAGGCCTGGGATGGGGGTGGGGTCGGGTGGAGGCAGGCTGGGAGAGGTCAATGGGGGGAAATGGGGGACATATGTAATACTTTCAACAATATATATATTTTTAAAGTTAAACTAAGAGAGGGTAGGATGACCTCACAGCAGGGAAGTACAAGCCATGAGCACAAATGAGCATTAGAATCACAGATCTTTGGATTTGGAAAAAGTCTTTTTAATTATGACTTAGTCCTCAATATTCCACTATATCCTAAATGGAGGTTGTCAACTCTCTGCTTTTATAGCCCCAATCATGGGTAATTCATTATCTCCCAGAATAAATGGTTTAATTTTTCTGCCTCCCTAATTGCCTTCCTAATTCTGTCCTTCCTAATTAAGGCCTGTACTTAATTTTCTTATACTTTCATGTTTTATGGTTTGAGCAGGAAGTAAATGGGATAATAGAAAAAAAAGAACCCATTAACAGCTCTTGGCTAAATCTTGTCCTAATGGTTAGACAGTGTCATAATTTCATTGGCTTTATTTACAGAAATAATTTAACCTCAGAACCCATGAATTGCTATGGGTAAGCAATTCTTGGTAAGCATTTTTCTTTGAATTTATTTTTAATTTTATCACCTTAGAGAGAACTGTTTTATAGTTCTCAAAAGTTCACATTATTGTGACTGAGTTTTGGAAAAAATCCAGAATGAGTAGGGTGTTTTATTTCAAATACATAGTTGGATGTTTTCCCCAAGCCCTTACTTGAAGTGTGAAATTGTTCCCACAGCTCTGGTAATGTTCCTTTAACTTCTCATTAAAAACAAAATACAGAAGCAAACTGTATAGAAAAAAATAACTTTAATAAAAACAGCTAATCCTAGATGCAACCACACCTACAAAGTCTGTCACTATCTTTGCAGCCTTCCAAAATGATGAAAAGCTTTCATTTTCTTCTTGCCTCAAACTGGAGTGTTCTTTTGCATCAATCAATCTCTGTTTCCTTAAATAGCTAGGGACTATATTGGAATTATTAAAAATGAAGTGGCTATAACTCAGAAGAATAATTTGTGTTTTCTGTAACTCCACTGCCATTATATTTTACTATCTAACACACAATCAGCAGGAACTTGCTTTCACTACTCAGCTCTTCAGTCTTTGCAATCCAGAAAGAACAAGCATTCGTCATTTCTCTGCATATGCGAACACGGAAGAGGGTTACAATGGGGCTAAGAGGTCTAACTCTTAAGGAATTATCCATGTAGAAAATTAAAGCTATTTCAAAAGGAATATTAATACATGCTAGCCAAAACAGTGAAAATGATCATAAAGCTATATAAAAAGAGTCTACTAGTTAAATATGATCAACTTTTCCTAATAAAAGTTACTAATTTTAAGGCATGAGAACAGGGCAGTACAGAATTTGAGTAGGGAAATCTAAAGAATAAGACAGTGTTGAATTCAAATTCCGACTTCACCATTAATGCCTACATGGCCTTGAGCAAGTTATCTGCAGTTAAACATGAGCCTGTAATTATATGCCTAAGCATAAGGCTAATATGAGTATTTCCCTTTGTTAAATTCTTGTGAGGAATAAATGTGATAACATAAAAAAAATTATCTCCTATAGCACCTAACACATTACATTAGTGCTTAATCCTGGATTCTAGAAATATTTATTGTGTTTGCTACATTCCAGATTCTGTACTGGAAATATAAGAATTTGAAGTTCCTTGCTTTATTGGTTTTCAAAATCTAGTAGAGAGGAGAGAAACCTAAACAAATGGCATCTAATGTGAAAAGTGCAGTGATGAGGCACGTGGGAATATAGCCTCGGGGGATGAAGGCAGAGTCACAGATGAGACAACAGTAAGCTTTCTGATGCTTTCATAATTGAAAATCTTGCCATTACTGCAGACCTTTAGAAATGTTTCTGACCCTTTATCTGCTGTAATAGATTGCCTGGATAAGATTTCTGGGAATGAATCATGTGCTTCTAAAATCTGCCATAATTTCTTCCAGATGTGAAGGATGCTGCCCAGGCGCTGTCCTACGGATTGTTGTTAAAGCAGCACATTCGATGCATTTTCAGAAGTGCCAGGAAGTTCTGTGGGGTCTCTTGAGACTTTCTGATGATGGGAGGGCAGTTGTCATCTCATATGATGTAGCGGTTTAACTGTGGCCTCTGGAATCAGGCTCCTGGGACTGCCTTCTGACTCTGGTTTGCTGTGTGCAAATACTCAGTTTCTCCGAGCCTGAGTTTCTTCCTCTAAAGAATGGGGGGTAGGCATAATCTTGCCTGTGATATGAAATTTTATGAGGATTAAAGGAAATCATATATGTAAGGCACTTGACAGGTATTAAGTGATAAATAGGTGTTGGCTTTGCACTGGGTTGAAGAGCTAAAATCTGCTCTTATTTCAGAAAAGTCATCTTTTGTTTGAACCATGACCCAATAATCAGAATTAAGATTAAAAGGAAAAATCATCTAGAGGTGCTGAAAAGAACACCTCTATTTGTCATTTAGTTCTTTTTCTATTTCCCTGGATGATGAAGGGTGGAGGATTCTCTAAGTGTCAAATTAGATAAGGGCTGGTTTTCATTTATAGTATTGTTGATAGCCCTATTTTCTGTGTACTTGTTCACAATGTTCTCATTTAATGTGTAAATATGTTTTAGTCCTGACATAGTGAGCGCCTGGATTTATGACCAAATCTGTTGTCATGCTGCCCATGATTTTATTTTTTATATTTTATTTTTATATTTTAATAGGAATCCATTAGTTTATCCTTTTTTATTAGATACTTTTTGTTGAAAGATTCATGTGAGAATCAGCCAGAGCTAAATACAAACCCTTTCCTAAATATTCAAGACAACAAATAAAGAAAGGAGCAGGGTCTTGGAAGATATGTCACCCATAGAGATATCAATAATAGACTCTGGACACAGGAAGTGGTGGGAAAGTCCTTTATACTAAAATAAACATGCTCATTAATTAAAACCTCCCTCACCATGCCTTGCCTGCAGGCTCTTCATTGTTAGTTTCACCAGCAGCAAAGCTGTATTGTCATTCTCTAATTTCTAGTGATTATTGTCTGAAATGTTTTATTGTAACTGAAAAAGCAGCCTCAAAATGACCAACCACTCCCTGCCACATGACAATAAAAAAATCACGCATTAGTAGTTTCTAATAATTACAATGAAATATGCCATTTCATTACTAAGCCAAACCTATGTGATTTAGTCTTTTCAATTATTTTCCCCAAATTCTTATGCTGTTCAAGTTCAATGGTATTTGTACAAGATTTTCTGCTTCAGCAGGCTTTTAAAAAATTCTTTTTCTTTTCAATTATAGTCTACATTCCAGACCATTCTACATTAGTTTTAGACGTAAAGCACAGTGGCCAGAAAATATGTTCTTTACAGAGTGGTCCCTCCAATGCTTTAAGCACCTACCTGGCCCCATACACAGCTATTTTTTTAGCCTTTTCAAAATTGTGAAACATTATACTCATATTGAAAAGGGCATAAGGTATCATTGAAGAGCATGATGAATAATTGTGAAGAGAACACCCAGTATGAGAAGTAAAATATGTTACAGTCTGAGACATCCTCTACCTCACTGTTCCCTCCAGATCCTGCGCTTTTCCGTCTTAAGGTAACCATTGCTGTGACTTTTACAGTAATCACTTTCTTGGTAGTTTCCTTATTTATGTGTGCACCTTTAAAAATGTAGTTTAGTTTTGTGGTTTGTTTGAAAAGCATATGAGTAGAATCATACAAAATGAATTATCATTTGTGTATTTTCACTTGTTCAATATTAGCTGTGGAAGATTTGGAATAGAGTTAGAATTTATTTTGCTTTATTGCTATAAAATATTCCAACCTATGAATATACTATTATTATTTATCCATCCTACCATCTGTGGTTATTTGGATTGTTTCTAGTTTGGGATAATTGAGAACAATAATGCTATAGACATTCTTCTACCCTTAATGTATTCTGATCCAAATGGGCAAGAGCTTTTGTCAATTCTGTTCCTGGGTTGAAATTGTAGGATAATAAGATATGCACATCTTCAACCTTACCAGCTAATTCCAAACTGTTTTCCAAAGTGGCTATACCCATTTACAGTCCTACCAGCAACTCACACTATTGCCATTTTAGCCAATCTTATGGGTGTATAATGGTATTTTATTATAGTTTTAATTTGCCTTTTCCTAATTACTAATGACGCTGAACAACTCATGTTGAGTGACAATTTGTATTTCCTTTTTTTGTGAAGTTCATATATTTGGTTCATTTTTCTATTAAGTTTTCTTCCTTTTTCTTAACAGTATTCTAAATAAAGTCTGGATACCAGTACTTGGGTTTATTCTTTCCAGCCTTATTGAGGTATAAATAAAATTGTAAGATATTTAAAATGTACAATGTGATGATTTAATATATGTATACATTTTAAAATGATCCCCCCATTGAATTAGCATATCTATCACTTTATTTCCCTTTCTTTTTTGGTCAGAATATTGAGGATCTCCTTTCTTAGCAAAAATTTTTATATATAATTTTTTAAATGTATTGATTTGAGAGAGTTGTTGTTCCACTTATTTATGTATTCATTGGTTGCTTCTTGTATGTGCCAGGGATTGAACCTGCAACCTTGGTATATTGGGACAACACTCTAACCAACAGAGCTACCCGGCCAGTGCTTCTTAACAAATTTTAATTGTACAATACAGTGTTATCAGCTATAGTCACCAAGTTATACTAAGACTTAATTCATCTTAAACTGAAAATTTATATACTCTTTAGCGAACTTCTTCCTGAATTCCCCTCACCCCGCAGCTCCTGGCAATCACTTTTCTTCTCTCCATTTGTATGAATTCATTTTTTAAAAAATATTCCACATATAAGTGGTACCATGAACAATCTGCCTAGCTTATTTCACTTAGTGTATAATGTTCTCCAGGTTCAATCTTCAACCATGTTGTCACAAATGATAGGATTTCCTCGTACTTAAGGCAGAATAATATCCCGTTTATATATCACGTCTTTATCCATTTATCCATTGATGGACGCTTAGGTTGTTTCCATACCCTGATTATTGTAAATAATGCTGCAATGAACATTGGAGTGCAGATATTTCTTTGAGATACTGAGTTCATTTCCTTTGGATATGTGCCCGGAAGTGGGATTACTGGATCATATGTGTTCTGCAAAGTGCTGTGGTCCCAGAAAACCTCAGCATATCGTTCCCGGATTCCCAAAGAAATAACCAGAGGACTGGCTGTGAAAGACATGCATTTATTTGGACTTACAAGCGCACAGGTGGCGGCCAACCAGTGAAGTTTACCACCACACCGGCTGCCACTGGTGAAGCTGAACGGCTAAGTCCCATCTGGCTTGTGGAAGGGCTGCCCCTGTGGTGGCTGGCCGGTGCTATTGTTTCGCAGCCACCCAGACTTTCCCAACACCAGGTTTTACAGAATACAGAAAACAGAGAAAAACAGGGCATGCAGATGGAGGGGACAGGCCTGTGTAAGATCAAAACATGCGCTGTTTACAATCCATGCTCCCATCTAGAAGCAGTTTCTCTTTGGCCTTTCTCCTGGCCGGGTTCCCAAGGTCTCACAGTCGGATTGCAGATGGCCTTCACTGTATTTCTCGCAGGGTGGGAGGGGGAGCTGGAGCATGGGAAGGGGTCCATGTTCCCATTTACCATACAATAAGGTAGTTCTATTTTTAGTTTCTTGAGGAAAGAAATACTCCATACTATTTTCCAAGAGACCATGTAGGGTAATACTCCTGGCTCCAAAAAGGAAGGTTGGTAAGAACCTACTGAGTTTTCAAACCCTACCCACTTATTGGGAAAAATAATCCTAGAAGATGACTTAGGCATTGACAGGGAAACCAGAAAAACTAGAAAAACTAGAGATTGTAGAAACCAGGAAGGCAGAGGAGATAGAAAACTGGCGAAAAGGGATACAGGTGTGCACTGATCATCCTTGGGTGGCAGAGATCTGTGTCTCAATACTGCAGCTATGCCTAAGTTACCATAATTAGGAATGTGTATTAGAACTCAGAGGACAGCTTTGAAAAATATCTTCTTTTCACCCTTCTGAGATTGATTAGAATTGGGGCAGGCCTGAACTGCATATTGAGGTTTTGAGGTGTTCCAATAATGGAAAGATTGGAGGGGGAGGGTTTGGGAATTCAGGCAGTATGGCATGTTGGGAAGGTTTTCAGTGTAGGTTAAAGACTCCTGGTCAGAAACCAAATGGCCTGGATTTAAATCCTGGGTGTCATGTAGGAGCTCAGTGACAGAGGACAAGTTACATAACCTCTCTGTGCCTCATTTTCCTTCTCTGTGAAATGAGGAAAACAATAGTAGTTCTTTATAAGGCAGTTGTTGTAGTGCTATATAGGTGATAGTTTTTATAAGAAATCAGGAAATGCATAGCAATAAAACATTGCTGAATTATACATTTCTGTGTATGTATTTATACCCATGCAATGTGTTGCACACACTTACACACAAATATGTAATAAAGGAATTATTAAATGAAAGAAATCTAGGAAATCTTATTAATTTGCCCTAGAAAGCTGGAAGGCTTCAGACTCTTAAGTCTAACGTGGTGTTTGATGGACCAGAGGGATAAGTAGATGAAGAAAATATGGAACCTGTGAAAGAATTCATGTCTCACCGAACAATACATTCTCCAGCAGAATCCTAAATTGCTGAGAAAAGCAGGCCTGGCTGTGATGAAGGACTTAGCAGTGCCCATAAACTCACTGAATTGCAGTGAAGGAACAAGGCCCAAGTTATCCTTATAACCCCAGCTTAAATCCACCACTTCTACCACTTTTGCTCTGTGTGTGGAGAAACAATTTCATTGGGAAAATATGCATTTGGCTGTCAAATTTTGAAATTACAGTATAATATGCATTTATGTATATTTCTTTGGAAGGTTGTGCAATAAAAAAGGAGATGAGAATATCCAGTTAGCAGTAAATAATATGAATAATAATAAAGCTAATATGAATAGTCAACTTCTGTTTTTAAGTAGAATCCTCCAATTCAAAACGGAATTGTGGAAACAAATAATCATAATGGCCAGTTTCTCTCAACTCTTCCACTTCACTCCATTTCCTATGGCAGCTAAAATCAGAAAGAAGGTGGGTGGTATTGATATATATATCTATATATCAATATATTGATATATATATCTATATATCAATATATCTATCTATATATATATATATATATATATAT
>NW_005871049.1:24415490-24433864 GCF_000147115.1 Myotis lucifugus | reverse complement strand
GCGCCACCCCCTGTGATGCACAGAGCAGGCCCATCAGGGGGTTGGGGAGCTCCCCCCTGTCACTCACAGAGTAGGGCCGATAGGGGGAGTTAGGGCACCGCCCCCCTTGTCACCCACAGAGCAGGGCCGATCAGGGGGGTTGGGGCGATGCCACCTGTCACACTCAGGGCAGGGCCGATGGGGAGGTTATGGCTCTACCCCGTCACACACAGAGCAGGGCCCGTGGGGGGGGGGGGGTTGGGGCGCTGCACCCTGTCACACACAGAGCCACAGGGCGATCAGGGGGTTTGGGCGCTGCACCCTGTCATGCTGATCTGGTGCCAGGAGGCCTCGCGGCTCGGCTGATCCCGGTGCTGGGAGGCATATTACCCTTTTACTATATAGGATAGAGGCCTGGGGGCCTGCTGGTTTGCCCTGAAGGGTGTCCTGGATCAGGGTGGGGGTCCCCACTGGGGTGCCTGGCCAGTCTGGATGAGGAGATGATGGCTGTTTGCAGCTGGTCACATACCCTTCAGGGTAGGGGTCCCCACTGGGGTGCCTGGCCAGTCTGGGTGAGGGGCTGAGGGCTGCTTTCAGGCTGACTGAAGCTCCCAACCGCTCCTTTTTTTCTTTTTTTTTTTTTCTTCTGGGCTAGCTTTAGCTCTGGCTCTAGCTCTGAGGCTTCCGCTGCTGGTTTGTTTGCCGTTCTATAATCGAAACAATGTATAACTTCAGCTCTGAGATCCCAGCCGGCTATATTTGTTAGAATGTTTCAAACTGCCAGCTCAGAGGCCGGCAGCGGCAGGCGGGGAACGTTGGAGTCTGCAGTCACGGGAGCAAGCAAGCCTCACGTTCGCTTCCAGCTGCCTGGCTGCCGGCTGCCATCTTGGCTGACAGTTAATTTGCATAAGGATATGCTGATTAGCCAATGGGAAGGGTAGCGGTCGTACGCCAATTACCATTTTTCTCTTTTATTAGTGTAGATATGGCTAAGCAACCAGCCAACCTGGCTGGTAAGTATGAAGTGCACTGACCACCAGGGGGCAGACGCTCAATGCAGGAGATGCCCAGCTATAGCAACTCTCGCACTCCGGGACCCCCAGGGGAATGTCTGAGAGCCAGTTGCCCAATCCCCACAGACCTGCCGGAGGGACCCCGCTCACTCCCCAGACACCCTTCAAGCTGTGGTGCCACCCCAGATGCGGCCAGCGAGGGAGATACTGCGGGAGGTTGGCTCCAGGGCGTGTCCAGTCCGTCTTGCAAGTCCCACCCCGTCTGCCACCTTCTAATTAATTTCCTTTCAATGTGCATGAATCCGTGCACCGGGCCACTAATGCTCTAATAATGTAACTTGTAAAGACATAAAATAAAATATTTTACTATCTTAGGTTCAGCTCATTGATTCATTTACTCACACTAGACCAGTGATGGTGAACCTATGACACGCGTGTCAGAGGTGACACGCGAACTCATTTTTTTGGTTGATTTTTCTTTGTTAAATGGCATTTAAATATATAAAATAAATATCAAAAATATAAATCTTTGTTTTACTATGGTTGCAAATATCAAAAATTTTCTATATGTGATATGGCACCAGAGTTAAGTTAGGGTTTTCAAAATGCTGACACGCCGAGCTCAAAAGGTTCACCATCACTGCATTAGACAGACCTGCATTTGATTTCTGCTCCACTTGTTGCTCAGTGTGTAGCACAAATTTTTCAACTTGAGCTTCAGTTTCCTCTTACTTGAAGTGGCCAAATATTAGTCACACATCCTCAGAGGTACTTAAGGACTTGACATAGTACTTTGCACATACTAAGTGTTTAACAATTCTAGCTATGATCATTTTATTCTAAATTTATGTTACCTTATAACTATGCTCTTGTATAAAGTCAATAGTTTACTTTTGTTTTTGGATTTATGAAAATCCAGTGGTTCTGTAGCTTGTAGTTAACATGGGCATTTATTTCTTCATGAATTACAATGGATCTGTTATGGACCCTAGACTTTACTAACAGTTCGTCGACAGGTTTGGATAAAAGAGAAGAATTTGATATTCAATTCATTAATTGTGTAAAGCTAAGGAATCAGCAGCCTACACAGCTGAATGAAAATCCTAGAAATGGCCATTTTAGCAAATGTGCTTACAAAAAAGCACCTATGTATTAAGGCTTTTCTCAAGTAGCACCTAAGTAGAGAAAGACAACATTTCCTGTTAGACCCTCAAAGCAGAAAAACATCACGTAGTTTAAATTCCAGGTTTTGGTAAGAAAAACTTTATTTCTTTCATTATATATTCAAAGTTTGTTTTAGAATTTTTTTTCTTGTTCAGTTAACTAAAAGTCATTCTTGGGCATAATTGGAATTCAGGTTACATTCAATATTAAAGGTTTGCTATTTGCTTGACTTACATGACAAATCATTCAAGTTTCTAAAATCTACACTGTTGTCCTTTTTGCTTAGTTTAGCGGGAAAATAACTAATAAAAGAGAAAACATCTCCTTGGTAAAGATGAACTTAGGAGGACGAGTCCAAGCAAATGTCAGGATATGAAGTCAATATGTTCATAAATGAGAAGGGAATTTGGTCATTACTTATTCATGTGTTAGTTTTAGAAATATATATTTAAAAACTTCTGAGTACCTGGCACTGTGCTAAATGCAGTGGGGACATAGACTCATGTAAAACTGTCCTGTCTTCAAGAAGCAAAGGAAGACTGGGCCATCAATGGTTATACCACAGTGTAGAAAATGTTTCATTCTCAAGCAGATATAGGATGCTATAGGAACACCATGGGAGGGAAGAAGAAAACCACAAAAAAACAAGAAGAAAATAAGCTGCAGAGAAACACAAAAGAGACTCAGAAAAAGCAAAAACAATTTTAATAAAGAAAATGTCTGCCCTTCTAGAATAAATACATTTAATACTTTGTGTGTATACTACATCAAAGATATGTCTTGTTCTTTAAAATATCTTTTCTCTAAATGATTCTGAGGCTCAATCATGATTACAGGATACATGAAATTAAGTGTATTAACATGACACAACTATTCAAGATTCTATATAGTGCATTATTTAAAAGACTCCACATAGTTTATACAGATCAACATGGGCTATATGAAGTGTTTTCAGCTTTCAGGTATTTATCCCTCCTAGCCAGGGTGAACATTCTTTTAACATTGTATCTTGGTGTCTTTTTTTGAAGATGGACGTTGAAAAGTAAAAATGAAATACTATATGGACACTGATATATGGTAAATACACTTAGTGTTTTTATACATTGTAAGCTGTAAATGCTTTTTGAATTGCAGGTATATTTATGCTAGAAAGCTTGACAATTTGCAAATACTGAACAGTTTGTGAAGAATGGAAAACCCTTTGACCATCAATTCAAATAGATATAATTCAAACTAATTACTTTGAAATCCTTTGATTGTTGGGTACCAAAACAGTTTTAAAGTTAGGGAACTGTTTTCCCACTTAACTCTTGTGGGTGGCCCAATCCCCCATTGTATTCACAGAGAAGTATACTTGTATAAGTGATAATTAGAAGCAAATTAAATCCTGCTTAAAATTAAAAAAAAATACAAATAACTCCTGAATGACTTTAGACTATAGGTATGCAAGACATAGACCCTCCTTTACCTCCACATCCTGGATGCTATTTGCATGCTGTCACCTCTGTAACAGACTGAAATGATGCCTATCATTACATTAGGGTCATCCAATCTAGTGACAATCTCATCAGGAAGGCTCAATGTAATGAGAATATCAGATGTAGTGCTTCTAAAGATGTTAATAGTAATACTTTAAAGAAAGTTCATTCCAACAAATACAATATAAAAAGTTTTTGTAGTATATGCATAAATTTACAAAAAGCATTTCAAGGATGTCTGGTCAAAACTTTTGTCAGAAGATTCCAAAGCCCATACGTCCCCCCCCCCCCCCAATGTAATTGTGACAACCACAAGAAAAGCAGTGAAAATCAAGTCAGGAAGATCTTCATCTTTCCTCAATGAGTTCAACCTCATTCCTTGGTTGAACAGGCAATAAAATATGTTGCCGGTTGTGCTTGTTTCGAAACAGATGTGAGCTGGGACCATAGGCTACAGCCGTTTCAGGTCATTATCATTGTTGTTGATTTTTTTAAATGCGACTGGGCTTGCTTGCTTCAAAGAAGTCTTGGAAACATCTGTGTGCATGGTAGACATGGCTATTGTCTCATAGTCATCATCCCGAGACCGGAAATCACAAAAGTTAAAAAAGAACTGCAAGTCCCTCTGAAAATTTTTGTTCAGGAATCCATAAAATATGGGGTTGACACAAGTGGATATCATTGCAGTGAGGTGGCAGAGCAGGAAGAAGAGATTATGGTTGCATACAGCAATAACCTGATGGTTCCAATCAAACACAATGTTAAAGATGGTAAGAGGCAGCCAGCAGACTGCAAATGCTACCACAATGGACAGCAGCATGATGTTGATTCTTTTGGTTTCACTGGACCTGCACTTGTTGTCTCTCATCTTGTCCATCATGTTGTTCCTCCTTTTTAAGCGTATATATATCTATAGAGGGAAGGGGAAAAAAAGTGAGTTCAAACAGAACCACTCATTTAATGAAGAATTCTTTTGAAAGAAGATAAAAAATGGAAATGGTGAGGGAGGGAGGAATTTTCTTACCTTGAAGTAGCAAATAAATATAAAACAGAGTGGGCCAAAATACTGCAGCACCAAGAGGAGAGTGGTATAAGACAACCTATGAAATTCCGATGGGAATTTATCATAGCATACGTATTTGTCCTTGTAGCCATCAAGTGTAAAATTCTTGAGTGGTTCATCTGTCATGACTTGATAGATCAGGAAGGGTAAAGAAGAAGCCACAGCAAGAAGCCAAATGACGGCAATAGCTACATAAGCGTGTCTATTATTTGGTCTCCACCCTCGTGGGTTGATTATCAGCTGATGTCGTTCCACAGCAATGAGAACCAGAGAGAAAATGGACACAGTGATTGAAACACATTGCACAAAGGGATTCAACTTGCACATCGCCTGACCAAAAACCCAATGGTCCATTATTGTGTAGACAAATGTGAAGGGGAGACACATGATGGCAACAAGCAAGTCTGAGAAGGAAAGGTTCACAATCAGGATGTTGGTAACATTTCTCATCTCTTTTTGTCTCAAGATGATTACAATCAAGGCCAAGTTTCCAGTGACCCCAAGAATAATCACAGCTCCATAAGCTAGAGCTAATGTAAATATCATGGCCAAAGGCAAATGACAATCATCAATTTCAAAAGCCAAAAACTGGGAAATATTCTTTGAAAAATTATAGTTGATTGAATGATTTTCAACCTGGAAAACTATTGTTGAATTCATTTTGATTGGTTTGGTTATTATCAACCACTTTAGACAAATGGACAGTATGTTTCTTCAAAGTAGATCAAATGTTCAGCTTATTCTTATTCCCCATATTGGCATCCACTTATCAAAATTATTCTGAATTCTTCATCCCCTTGAACTGAACAATCTGTAAAGAGAAAATGACCAACTGCATTACTAATTTTATTGAGGGCAGGCAAAATGAATTCTAACTTATAGCACTGTTTAAAGTGAAGACACTGAAATAAATAAACAAAATGAAATTTGTATAAATATCTTTTAAAAATAGTAGTCACAGTGAAGTATCTTAAAAACATAAAAAAATAAAAATAGTAGCCACAGTGCAAACATTTTGAAAAAAAAACTCAAAATTTTTCATTAGATGTGCTTACACATTGAGTTGCAGCAAAACATAGTGAGTGGTCTGTATATTAGTAAGGTGTATGTAAATCTCATGTTCAAAATCTTAACATAAACAGTACTATCAGCACATTCCTAAACACTAAGAATATGAATATATAACAACAAACTTAATGCACAGCTTAAGACATAAGAAAAATACATGAAATAAGCGAAGAAAAAAAAACCAACAAAAACAAAACTACCTAATCCTTTCCCTTACAATAGAAATGAAAGAATTCTTGTGGAGATCAAGTTGTAATAATAGCTCTACCATACACTGAACTTCTCTTTAAGGCAGACATTACTTAACACAAATATATTAAAAAAGAAATGATTAATACAGTGAAACATCAAGAAACCTTGTCATATGAAGGGCTGTTGAAGGAACAGAAGATGTGTAATCCAGAAAAAACTTAACAGGAATGGTATAGATGTCTTCCCATATTTGAGTGAGTAGCATCTGGCATAAGACACTGAGCTTCGAAAATTATATCTAAATGTACAAATTAGAAGTAGAACCAAAGGAAGTATATTATATTAAAAGAAAAAAAATTTCACATCATTATGAGGAACAAATGTTTAATCAAATGGAATGAACTGCCTGCAAATGTAGCAAGTGTCTATACACTCAAGTTTACAGTATAACTACTACCTGTAAGACTTTCTGGTTCTTGCATTTGTGTAGGATAGCTCTGACGTTCTTTCTAACTGTAAGATTGTATGAGTTTATTAATATGTCAGAAGCTTTCAAAGGATGTCTAAGGTTCTATTTTTATAAATATCCTCCCTTCCCTCTAGATTGTATACAGATACAATGCAGGATCTAATTTCGGTTATAATTTTGATCCTTCACTGCATTTTTACCAACAAAACAAATGACAGACCATAGTTTTGTAAAGACTAAAAACTCCTTTTGAAAAAAAATCTGATTTATCCTAGATTGTTAAGTAAATTTATGACATGAGATTTCTCATGTTAACTAACAGGCCATTGTGCCTATGTTAAGAAAGGAAATTTCTCGCTTATGTGCAGACAATAAAGGAAATCAGGCAGATTTACTTCCATTAAAAAGAAGATAAAACATCTAATGAACCAACAATATGTTTGCCTTTTAAGTGGTGTCTCCAATGAACTTTTACTTGAAGTGTTTTGCTTTCTAGGATGTGGAGTGTTTTTTATTTTACAACCACAACTTGAATTTATAAGACAAAAGTAATAAAAATAACGGTTGCTAACATTATGTGAGAAAGTATTAAGACTAGGAATAGTAGTGGAATGATTTCAACTGTGAATGTTATTAGAAATATAGTTCTTCTCTCCTCTATGCAACAACCTGTAATGACTCCTAAACTTAGGTGGTAATCACAATTTTGCTCTCAAGAATACCAAAGGCAAGAGAGAATGACCCGTCTCCAGGTTTCTGAAAACAAACTTTGAAAAAACAAGTAATAATTTAAAAATTCTTTGGAAATGTCTTACTTAAGAATTCAAGAAGCCCGGCTGGTGTGGCTCAGTGGTTGAGCATCAACCCATGAACGAGGAGGTCAGAATTTGATTTCTGGTCAGGGCACATGCCCAGGTTTTGGGCTCGATCCCCAGTTAGGGGGTATGCAGGAGGTAGCCGATCAATGATTCTCTCTCATCATTAACGTTTAATCTCTCTCTGTTTCCCTTGCTCTCTCTGAAATAAGTAAAAACATATCAACAATTTTAAACAATAATTTAAAAAAAGAACTCAAGAAAATTTTGCATCATGCTTCATGTTACCAAGATATTTAACATTAGTTTTTCTAATGTTAAATATATTGAGTTTTTCTCATTATTAAAAGTAAAAATAGCTGAATAGGAAAGTATGTCCTCTTTTTTCTCTGACTTCTCATGGCTCCCTCTCACTGAGTATCACCAGGTGAATAAGTACCCAGGTATGAGATTTGAACTATTGAGTACATGCCTCAGCCTGAAGACCTCTACATTCTCCCCTCTTCTGCTTTGCACTCCTAGCTCTAATAACCCCATTATGAGCGCTCTGTTCCAGGTAGGCCAGTCTCTTCACAGTCCACTAGTGCTCTTTGCTTGTTTTAACATCTACAACCTTTGCCTCTGCCATTCCTCTTGCTGGTTATTCTGTCTCATTACCAATCCAAGTCTGCCCATCTTTCAAAGTGTCATTTAGTCCCTCAAATCCTTAATTGGCTCCTCTCAATTATAATATAAACTTTTTTGGGGAGGTACTTTCATACCTCATAGTGCCTTGCAAATATTAGATTAAGGATAATTAGATAAGGATAATTATGACTGACAGCAGATGCATGATTGGAGCAGGTTCTTCTCTGAATTAGTCTTAACACCAGTAGCTGAATTCTACCCATCTTTTTACAAGCAGAATGGATGCCAATTCAATAGACTATAAATTTTTTTCTCTTTATTGATTTTTATTTATCCATTTTATTTTACGTTTTTTACTCCTCACCTGAGGATATTTTTTTCTATTGATTTCTAGAGAGCATGGAAGGGAGGGAGGAAGGGGGATGTGTGTGTGTGTGTGTGTGTGAGAGAGAAAGAGAGAGAGAGAGAGAGAGAGAGAGAGAGAGAGAGAGAGAGAGAGAGAAATCAATGTAAGAGAGTCACATCAATTGGTTGCCTCCCCCACATGTCCCTCCCACATGTCCCTCCCACATGTCCCTACTGGGGTTGGGGCACCTGCATGTGAAGTAAATGCCCTTGACAGGGAATCGAACCTGGGACCCTTCCATGCACAGGCCGATATTCTAACCACTGAGCTAAACCAGCCAGGGCTCTGATTGATTTTTTGAGAGAGTGGAAGGGAGAGGGAGAGAGAGAGAGAGAAATATTAATGTGATAGTGGAACATGGATCAGCTGCCTCCTACACAACCTGGCCACAAGCCTTGACCAAGAATCAAACTGGCAACCTTTTGGTGAATGGGACAATGCCCAACTAACTGAGCCACACCAGCCAAGGCCAATAGATTTTTTTTTTTAGTTAGGTCAGGTATGTAGGAAGAAATGTTCCACTTTGTGTTAAAAAGGAAACTTTCTAAAAGAAAATTCATTCATCCAATAAATACTTATTGAACACT
Organism: Myotis lucifugus; assembly: GCF_000147115.1. NCBI lineage: Eukaryota > Metazoa > Chordata > Mammalia > Chiroptera > Vespertilionidae > Myotis > Myotis lucifugus. The sequence continues at coordinate 24,425,003 of NW_005871049.1, read as the reverse complement.
TATGTTGTGTCAGACATGGTTTTAGTGGAAACAGTTGTGACATTCTCATTGAGTTTCTAGTCTTGTGGGCAGAGAAAGACAAAAATAAACAAACGAACAAACAAACAAACAAACTATGCCAGATGATAATAAGTGCTATGGAGAAAACTAAAGCAAGGAAGAGAAACTAGAATTGTTGGGAATTGCAATTATTCCTGGGTGGTAGGAAAGGCCTCCACTTGCCTGAGAAGATGGGAGGAGGCCATACAGAGATCTCACGGATTGCATCCCATATGGATAGAATATAAAATCCTTAAGGCTGTATACCTGGTGTGCTAAACAGCACTGGGAAAGGTAAACAGAGGAGGAACAGATGGTGTAGGGACCTATTCCATGGGACAGCCTTTGACTTTTTCTCTGAGAAAGATGAGGAGTCACTGGAGAGTCTTCAATAACGGCATGAAGTTACATAACTTGTTTTACAATTGTTACTCTAGCTGCTGTTTTCAACAGACTTAAGAACAGGGAAGAGAAGTAGGGAGATTCATTAAGAAGTTAGTGCATTAATCCAGGTGAGAGATAATGAAGGTGCAGACCAAGGTGTTGGCAGAGGAAAGGAAGGAAAATGGACATTTTACATCCACTGACTTTGACAAAATTCAATACGTATGGGAATGAATGCAAACATTTATTAAACTATCACAATGTGTGGGCTACAAAGATAGCCTTCTTACAAGTGATTTTATTTTATTTTTTAAAATATATATTTTATTGATTTTTTACAGAGAGGAAGGGAGAGGGATAAAGAGTTAGAACATCCATGAGAGAGAAGCATCGACCAGCTGCCTCCTGCACACCCGCTACTAGGGATGTGCCTGCAACCAAGGTACATGCCCTTGATCGGAATCGAACCTGGGACCCTTCAGTCCCCAGGCTGACGCTCTATCCAGTGAGCAAACCGGCTAGGGCACAAGTGATTTTAGGTAAATATACTGAAACTCTTTAATATCTTTAAATTTATATTTGATGGACATTTCCTGTGGGGAATAGCATTGTTCCTAACTAAGAAGTTAACTTAGCTATAAAGAGAATGAAAACTATTTTTTAAGTATTTGCAAGCCTCCTTTGCTAAGTGAATTGTTGGGTAGTCATTCCAGTTGGATAAAACAGTTCCCCATTGAGTAAAATGTATATTTTCAGCCTACCTTAGTATAATTTCAAGAAAAAGTAATCGTCAGAAAACAATACTAGGAGAGAAAGGATTTACATACATTATCTTTGCAAAAAATACTTTAATATTTATTATTCCAACATATATTTCTAAAATAAGGTATGCAACTACAGACACTGCAAAAATTCAAGATTGTTAAATCTCATAGCTGCCATGTGCATTTACAGACAAAATAGAGACACCACATACTTCACCAGTTGGCAAATTAGCCCCTTTCCAAACAGACATTTCTTTCTCCCTCCCGATTAGAACACTGGCCTTTCACCCCTTCCTTGCTGTTCTTAGTGCTGCTACTACCTGAAAGCACAGCTTTCTGCATTTCATAGCCTGCGGCAGATAAATGTAGTTCATGGTCTCAGAACTGGCTGTTCACCTCATCTGTTTTGGAAAAGAAATATCAGTCTGGCACACGCAGCCTCCCAAAGTTACTGCAAGTTTAACTCCATAAGTTACATAACTCTCTGTTCCTTCCTTTCCAAGGAGGGCTTGTTCAACAGACAGCTGCCTTAAAACAATAAGGAAGACTGATACACCACAGTCACCCACCAAAAGGCTCTGATCGATAGTCATGGGTGGGGAACTGAGCTGGATAGCTTTCTGTTCTCTCTTGCTTCATCAGGAGACAGCCTGGAATCTTGGGACTGACAGCTACGGTTTCTATCCAAGCAGAGAGACAGACAGACAGACAAGCTCCGCACTTCCCCAGGCCTGTATGCCATCTAGCCAGTTACCCTTTCCCCTAGGGTGCAGGTGGGCATGGCAAATCTGAGAGCTCTTAAAAAAAGGGGGGTGGGGGGATGTCCAAGAACACTCCCTGCTCTTAGGCGCCCACCGTTTTTATATTGTGTAACTAGGTTAATTGCCCCCAGTTTTCCTCATTTCTGACTCCCACCCCACCCCCCAATACACACATTTGCCATACATCTATTAGGGAAGAACTCTGCCTATGATGATGAGAGGCTGGCAAAACAGAAAACATCCAATCTAACTAAAAACAAACGAGCAGAGTCCACACTGGGTCAGTTCTCTTCGGCTCAACATCAGCCCTTAAAACCATAGCCTCTCTCCAGTCTACCTGGGGACCACAGGGACATTCATTCCTAAGCCACCTCCACCTTCATTCAGCTCAATCTTCCAACCCAGCCAGGCTCCCACCATCACTGTTCTCAATGCAGCTGAAGAGTTAGACGATGAGAGCTGGGAAATGGGGGGAGAGGGCTGGAGCGCAGGGTCAGCTTGGGAGGGCCCAACGCAGGGGGATGGGCTCCATCCCAGCCCAGTCGCAGGGACCCCCAACTGTCCCAGGGAGTAGCTGGAGCCCCCCTCCCCTGCCACCCGTGCCGAGGGAGGGGGTCTAAGCAGGATGGCCCGCTAAGCCCACCCTCCCCAGAGCATCCAAGTGCTGGCTCCTCCGCGAAAACTCCAGTGCAGCCACCCGCAGAGGCTCCAGAAAAATGCGGCCGAGGAGCAAGGTGCGGGGAAGACCACTAGGGCACCTGCCCACCCCCTCGGAGAACCCGAGGAGAGGGGAACTCCGATCCCGTCCAGAAATCCTCAGGAGCCCGGCTTGCGGATGCGCCAAGTCCCGGGTACCCACGTCCCTAACCGCGGCCGGAGTCCTGGAATTGCCCGGTCTCTCGAAGCACCTTGCACCTGCCCACACCGGGACCTGAACAAAAAGGCAGACTCCTGGCCCCACCTCGGACCCCAGAGCCCATTTCGGGCTCCCGCGTGCTTTTTCCTCCTCTCCCATTCTTCACTCCATCAATGAGCGATTTCTCTCAAGTCCCTGAAAAGGTGTAAACTTGAAACTTACCCTCTGTCGGATTAGTCTTTTTCCCGGTTTATCGAAGCGGGAAGGATAGCTATGCAAGGGAGCAAGCAGGGAGGGGAGAAAAGAACGCTGGTATTTCTCTCGCTCAAATCCTAAAGATTGATGGAGATCAGCAGAGACGCCCCCTTAAAGCCGAACTCCACCTCATCCCGGGGTCACGTGACTCGCCCCCGGAGTGCGCCGGGAGCTCCCCCCACCGCAAACACCTAACCTTGGGTGTGCACCTCGGGGGTGCGTTTCCTAGGCATTCCGGAAAGAAATGCAATTGGATCCTCACGTTGTTCGGCAGAGGCGCACATTGTTAGACACAGACTCGGGATGTGGAGGAAGTCAGCGCTCATCCCCGCAGGGTCCTGGCCGCCGCGAAGGCCAGGCAATTTGCAGGGCATTTAACAAGTCGGTGCCACTGCGCTCCTTTGTTTGCAGGTCGGTGCCATCTTGTGGCCGAAGTTATACGACTCGGAAAGCCCGGCGCCCAAGCCCCGCTCAAGAATGAAAGGGGTTGTTATTGACGGGAAGAGGAAGCATGAAGTTCACAGCCACCACATGCCACTATATGTTTCTTGCTTTCTCTTGTGACGTTCAAATGTTTCTTATGCCAGTGCCGAGGTTTCCCCCCCACCCCCCTCATTTTAAAAGTGAAGAGAAGACTTTTAAAAAGCACAAGAAGCGAATCGGATGGAGAATCTGGTCTTTGACTCCACCCTTCTTTCCACTGAGAAAATGCATCGAGTCCGATTTGTTCCCACAGTCTGGCTGCCTTTTATTTATTTTTTATTTTTTAATTTTTTTTTTAGGGGAGCAGGATGAACGGAACATTTCCAGGGTGGTCAAAGAGTTAATGCCATTTCCTCGGTGCTTACTCTACAACTGCACTGAACATTAGGAAGAAAAGAATTGAATGTGCACAGAGTATCGACGGTGCAGAACCATCATGGTGCCCAATGATTCAGGCTAATTAATGGTCTGCTGATCTCAGATGTTTCACACAGTTCCGTTCTAGTTTGAAAAGTCAAAGCTGTGTCATTCACACACCCCAATTATTTACTGATGTAGATGAATAAAACTTTTTCCAAATAAAACTGTCAAAAACTAAAGTCTTCTGAATAAAGATATAGGACACTGCCTAGGGGTTTATATAAAGGTTTTATTGCATAACTACTATGATTGCATTCTGTCTTCAAAACTAAAAACTAAACAAAATTCCAAGACACTGTTAAGAAATGTTTTCTTTTCCTGGTTGTTAGGCTGAATAAACACTATTTACAACTCAAGATAGGACATAACTCATTTATTTATACAGAATAATGTACACAATCTCTCCTTTTTGTTGCAGGAAAGCTTTTTCATTGGAAGTTGTCATTAGGCATTTTTATATAGTTGGGAAGAGACATGATCAAGAATTAAAATATCGTAATTATGTAATAAATGTACTATAATAGATATGAGAATACATTTAGAAATGTCCCATTAATGGTTAAACAGAATAATATGGTATAATATATATTTTCCTTTTTCTTCTTTTTATCAAGGATGAAAATTAAGGCATAATTTAGGAATTTCAATTCTTTTAAAGAGCAATAACTCATTTATGTTTCCACTCACCTCTGTTCACTCCATTTAAGTCACATTCTGTTCTTAGAAGCAAGTTTATCCCAAGGTGTTGATCATTAAATTGGCTATTTTTAGCCTATTGCAAGAATTACAAATGAAATAATTTAATTCTCTATGAAGAACACGTTTTATTAAACATTTTTGCTTTATCAGCAAGTATTTTGGATTTGAGACCTTAATTTGGACACATTACTTTCCTTTCTGTATTTTCCCAGAATACTAATAAAAGAAAGTCTGTACGAATGTATTTTGTCACCTTATAAACTTAATTTTTATAAAGTGTCCCCCAAAGGCAAATTTATAAAGCTGCATTCTTGAGATAGTCATATCAAATACCCATCTTTGAAAGATTATTGGTCTCAAGGACTCTATGTCAAATTTAATGGTACAAACAGAAGTTTTGAAATGCTCCTCAGCAACAGCAAAATCATTTAATTCTCTAGGAATATATCATTTAGTAAGTACTCTTTCCAAAGTGTAAAATAGTAAAATAAAGCATAGTAAAATCATCAAATATAATGTAAGATATTCTTATAATATAATCTTGGAAAGTTTGAAATAAAATAGTCTGAGTTCCTCAGAAGATACATGTCAACAGATTTGCTGAAGAGAAGATATGTATTAAATAAAGATAATTTCTTTTTCTCCTCTTAAGTGGTCAGTCATATAACTTTCTATTTAGTATTTAAACCAAATAAAAACCTTTGCTACGGAGAGAGAATTGTTTGCCTTTTGTGTGTGTGTTTCCTTCTGAAATTTCATGACAGCCTGACCTTATTAACCATGACTAGGATAATTAATGACCTATTCTCATGTCCTCTTGGGCAATCATCCTGTTCTGTCATTTAAACAGAGGGATAGAATCTACTCATTGAATCTGTGTAGATCTTAGTTTTATCTTTTACAAATAGGCTTAACTTTTAAATTCCATGACTCAATAATTGTCTAGATAAAGGTGTGTCACTATAAACTTGGTATAATAATTTATTCACTGCAATTGCTCTTTTGATCACCTGGTAAGTTCTGCTGGGAGGGTTAAGGTTCCTGAAATGCTATTAGGGCTTGGAATGGGAAAATCATAATAAATTATCATTCAGAAAAATCTCAATAGGCATGTAACTGAAAATGTAACTGGGAAACTAGAATATAGATGATATTGATAAGGGAGAAATTCCACTGGGGTAGAACTTACTATGCAACATATTGGTGAGTCAGTTCACATTCTATAAATTAATTATGTGCCAGTTTTCCCTTCTTTCTGTGACTTCCCTACTGGATTTCTTTGAAAGTTTAATCCTATGAAATATAAGTTGCAATGTTATTTTATGGACCACTAAAAAAGAAAAAGAATGCTTCCAGTACAGCAATAACATACATTTAATTGTAAATTGATCTCAAAGGTAGAGTATTAAAATGTTAAATAAATAATCCTCATCTTAGAATGTTTGAAATGTAGTCAGTAAAGAGTTTAACCAAATTGCTTCGTACAAATAGTGTATACAATCACTTTACTCAATTGTCTTTTTGAGAGAATTAACTAGCAGAAAGAAATAACAAAGTAGTTAAAATGGTAGTATACAAGTACATAGACAAACAATTCAATTAACTTACTAGTGTAGAAGACACCAGGTGCTATTTATGGATTTGTTCTTGATTGTAAATAGGAATGCACTTCAACAAAAGTTTTCATTTGGTTACATAGGCTACAAATTTAGAGCATTTGTTTTAAAACTGTCAGAAAAAGATTCTAGAGGACTGGGATCTTAAAAATTATTTAGTGAGCATCCAAACATTTCCCTGCAGATCTCATCTTGTCAGACACCCTTTGGACATTCAACAAAAGTATAATGCTATTTTACAAAAGTGTAGCATTTTGTATTTGTTGCATGCCTAATGAAAAGACGTTTGGCATTTTCACTATTATTGTTATTTTTAAGTTATAATTATTACTATTTCCTTCATATCTCTTTCCAAAGAGATGTGCAGTAGGATTGGCTGCTAAAAGGGGAAAGTATGAATGCTACCACTGAACCTTCCATCATCTGTGCCAAGCATCTCTCACTGTTCATCTTGCCTCACTCCCACTCCCCAACCCACTCCCACCTCTGAAATCTCAGGCTTGAGATTGGTACCAGACCCCTTCACAACGCAGCACTTCCTGAGATAGGGAAATTTCTCCCAAAGATAGCAAAAATGTTCCTTATGTGCACCTAAGTAAGATCACTAATAGGCACAGAGGTGATATGAAGTGTTCCCAGGTATCACTTTGCTTAGGTAAGTTATCCTCTCTTCATTCCTTTGTTTAAGGTCTAGCTGTTGCTTTTCTTTCCCGAGATACATATAAATCTAGGAAGAGGATAAATATCCAAGAATGGGCTCTGGCTTAATCTGACTCTTCTCAACCCAGGAGACTACTTAGCTACCACTTGCTGCTAGCATAGCATGTAGGTGAAGTTGCACAGATTATTACAACTATAATTTCAAACCCTGACTTGAGCCTCAAATATTTCCTTGAAATTCTTGGGCTTGGATGAGTCCCAATTTCTCCCTTACAAGATATTCCAAATTGTCACCACTCTCTTCCAGCCTCCTACCCCATACCTTCAGTCTCAATGGACTCCTCCCTTCCTTCCAAAGTGAGTATACTAGTAAGACATAGGGTATTTACTCCCTAACTTTTACATCCCTCAATTGGGCAGCAGATCTTCCAGCACAGCTGTTTCAGGCCCCAGACTTTGAGTCACTTTAACCCACAGAGTTTTCCCAGCTGGCACTCCAAACATCATAGGACAGAGACAAGCCATCATCATTGGGCTCTCCCTCTCAGTCCATGAGCATAAAATCCATGTTGTTTTAATTCTACTAGATTTTTGGGATTTTGGGAGGCTTGTTAAACAACAGTAACATAACTATACCACCTGTTTATTCAATAACTACAGGCCTGGTGCACGAATTCATGCATGGGTGGGATCCGGCTGGCCAGCCCTGATGGGGCCAATCAGGCTGGTCCAGCCGGGGGGGGGGGGGGGGGGGGGGCGGGGCTGCAGGTGGTTGACAGCCCCTCCCTCTTGGTTGAGCTCCTGGTTGAGGGGACAATTGCATATTAGCCTTTTATTATATAGGATTCCATTTTCTTGGCTTAACACTAAAATAAAAAGAAAACCAAAATTGCTCACTTTTTTTCCATTGTAATTCCCTCACTCATGTCATAGCTTCTCTGGCTGCCTTCTCTTGCCTGGTAGCTTCTCCAAGAATAGGGTATGTTTATTGTCCTCTCATTGGCCCCTCAAATGTGGCCCACCTGAAACTGTGTCTGCCTCAGACATCAATGGCTGAAGCCAATTGACACAACTGAGACTTATTCCACTTGTTCTTTATGTTGCATTTCACTCTCTTGACCATCCTATCCTCCTGGAATCTTCTTTTCCTTTGACATCACTAACTCTACACTATAGGCTTTTCTCTTTCCTTACTGGCTGTTCCTCAATTTTCTCCCCCAGGATCAGATATCTCCATCAACCTCTTAGGTGTTTTTCTCCCTATGATCCTGTTATATAATTGGGTCAGAGATGGCACCTGTGTAGTAGCCTAAAATGGTCCCCATATTCTTTACTTCTTCACAGCAGGCTAGGATTATTAGCCCAAAGCCAGACAGCACCAAACTCAAATTCTCACACATCTAATTGCTTTAAATGTAGTCCAAACAAAAATATGTTTAGCCTGCCTACTTCCATACCCAGAAATAAGACAAACCCTGTAGCCATAAAGACTCCAATCTACTGCTGCCCTTTGAGCTCTCTGAGCCAAATCGACCCACCTTGCTGACCTAGACTCCTAAGCCTCCTCTCTATTTTCCCCTTCTCCTCCATGAGTTCCCTTGTCCTATCCGCCTTCTGGGTGGTAGCCCCACACTGTAGTCTCTGGAAGGTCTTTTGCCGGGAGAGACTTTCCCTGTCATGCAACCCCATCCAAGACGACCTAAATAAAGCTGTGTGTTATTGCCTTTTGTGATCTTGTCCCTTCTTTGATTGACCTGAATTGCCCAAATTTACTGGAGATTTCATTCTTAATCTTCTCCTTTTTTCCCCCATTCTTAATTTATAATCAGACCCTCTGCCATCAATTACACGCTGGTATGCTCCTAACCCTAAATCTCAATCTAAAGTACAGATCTCCTCCCGTTTCCTTGGAAATGTGTTTCTCAGCTAGTGGACTGGATCGTAGTCACTGCATTGGTCTGTATCCCACAAGCCCCAATCTTAGAATTGTCCCCAGCATTTCCCTCTCTCACTCTCAGATTCAATTGGGTACAGCTTCCCATTCATTTCACTCCTTAAATACCTCTCAATTGTGTTCTTTCACACCCATCAAGCTCTACTTATTTCTCTACTAAATGACCTATCACTAGCTACTTTCACAGCAATCCAGTCATATCCTTCCCCAGCTTATATCATCTAGTTGCTCTCCAGATCCTTCAAGTGCAATTCAATGTCCCTTTTCACCAATATTTTCAGTATCATCCTCTGCCACTTCCCACACATTTCAGTCACACTGAACTATGTGCACTTCTCTGGATGTTACACTCTCTCTCATGTGCAAGCCGTTTTCTCACTTCTTACTTGCCCACCCCCTCCATCTGCTGGTTTAACTCTCACCAATTCCTCAAAATTTAGCTCAAGTATCTTCTTAACTATGAAACCCTCTTTTATATCTTGCCATCTCCTCAAAACCCCCATAAGCTAAGTTTGTCTTATTTTTATTCCTACAGCACTCTAAAAATATTTCTAACACATCATCTATCACACTATATTGCAATTTATTATTTATTTACAGGGTCCTACAACTACACTGTGGT
>NW_005871049.1:24410169-24415390 GCF_000147115.1 Myotis lucifugus | reverse complement strand
GCATTTTAGCTATGGTGGATTGTTGCTATTTTTATATATCACACATAATACTGGTATACATGTATACATTTTATACACATATAGGCTTACTACTGTATTTTTCTTGATGATTCTTCTTATATTTTTGGATTTTCTTATGTGTTGATTTTGCTTTCCCCATTAGGTTTAAGCTCAAATAATGGATCATACTGCCTTTGAAAATGCAAATATCTAGTAAAGAAAATGTCTCTACCTGCTGAATAATATACTTTTAAAGCTGAATTACCTGTGAGAATAATAAGAGTAAGAACATGGAAACAGATGCACTTTTGAAGAGCATATTATTCAACCATCTCAACTTTTGATTCTGGGCTTATGCTTTGAACAGTTCTCTAAATATTCTTTTTAAAGACTATTCAAGCCCTAACTGGTTTGGCTCAGTGGATAGAGCGTCGGCCTGCGGACTGAAGGGTCCCAGGTTCGATTCCAGTCAAGGGCATGTACCTACTGGGGATGTGCCCGAGGCAGCTGACTGATGTTTCTCATTGATGTTTCTAACTCTCTATCCCTTTCCCTTCTTCTCTGTAAAAATCAATAAAATATATTTTAAAAAAAGACTTCAAAACAACATACCAAAACAAAAATAAATAAACTTTCTCTTTCATTTCCACTTAAATAAAGTAAAGCTATAATTAGATTTACAACTAGATTTTTAAAAAATTAACCATGAAAAATTACCTACGATATAAAATTTTATTTAAAAAATACACCCACAATATTGGGGCTATACTTCCCAACAATACTACTTTTTGTTAGGAGTTTTGATCCACAAAAGAAAATATACAGCTTAAATGTGGATTTACATGATAGAATGTTATTTTTCCAAAGGAACCCATGTTCTCTTTTTCGATATATTTTGTGTTGAAATTTTAAAAATAATATAACCAGCTAAAGAATGATTTGTTGATCTGTAAGATATCCACAACTTTTAAAGGAAGGAACCAAATATCATTTAGTTACACCTGTATTTAAAAGAATGTGCTAGTATTAATTGAAAACAAGAGTATTTCTTTCTTCTTCTTTTTCTGAATATGAAGGGGAAGACAAACAATTCTATGACTATTAAATTTTTCTGAAGATTGAAAAAGATTATATTCCACATATATGCCTATAATGCATGCTTGTTAATGGCATAAAGTCATGGATATTCATTGCTCAAAGGAGGCTCCAGATCTGCTAGTGAAAGCATTTCATTTTTAGTCCAAGAAAGTGAAATCTAAAAACATCAGGTTCTTGACTAAAGCCACACTATTAACTTGCAATAACACCTGGCTGCAATTCAGATGTTCTGACAAGTGTCCCTTATACAAATATGTATATGATTGTATAACTATATATATAATCACAAATATATATAATATAACATATATATAATCCTATATAATAAAGGTTAATATGCAAATCGACCTAACAGTGGAACGACTGGTCGCTATGACACACTGACTACCAGGGGGCAGATGCTCAACGCAGGAGCTGCTCCCTGGTGGTCAGTGAGCTCCCACAGGGGGAGTGCTGCTCAGCCAGAAGCCAGGCTCACTGCTGGTGAGCACTGTGGCGGTGGTGGGAGCCTCTCCTTCCTGCGTGGCAGCACTAAGGAGCAGCGAGCCAAGCGGTAAGGAGCAGCAAGCAGGTGGGCGGTAAGGAGTGAGGGGTCCCAGACTGCGAGAGGGCACAGGCCAGGCTGAGAGAACCTCCCCACCCCAGTGCAAGAATTTCATGCACCAAGCCTCTAGTATATAATAAAATATGTGTGTGTGTCACATATTTGTGTATATATTTTTGACATGGAAAACTTACTTTAAAAAAAGAACTGCACATTCTCTCTGGAAATCAGTCACTCTTTTATATTTAATGATGCAATCATTAGTGCATCAAAAGGAAAGATAAAGTTTTGCTTAAGCAGCACAGTGCTTGTTAGAAGAAAGCAATGAAATGTTTAAAGTGCTCCCTGAGGACCTCAAAACTATCATTGAATTACCTGGGAAAATGACTTTATGCATGCAAATAATTTGGGTTTGCTTTATCTTTTTTTAAAAAATTGCTTTTGTTCCTTAAAAATATTGTATTTACTTCACAATTATATGTTAGTTCATTGTTTTAAGATTTATATATTGATTATATGACAAAGTATTACTAATCCAAAGATATCAATGAAGCAATGAGCATCATAAAATATTTTTGATAATATGCAGAAATGGCTCTTTCTACATCTTTTAAGAATTAAGGATTTAACTTTACCATGATAGAAACAGTGGATAAGGAAATGTTACTCTTAATGAATATAAAAAGATTATCACAGGAAAAAATACATCAAATATAATCATACTATTTTCTCTACTTTATTTACCCCTACTATCCTGTAACTAATAAGATCATATATCATTTGAGATTATAACAAAACACTTAGTAACCATCCTCCACAAATGGTAGCTGTTATTAAAATGCAGCAATAACTTTGACAAAAACAACAGACATGTTATGTTCCTCAGAGAAATGTTACCCAGGCATTGTCTGGAGAATGTTTTATTATTCAATAATTTGTCTTAGGAGTCCCCAGTGATTTTAACTTTCACCTTTATAGATAAGCTCCCTTTCATAACTGATATAAAACCATGACTACAGGGAAACAGCCACTTTAATTTTATAACACACATAAAATCCAACTTAATTTCCCAAATGAGCATTTTATAATTAGAGAATAGGAAAAACACTGGAGAAGTGGACATTACTATTTCTGTTTCCGGGTAGCATGCTCCCTGCTTGAATGTTACTCCATAAAACAGGAGCAAAGGATTATGTTCTACAAAGAATGATGATGCTCAGTCTTGAGTCCTTCCTGGAACATTGGAAGATGAAAAAATATATATCTTCATATCTTCCTCTTTTTGTAGCATACTGTTGGAATTTTTAAATTGACAATTTCTTCTTCCCCCAAGAGGATGCTTAATAATAATTTGTTTACTCTTTGTAAATTGAATGTAGTTAAAGAAGAAATTCTGACTCCTCTTTTGAGACTTGCATGTATATGTGATGAGAAGGAAAATGGTGGGTTAATCAAACTCTTCATCTCAATGACATGTAAAAACAGTTTCTTCAACCTAAAGGTTCATATCATTAAAAGTATAAGAAAATTTGTGGAAAAGAAAAAATAAAAGTTATCTTTATTTTTAATATAGAAAAGCTTACAGAATAGACAAGTTTTTTAGAAAGTAGTCACAATGGGGTTCCTTTGAAAGTTGTTTTTAAGCCAATGTGTATTTGAAATGGGTATCTATATATATAAAAAGCCATCAACTAGAACGCTGTAACAACTGGAATGCTGTAATGACTGGAATGACTGGTCGCTATGATGCCTACTGCGGCCAGCAAACCAGCCCGATCTGGGGTTGGGGCCGGCTGGCCAACCTCCCTCAGTCCCTCCCCGCACCCGACCTGCCCCTGATTGGCCTCTCCCACCCTGATCGGCCCACAGCCCCTCCCCCCAGCTAGCTCCATCCCCAATCGCCCCCCCCCCCCACCAATCAGGGGTGGGGCTGGCTGGCCAACCTCCCAAGGCCCCTCCCCCAGCCACTGACCCTTAATGGCCCCCCCAACCGGGGGTGGGGACCATCCGGCCAACCTCCAGCTGTCTCCTCATCTCGACAGGTCCAGCCTCAATCTGCCCGATTGGGGCTGGGCCGGCCAGATCCCTCCGGTGCATGAATTCGTGCACTGGGCCTCTAGTGTATTATAACTGTGCAAGGAAGGAATGGAAGGATGGAAAGTTATGTGTCAATGTGTAGCACATTAACTGTTCAGATGTTGGAGTTAAGAAAGTCTAAGAACCAAGCTTTGTTTTCTCACTGATCACCCTTAACACTTCCATCCCTCCCCTCCCCCACTGCAGAATCCCCTGGGCCTGCTCAGGCTGCCTACTGTGTTAACATTTGGGGGGAAATATACTAGTATTCCAGAAACAAAAAGGAAAAGAATGGAACTGGGTTGACTTGAAGTATTTAAAATATATCTGATACAACAACCTATACAGATCACCTGAGTATGCTAAAATTCACCAAAAAAAGAACAGTAGAATTTTTGCCTGCTTTCTGGGTCACAAAGTTTGCTGCCCCCAGAAATTAGGTTTACAAGTCTCATTGCTCCCAAAGGATACAGGCCTCTCTAGTTTACAGTGTCAATCCACATGGATGCACTCATCAGCAGACACACAATGCTGTGACTGTCACTAATTGTTTTCCGTTTTAAAGTATACAATAAATACATCCTTTCTCGGGCAGGCTGTAGTCAAAGACAGCTCTCTCTCTCTCTCTCTCTCTCTCTCTCTCTCTCTCTCTTTCTCTCTCTCTCTCTCTCACACACACACACACACACACACACCTCATAACTAAAAATAAGGCAAACCTGCACAATACAAATTTGAAACATTGGGGATGGAAATCACATTGGGGAGAAACAGGAGACCAAGTTTTATTTTTTTCTTTGTCTTTTTAAATTTATGGCAACACCTTTTACCCCTTCGTCGTCTTTTGGTCACTGAGTACAATCTGGAAAAGTGTGGGTTCCAGGTCACTCTCACTCACCAGCTCCAGGCTTGCCCACACCCACACGGCTACTCCTGAGGACTGGGGGTTATTCCTTGTCCAATTCTGGGTGGCGCAGCACCCTGACTCCTTTGTGTGCCATACTCATTCAGGTCAGCTTCCCTACCTAGACTTTTCCCTTCCTCATTCCAAAAAGGTGCAAGATAGAGCAACGTTCTGTTTTGGTCTTATTTCTATTTTTTCAAACAAAAAGAAAACCTGGGGCCTTGCAGCTTTTGCTCGGGGAGCCTAAGCTCTTAGAGACACCATCGAACCCCCAGATCAGCTCAAGACTCTTCCGAGTTCACTTCACCGGCCTGGGTCAGAACCGGCAGAAATCTTCCTGTTCAGCAACTTAACTTGTCCTCGGCGGGGGAACCAGAGGCCAGGGTAACGGGGTGCCATCCGGGGTGCCAGAAGCTTTCTCCCGGGGGGGTGGGCCCAAACAGCAAGGTAGGGGGTGGGATGCTCCGCCCCTGGCTTCGGGAGAGGGCGGCGTGGATCAGGCGCCCCTGGAGCAGGGTCTTGGGGGGTCGGCCGGAACCGTCACGTGGTTCCAGAGGCACCTCTAAATCCCCCGCGCTCCCCCACTCGCATCCTCCCCA
>NW_005871049.1:24161088-24409640 GCF_000147115.1 Myotis lucifugus | reverse complement strand
TCCGTGGTGGGAACGGTGTCCCCCGGCCGGTGTTCAGCCCGAGCCCGGCTCGGGCGAAGCCCGCGGTGCCATCCACCCCGCCCGCTCGGGCGTCCGGCCGCCGCGCCTCCCGAAGCTGGCCCGCCACCCGGAGGCAGCTGCGCCCCCAGGTTTGCGCTCCGGTTTGCAAGGGGGCCTCCTAGGACAAATGCCATCAATAACATCCATCCATGCACCTCGAATGACAGAAACAGGGCATTTTTATCCCCAAATGTACCGACCTTTAGTTTATCATGGAAAGAAACGGACCCATTCATCATGTTGGAGCGAAGCCAGGAGACTTTGCCTGAGACCAGGGAAATAGCCTGGAGCACTCTGAAGCAGGATGGTGCAGCCCGAGTGCATTTTAAATGTTAGGTTTCTCAAGGGAAGAGAAACTCTGCTGTTGGAATGGAGGGGAGAGGGTGGCGCGTGCCTGCCTGTTTGTCGGTGGAGCAGCAAGCAGAGCCGAATTTATCCTTCCAATTCAAGTTTTGTTGTGTGTTGTTTTTTTTTTTGCCAGATTCTGGCTTTAAAAATAAATCGTGGGAAGATTTGAGAACCTGGAATCTCGCCATTGTTTCAGGATCACAGCAAAATAAGCCAGAGCCGATATTTTATCATTGTTAGAGGGGAAATTTACATTTACTTTATCCTTTTGTGTGAATGGCACCCTTTGTGAGAAGAAAGATGTGCATTTTTATTAGGCAGGAAATGATCCTAATAAGCATTATTTAAATGTACAAGCTAAGCCTCTTAAATCCTTTGAGCTCCCTGCAGTTCCTCCTATTATTCTTTCTGAGAACTATCTACTTAACATACTTAAAGTCTACTCAGAAGATTACATTTGTCTTGTTGACAGCTATAGGTCAAATTTTTTATTTAAAAATTACAATAAGTCTTTCCAAAGACACTGCTTTTTTAAAATTGCCACAATTTGATAAAGAATTTATCTTTTTCACGTTTTACTCAGATGATTCAGGTTTGATGTTCAGCCTGGTAATTCAGGTGGTGGGAGATAAAATTAGATGTAAAAGAGAAGAACAGTATCTCTTTATTTACACATTATTTAGCCACCATAGTGATTTCCCACAGTCAATATCAGGTTTCTTTTCAAATAACATTTCATTTTGAAAACATTTTCTCTTTGGTTATATTTCACATTTTCTCTAGGAATCTTACTTTTATTTTGCATAAAATATTTATGTTGTATAAAACTGTACCACATTCATTCTAACACTTGTTGAAACCAGAGAATTATTACAGACTGGCATTTCCATTATAAGTTTGCTTATTGCACTTTTCAGGAAAAAGGAAGCGAAGTGGTAAGTTTAAGGAAAGAAATTCTTTGTGCTTTTTTTTTTCTTTCATTTTAAAGTGGTTGTGTGGTAGGCAGTTAGACAGACATGAGGAGGAAAAGGACCAGAGGTCAGGTACAGAAAGTCACCGGGCGGAAAGCCCCTGGTGCATAGCAACTGGGAAAACAGGGACCTCCTCCTCAGGGTAACCTTTCCTCCCCTAGATGATGGCTGGTCCATCTATGCCTCTCTAGACCACTCCTCTCCTGGCTTGTTGCTAGTCATTCAGTTTAGGACCCCCCCCCCCCGCCCCCCCCTCTCGTGGGGGTAAACAAGGGGGCCAGAGAATAGCCCTTAAGTACTAAACCCCCAGGACAATGAGGTTCTGACTCACATCAAATACATCTAGGCCTCAGTTGTGTTTCAGCTCCAGGCCCAGAAAAGCAGCAAAACCAGACAAGTGACCCAAGGGCTGACCTCAGAAGCAGGTGCATTGATTAATGACCCCTTGCCCTGGCACCTACCAGTCAGTGGAGAGTGATCCTGAAAGGACACACCTAGAAAGCTAATGAATATTCTATTGAGACCCTCCCCTGGGACTTCCCCTAAAATCTCCACCCTTAAAAGCCATTAGGACAGAGGACCCAACACTCCCCCTCCAAGGTGTAGGCCCTCACCTTTCCCCCTCCTCTTCCCTTATACCTTTACCCTTCTCTCTCCCAAAGCTCCAAGGGCCCCTCTTTTGCCTCTGGAACTTGTTTCCTGAGCCCTTTTCTAATACAGCTCACTTCTTCTACCTCTGTGACTTTTTAAAGGAATGTTCTCTTATAGTTTGAGTCTTGGCTCTGAATTCTTTCCTAGCCAGAACTCAAGTACCCAGATTGCTGAACCCAGGTCAGATCTGACTCCACCCATCTTACACCTGGTGCCATTCTGATTGCCAACAGTTTCTCTACCTTAGATTTTCAATTTTCCTAATGCTTAAAATACCCCCTGGCTGTAATGAGGCACTTTTAAAGAAACTGCTTAGCATCCCCTCATTTGCAATATCCATTACTTAGTTGTGAAAAGTCCTTCATTGGAGCAAAAATCCACAGAATGCTCACTTAGTGCAGAGCATATCAGGTATTTTATGTGTGTATGTTTGTGTGTAGGAGGAGTGGGGTTAGAGAAAGAGCAGGAGAAGATTGTTTACATATCACACCAAAACAAAGTGAGTTAATGAATGTTGGGAGAGATATAAACATAAGAAAAAATGATAATTTATTCATCTATCTATAGGTAAGTATCCATTATATTTGGGAACAGTGCAAGTGGCCATTCTGTAGTGAAAACAGTAGGTCACTGGCAGCTAGGAGAGTGTCACTCACTCATTCATTCATTCATTCATTCACCAATCATCTATTTAGGGCCCTTTATATCTCAGACACTTGCAATCTGCAATTACTCACTGTGTAAACTTTAATTAATCCCTCATCGAATATTCCTCAAATAGTACCTTGTATTAGTTGTTTTTTTATTAGTTGTTCAATTAATGCTAGTTGAATGATCACAGAAAGGAACAACTAACCTTTCTTACCTATTCATTAATGAAAGGGACCTCCTCTTTAAATTATATATAGATTAGTGTCTTTTAGGGAGGGAAAAAAGTGTTGTTATCCTCAGTTTTTCCTATGTTCATTAAATCCTCAGGATGGCATTTCCTTCTTCTGCTTACTAAAAAAAAGCTGTAATTTTATAATTTAACGAATTCAATAATTTATGTGAATACTAGAGGCCCAGTGCATGGGATTCATGCACTGGTGGGGGGCGTGACCTGCGGGGATCGCTTGCTGTGGGAGTACCACTCATCCCGGTCAGCTGAGCGGAGCTCCCACTGTGGGGGCGCACTGACCACCAGGGGGAAGCTCCTGCGTTGAGCATCTGCCCCCTGGTGGTCAGTGCGTGTCATAGTGACTGGTCGACCAGTTGTTCCACTCTTGGGTCGCTAGGCTTTTATTATATAGGATATTTAAAATAGAAAAGGTTTAGGGACAAACTATACAATCTGATGTACTTCTTTTTCATTTAAATAAAAACATGTTGTAAATATGTTTTGCTAATTTTGTTTTATGTTGCTTATGTGATAGCCTTTATCAATCAAGATATCTAATTTAAAATTTATTTATTTATTTATTTATTTTTTTTATTTTTTTTTTCGCTAAAAGTATTACAAAGGGTATTACATAAGTGTCCTTTCCCCCCCCCCACCCTTGCTAATTTAAAATTTTAAAGTGTTAAACTATCACATTTGTCCATGTAGGTATCTTCTCATTTCATTTTGGGATCATCTGAAAACTTGACTAATTTCAGTGATATATATATATATATATATATATATATATATATATATATATATCACTCTTAAGTTTGATCTTTTCCATATATATATATATATATATATATATATCCATGCATACACACGTACACACACACACACATACACACACACACACACAGAGTCATACTCTAACCTGAATTTGCCCATATTGCCAGGATGATTCATTTCTGATATTTTAAAGCTGGGGAAATGAAACTATTCTGAAATGATTAGTAACAAATATTTACTTAGCATCCTCTATTAAGCATCATTACTATCCAGGTAGCTGCAGGGAGGCCGTAGTCTAGTAATGTGATGAGTAAGATGATTCAGTAGGCCTTACGAGCCACTTTTATACCAGTTATACTTTCTCACTTGAGGTAATATCAATGTAAATTACTGACTAGGATCTAAGAATAAATGAGTAAGATCCTGGGGTTTTGAATTAATTTATCTTTAAAGGGATGTAATTAGCTACCAGAGAGTAATCCAGTCAACATAGAATCGGTAGTAGATGTGAAAAACTTAGTTTCAATCTTTCTCATAGCACAATGGTGCCTATTTGAAACTTGCTGTATGTAAAACTAAAGTTAAAGTTATTTATAATGAATGTATGTACACAATAGTATTTCCTGTTTGGAAATGTATTGGACCAAGACTTATAAGTTGAAGATAATAGTGCTTACTGTTAATTTAAATATCTATGTCTCTTTATAATTTTAAGTATAATTATCCAACTTAGATCTGGCAATAAGTAGATAAATATATATTTCTTTCTAAGACACATATATATCCAGGTCTCTATAACAATGTATATTCTTCAGAATGAATTATTGCTGTCTTGGGTGGGAAATTTTTATTAAATAAGAGTGCTTACTTTTTTAAAGTGGAGGAGGAGTTCCTTTTAATTTTAAAGTTATATACAGTTTTGTGCTTCATCAGGAAGTACTGTCAAATCTAGTATACAACAGTAAATAAGTAATACCATTGTGATATTAATAATATAATCTTAGTTTCCTTTCAAATAAAAAAACTTATGAGGTGTTATGTTAGTATAACTGCTACATTTGACTTTAATATATAATATTTTCCTCAAACAATATGAAATTATTGAATCTCTTTAAAGATAAAATCTAGCCCTGACTAGTTTGGCTCAGTGGATAGAGCGTTGGTCTGTGGACTGAAGGGTCCCAGGTTCGATTCCGGTCAAGGGCATGTACCTTGGTTGCGGGCACAGAGTATGCAGGAGGCAGCTGATCGATGTTTCTGTCTCATCGATGTTTCTAACTCTCTATCCCTCTCCCCTCCTCTCTGTAAAAAATCAACAAAATATATATATATTTTTAAAAAGATAAAATCTATTTTCAATTTCTAACAGGTAAATTTTGTTTTTAAAAACACCAGCAGCACTGCTGGTCAGTGGCTGTGTTAATTCATGAGAATCTGGCATATCTCAAGGACTGAGAATTGATTATGGAATGTTTTTGCCATCCAGCATTGTGCTCACAGAGTCAACAGTACAACATGATAAACATTTATTGAGTGCCTACTGTATACACATAGGTGCAGAGTGTTTCTGCACTTGAGAAGCTTTAACAGTTTACGAACTAGACCATATTTAGGATGCTAGGTTTTTATTTGAATTTTGTATTTTCTCATAAATATTTATTTAACATCTGCAGTGGTGAAGTTACTGTGCCATGTATTATGGTAGATACCTAGGTAAGGGACAGTTTCTGCTTTTCTGTTGCTTAAAAATAAATAAGGTAGATGGTTTGCATTATAATTGCAATGCAAACCAGATTGTGACATGTAGCATCAGACAGTTATAAACAGAGCATTATGTGGGTTGGGAAGAGGAGATCACATTCAATTGAGTAGACCAAGGAATACTCTAGGATAGGTCTCTTTAAGTTTGGTCTTGATTCAAGTAGGAAAGGAAGGAATGTTTAAGGTAGATTATATGACTACACCAGGTATTAGGTACCTTGATTGGAGAAGAATATTACTGAGCTACTGCAAATTGAGTATCTGAAGTTCTTATCTACATTTGCCTTTTCCTTGCCTTACATTATTTCCTTCATTAATTTTAAAAACCAAGTTTGTTATTTTAACACAAGTTAATATCCCATAGAAGTGACTATAGACTTAAACTTACTGTAATTGTTATTGGCTGAAATTTGCACCGCACTTGGAACCAATTGAAGACCTCACTAAACATTCTTAAGAGGTTCATAAGATAATGGGAGCAAATTGTAAAATGTACTTACCCTCTCAGTGGATTAATTTATAGGAGTCATGTAATTTTTTTTCAAGTTGCTAACTAATGTCTTTTTATTCCAAGCAGGACTATACTATGGATTTAGAGCTCCAGGATTATTATAACCAGACACTTGCCACAGAGAACAATACTGCTGCCCCTCGGAATTCCAATTTCCCCGTCTGGGATGACTATAAAAGCAGTGTAGATGACTTTCAGTATTTTCTGATTGGACTCTATACACTTGTAAGTCTTCTTGGTTTCATGGGGAATCTGCTTATTTTAATGGCTCTCATGAGAAAGCGTAATCAGAACACTACAGTAAACTTCCTCATAGGAAATCTGGCCTTCTCTGATATCTTGATTGTGCTGTTCTGCTCACCTTTCACACTGACCTCTGTCTTGCTGGATCAATGGATGTTTGGCAAAGTCATGTGTCATATTATGCCTTTCCTTCAATGTGTGTCAGTTCTGGTTTCAACTTTAATTTTAATATCAATTGCCATTGTCAGGTATCATATGATAAAGCATCCTATATCTAATAATCTAACAGCAAACCATGGCTACTTCCTGGTAGCTACTGTCTGGACACTAGGTTTTGCGATTTGTTCTCCCCTTCCAGTGTTTCACAGTCTTGTGGAACTTCGGGAAACTTTTGGCTCAGCATTGCTAAGCAGCAAGTATTTATGTGTTGAATCGTGGCCATCTGATTCATACAGAATTGCTTTTACTATCTCCTTGTTGCTAGTACAGTATATTCTGCCCTTAGTTTGCCTAACTATAAGTCATACCAGTGTCTGCAGGAGTATAAGCTGTGGATTGTCCAACAAAGAAAACAAATTAGAAGAAAATGAGATGATCAACTTAACTCTTCATCCATCCAAAAAGAATGGACCCCAGGTGAAACTCTCCAGCAGCCATAAATGGAGTTATTCATTCATCAGAAAACACAGAAGAAGATACAGCAAGAAGAAGGTATGTGTGTTACCTGTTCCAGCAAGATCTCCTCAAGACAATCACTCAAGCACACTTCCAGAAAAATTCGGCTCTGTGAAAAGTCAGCTCTTTTCATCGAATAAGTCCATACCAGGAGTCCCCACCTGCTTTGAGATGAAACCTGAAGAAAACTCAGATGCTCATGACTTGAGAGTAAATCGTTCTATCATGAGAATAAAAAAGAGATCGCGAAGTGTTTTCTACAGACTGACCATATTGATATTGGTGTTTGCTGTTAGTTGGATGCCACTACACCTTTTCCATGTGGTAACTGATTTTAATGATAACCTTATTTCAAATAGGCATTTCAAGTTGGTATATTGCATTTGTCATTTGTTAGGCATGATGTCTTGTTGTCTTAATCCGATTCTATATGGATTTCTTAATAATGGAATCAAAGCTGAGTTGCTGTCCCTTATACACTGTCTTCATATGTCATAATTCTCATTGTTTCCCAAAGAAAGAACAAATGTTAGGATAATCTAAAATACATTCATGATAACTTTGTGTATATAATAAACAAATTTTATTAATTTATGAATTTAAATTATGTATGAGTTCTGAACTTGAATGTCAGTTCATAGTACATATATGAAAGATAATTTTGTGTTACAGTACAATGAATTCATTTAGTTGTATAATGTCAGTGTCAGTCCAATCTGTGATTTCATCTTAAAAAGTAGTTATATTACCTTTCTTTTCCCTTTGCCTTATAAACAAGTGCATTGTATTTTTTTGTTTAAAATAAAAATTGTATCTACCAACTCAGTATTTTTTGTTTCAAATTATAAAAAAAAATTTTTCCTGAGGAACATTTAATTAAAAATGTGAGGGATATCTTTTATCTCTTGATCTTCATTTCCATTTCATCGGCTTCTTTTTTAAAAAACATTTTTATTGATTTCAGAGAGGAAAAGAGAGAGAAACATCAATGATGAGAGAGAATCATTGGTCAGCTGACTCCTGCACCGCCCCTCCTGAGGATCGAGCCCGCAACCCTGGCATGTGCCTTGACCACAATTGAACCTGGGACCCTTCAGTCCGAAGGCCGACACTCTATCCACTGAGCCAAATCGGCTAGGGCTATTTCATTGGCTTCTTAATGTTTGGTTTGTGAATATACAGAAAATGTTTAGTATGCCCAGCAAATCATAAATAAATGACAGATGTATGCCCAAGTCAGGATTACAACTGCAGACATTGGGGACAGTTTTAGAACTCTTATAAGAATGTGTTTATCTCCTATTATTGATAATTGCTCAAATTGTCAACTTATCTCCATTGTCCTAGTAATACACAATTAATTTACCAAATGGAAATGGATTTTAATTTTTTCTAGACTTATACCACAGCATTAACACTTTCAAGTGAAGATTGTTTTCATATACATCTTTTATATTCTAAAATGTGAAGTATAAATGGTATCTGTACTTCCAAGTATTGAATACTTTTAAAGAATACTTAGTGTCCACAGGGAAAAAAAGTTAATTTTTTTTTGCGGGGCAAGATATAGATTGATTAATATAATTTATGCTGATTCAATACTGAGGTCTCATATACTATCTTACTAATTGAGGTCAAGCTTTTCCATTGAATTTTTTTTGCCTGTTTTGTGGGTGTTTTTTTTTAAGCGACTCCCTGAAAATAGTTGAATATTTGCACATATGGCTCAGATTGCTGTCTTCAGTTCCTATAACCATTCCCTGCTTTGATTCCCGTTCTTAAGGGGAAAAAAACAAAACAAACTTAGTTTGCAAATAATCGGTAAGTCTGATAGTTGTTTAATCAACTGCAAGTCCAACATCTCTATATTGGCTTTCTTTGGCCCCCTCCTCCTTCCACCCTAGTTGATGTCTCCACAGAGGGAAAGCTGGGAACGGCTGGTCCACTCGGTACCTTCCACTGGTTCCTGCTGACCTCCAGTCCAGTCCAGTAGTCATCCTGCCTGGTCTCCATGTGCATCAGCCTCTGCCCATGCTGTGTTGGGTATGGTCTGTTCTCAGCAAGTCAGGGCCTGAGAGTCCAGCCCCAGAACCCCCCTCCCCTGCTAACATTCAGATATAATCTCTCACTGTGGGGCCACTGAGTCTTGGCCACGTTCTCCATTCTTTCCTAAGCCTGGGCTGTCCTATGGGGGTCTTGCCCCGGCCAAGTCTGGGGATTATTCAAGGAACTTTAAACTCATCACCAAGAACTGGGCAGGAACTTAGGACATTCTACTCCTCATATAGGTCACCAGGAACTGAGAGAGACAGCACGGCTTTCTTGGTCCAAATACTATAAGCTGCCACATCTGCTGCATGTTCACCTCGTGTTGCTGCAAAAGCATTCTGCTTTCCAGACCCTTTCTAAATTTTTAAATATGAGGCCATGTGCAAGCCTCTGCTTTTAGCTTTCTTCCAATTCATCTGGTGCTATATGAGTGTCCGCCCCAAGTTTTTATGTGATGGCAGGGAGAAAAAGTGAAGGAACTTCGGTTCCCGTTTGCTTCACACCTCGCCCCCAGTCCTATTTGTTTGAAGGTTTTCTGCTTCTCCCTGCCTACTAAGAATGTCCCCTACTGACAATATCTTCATTTTCCTCTGCCCTATAGCTTACAGTAAAACCATGTTTTGAATATCAAGGTTTGTTTTTGGAAAACAAAGCTCTTGTGATTTAAAACCGTCCCCTTTCAAGGCTTAGAGGTAAGACTATTGTCTCACCCTGACCCCAAAACACTGAAGTCTAAGCTGAAGAGCTACCTCTTATTTAAAAGCAATAGGCATTTCCACTTTCACTGGGGCAATCAATTGCGAGGTTTAACCTTAGTGGCTAAGGGGGACGGGGAACTCACAGATAAGGGCAAATATAAATACATAGGTATTTTATACTGTTACAGTAACTTACATGAGCAAACGTACAATAACTCAAACCTCACAGATTTTATGCTTACTGATAGATGAGTTTACTTAAACTGGATAAATTAATTTGAGTCTCTTCAGCTATTGAATGCAGAGGAAGCAATTTATCTTCCCTAACCAGAAATGACTAAATGTTCTTAATAATTGAAAACTGAGAAGTTTGAATGGGTTGGTGGATAGAAATCATTAAGAAGGGGATTAATGGATTTAGATGACTATTATGAGTAATAATTTCTTCCATGGAGACTTGCTTAGTGAGCTAAACAATTTATGTTCAATCAACTTCCCATTGCTCAAGAGCTGATTATCTAACTTTTTTTCCCTATTCTCTCCTGGTGTCTGATTTGACTTCTTTTTCCCTAGTACTGTCACAAAGCATGGCTAGGGGAAATAAATGGAGATGAAGTTTTAAACAGTTAACATCATTACTTTGAACAATTATTTTAAAATATTTAATTCAGGAAGAGATGTGAAATTGTGTTTTAATGGTTAAATCATTCCTGCTGGCTGTGTTGCCTATTACTGTAGATAATAAGGCACTAAGTGAAAAGAAAAATCTGGGAACTGTACAAAGAGCAACTAGAACAATTACATGATGAACAATGTATATGAGGGTTATTTTATTCGGATATCTATTGAGTACCTACTGTGTACCAGGAACTCTTCTAGGTACTTGGGTTATACCAATGAAAAAGACCCCTGCTCCTTTGATGTTTGCCTTCTGGGTGGCAATGAGTCAGTGGCAGGTGATGGGCAAACAATAGTAATAAGAACTATAAAAGGGTATTGCATAGTAATACTAGAGTATATACATAGATGCATTCATTTCCTAGGGCTGCTGTAGGAGGACTTCCTAGAACCATTTACTCTTCCGTGGTCGGCAAACTGCGGCTCGCGAGCCACATGTGGCTCTTTGGCCCCTTGAGTGTGGCTCTTCCACAAAATACCACGTGCGGGCACGCACGTACAGTGCGATTGAAACTTCGTGGCCCATGCGCAGAAGTCGGTATTTTGTGGAAGAGCCACACTCAAGGGGCCAAAGAGCCGCATGTGGCTCGCAAGCCGCAGTTTGCTGAGCCGCAGTTTGCCGACCACTGCTCTAGATAGTTCATTCTAAGTTCACTTGGAATTGCCTTGACATCTGTGTTAGCTAATTGTCCTTATTCAACAGAAAATAAAATGCCATATTCCTCTCTGCCACCAGGATCCAGGGTAAGCTCCCACAGAGACAGGGAGATCAGGTGAAACCTTGATATTTTTAATTCAAAAGACAGGACTCCACAGCCCTTAAGAAAAAATTTCCTGGGTTGTAAAATTGGCAAGAGACTTTTTGAGGTTTTAAAAAGACTTACAAATCAAGTGGACAGAGGAAGGATTTACAATGCTTTTTAAAGAAAATTAATCCAGACCCATTTACGATAAAAATGCTCAGTAAAATGGGAATAGAGGGAACATAACGTAATAAAGTACCATATATGACAAATGCACAGCAAACATTATACTAAATTGGGCAAAAATTAAAAACATTTCCCCTAAGATCAGGAACAAGACAGGGATTTCCACTTTCACAATTCTTATTCAACATAGTACTGGAAGTCCTAGCCACAGAAATAAAAGGCATCCAAATTGGAAAGTAAGAAGTAAAACTGTCATTATTTGCAGATGACATGATACTGTGTACTGTATAGAGAACCCTAAAGATTCCACCAAAAAAACCCCTACTAGATCTGATGAATGAATTCTGAAAAGTAGCAGGAAACAAAATAAATATCCAGAAATTAGTTGCATTCTTTATACACAATAATGAACTATCAGAAAGGGAAACTAAACAATCCCATTTACAATTGCATTAAAAAATACGTAGGAATAAATTTAACCAAGAATGTAAAAAAACATGTACTTCAAAAATTATAGGACACTGAAGAAAGAAATAGATGATACAAATAAATGGAAGCATATACTGTGTTCATGGATAGGAAGAATTAACATCATTAAAATGTTGATATTACCCAAAGCAATTTATAGATTTAATGCAATTCCTATCAAGATACCAATAGCATATTTCACAGAACTAGAAAAAATGTTCCAAAAATTTATATGGAACCACAAAAGACCCTGAATAGCCACAGCAATCTTAAGAAAGAAGAACAAAGTTGGAGAATCACACTACCTGATATCAAACTATACTACAAGGCCATAGTAATCAACCAGCATGATACTGGCATAAAAACGGACATATAGGTCAATAAAACAGAATAGAGAACCCAGAAATAAACCAATGCCTTTATTGGCTTTCTAACCAACAAACATACTAATTTTGCTTACAAATTCTGTTTTATATGTGGGTTATTTTGGATTTTCTACAGAGAGTATCATGTTGTCTTCAAAATTAATAGTTTTATTTCTTCCTTTCCCATGCTCATACATTTGGTTTATTGTCCTTTACTTTTCACGCTGGTTAGGTTCTCCAGTATAATGTTAATAGATTTGGTGGTTGTAAGCACCCTTGTCTTGTTGCCAATTTCAGGGGAAAAGTATTCATATTTATTTCTATGCAGAAATCTATGCTTGGTGTATAAAACATCAAATTAGATGAATAAATGAAGACTTGTCATGTTACTCCTGTAACACTGCATATTGGTGCCCAACATATCATGATAAAATACATTTTATGTCTTATTTACTTCACCTGAATTTACAAGGTGAAATTTGAGGGGTATTTCAAACATATTTAGCCAGGGGTTTTAGTGAATAGTGGCAACAAAATACAATATCAGTGTCCAAATTTTGGTATTTTTATCTTTGTCAGTACAGCTTAGTGATTTCACAATTAGTATGACTACCTCATTAGTCTTAGAGATTAATCTAACACTTTAACTATGTACTAGATATCTGTATACCTAAAAAAGGATAGTCACCATTAATGTGTGTGAGTGTGTGTGTGTGTGTTTTTTACCTGGTCGACTTGGCAGTCAGGTTTAGTGGAAAGACCATGGACTTTGAACAAAAATACAGACCTGGATCAGTATCTCACCATTGTCATTCAATTGATGTGTAACTTTCACCTATAAGACCCATTTCTCTGAACCTCAGTATCTTCATCTATTAAATAGGAATAAGAGCATAATATAGACAAATATGTCAATCAGTATCACACAATAAAGTGTCTAGTATAATACTTGGTACATTGAATTGGCCCCATATAAAAGTATAGCGAAGACAATAATAAAAAATCTGAATAATGCAATTTGATGATAAAAAAAACAGGCTCAGCCTGTCTCATCTCATGGATCTTCAAATCTTAGTTGCGCTAATTTTAAGCTATGTAAATACACAGAATACATTCACACCTCCAGTAAGTTGCTTAACACATCTGAAAATAATTTCCCACATCGATAAAGTAGAAAATGACACTAACTTTATACAATTCAGATGAAAACGAAAGGAGATTGTTTATGTAAGAAACTTAGCACAGAGAAGCCTGCACTGAATGACTTATCCATCTATTGTCCTATTTCTGCTGCTAGATATTGTAAAGAGTAAGTGAGCCAGAGTAGATATGAGAAGCTCCTGATAGAGTGCCTGAGCCAGCAAGTGTAGAAACTGTACTCTATTGCCATCACCACCCTTATTACCTCCACCACCACCACCACTACTAAAGATTGATGCTGCAACTCCAAACTTCTAAATGTCAGAATTAAACAGATGCACACAATGAACAGAGGACATGTATAAGACAAAAGAATTCCTAAAATTTGCCATAGTCTTTGTACATTCACGTTTACCTTATGAATTAACTTCTCATTGATAAGCTTTTCTTCTCAAAATGTATTTTTGGGTTTTTTTTTGTTTTTAAGGTCATATATAGAAACAAAATCTCATGTGTTTGTCATATCAGAAATACTACTTGGACTTTTCTACCAAAAGCTGTTCACAACTGGCTACATGGGTATTCTCACAAAAACGCAACAAGGCCATGACTATGACTGTTCAGATATTTGAAATCCCCTGCATTTTCTTCCCTTCAGAATCTTTGACCTGCTGGCAATCATATTGTCTGGACTCCAGTCAGCTTACCTGCCTCTTATTTAATGATCTGGGACCTTCATTTCCTGAATAGGAGTAGAGCACATGAATGCCATTTACCCATTAGGATACAATGAATTATTTTCCTAAGAAACAGCTAGATTCAGTATCTGAGAGAACAACAAAAGACTTCTTCCTCTTTCACACTGTGACACTAAATGCAGTCTTTTTACCAGTAAATTGGAAGAAAACTTACTCTTAAGAATGACTGAAAAAGAGTCTATTGGCCCTTAAAACAAACAATATGTCCCAGAGGACATAGAAATAGACTGGGATGAGGAAGATACAGATTTTTTTGGACCTACCTAACCATCTGGATGATCTGATTTAAGTTTCTCACTGGTGATGTGTCATAGTTTTTTCTTACCAGTATAATAAGATTAATCAGAAATCTGAAGAAAAGGAAAGAGTTAAGATGAACTCAAAATTTTAACATTTGTAATTTCCCATTAACTGTTTCAACAGCCTAATGTGGTGTTATCCTCATTTTAGAGGTGAGGAAACTGAGGCTTATATAACTGAATTACTGCCCTAGCCTGTTTGGCTCAGTGGATAGAGTGTAGGCCTGCAGACTGAAGGATCCTGGGTTTGATTCCAGTCAAGGGCACATGCCTGGGTTTCAGGCTCAATCCCCAGTAAGGGGCATGCAAGAGGCAGCTAATCAATGATTCTCTCTTATCATAGATGTTTCTATCTCTCTCTCCCTCTCCTTTCCTCTCTGAAATCAATTTAAAAAAAAACAAAAACAAACAAAAAAACTGAATTACTTACACATGTCAACGACTTGCTACTGGCAGAGCCAGGATTTTAAGCTCAGTTATCTGAGTTCAAGGTCATTATTCTCTCTTTGTTCTAACCTATATTGTCTTTAAAACACACACACACACCCCTGGCACCTTCTCATCTTAAATAAAAATACTGACTTTGTCCAACTGTGCCTCTATTGGTCACGTCCTGAAAAGTGAACAATGCCAGGTATTAAAGAACAATGTTAGCAGTGTTTCCCAAAGGACTATGCATGATGGCAAGGTCATCTGATTATTCTCAGAAGAGTAACTACTAGGTTAGCAGGAACTATCTTCTCATATAAGTGGTGTTTGGCCAAATTCAGAACTCTTACAGTGTTCAGGCTGAATATGAATAGGTACACAGCCTGAGAACTTCAAAAACTATCAGTATTACCTAGACAGAAGTTACAAATGGAATGATATTGCAATCTCAGTGTATACACATTGTCTCTTTGTTCACTGTTAAGAAAACCAGAGCTCACATGAGGTGGCTATACACAGTCATACAAATAATTCAAAGACACTAAGTTCTCTCTCCTGTGCTTCATTTCTGGTATTGTGTCCCAGGCATGTGTGAGTTCTCCCATCAGTGAAGGGTTTCCAATCAAGGAGTATTGCTTTTTTCCCTTTATCCTTCTTCTGCAATTTCCAGATCAAGGTTGGAGCCAAAAATGTGTACTTGCTTCTGTGCCAAACACATACAAAAATTAAGAAGACTGAAAAGAGCTATTAATGAAGTGACAGAAACATTTCTCAACTTTGTACATTATTCCTTATTAGTGTTTTAGTTTTCTTTTTCCCATAGGAAACAGAAAAACAAACAAAGAAAATTTCAGGGAGATGAAAGAGACATTTTGGGTTTGTGACAGCGTGTTATTGAAAAGCTAGCAGGCACTGGCTATTTGGTGGCTTTCTTTATAAATCATCCCCAAATAATTGTCCAATTTTCCCTACACTAAGGAAAGGATTATGTTATAGTAGAATCTACACTGAATTCCAATAGCAAATTACTTTTGGCCAAAAGCTAAATGGACTCTTAACCACCATCTTATCTCAATGGCTTCAGTACTAATGGAATAGATTAGAAAGGGGGACTATGGGAGACTCAGAGTTAGGTCTATTAAGAGTAAAATTTAAGATTGAGTGTTCATGTCCTTGCTTCCAAGAAAACTGCATTTTGATTATTGAAATGTTATAAGGTAAGAATGTTCAGAAAGAAGTTTGCACAAGAATTCACGTACATAATAAATTAGTAGACAGCAGACCTAATCTGTTCTCTATAATCTGAAGACCAATTCCATGTCCTATCGATATGATGTTTAGTACTCCCTTTCTGTCCTTGCTCACTTGCCCTTCAATTCAATTTTCTTTTCTCCCATATGTTGATGTCTTTCCTATATCTAACCCTATTAATTCCTAAATGGTGTTATTAAGTGATGTTTTACATATTGTCTGATAACTCTTACATACTTCTCAGAGGACTATGAATTCATGCAACCTTTCAGGAATATAATTTGGAAATGCCTTTCAAAAAGCCTTAAACAGTTTATTCTTTTTGATCCAGAAATTTTATTCCAATAATTTTTTCTAGTAAGAAAAGAAACAGAAATGTGCACAAAATCAGCTATAGGATAGTCATGGAAGGTTGTATATAATTTCAAAAGTGCAAATAGTCAAAATATCCAAGCAAGGGACTGTTAAGGTTAATTTTTTAAGAGAAGATAACATCAGCAAGATTTCAGACTAAGAAGCCCTGGACTTCTTATGGACAAACCCACCAATTCAATGACCATCCATGGACATATTTCCTTTGTGAAAAGGCCAGAAATCCGTGGAGAGGTTCCTGTAACCCAGGTGAGTGTGAAAACTGCTACATCATAGTTGGTAGGGAAACCAGACACACCTTGTTACCAAAATCTCTCCCCTTGGCACAGAGCCATAACATTGGGAGAGACCCTATCTCCCAGCTTCTCCCTGGGGAGGGAAGGAAAGGACTAGACCATAAATCCAACATTTGGATTTTTCAGGAGGCTGCTCAAAGGACTGGTTTCTGTCTTGTCTGAATCAGAGTGCTGAGATGAACTCTCCCGACGTCTCAGGTTGGGAGTCACTGAGAACAAAGATAGTGGTTTGGACTATCGTGCAATGTTTGCACGTATGTTTATCACGTATATTGGCCTGTAATTTTCTTTCTAGGAGTGACCTTGTTTGGTTTTACTATCAGGGTAATGTATATACAGATACATATGTTTAAGTCTGAACAACATTACATAAGTACCTAATAAGCTGCTGTTTTTAAAGCTGATAAACACAAGTTACCTTTCTCGCAGGAGTTTACACTGAAAAAGCATCTCAGCACCAACATATCCTTACTCTCTGTTTAACAAGTAAGTAATTGTACAGTGTACAGGTTACAGATGATATAGAATTGTGCAATGGAAGCTGATGGGGAACTCGAGAAGTTAAAAAAAATTTGGCTTTAGTTATATAGTTAATAGGCTTGGTAATTAATGCATGTAGAAAGCTATCCTTCCAGGGACTGGAATGTATGACTGGCCCTGCCCTCATTTCAGGAGACCCGCAAGCAATTCGACCTTTGTACCCCAGGAGAACTGCAGTTGACCAAGACAGTATCTGAGACATCGTGCACCAGGGAGATAATGTCCAATGCCCAGGATGCAGATAGAGAATCACTGGTCAGCAGATGAAGGGATGCTCGGAAAAATCAGTGGACTGCAGCTTTTATCTGATTAACCTTTTTTGCCTGAATTCCAAATCCCATACCTACTTTCTCCTGAATTCCAAACCCTTTACCTACACTTTCCTTCTCCTTCTAATAAGGGTCAGCTTGTGATGAGAGGTAAGGTGGTCTTTTTAGGATACATAAGCTGCTGTCTTCTCAGATTACTGGCCATCTGAATAAAGCACCGATGAAGATTCAATCCTTGTCTCTACTTAATGGTTTTGGTAGCATGAACACTGACTTTTCTGCTTACAAAACCTGTATAATTTTGTTAACCAGTATCACCCCAATAAATTCAATTTTAAAAAGTAAGCGATTGTTAAGAGATAGCTTAGATCCCGTTCGCCCTTTGCCTTTGAAAGTACTTCAGACAAGTTGCTAAATCAGTTATAAGACTTGTACGTGAGCTATGCCTCATCCTTAGGTAGAGGGGTGTTTTTACATCCTTGTCAATGTATGAATGTCAGAGTTTCTTTCTTTGGTTCTTTCCCCTTTTCTTTCTTTTTTTTTCTCTTGTGTGTGGGCTGAAAGAGTTATATTTGGAGAGAAAAAAGGGGGCAGCCAAATACAAAAGAAAAAAATAGAGATCAAACCTGAGCAATTAAAATTTTCTGTTCCCAAGAGGTACAAGCGGAATACCAGGGAAGTAAATTATAAAAATATAAAGAGTGAATCACACACACTTATTAAACTGGCCAAAATCCAAAGGATTAAGAACACCAGATGCTGGCAAGGATGTGGAGCAACAGTTACGTTCATTCATTGCTGGTGGGAATGCAACACGGTACAGCCACTCTGGAAGAAAGCTTGTCAGGTTCTTGCAAAATTAAATATACTCTTACCATATGATTCAGCAATCACACTCCTTGCTATTTACCCAATGAGTTGAGAATTTAGGTTCACACAAAAACTTGCACGGAGATGTTTATAGCAGCTTTATTCATAACAGAAAATTTGGAAGCAACCAAGATGTCCTTCAGTCTGTGAATAAAGAAATAAACTGTGATACATCCAGACAATGAAATATTATTTAGCACACAAAAATAAGTGATCTAGAGAGACATGGAGGAGCCTTAAGTGCATATCACTAAGTGCAATATGCCAATCTGAAAAAGTTTATTATGTTTCCAATAATATGACATACTGGAAAAGGCAAAAGTATGGAGACAGTAAAAAGGTCAATGGTTGCCAGAAGTTGGGGAAGGAAGATGAATAGACAATACAGAGGGTGTTTAGGACAGTGAAACTATTCTGCATGATGCTATAATGTTGGATATATGTCATTATACATTTGTCAAAACACATAGCATATACAACACCATGAGTGAACCCTAATGTAAACTATGGACTTTGAGTGATAAGGATGTGTCCATGTAGGTTCATCAGTCATAACAAATGTAGCACTATGGTGGGAGATGTTGATAATGAGGGAGGCTATGCATGTGTAAGGGCCGGGATGATATGGGAAATCTTTGTACCTTCTGTTCAATCATGCTGAGAATCTAAAATAAAAGAAAAATGTTTATGTATATAGTGAGTGTCATAGAATGTTGAGACTAAGATGTTAACTCATCAAATTAAAAGAAACATAATTAGAAAGAGGGCAAGTCTTCAGATACAGAGAGATGGGAAAGAAAGGAACATGAATTTTCCAACTACAGATAGATGCTTTTATAACTGATTGTTATCAAATATTTATTTGCCCTCTGAGGCCATGTGCATATTTGTTCTCTGGGTTTTATGTTGCTGGATCACTTCTTGCCTCATTTTCTTTCATGTTCTCCTGTAGATTTTCATGTGTTCACCCTGCTTATAGCTTGGCTTGTCAGCTTCTTTGTACTCTTGTTGCCTCTATTCTCCAGTATAAATGAAATGGTAAATATGAACTCTGAGATCTGAATATTTTGGGCAGGTGGCTCCCCAGAATAAATGTCTTATTATAAAACACTCATTGAAAAGCCTCCAGTCCAAATCAATTATAGCTTTTGGTCTCTGAGCACACAGGAAAAAAAAAAGAAAGAAAACCAACATTACCTTGAAAACCAACATTACCTTTAAAGACAAAAGAGCAAATATTAGTTATTCTGGTAGGAGATTATTTCCTGCTGTTCACTGCATTTGTGTCAATGGAAAGATAAATTCATTTAACAGAGTATTCTTTTTAGAAAACACTGAAATGCCAGCTGAATAGAGACCCTGATAGGTTGCTCTTTATTTCAGATATAGGACTTATTTCTCCTTGAACATGGGAAATAAAGAAAATGAAGATATGGCATTCTATACTGCTTCAGAAAAGTTGCCAAATAAGATATGTGGATGAGGTATGCTATCAGCTTGGCTAAAGATTATATTTGTTGCATCTTTGTCAATGTGCTCCCTGTACAGATGGTAGTTGTAGGCTATTCAGTGTAATGGTGCACTCTCTGTTTTTACTCACTCCCTCTGACTGCCTTGGGAAAGCATGTGCAAAAAGTCATCAGGCATGTTAAAGCTGGCAGAGATGATCATCAGCACTGGGCAGTGAGAGTTGTTATAGGAACCTTATACATGTAGTACTTTAGAGGCCGGTAGAATAACCAAATAAATCTCAATGCCAGTAGTTAATTCTAGATTAAGGGAAGAATTGGAGACAGCTAGTATAAACTATTCTATTGAGAATCGTTGGTCTAAAGGATAGTGGAGAAATCAGGCATGACCACAGGGGGTTATGGAATCTGAACAGGATTGTTTTCAAAGATGAGAGAAAATTGGCCTGATGGTGGATATGATTCAGTAGGAGGATGGAAATCACACAAGATAAAGTGGAAAGAATGGTTGAAGCAGTGTCCTTGAGCAGAGAAGAAATGGGGTCTGGTGCATAAGTGGAGGGGTTACCTTGATATGGAAACTCATTTATAGGAACAAAAAGAAGACAGAGAATGTATGCGACAGATCATGGCTGGTTACATCATTTGTGGCCCAAGTGAAAAATGAAAATTTAGAGTCCTGTCCAAGGGCATAGTCAATCTCTCCTTTCCAGGACCTGACTCTCCAACCCATGATGGATAAGTATATTAGGGTTCTCCAGAAAAACAGGACCAATTGAATGTTTATGTGTAGGTGTATCTATAAAATACAAAGAAAACTATTTAAAGGAATAGGCTTATGTGTGCACGAAGACTGGCAAATCCAAAATCTGTAGAGTAGTCCAACCAGGAGGCTGAAGACCCAGAAAGAGCCGATATTGCAGTTCAAGTCTGTGATGATTACTTTCATATGTCAATTTGACTGGTCTAAGGGATACTTAGGTAGCTGGTAAAGCACTATTTCTGTGTGTGTGTGTGTGTGTGTGTGTGTGTGTGTGTGTGTGTGTAGGTGACTCCAAAAGAGATTGGGATTTGAGTCAATCACCTGTGTAAACAAGATAACCCTCACCAATGTGGGTGGGGAGTATTTAATACCCGGAGGATCTCTCTTCTTGAGCTGGGACGTGCATCTTCTCCTGTCCTCAGACACTGAACATCAGAGCTCGTTCTTGGGCCTTCAGACTCCAGGCCATACACCAGACCTTCAGAATTAGACCAGTTTTCCTGGTTCACCAGTTTACAGGCAGCGTATCATGGGGCTTCTCAGCCTCCAAAGTCACATGAGCCAATTCTCATAATAAATCTCTTAACACATCTTTATATATTCTATTCATTCTCTCTCTGGTGAAGCTGGACTAGTACAAAATCCAAACGCCATCTGCTGGCCGAATTTCCTCTTGCTCAGAGAAAGTCTTTCTGTTTTATTGAGGCCTTTATAGAAAGAGGCCCATCCACATTATGGAAGACAACCTGACTTACTCAAAGTTCACCAATTCAAATGTAAATCTCACCTCAGAACACACACAGAGAGAAACACAATGTCTGACTGCACCATGGCCCAGCCAAGTTGACCCATAAAATAAACATCCCAATGGTTGATCCCCAAGAGATGGCAATCTCCCCGAGATGAGTTCAGATCTGGGATCAAAAAAGGGCTTAAGGCCTCCCACCTATTCGCCTTCAGAATGAGTTGTGGAGCTGCCAAACCAGCCATTGCCTTGCTCTGCCCAAGATCCTACAGGTGTGTGCCCTGCCTGACCCACACTGCACTGGTGCACAGGTGTTCTGCATGGGGTGGAGACTGACAGGGAAATGCAGATTGCTGACCCAAAGCAACTTGTAACCCTAGTGGAGGATGGCAGCAGTAGTGGGGAAGATAATAGGAGTGCAGGAGTGGGAAAGAATGGCTCGGGGCAGGAACTCAGTAACCAGGAGCCCATCGGAGGCGGTAGGGAGGTGATATGAAGCAGGACCCAAGTTCCAATCTCTTGAAGCATGGTCCTTTTTTCTTTTGGACTTCACTTACAAATTCAAAGGTAGAAGAATTAGGACTTGTATCTTAAGACAAGGATCACAAAGCATTAACCCCAAAGAGCAGGACCCTGGTGAGTGTGGGTCCCTGTAAGAGTACTGACCCCACACCCAGAAGCATGTTTCCACCCAGATGGAGATAGATAAGCACATGTTTTAGCAACATTTGTGGAATTCTTCTGATTGCTTTTATTTTCTCAATAGAACAAGGTTATTGACTGAGAGGCAGAAGGGGAAAGATATGGTGGTGATTTCAGGAGAAGAAATAAAAAAATCATTTAGAAAGAGTGGGAGAGAAAATGAACCAGAGCTCCACTTGAGTTTAACAGTCATGACTCTAAAGAGACCCCACGCAGCAAGGTGGTGTAATTTTCTCCAGCATCGGTCAGATGTGTGTGTGGGTGCAGCAGGGAGTACATGAAGAGCTGGATTTAACCAGCAAGCGTGATGAAGCAAAAGAGGACAAAGGATTCGAGCTTGCAGGTAAAGCAGTGATTAGAATGTTGGAACACAAATAAATAAATGAAGAAACAAAAAACCCAAACAAGGAAATGAAAAATTACTTAGTAAGTTCCAGACACTTTGTGCCAGATATATTACTTTCATTATCTCGTTTAATCTTCAAAACATAATGAGATATCATATTCATTTATCTTATCTGACAAATATTTGTTGATCACCACTATGTGCCAGATGCTTCTCTGTACCTATGGCTTATTTGCAGAGAAGATGTGCGCTCTTGTGAAGCAGGAAAATGAAAATAAACACGAATGAATGAACAGGATAATCTTAGGTGGTGGACAGCGCTTTGAAGGCAATGTAATTGGGTAAGAAAGTGGAGCTTGGCTAAGGTTGGATGGAATATTAAATCAAGTAGTGAAAGAAAGTCTTTCTGAAATAACTGAGCTGAAGCAGGGTCAGAAGATACACATACCACACACACATATAGTTAGTATGAGCAGTGGATGTAAGTCTTACATTCACAAGAGCAGCTGAAATGCAGTTAAGCAAGATGATTTACAACCTTGTCTATGAATGGCGCCCCCTATAGGTGTGCAGGGCACAACCCACACATACAATACTAAAGAGAGAGTTTATCCTCTGGGGAAGACTCTTCCAATTGCAAACATATAATTAGATACATGTAGAAATCATTCCAAAGGCCGTATAATTACAATGAGATGCCGATTTCCATTTCCCTGGGAATTCGAGAAAACCCTTAACCAAATGATGGCATGATAATTGCTTCTGATGCCATCTCGTACCTACGTTTCCTTTGTTGCTTAATTCCGCTGAGTCTTATGCGTGTTCTCTACTGTTCTTTCCCCACATCTGTCTGTGTTTGAATGTCATTTACTTTTAGGAGAAAGCTTGTTTAACGCTCTGTAGAAATAACTAGTTTCTATGTCTACAACGACACGAAGTTCATTTAAAGTACAGAGTCATTACCAGTTGTATTGTCTGTGAGGCTTCCATTTTCTCCACTACGCCCTGCAGAATACCTCTTGCCAGTTTTACATTTGCAAGCTGTTGTGACTGGTGGGTTTTCTCTACTCTGAGTGCTTCCTGTTCTTTGGCCAGATGCCCTCCTGCTCTCTGTTCTTTCTGTATGGCTGCCATTAGAACACACTTTATTCACCCTTCCATTTTGTCAAAATTTGGCATCAAGAATAATTTTCTTATTGGGCATGAACTGAAAAGGAATCTTCATTGGGTACAAATATGGATACCGTAATAGTTGCAATGCAATAGCGTTTATATCCTAAATTATATCTTCTCATGTATCTTTCTGGCTAAGCAACTAGTAGCCAATGCATTATAAAGTCTAAAGAAAAAATGGACTAAGAATCAGAAGGTCTGGGCTCCAGTTCTATTGCTGATACTTAATAGCAAGCTCCTAAACATTGTTGATTTCTCTCTCTCTCTTTTTTCTAAACAGCATAATGATCAGGGTCTAGCATACAGTCTTCTTCTGGATATCAAAGACAAAATGGAGGTAAAAAATGTTTTGTACATCAGTCCTAAGGCATCATTATACAGATTATTTTGCTGGTTGCTTCTCTAGAATACATTTATTTTACGATTATAATTAAGATAGTTAAGAATAGGGTACAAGTGAAATTATCTCTGCATAAATATGGTATTATGGAATATTTCCATGTGAATGTTTTTAATGTTGTCTTCTAGACAGTAAGTTTTCCAGGGCAAAATCTTTTTGCTGATGTAAGACACCATAACAGTCACTCTGCTCAGCTTACTGTCTAGGAGACAAGGTTAAAGACGGTAATCGACCTTTTTGAGAATATGAGTCATGAGAAATTGAACTGCCCTAATATACTAATGGTTTAAAAGCCTACGAACTGACCAAAATATACACTTGTACATGGGACAGAACATTATGGCCTTATAAAGTACTCAGGCCGCATAGCTATTTTGAAAAACATCAAAGTGGAAGAAGTCCTATTGTGTGTGTATGTTTTTCTATTGATCGGAGGTTTCATTAACAAATTACTTTTAAAACGTAAAAGCTGCAAAGAAAACTGATATGGAAAAAGAGATTTAGAAGAGTGATGAATATGACATGAGTTCAAGAAAAAGAAATAATAAAAATTGATTTTTGAAGTGAAATTACCCCTTTAAATACAATGAAACTCAGAACTTCCAACAGCTGACATTGATTGTAGAATTAACAGACCAAAAAGGGGAGCGGAACCAAGTGGCACCAATTCTGTCCCTTGATTTTTGCCTACTCTCTTGGGTCCTCTCTGATTCCAATGCGATGAATATGCTGGTCTGGTTCCCAGGACATTCCTTTGGCATGCCCTGCTTTGATCCTGTCAGTCTGAACCTTAATCTGTGGAGCTTTGGTCTTTTCTGGCACCAGAAATTACAGTGGAGTCTCAGAAGTAGCTACTCCCACCAAGTTTCACATTTTTGACATTGCTGGACACAATCCAAGCACATGCTCGTAGTATCTTCTCTGATCTTTCATTTACACTATGCTGACAGATCATTTGTTTACACCCTAAACCTCTTCATAGAATACTTCTTTTACTGTCTAGAAAGTTTCCCCCTCCAAGAACACCACGTGTCCTGTACCTAATCAAGGAGTGGCTATTCATCCTCTTAAAGACAATATACCAATCAAACTCAAATGCCAAACAGTGGGGAATTTTTACTCTGAGTGAGACTCGAGACCAGAGTTTTTTGGCGAACAGGTGATATGACCTGTTAAACATTTGAGAAAGACCACAGAAGGAGTGAAAGCAAAAGGAAGATATTGTAGTAATGCTTGAAAATGGCGTGTTAGACTGGAATGTTAATAATAGCAGTGATGAAAAGTGGAGAGACACTGGATACTTTTCAGAAATAGAGCTGTCCGTATTTGATGCTGAGTTGGATGAGGATGTAAGAGAGGAAGAGGAGTCAGATATGTTTGTGGTGTGTGTGTGTGTGTGTGTGTGTGATTAACTGAATCATTTATTGAGATGGGGGAAGGTTGCGGGGGGAGGATTATTTGGTAGAAATACTGGATAGAAATTTAAAAAATTTGCACTGGATATTGAAGTCTAAAATGCCAATTACACATTCATGTAGGGATGCCAAGAAAAGCAGCTGAATTTTCAAGTCTGGAATTAAGGGAGAGGTTGAATTCATAAATTTAGGACTTTTCTGGTCATAAAAAGCCTAAAGACTGGAAATTATCCAGAGGCTGACTACATGCATCTAGAGAAGATCAGCAATGTAAGAACTGTACATACACATGCAGAGGGGATGTCGCCAAAACAGCAAAGGAGACAAAGGAGGAGCAATTAGTGAAGGAGGAAAACCTTGAGAGAATGGTATTTTGAGGACAAGAACAAAAAAGCATTTGAAACAGGAGGAAGTAATCAATTAGTGCTGCTGTAGTAACGTGAAGATGGAGTGGTAGATTTTTCCAGGAAATACATCTTTGGATTTGAAGAGGTTTCAGGGCAGACAGTTCATTTTGTACATTTAATTGAGGATCTTTAGAGAGCTCTGTTGTTGAAAAAGTCATATTTTCTCAGGTACCAAAAACACATGTTAGATGAGAATCTAAGTATAAATTATAATTAGCAGCAACACGAACAAAAAAAAAGATAACATAATTAGGAATAAGGAAAATAAGAGAAATACAGGCCCTGAATGAAAACAACTTAAACATTACTAAGAAACATTATTGTAGGTAGCATAAGGACCCTCCAAAGATGTCTCTGAACTATTTCTGAAGCCTATGAATAAATTACTTTACATGGCAACAGGGACTTTGCAGATGTGAGAATGTTAAGGATCCTGAGTTGGGGAGATTATCTTGGATTATCTAGGTGGGCCGAGTGCTCGGGCCTAGTTTGATCATAGGATCCTTAGGAGGAGGAGGCAAATGGGTCAGAGTGAGAGGTTGTGACAACAGAAGCAGAAGTCCAAGGGATACGGGGCCACTATCAAGGAATGCAGGCAGCCTGTAGAAGCTGGAAAAGATAAGGAAATGGTTTCTCCCCTGAGCTTCCAGAGGGAGCATAGCCTTGTCAATCAACCTTAGACTTCTGACCTCAAAACTTATAAGGTAATGAATTTTTATTGCTTTAATCCACGATGTCTTTGGTAATTTGTTGCAACAACAATAGGAAACAAATACAGGCTTGAACCAATGGGAAGAAATGACCTCTCATACATACATAGAAATAAATCCATGTATGCCTGGAGAAGTTTCTGGAAGGACTCCCAAATGGTTAGAAAGACTGAAAATACTAGTAGCCTTAGAGAAGAACCTTTTCTCTCATGTGTTACCCTCCTGTGCTATTGGAATATTTTTACTTTTAATTAGCCATATGTATGTATTTCGTTTTGTATATATATTTTTGAAAATGCCATGAATCAGATGAAATTGAACCAATTCATTTCCAGGCTCTGCAGGAGGCAGT
This sequence comes from Myotis lucifugus, assembly GCF_000147115.1. Classification (NCBI taxonomy): domain Eukaryota; kingdom Metazoa; phylum Chordata; class Mammalia; order Chiroptera; family Vespertilionidae; genus Myotis; species Myotis lucifugus. The sequence continues at coordinate 24,382,873 of NW_005871049.1, read as the reverse complement.
TTCTCTCATCATTTGTGGGTCAGATCGCCTCTGCCACTGGGATGGACAAGAAGGCTTGAGCAAGAAATATATGGACACTTGGGTTAGTAGTGGTGCTCTTAAACAGACGTAGTTGCGCCTTACACTTTGGAATAGAAATATACAGAACATAGAGTCACAGAGAAAAAACTATATAACTAAGGTTTTCAAGCTTTCCCAGATAGTCTGTAGTCCAAATAATAAGAAATCATCAAATAACAGTGTTCTTAATAGTGTTCTCTTACACTTAGTAATGATGATAGCTTTGAGGCAAATTCATATGCCACCTGGTAGTATTCATTTTGTCCTAGAAAAAAAAATTGAAATCAGGAAAAAAAAATAAGAATGATAGAAAGGTTCATGAATAATAGCTCCATGGTGTTGATTGAATTGGCATTTTGATAGAGATCTGCTGTGATTCACTGCATCATATTTTTCCTGAATAATAAGTGGATGATGTGTGAAAAGGCATAAGTATAGGCATTTAGCAAGCAGCATGATTTGTTTAATGCAAATCACTAAGACACAAATCCTTTTGGTAAACCTTCAGCATGTCTATTTGATTATAGAATGACGCCACCGACAATGATTAAAGCGGCAACTGTGTGGACGACTATGAAGAAGAAGGTACAGTTGACAGTGCTTTCCTCTTTGGAGGTGATAAAATCATTTTAAAACTAATATTTGCTTATTCTGATAGACAGTTGTTTTTTGTTTTTCTCAACCATAAACTATTCTGATGGCTATTGACTCACCATTAGGCTAAATATTGTTGCCCTTTCTCAAAAGGCCACACATATATGACATGCTTTGCTGTTGTACTCTCACGTTTTCCTCTGGTTGCCTTATTTTGGTTCCATATAATAAATTATACTGGCTGCTAGGAGACTTCAGCTTTATTTGAAGTTATTCTAAATTTTTAACAGTTCATCAACTGGTATCCTCTAGTCACCATTTTTATCAACACTCCAAAAATAGCAGTATTTCTAATAAACAAACATAACTTTGGCATTTTACCCTGTCGCATTAAAATTGATCTTTTTCGCCGAAACCGGTTTGGCTCAGTGGATAGAGCGTCGGCCTGCGGACTGAAAGGTCCCAGGTTCGATTCCGGTCAAGGGCATGTACCTGGGTTGCGGGCACATCCCCAGTGGGAGATGTGCAGGAGGCAGCTGGTCGATGTTTCTCTCTCATCGATGTTTCTAACTCTCTATCTCTCTCCCTTCCTCTCTGTAAAAAATCAATAAAATATATTTTAAAAAAATTGATCTTTTTCACTGGACAAAGAAGTTTTATGATATTTTATAAAATTGGCCTAAAAGAATAGATATGCTTGGTTTTAAATGTAGAGGCTTCATTTGAATAAAAAATGCTGTGTGCTTTATTTCTCTTTCACTGAATTGAAATATAAAAAGTATGATTTTTGGAAACGTAAAGTGTTTATTGCAACCAAAGAAGAATAGCTTTGTTTCCCACCCCCGCCCCCCAAGTACATTAATCTTTATATTCTCAAAAGTTTGCATGTAAAGCTAGGAATTTTAAAAGCTATGAAATAGTTTTGTGTTATTAGATAGTAATAGAACCTAGGAATGTGAATTCAGGAGATAAACATTGCATAAAGATAGTGTTTGGGACCATGAAAAATATTTTTTCTCCTCTTTTATGGCATAATTCTAAGATAAAGTAAATAATAAACTGGTGCCATGCTCACTGGGCAGGGTTTTCCATGACATTCCTTTTATGTTATGAACTTGAGTTTGCAACAACAAGCACTTCGTCCTTTGCTTATAACTGAGATGTGCTGCCACCAGGAGGAGTGAGGCTGTGCCTTCATTATAACCCACTGACAGCACCTACCATAAGAGTGTTACATGCTGGCACAAGAACAGACATATAGATCAATGGAATAGAATAGAGAACCCAGAAATCGACCCAAACCACTATGCTCAATTAATATTCAACAAAGGAGGCAAGAACATACAATGGAGTCAAGACAGCCTCTTCAATAAATGGTGTTGGGAAAATTGAACAGATACATGCAAAAAAAATGAAACAGACCACCAACTTACAGCATACACAAAAATAAACTCAAAATGGATAAAGGACTTAAACATAAGACAGGAAACCATAAAAATACTAGAGGAATCCACAGACAGCAAAATCTCAGACATATGCCGAAGCAATTTCTTCACTGATACTGCTCCTAGGGCAATGGAAACTAAAGATAAAATAAACAAATGGGACTACATCAAAATAAAAAGCTTCTGCACAGCAAAGGAAACCATTAACAAAACAACAAGAAAGCCCACTGCATTGGAGAACATATTTGCAAATGTTATCACCGATAAGGGTTTAATCTCCAACATTTACAGGGAACTCATACAACTTAACAAAAGGAAGATAAACAACCCAATCAAAAAATAGGCAACGGACCTAAATAGATACTTTTCGAAAGAAGACAGAAGAAAGGCCAAAAGACATATGAAAACATGTTCAAAGTCACTAATCATCCGAGAGATGCAAATCAAAATGACAATGTGGTACCATCTCACACCCGTCAGAATGGCTATCATCAACAAGTCAACAAACGACAAGTGCTGGTGAGGACGTAGAGAAAAAGGAATCCTTGTGCACTGCTGGTGGGAATGCAGACTGGTGCAGCCACTGTGGAGAACAGTATGGAGTTTCCTCAAAACACTAAAAATGGAACTCCTATTTGACCCAGTGATCCCACTTCTAGGAATATATCCCAAGAAACCAGAAACACCAATCAGAAAGGATATATGCACCCGTATGTTCATAGCAGCACAATTCACCATAGCTAAGATTTGGAAACAGCCTAAGTGCCCATCAGTAGATGAGTGGATTAAAAAACTGTGGTACATCTACAGAATGGAATACTACACTGCAGAAAAAAGAAGGAGTTCTTACCATTTGCAACAGCATGGATGGACCTGGAGAGCATTATGCTAAGTGAAATAAGCCAGTCAGAGAAAGATAAATATCACATGATCTCACTCATTTATGGAATATAATGAACAACATAAACTGATGAACAAAAACAGATCCAGAGACAGAGAAGCATTGATCAGACTGTCAAACCTCAGAGGGAAGGTAGGGGAGGGTGGGGGTAAGGGGGAGAGATCAACCAAAGGACTTATATGCAAGCATATAGGCCTAACCAATGGACACAGACACCAGGGGGGGTGAGGGCATGAGTTGAGGGGATAGGGGGTAACGTGGGGATAAGGACACATATGTAATAACTTAATCAATAAAAAAAAATTTTAAAAAGGAAAGAAAAGTATTTTGTTTTGTAATTTGTTTTTGGAAACATAATTTGTAATTGCATAATGGAATTTTGGTCAAAATTGTGAATAAGTTTTCTGCAAGAAACTATAAATTCTTATATGCATTCTATTTCAATAGTAATTATTTCTCTCAATCAAAATGTTATACGATTCTTATTCTTAGAGATAATAGAGAAAGTAACTGTATAGACAAAACTTCTAAAACTTATTAATTTTGTCATAAAGAAATGCTAATTAAAAGAAATAAATGTATATTCTCTTAAAAAAAGAATGTTACATGCTTTCCACTCAACAGCATTAATGAGCAGAAGCAGAGAACATTTAATGACAATCAAATATAACATTTTTCATAAAATAATACCAACCAGAATATGAAAGTTTTAAAACAAACATGATTTCAAATTTAAATTAATTTTTTTCAATATCACCAATCTTTGTAATGTGATGTTTAATTTTTCCAGGCAGAAAGAAATCTTATTAAAGCAGCATTCTGCAAAAAGTGGTATTTTCTTACTCTGCCCATTTGAAATCACACAGTATCGACTGCACTAGCCCTTTGGACTTCTCCCCATCTATGTATTCATGGAATGAGAACCCTATTGCTATATAAAGTGTAATTCACTCAGCACAATTGACTATCAAACAGTACAGAGTGGGGCTGGCACTGGTTTAGAGTTCCTCACACTAAGGGAATGGTGAAAATGCTAAGATAGGTATAATGCTTCCATGCTGGTCACACTTGATGGTCTATGTCTTTTCCTCAATTTTGCCTGCCTCCTACTTTCTGCATATAATCTGCTTTTTTTTACATTTCTCAAAAGAGATAAGGAAATTCCCAACTTAAAGAGAGAGAGGAGGTGTTATGGTGGCCTCGGTACATTTTCTTCTCTGGGACTGAGAGTTCTGTGGAAAGGAAAGAACAGTACGTCTTGCAATAAAGCTCCAAATATGCGATCCTGAATGGATAACCTCCCTCTTGAGTCAGAGGGACACTTGAACGCTACTTGACCATTTATTTTAACCTTAGATCTTTGTCTTGAAGCTTTAAAAAAATGTTTCCAATCTATGTTATATCATTTTATTAAATACAAAATGTTGTTAGGCTTCAGTCTTTTTATTAAAATTTTAGCCATACTGATACTTATCAATGAATTCATTCCACCAACAAACATTTATTTAATGTCTGTGAGGAACACATTGTGCCAGGTGACTAGGGTACAGAGTATAAGACTGGCCTGGTTCCTGCTCCCCTAGAGCTTTTTGTTCTAACCAGTCACGCACGCAGCAACTCTGCTTTGCTGGCCATAGTGAGTCTCCCTGCTAGAGGCCTTGAACACTTGAGGTGCTGGATCTTAACAATTAGATGCAAAGAAAAACATTCTTCTTTCTTTTTGCATTTCTCTTTGTTAGAAAGGTCCCAAAGTAGTGTTGCTTGGGCCCCAATGTATTGTACAAATGAAGCAGCTATTTCAGTACTAGCAACGATCTCTTTTCATGGTTCTGTTACACATGAATTTCAGTTATGGTTTAGTTAAATAACCCTAGTTCCCCAACAGCACAGCTCAAATTAATTACCATGGTTTATTAACTTTGAATAATTGCATGAAATACAGACTTCACTGCTGGCTCCTCAGTCCACGGATCACTGTGTAAATAACAGATGTGCATCATCATTAGTGATCAATCACATCACTGCTCCCAAAGCCTGCTATTCGCTTAGTGCCCAGACAGCAACGCCTGTGGCTGCATTGCCTCCTTGTCTCCTGGTGATAAACCCCTCTGACACTTTACGAAAGTGGATACTTGAAAGAGGAAATTGGCCAATGAAGATGCAAGAACAGCAAAGAAACAAAAATGATAATGCTGGAAGTGAAATTCAAATCAAACCTAAATAGGGTTGGAGAAGAAATAGCTAATAATGAGAATGTTGGTACTGCTGCTGTTTAGAGACTCTGGATCTGTAGCCAGGGGGACCTGCTAAGGTGAACTCAATATAAATGAGGAGCGTGGTCGTGAGGAAAATTCCCAGGGGACATGACACTAACAGTAAACTCCGCATTAAAGAATCTCTCAGAGGTATTTCATGATGGGGAAAGCACTACATAACATGTTGGGAGATGATCCAAATTTAGAAAGAAGTAAGATAGTCACAGGGATGTAAAGTACAGCACAGGGAATATAGCAACAATATCATAATAACTATGTATGGTGCCAGGGGGATACTGGAAATATCAGGGAGAACACTTGGTAAAGTATATGAGTGTCTAACCACTATGCTGTACACCTGAAACCCACACAAAAGAATACTGAATGTAAACTGCAACTGATAAATAAAATTTAAATTTAAAAAAGGTACAAACACTTGCAAAGGCATAGAAAAGATGCTTACTTTGTATCGTTATACAAGAAGTTATACAATGAGAAGACAGCAAGCACTTTTCAGACTAGCCTTAATAAGTTTTTTCCAAAGAAATAAACCATGTTAACTCTCAATGTGTCTATTGTTTTGCAGTAGACTGTAAGTAAATAAATAAATATTTGTTTTACTATGTGTCATTTCCCTACACATTTATAACCAATAGAAAAAAATTCTTTACAATCATTTAACAATTTTTTTAAAGATCACAGAATAACTTCTACCGTTAATTTTTAAGAATTCTTTGCCTGGTCTCAGCTTGAAGGTTTCTTTATGGTCCTGCACTACTGTGCAAAACAGAGTCTGCCTGTACATATTCTATCCTGCTCTCTTCACAAGACCCATAATGCATGTGGGGTTGGCCCAGGAGGTTTAAGTGCCAGTCATCAAGCACAGAACTTATATTCCTCTTCAGCGACTAAGCACCAACAATGTTTCTCAGCCCTTCTGCAAAGATAGTTTCATGGGCCATCTCATCATTTTGGTAGAAATGACAGAATGTGCCTGAAATTTGGAAAGATGTATGTAGTTTAAATTACGTTTCCAACAATTCCTCAGCTCCTGAGTATATATATTCAGTTCTGATTGGACCCAGGAGGCAGCACATCAATGATGTTCCTCTCTCATGTTTCTATCTCTCTATCCCTCTCCCGTCCTCTCTCTCTAAAAATTTATTTTAAAAAGAGAAACTGTAATTTCATTTTATTTACTTTTTTTGGTTTACCCTTTGTAAAATGAAGCAAAAGCAACTGTATTTCTTTTCTCCAGCTAAAAGATATTCACATGATTCTTTTTCTGACATTTTCAGATTTGTATCTCTGGTCACTGTTTTACTGAAACAGTAGATTTATTTGCTTGATTTTGAATGTGTATTTGGATGTATGCCTTGAAAAAGATTACATACCACACAATTTCCAATTGCCATTTGATGACAGAGTTCACATCTAACTAATGAGTTTTGTGGTTCAGTTCTAGTTTGAGAGGCCTGGAAATGAGTTGTGGCAGTTGATGGTTATGTAAGTGGATAAAAAATTCTGTATCAGTTCAGCAAAGCACCGAATCACCAGGGAAAGGATAATATAATCAGCCTTCTATTCGGCAGCTGGAAAGGGCACAAGACCTCACTCAGGTTTACTCTTATATAATATAGAGTAAAATCCTTTTTTATAGTAAACTAGAGGCCCGGTACATGAAAATTCATGCACTGGAGGGGGGGTCCCTCAGCCCAGCCTGCCCCCTCTCACAGTCCGGGAGCCCTCAGGGGCGGGAGGTGACCCAGCAATCAGGGAAGGTGATACCCCCATCACACCTCTGCTGTTGCCACTGCTGGCAGCGCAAGCCTCGGCCGGCCCTGGTTACCTGAGCCTCGGGCAGCCCTGGGTGGCTGGGGGGCTGAGGGGACTGGGGAACTCCGGAGGCAGATGCACAGAGCGGGACTCCGGGACTGGGCGCCGCCATCTTGTGGCTATGGGCACCACTATCTTTGAGGGTGAGGCAGTCAATTAACATATTCCCTCCTTATTGGCTGTGGGCACTGCCATCTTTGAGGGTGGGGCAGTCAATTAGCATATTTCTGTCTTATTGGTTGTGGGTGCCACCATCTTTGAGGGCGAGGCAGTGAATTAGCATATTCCCTCCTTATTGGCTGTGGGTGCTGCTATCTTTGAGACAGTGTGAGGGTCAATTAGCATATTCTCTCTTTATCAGATAGGATATCCTTACTCTACATCATAAGCAATAAAACATGAATCCAAATAAATGCGCTCTACTTTACATAATTTGTACTTTTCCTTTTTATTGAATTTATTGGGGTGACACTGTTCAATGAAACTATATAGGTGCCCTAACTGGTTTGGCTCAGTGGATAGAGCATCGGCCTGGGGACTGAAGGGTCTCAGGTTTGATTCCGGTCAAGGGCATGTACCTTGGTTGTGGGCACATCCCCAGTAGGGGGTGTGCAGGAGGCAGCTGACCGATGTTTCTCTCTCATCAATGTTTCTGATTTTCTATCCCTCTCCCTTCCTCTCTGTAAAAATCAATAAAATATATTTTTAAAAAACCATATAGGTTTCAGGTGCACAATTCCACAACACCTCATCTGTACACTGTATTGTGTGTTCACCACTCCAAGTCAAGTCTCTATCCATCACCATTTATCCCCCTATGCCCACCTCCACCTTGTTCACTCCACCTTCTAGCAATCACTGTACTGTTGTCTGTGTCCCTGAGTTTTTTCTCTTTTCTTTTTTGCCCCTTCTTTGCTCAATCCTTCCATGCCCCCTACCCAGCCTTCCAACTCCCCACTCCACAGCTGTCAGCCTGCTCTCTATCTATGAGTCTGTCTCTGTTTTGCTTGTTAGTTCATTTTGTTCACTATATAATCCTTTAACATTCATATTCTGTGTCTGTTTTGCTTGTTAGTTCATTTTGTTTATTACATAATCCTTTAACACTTATATTCTTCAGAACTGAAGACTAGAAAACATTTTAGATTAAACTATTAAACAGCAGTGGAAGAAAAATCTGTCAAAAATTTGGTGGAAATATGTATCTGAATAAGGCTGCTAATTTTGTTAGTGAAAACTAAGTTCAATTAAAAAGTTATTTAAAAAAGTAACTAAAACCTTTGTTTAGGCAAATTGATTAAATTTTGCAACTCCTTTTATATTATAGTATAATATGTTATACTACATGAACAACAGTATAATAGCTTGGACTAGATGAAGGACCTTGGAGCACAGGAGCAATGAGGAGATCCAAAGTCTAGTTCTGCTTTTGCCACTAATTAGAATTCTTAAAAAGAATGAAAGGAATAGCCTTCACTGAGGGCTTACTCTGAGTCCGGCTGTCAGACGCTTTGTTCATACATCTCATTTGGTTCTCACAATCACCCTATGAGATAGGTATCTTTGTCTTCATGTTATAACTCTCTGCAGGTTCCAGGCTTTCCAAAGCAAGCACGAGCCAGGAAGGGTAAATGTGGAATTAAAACTCAGATTCACTGCGTTCTAAGGCCTATGCTCTTCCCACTAGGTTAGGTTCTATTCCCTCTCAAACAATCCCAAAATGCAAGGGGTTCCTTTTTTTCTATCAAATGAGTTTCAAATGTCAATACAGAGTTTCTCTTTGGGTATTGAAGCAACTCCCACATCTCTCACACTCTTTCCAGGGCATCGTGCTGTCACCAATATTTTATGATCTCTGTTCCACTTATATCATTGTATTCTGTATTTTTATTTTTAACCCTAAGGTTTAACAAAATATTTTATAATCTGTTTCTCAGCAGTAATAGGAAGATCATTTAAAATAATCAGCATAAAAGTGCTTTGAAAATGTAAAGGTAGTAGACAAACTGAGGTCATGATTGTGCTTCCATCATAGAGCAACAAAAACTGCTTTCTAAACTTAAAAATACTTCAGAAGAATGTGCAGCCATATTCTTTTTTAAAAAATTCTTTATTGTTTAAAGTATTACATGAATCTCCTTTTCCCCCCATTCACTTCCCCCCTGCCACCCCCTCCCCCAAGCACAAGCCCTCATCCCCCTACTGTCTGTGTCCATTGGTTTTTGCTCATATGCATGCATACAAGTCCTTTAGTTGATCTCTTACCCCCTCATCTCCCGTCTCCCCCCCCCCACCCTGCTGCCTTCCCTCATAGGTTGTACAGTCTGTTTGATGTTTCTATGTCTCTGGTTCTATTTTTGTTCATCAGTTTATGTTGTTTATTATATTCCACAAATGAGTGAGATCATATATTTATCATTCTCTGACTGGCTTATTTCGCTTAGCATAATGCTCTCTAGTTCCATCCATGCTATTGCAAATGGTTAGAATTCCTTCTTTTTTTGCAGCAGCGTAGAATTCCATTGTGTAGATGTACCACAGTTTTCTAATCCACTCATCTGCTGATGGACACTTAGGTTGTTTCCAAATGTTAGCTATTGTAAATTGTGTGCAGCCATATTCTTTATATAACACCAAAAAAATAACCAATAAAAAAGACCATATGTACACTGAGTGACCAGATTATTATGACCACCTGATGTTTGTAGGCAAATTAGCTAGAATTTCACGCTGAAGTTGCTAGAGGGCCAGATCATTATAAATGTCTGAACAGCACAACATACCTAAGTATTGTTGCTGATCAGGTTCATCTTATCATGTTGATGGCATATCCCAATGGAGATGGCTTCTTCCAACAAGACAATGCATCATGCCATGGTGCTCGTATTGTGCAGGAGTGATTTCAAGGACATGAGGGAGACTTTACCTTGCTTAGGTGGCCCCCACAATCACCAGATCTCAATCCAATTGAGCATTTGTGGGACGAAGTTAAAAGAGCCATCAGGCAGCTGGTTCCACAACCATCAAATCTCAGAACTGGACAGTGCTATTCATCAGGCATGGTGTCAGATTCCTCGCATCACCTTTCAACATCTCGTGGAGTCAATGCCAAGAAGAATCGCCGCAGTATTGAAGGCAAAAGGTGGCCCAACAAAGTACTGATGGGGTGGTCATAATAATCTGGCCAGTCATAATAATCTGGCCACTCAGTGTGTGCGTGGATATATATATATATATATATATATATATATATATATATATATATATATAGAGAGAGAGAGAGAGAGAGAGAGAGAGAGAGATCATCCACTGAGAGTGTAAAGGCAAATACAAATTTAAAACAAGAGGCTTAATTCTACCTTTTGAAAATATGGGAATGGATTTCCCCTCTCTCCTAAAGCATTTCCTTTAGAAAACCTGTAATTATGAGTTCTTTCTCTATCCCTTTGAAATGAATGTAAATATTTATTTATTTCAGTTTTATTGACAAATAATTGGCATCATCACTGTGTAAGTTTAAGGTGTACAGCATGGTGGTTCGATTTACCTCTATTGTGAAATGATTACCACATTAGGATTGGTTAATGTCCATCATCTCATATAGATACAATAGAAAGAATAACAAATTCTCCTTGTGAGGAGGGCCGTTAAGGTCTACTTTCTCAACAACTTTCTTACGTATCATACAGCAGTGTTAATGACAGTCATCATATTGTACTTTTGTATATAAAACATTTTAAAGATAAAAAGCCTCTTGTCAGCTCTATGACCCAGAAACCTCTTTCTTAAGGATCTAGAAAACGTCTCTTTAAAATGTAATCAAGGAGCCTCACTTCAGCAGGCTCCTTGCTCCCAGTTGCACAACTACCTCCTGTTATAACCAAGGTTTTTGTTGGATAAAGGCAATTAGCTGACCCAGATGGTCACCACACTTAACCATGTGAATTTCAGATAAACTATGTGAGACAAATGGTGCTATCAAATCCTTTCTTGAAGACTAGTTATTGTTTGGGAATATGTATGCAATGGGTTGCATCTGCTCTGCTGTATAAAAGGGTGACATTTCTTTCTATCTTTGTAGTCCTTTAACTGATGGTCTGTGATATGTGTTACATTCTAGTTTAATGTTTATTCACTAATAAGGTTGTTTTCTTTCTCTTCTACCTTTATTATGCAAAGGTTTTCCGGATGGAGAGGAGATTTTGTTTTTAATTATATTTTCCAACAAGAGAAAATGTCTCAGAAGATCAGAATTCCTTATAAAACTTGAGTCTTGAGCACAGTCAGGACAATAAGTAATGAATATTTCATCAGTGGACATTTGAAAAGATGCATGTGGCTGACTGATAAGAGAAATTTGTGTCGAATTATTCCATTTGGTATTAAAGAGATGGGCTTTGTGCCCTTTCAGAAGAATACTGGTTAATCTAATTTTTAATCTAAGATTTGAATTGAATTAATGGATGTATTGGGAATACAAGGGGTTACATATTTCAGTTCAAAACAGGGTAGAAAAGTAGTGGTTAGTGGGCATATTAAACTAAGCTACCATGTTCATTCTCTTAAATCTCAACCCATATAGGATGTTCTATTTTAAAAAGTGGGGAGGGAGGGAAAAGTAATGGAGACTGTATACTATATTCTGTTTTAAAAATTCACAATAATATATCCTAAATAATAATACTATGCTAAATATTAATAATAATTAATAAATGCAAAAGTTAATATGTTAACAGTAGCATATTAAAATGTATGAAATATCTTGCAGTCAAGAAATTTGTCTGTTTGCTTGATCTAATTTTCTCTAAATTTATTTGAATTTTGAGAACACTTTACCAACTATTGTTAATATCCTAATGATGCTAGTGTTCCACAGAACAGAACTCCCAACTGTGAAGAGTCACTGAGGATTTTTGAAAAAAATATTCAAACTGACTATAGTAGTGAAACATATTTTGGGAAGTGCTGATTTAAGTCCAGCACTGAAAATTTACATTTTCTCTTTTCCATGTAATCATTTGAGCAGAGAATAGAGACACATGAAAGCAGTTTGCTTCAGAGTTTAGCACTGTTAGGTTAGGTGGCTCAGGAGGCGGCGCAAGAAATAGAGTCCAGTGAATGAGAAAAGAAAGGAAAGGAAAGTTTATTCTGCGTCCCCGGGAGACCCACGTACTCCCAAAGACAGGGCACGTGGATTCACGCCAACATGGCGGGGGGCGCTTTTTTTATACTGCGGTTGGGTGAGGGGCGGGGACATGAGCTGAGGTATTCAGTTGAGGAGGCTTCAGCTGCAGGGGGGTCAGCAAGGTATTCAGGGAGAAGGAGCCATCTGTGTCTGGCACGTTGACCTGTGAGAAATCCCAGGTCTGTGAGAAATTCCAGAGGAAGTCCATTATCTCATCCCATGTCTGCATGTATCTGATCCTGGGCTCTCTCCGACCTAACAAGCACATGGCAACATGGCAATGCAAGGTTTTTGGTTAATAGGGGTTAACAAACACAGCTGGAATCCTCTGTTAATCATTCAGAAAAAGTAATCTGTAGAAGCTCTAAAAGTGATTTTTTTTTGGAATTTTTTATTGTCTGTACTCTAATGGAAATGGATTTCATACTAATCCTTTGGGAGCAAAATGGACATAATCTTGTTCTAGAATTAATTTTTATATTTATTTTTTAATCCTATGTACTGCTTATGTAAGCATTTTTACAAGCAAAATAGTAAAAATAAACAAATAGATAAATTTCCTTTTTGGTGAGGTGGTTGTTTTCCTAAAAGTTTAGTCTTCAGCCGAAACCGGTTTGGCTCAGTGGATAGAGCATCGACCTGCGGACTGAAAGGTCCCAGGTTCGATTCCGGTCAAGGGCATGTACCTGGGTTGCGGGCACATCCCCAGTGGGAGATGTGCAGGAGGCAGCTGATCGATGTTTCTCTCTCATCGATGTTTCTAACTCTCTATCTCTCTCCCTTCCTCTCTGCAAAAAATCAATAAAATATATTAAAAAAATAATAAAATAAAATAAAAGTTTAGTCTTCAGAGTGAGGACCAGATCATCACTCCTGGACACTGAGGACTGAAACTACTGTCCCACAAACACCTACAGTAACATGACTTTGCTATTTCACTGCCTTTATCGACATTATATTTTCCCTGGAGGCTCTGTCCAACCAAGCTGTTTGATTGTACTTGACAAGAACTTCCTTTAGGACCCATCAACTCTTCAATGGAGAATGTCATTATTACACCTCAATATGCATGCCTTGATCTTTCTTCCAATCCTAGACTGTTTTATGACCCTACCCAACACCAATCTAGTCTCCTACATTGAAACACTAGCCTTAAGTGAAACTTCCAAATTATTGATAAATTTTGACCTTATTTTTTGTTAGGGATTGAATTGTGTCTCCCTACCTCCCCACCCCCAATTCATATGTTGAATTTTGAACCCCCAGGGCCTCAGAATTTAACTACAGTTAGAGATAGGAACTTCCCAGAGGCAATCAGTTTGAATGAGTTCATGTTGGTGGGCTCTAGTCCAACATGGGTGTGCTTACTCCCAGAGCGCCAGCAAACCAGCAGAAACTAGGGAAGGAAGGCAGCAGATTGTTCCTACAGCTTCCAGGGGGAACCAACCCTGCTGACACCTTGATCTCAGAATCTAGTCTCCAGAAATGCAAGATAATAAGTTTCTATTGTTTAAGCCTCTCAGCTTGTGGGACACTGTTACCCTACAAACAAATAGACTTTTTTCAGCCCAAGACACTGGTAATGCTCTGTAGGGCTGGTGTTGTTTCTTGCAGTAAGCAATAAAGTCAGTCTTATCTATTGATGCCCTCATTGTATTTGAGGTGTCAGCATTCAACAATAGCCAGCTACAGCTGCTACTCATTCTGGTTTTCTTAGATTGAAGCTGCCTCAAATCTAAGAACTTTTGAATCAGATGTTATGTTGCAAATTATTAGTAATGACAGGCATATCCATGAACCTTGAGAATGCCCACAAGTTACAACAAACAGGTGGAAGGAGATGAAGTTTCAAAAACATGTTTGACAATGTTTATTGTTACTGAATATTATTTCCTGATGATATAAAATTTCCTGATGATTTCATCACATGAAAGCACATAATTAGGTTCAAAACCAGAGTGACCCCCTTTAAAACGGATTCTCTCTACGTAGATGGCAGTCTGATTTTAGGAGAGGCCCAAATCAAGGACTGAAACTTTGCAAATGAGGTTCAGCACTTTTAAATTAGTTTCTCACTTTTAAATTAGTTAAGAATATAGTAAGAAGAAAGAGATTTCCTAGGTTAATGCCATTAGAAAGGTGAAAAGTCTCCCAATGTGGTGAGATCAAAATTCCCTTTACCCATTAATTTTTTTTCACATCCTGGATTCCAGGACTTAAAAGTTTCAAGGGAATGCCTGGAAAGGAAAAAAGTGACAACATGCCCTCCAGATCCAACCAGCTGGTTATATAATCATTGGGGGGGGGGGGGGAGTGGTGTGAGGAGGGCGAATGCCTGGACCATAATATAATGTTGAATGAATAAATAAGTTTTATCCTAACTTCTGGAAAGGATATACTAATTAATTCTTACCTTTTCTGCGATATTTATATTTCTGATTACACTCTTGAGAAAACTTTATATGGGGCCCTACTCTCTAATAAAATTATTAATCTTGAAGTGAATTGCTCTCCTAAGTCTAGTACAGTTATATAATCACAAAATCAACAATAAGATCTTTTTTTAAGTTTTTATTCCTTGACAATATAATAATCATCTGGTGAGAAGAGAGTTACTGATCCTTAATCAGAGAGAGAGAGAGAGAGAGAGAGAGAGAGAGAAAAGAAAAAATAGAGAAAAATCAGGTTGGGCAATTTTTAAAGTAAGCTTATTAAAAACTTCCAAGGAAATACTGATTTGGTGAAAGCTAGAAATTAAAATTCACAGCCAATTTCCAAAGAGCTTATTCCAGCTCTTCAATTCAGTTTAAGCAATGAAGCTGGCAAAGTAAATATCAAACTTTGCTACTGAGTTTAAAAATTAATATACGGTATGTGTGTGGAGACCACAGCAATACTTCTAGACACAAAATAGTCTTAACATCAAATTTCATTGAAGATGGATCTGGCCTAATTCAGAAGAATATTGAATTAGCATAACTACATGTTTTACACTGAGAAGACTGAATTTATCTGCTAAGTGGAAAGGTCAGCTGGAAGTTAATTAAGGAGAGTTGGAAATGAGTTACATTTAGGCTTCTGTTTAAAATTTAGTAGAAAAGAAGGATCCATAAAGTAAACATAAATAGGCCAGAAAAAGGATGCATCAGACTGATTGATTAAACAAATTTAGTGAAAGAGGGGAAAAATACATTTTCTGAGACAGGTATATCCAGTATAGAATCGGAGAAGCTTAACTTTGGACCTATTCTATATAATAAAAGCCTAATATGCAAATTGTCCCCTAGGGCGGTTGTTCTACTGGGAGGTCGACCACTCGCTATTAATATCAATTAATAGTTAATCTAATAACTATTAATAAATGATTATAACAAAATAAAACAGCTATTTATCATGTCATTCTAAATTAAATTATTTAAAGAATGAAGCCTGAGCAACAAAGCTTGGGAAACTAATTTAATATTAACAGTCAGTGTTAAAATTTTGACATTTAATTGTTTTGTTGCCCTTATTTTTCTATTAAATACAGTATTCTTTTCCTTCTTTTTTTTTTTAAAGAACTATGTGCCAGCAAACTTACAAAACTAACCAAAAGAGGGAGAGATATTTTATACCTAACATTATAAAATTATTTAGAGACTTTTTGTGCAAATTCTTTTTTTAGGTATGCGAATAGCCTTCTGTGAAACATTAATGGGTGTATCTTTAAAAGAAATTCCCCATTTTAAAAACAACATTTAGTAGATTATGGAACTTTAGAGAATCAAGGAAAACAGTTTAGGAAAAGCTAGTATGCAATATTTGGAATTCTACTTGTCAAGTATTACAATAATGTTCAATCATTTTAATAGGTATTTAAATTATGTAACTATCACATTATTGAATCAGTCAGATTCCTGGAAGGAAAAAGATGGTGGATTAGCACAAGGTGCAAGAAGGTATTTCAATAAATGTTTATTTTATTTTTTTATTTTTATGAAGACATGAACAAGATTTAGAGAAACCAGTTAGGGATAATGCAGTGTCCCAGTGCTTGCAATAGCAAAAATTGCTATCACATCCAGGCTTGAAGGTGCATGGACAGGGAGCAGAAAATTGAGCGTGTGTTGTGGGCAGCACTACCTACTAAGTGGAGCCTTTAGTGGAGGAACACTACCAACCTGCAGCAGCCCTACAAAGAAAGAGCCCCACAATAAGCACCCAGATTTTAATTCCCTAATGTCTGCTTCCTGAGATGGATGTACAGCAAGCATGTCAAACTCACAGCCCATGGGCCGCATGCAGCTCACAACAAATATTTTTGCAGCCCAGCCAATATAACGGTATGTAAGAAACATTTTAATAAAAGTTTCATAATTTAATTTTTACAATATCCCGTTATACATAATTATTAATAACGAACTACAATGTTCGCTAATGACTGATTACTATAATCTTGTTGCATTCATTTCCCTTATGCACCTTACGCGCAGGTGCACATTTCTCTCCACTAATACTAGCAGTGGATATTTTAGCAGCCGATTGCCACGTCATTAGTCTTGCACTGACTTGTTTGGTGTGCGCAACAGGAAATATTTTGCTTTCGGAGAACAAGAAAAATAGGTTTATTTGTGTTATGCCTATTAATTTGTGCAGTTATTCAATGTCTGGCAAGTTAATGTTCAAGAAAAAATATTAATTTTTATTAAAATGTTCTATTATTTTATATAAACGATTGATTACTCATTTATTTCAGCCCTTTGTATTCAGCATGTCTCTATCAAAATAAACCTATGTTTCTATGAAAATTGAAGCTTTTGTTTTTTTGCAGCCCACATAAACTTAAACCTTGTTTATTTGGCCCGTGTTAGCCTTTGAGTTTGACATGCTTGCTGTACAGTGAGTGATGAACAACCATGAAGGGAGCACCATGCAGCTCTGTGCTACATACACTGTCATGCTGGAAGAAGTTGAGCGATGCAATTTGGGGACTTAGATTCACAAAATATTGGAATTGCATGAAATGAAAAATTGTGGCATGAAAAAAAAATGAGTTTAATAACTACTCCATACAGAATGATGAAAATTTTTAAGCCTGTAAAAATAATATAAGGTATGACAGCAATATGCTCAGAGTCTCTTATGCAAAAGAAATCAGATACCAAATTACCTGTCTAAAAAATTCTTAGAAGTAAGAAGGGATAGATAGAACCTATGACGCCTTTTCTCAGTACACGATGGCTAGGTGGAGTAAATGAAGAGAGCGAGGTTGGCTTCAAAGTTCGATTCTGGCTCTTTTTAGCTGTATAAACATGAGCCATTCAGAACCTCACTACATCATAGTTTCCTCATCTATAAAAAATGGGATTAGTAATACCTAACTTAAAGTTTGTTGTGGATATATATCTTTATGTACATGGAGGTTCTGTTTAAAATTAGGCACAAAACAAATGTTGTTGAAATAATCCTGGTTCAACTTTTTACCCTGGAATGTCAATATGTGGTATTATTTTTATGCTAGAGGCCTCGTGCATGAATTCATGCACAGGGGAGGGGGGGTCCCTCGGCCTGGCCAGTGATTGGGGCTGACTGGGGGGGGCGGAGCAATGGAAGGGCCGTTCCGCCAGGAGGGAACTCAGAGGTTGGCCAGCTGGGGGGAGGGACTGAGGGAAGGTTTGTCAGACACAAGAAGGTTGGCTATTGAGAGTGCCCTGCCCCCCAGGGGGCAGCTCCTGTGTTGAGACTCTCAGGTTGAAGCGAATAAACAATTTGGCGAGAGTGGTCAGTCGTTCAGTTGCTTAGGCTTTTTATATATATAGATGAGTTTAAATTTTCTGACTACCAGGGCAGTCTTCGGATTATGTCGGACTCAACGTATGTTGTTTTGTGGTTACGTCACCATCTCCCATTTACAGTATTTATAACAAAAAAAAAGTTCCATCATTTCGACGTATGTACATATGTGCTTTATGTTTTTTATTATTTATTTACCACAAGTAAAGGTCAGAAATTGTTATATTTCTTTTAAATTTCTTTTGCTGTTTCACTTCATTATTGCTGTGTATGTGCTCCATGTGAGTGACATAGGTGCTTATGTAGGTGGGTTCTGAATTACGGTGAAAATCGTGTTACGTGGCACTGTAGGAACGGATCTCCGACGTAACCTGAGGACCTACTGAATATGTATTAGTCAAGATAATGCATGCTTGGCTCTGCTACAGTAGCCAAAAAACCTTAAATCTTGCCCAGACGGCATGGCTCAGAGGTTGAACATTGACTTATGAACCAGGAGGTCACAGTTCAATTCCTGGTCAGAGCATATACCCAGGTGGCAGGCTTGATTCCAAGTGTGGGGGGTGCAGGAGGCAGCCGATCAATGCTTCTCTCTCGTCAATGATGTTTCTATCTCTCTCTCCTTCTCCATCCTCTCTGAAATCAATAAAAATATATTTTAAAAAATCTTAAATGTCAGCAGCTTTAAACAACCAATGGTCTTATTTCAATCTTATGCAGTGAGTTTGAGGAATCTAGTATCTTTCCATTTCATGATGACTCTGGGATCTTAACACGTGCCATCTGGGGTGTCCCTGCTGAGGGAGAGAGAAGCTAAAGGTAGAAACCTACACTTAAAGGCTCAGCTTGAAAGTAATTCACTTTAGTTTTTCTCACATCACACTGGCCAGAATTAGTGATATGGCCTAAACAGTGAAAGAGACTGGGAAATGGTTTCCTCTCATGTGCTAGAGAAGGAGAGAACAGGATATAGCTGAGGACTAATGTCTTTATCACACTATACACTGGGCTTATGGTTAGATACCTGGACTGCCATTTTAATTACTTAGGACAATGCTTCATGTTTTGGGGCATGAGCCAGAATGTACATGGCTTACATCCTCTAGCATTTAAGAAATCAACTGACAGTTAAAAAGAAAATTCTAACATGATTAAAGGAATCTAATAAATTAACAAACAAAATAGAAACAACTCACAGATACAGAGAACAGATTGACAGCCGTCAGAGGGGAGGGAAGCTGGGGGACTGGGTGAAAAAAGTAAAGGGATTAGGCAATTGAAAAATCCCTCATAGACACAGACAACAGGGATGGTGATTGCCAGAGTGAAAGGGAATGAGAGAAGGTAGAAAAGGATAAAGGGGGGATAAATGGTGATGGAAAGAGACTTGACTTGGGATGGCAAACACACAATACAATATGCAGATGGTGTATTATAGAATTACTAGAGGCCCAATGCACAATATTCGTGCAAGAGTAGGCCTTCCTTCCCCGATCTGCCGGCACCGGCTTCCCTCGCAGCCCCGGCTTTGTCGGGAAGGTCGTCCAGAAGGATGTCCGGAAGGATGTCCGATCTAATTAGCATACTGTGCTTTTATTATTATAGATATACACCTGAGGCCTATATACTTTTATTAACCAATAAGTTTAATAAAAATATAAAATATATTAAATGAATAATAAAATATGAATTTGAAATAATCTATTTCTTGTCTATCATAAAAAAGACAAGAGATAACTAGTGTTGGTGAGGATGTGGAGAAAAGGAAACCCTTGTGTTCTGTTAGTGGGAATGTAAATTGGTGCAGCCAATGTCTTATTCATTGTTACACAGCATTTAACTAAATACTTACACACGGTGGTGACCAAATTGAATTATTTAATAAGTAACAGGATATACTAGTACGTAACAAAACTGCACTTTACATGCCATTAGCAAGGGTGACATCAACAATGTAAAGTCTAAATCTTTGCATTTTATTACACATCTCAGTGATCTTTTCTTTCTTAAAACAATATCTACTTTTTCAGACAGAGAGAGAGACATCAATTGGTTACCTCCTGCACTCTTCCCAACTGACAGGGGCTGGGGAATGAACCTGTAACCCAGGTATGTGCCCTTGACCAGGAATCCAACTTGTGACCCTTCTGTGACAAGCCAACGCTCAAACCATAGAGCCACAATAGCCAGGGCTGTAATTTATTTTTAGTTAGCTTTTTGTGGTTTAGACTTCATGGTAGATGGTTTCTTCAGAATAGGAATCTTGTTTTATTTTGTACTTATTTGTATCCCATAAAGTACCTACTTCTAATATATATTATACTTATTAGGTTCTCAATAAATGTCAGATAGTTGCTAGGTTCAGTGGATACTAAACATGCAAAACTGATTTAGAATAATGTATAGTCTCAGACAGAGTTTAGAGAGTAGCAAAAAAGCAAAGTGACAAGCTATCAGAGCTTTTATATGAAACTTCACCTGAAAATGGAAAACCAAGGCCCTTTTCTGTGACATTCAAGGTTCAAACTCCATAGCCACTGAATTAGCTAGAAAATTTTGTCCTAAATGGATTCATATTTTTCTTTCATGTATCAATTTATTTTGCTTCTCTATATAAATTTAACCAAGTAAAAAAGGATGGAGATCTTTTGTATGAATTGTCACCCAACATAAGGCTAAACAGTAAAATGACTTGACCCACTCACTACTTATTGCATATAATTGCAACATCATTCACTGAAAACAGTAGCAACACTGCAGAAAAGGGGTTAAAATCAGGAGGGCATTCATTTTGTAAAAATGAACATGAAAATGAAAAACAAATTATTCCCTATATAAATTATATTTTTGAAGTACATATTTTGTCCCATGAAAAGCTGATTTATTTCCATTGCCATGGTGACCTAAGAGAACATGAAATTGCCATGGGTTAATGGTTTCACTTAGGTTCAATTTTCAAACAATAGACATATGTTCCTTTTTGTCCCTTATATTCTTGTCAACATTTACCAATGGTAGTACATCAGGTCTTAAGATATAGTGTCTCAGTTTTTTATCAGGAGGTGATATGTCCAGAAATTGAAGCACAGCAAATTGTATGCCTCTGACAAATATCCCAAAAGTAACCAGTGAATACAGAAACCATTTCAACTAAGTGTTGGCTTTGCCATTTTAAAATGTGGCAAAGGCTGCTAGAGGTTCATTAACATCCATTGTCCTCTGCTTTCTTGGCATAGAATAAGACTCAATTTCCCTATAGTCAGGTTTGTCTGTATAAGCTGGCTTCTTCCCAATAGTATATCATTGGAGGTCACATGTGTCACATTCAAAGATGACTAATTAAGTCTCCTTAAGCATGATTCTCCATGCTTCTTTCCCCTTCTGAATGATTAGGCTGGCAATGCCCAAACTGACCTTGAATGTTACCTATCAAAAATGGCAGAAGCTGTTAGCCTGGTAAATGAGTAAATACATGAAGGAATGCCACTATGCTGACTTTAATGCGTGCTTTGAGCTGTTATAAAAGGAAGACATCATCTTCTTGTTGTTTAAACCACTGAGTTTTATGGGTCTATTTGTTACTGCAGCTTTGCCCTAGAGTTATTGGGATACAGACTGCCTACTAGTCAACAGAGCCAAATATCAACAGTACAACGATTAAAATTTCTTTTGAGAGCCAAATTTTTTAAACTTAAACTATATAGGTAGGTACATTGTTATTAACTTAATTAGGGTACTCCTAAGGCTTAGAAAGAGCCACACTCAAGGGACCAAAGAGCCGCATGTGGCTCGCGAGCCGCAGTTTGCCGACCACGGGCTAGGTTGATGGTTCTTAACAATTTATGGGTCATGGACTTTCTGAGAATTTGATTTAAACAAAACTATGAATTCTTTTCCTTCACATTTTCAAAAAAAACCCACCAAATTATGTGAAGACTTTACAAACTTAAGGAACCATATACTAACCAGAGTCTAGTCTAGGCCCTAGCCTAGACTAACTAATTTTGACCTCAGACTTGGTATGAGATAAATGCGTGCAAGTGTGTCTCATATAGTCATAATCATAAATTGAGATGGAATTAGAAGCTTAAATTATAAGCTACAAAAAAAGAAATGATGCAGCTTTATAAATTACTTGGTCTTACATAAAAATTTGAGATAACAAAAAGTGTGTTTTATACTTGTGTCTTTTGTTTAGCATAAACTAATTTGACAAATGTCTAAATTAAGGGCTTTGGGAATTTATTTATTTATTTATTTATTTTAATATATTTTATTGATTTTTTACAGAGAGGAAGGGAGAGGGATAGAGAGTTAGAAACATCGATGAGAGAGAAACATCAATCATCTGCCTCCTGCACACCCCTTACTGGGGATGTGCCCACAACCAAGGTACATGCCCTTGACCAGAATCGAACCTGGGACCATTCAGTCTGCAGGCCGACGCTCTATCCACTGAGCCAAACCAGTTAGGGCAAGGGCTTTGGGAATTTAATCATTGATTATTTAAACTGTATCCAGACATTTTCTTGAAATTTAGGGGTGTTGTCATTATTTGGAGTTCTCTATTTTCTTACTAACATGGATCAGTCAAAATGTAGCAATGGGCACCCAGACGGTGTTGCTCAGTGGTTGAGCATGGACCTATGAACCATGAGGTCAGGGTTCGATACCTGCCAGGGCACATGCCTGGACTTCGGGCTTGATCCCCAGTGGGAGGTGTGCAGAAGGCAGCCAATCAATGATTCTCTTTCATCATTGATGTTTCTATCTCTCTCCCTCTCCCTTCTTCTCTGAAATTAATAAAAAATATTTTTAAAAATGTGGCAAGTGGCCTATATTTGATTACCTTAATTGTATTTTATAATGCTCAATTAACACCATTACTCCCAATTCCAAATGAGCAAATTTGTCACTTGGTAATAATAGTGATAATGATCATGTTAAGCACAATTGTCATAATACTAATTTCTTACCACAATATAAATTTAATCTTCACACCAGCTTTGAGGTTGATGTTATTATCCACCTGTTACAATGAAAGCTAAGGCTCACAGGGAGTGAAATAACTTATCCAAAGCTTTAAGAACCTAAGTTGCTGGAGTCAGGATTTGGACTCAGGCTTTGACTTCAATTTTTGTGCTTTTAGTTCCCCACTATTACCAGCACAGAGAGAATAACACTCAACACAATCATTTTGCCAGTTATTTGTGTGTTATTGCTTCAGAGACAACTTCATGTCCCAAAAAGATACTGAAAGAACTCTATATTGCGAAGTCAGAGTGGACCCTTAAGTCCTTAGCTTTGTAAAACATCTCTTCTAAATCCAGCATAGAAGAACATGTATTTTTTTAAATAATGGAAAGATTGTCTTCAAAATCAAAAAAACAATATCTTTCAAAATGTTAAAATTGTAAAGTAATATCTTTGGTTCTTCTATATCCTCAGTGGAAACCACATCTGCTATCACATCCATGTTTGTTTTTATAGTTTGAAACTTTATCTTTAACCTCTAATTCTAACCTGGGTTTTATAACCTAATTCCAAGTGTTTAAAGGACAATTCTACTGGACTTTATATTGAAACTTTTAATGCAACAGCTCTTTAAACAAAATACAATTCTCCTCAGAACTTGATTGCTCATTCTAACATTCCCACTTATTTTCCCAATGAAAAAATTAGTTTCTCAGTCCTTTTGCCTTCGTGTTATTTAGTGTGTACTGTATGTTTATCACTTATCAAATTTTAGAGTTTCAACTATATTTATACACTACCTACCTCCCCTACTTGCTTGTAAAATATAGTATTTTATGCATGCATCTTTTTAAGAAAAAATTAACTTTAACAATTTAAAGTTCAGTGACATTTATTTAACCACATATTTACTCTGAGAAATGGTATCCTTTTATATCCTAAACTAATATAATACTGTATGTCAACTGCAATACAAAGTATAAAGAGAGAGGGTGTCCTTTGAAATAGGTAGGAAACATAGCTCTACATTCATCCTTATGCTTCCAAGATCGGACGCATTGCTCCAATTTTAACTGGATCATGACAAATACTGGTTAGTAACAAATCACACATAACTACATCAATAAAGTTCTTTATTACTAATAGGTCAGATACATTTTGAGACAAGAAATGACAATTATACGAAACTAAAGTGCACATGAATCAATGCCCAATGGGCAGGGAGTAAGTGAATCATCTTACATTATGATTTGGAGACATTTTTACTTAGAACAGTAAAGTGATGAATAAACATCCACCAAAAATATGGCTAATGTACAAAATGCTGTAGTCCTGGAAACTGTAACATTTCATAAACAGGATATTTTGTAATGACATTTTTTTGGTTAACAAGAAATAGTGAAAATGAGAACAATTGAATAAATACTTGTCTATGTTTATTGGGAAGTATGCAGGTAACAGACACTCTTTTTGGACAGACATGAATATTCAAATCATTTTTAGAAAAATATTCTCTAAGGAGGAGTAAGAACAACTTTCCAGATGTAATCAGGTAGGATTATTTATATCATTTTGCTCAAATTTCTCATATCTTATTTCATGTATCAGATAAGTTAATGCTAAAAATTGGGTATTATAGATATTGGATTAGAGTCTTCGGATCGCTGGAAGCAGTACAGTTATCATCTTCTATTGTAACAAATTTTTTAGCATGCAAAAAGTCAGCTCTTTGCAGCATGTGTAATCCTGATTTTATCATGAAGAAATTATGCGATCTGGAGAAAGTTGTTCTGTCTTTCTGGTTTTCTCATTCTCCATCCACAAAATGAATAAAATGGGACTAACATCTTTTATCAGTTAAAAAAAATTGTGATTAGAAAATGCTTGTGTTATTAAGTAGGATTATTTCCCCACCAATGAAGTTCTTTTCTGGCAGACTACATCTTTATTGTGATGAGAATATCAAAGGGAAAACTAAGAATTTCTTCAGAGGAATTTTTTTCTAAAAGATTTGAGCCACTTATCTCTGGGAACATCTTTTCTCAAAATATTAATCTATTCTGTGGTTATTAGACGGGTACTGCTTCTAATAACACAGCAAATGTCCATCTGATTTTAAAATCAAATGGCACTTATAAATTGCTGTGACCGCTGACAAAATTGTGGTCTTGTCTTTATTCCACATTCCACATTCTTCTCTTAAAAACCACATGGCTCAGTGGTTGAGTGTCGACCTATGAACCAGGAGGTCACAGTTCAATTCCCAATCAGGGCACATGCCTGGGTTGCGGGCTTGATCCTCCAGTATGGGGCAGCCGATCAATTATTTTCTCTCATTATTTTTTTAAATTCTCTCTCCCTCTCCCTTCCTCTCTGAAATCAATAAAAATATATTTTAAAAACATGAATCAGGAGGATCCCATTCATTTTGAATAGAGTTGAGAAATCTGGTTCTGAATTTGACTTAGTGTAAAACTATTCTAGCATTTTTCTTGAGGTTAGGTGTATTAGTGAGTCAATGTTGGCGGATTTGAATCTATCATACTCTAGTATAAATCTGAATTTCCAGGGTTTCCTAAACTAGAATCCAGATAAAATTGAATTACATAAATTGTCAAGGTAAAGTAAGGAACTGAAGGAGGCAGCAAGCTTAACTATAAATAAAGGGAAAGCACAGGAAATCTATAAACAACCTCCCAGAAAGTCCCCTAAACAGGAGACTCCATTATCAAATGGTTTATTTTGGATGAGCAAAGGCAATTTGACTATATTTATAACTATTACAACTGGCGAGCAGATTTCTATCTTCATCTATGTTTGGCTGAGGACAACATTATGAAACCATCAGATTTTAGCCCTAATGTCATGAGCCAAGTATGTCTCAACATAATTGAAACCCAAAGTCTGTTAGCTACATGTAGCTGGATTTTTATGACATCGTGTAGATGAAAGTGATGTATGTGAGTAACTGAAGCAAACCATCCATCAGAGAAGATTAAGAATTGGCACCATTAAAGAATTCCTTTGTCAGTGGAGACTCTTTTGAAAATCTGTTAATCACAATTTAAGAAATATTTTATGAATATATATTGTATAACTATCCTGTACATATCTGATTTAAACAAGGATAACAAATGCTGTTAGAGAACATTTCATCAAAATCAACATAGAACTTTTGTTTCTCTTTCTTCAGTTGTAAAACTACTAGAGGCCCAGTGCACGAAATTTGGGCACTGGGGGGTGGGTCCCTCAGCTCAGCCTGAGCCCTTTCGCAATCCAGGACCCCTTGGGGGATGTCTGCCTGCTGGCTTGTGGCTGGATGGCTGCCTGCTGCTTGAAATTCAGCAGCTGGTGCACGTGCACAGGCTGGGCCACCATGGGCTGTCCTGCAAACACCATCCAGTGAGTGAGTCAAGCATGGAGGCAGGCTCACCCTGAGTTCCCTGCACTTCCCTGAGTCACTGAGTTGTTCAAACTGACTGCCTTCTACAGAGAATGGCACCAGGATCGGACCTAAGACGGCAGTTGGACATCCCTCTTGCAGTCCGGGACCCCTCGGGGGATGTAGCAGTGCACCAAGTGGCAGGCGGCCAGGGAGGAGCCTGAATCAGGGCCAGGACCTGTGCCACTTGCACTCATCCTGGTCTGCTGTGCCTGCTGCTGCCTCTTGGTAGTGCTGCCATGGAGTCAGGAGAGGCTCCCACTGTGACAGCTGCACTCTCCAGCAGTGAGCCTAGCTTCTAGCTGAGCAGCACTCCCCCAGCACACTGACCACCAGCGGGAAGTTCCTGCATTGAGTGTCTGCCCCCTGGTGGTCAGTGTGCATCATAGCAACTGGTCATTCTGGTTGTTCTGCAGTAACGGTCGCTTAGGCTTTTACTATATAGACTAGAGACCTGGTGCACAAAAATTTGTGCACTCGGGGGGAGGGGTTCCTCAGCCCGGCCTGTGCCCTCTCACTGTCTGGGACCCCTCGGGGAATGACCACTTGCTGGCTTAGGCCTGCTCCCCGGGGGATTGGGCCTAAGATGACAATCAGACATTCCTCTGGCAGGCTGGCAGCCCTCGGGGGATGTCCACTTGCCAGCGGGGAGCAGGCCTAAACTGCAGTCGGACATCCTTAGCGCTGCTGAGGAGGCAGGAGAGGCTCCCACCACCACTGCTGTACTGGCAGCCATCAGCCTGGCTTGTGGCTGAGCAGAGCTCCCCCATGTGGGAGCGCCATGACCACCAGAGGGCAGCTCCTGCATTGAGCGTCTGCCCCCTGGTGGTCAGTGTGTGTCATAGTGACCAGTCATTCCCAGTCCTTCTGCTGTTAGGGTCAGTTTGCATATTACCCTTTTACTATATAGGATAGAGGCCTGGTGCACTGGTTTGCCCTGAAAGGTGTCCCGGATCAGGGTGGGGGTCCCGCTTGGGTGCTTGGCCAGCCTGGGTGAGGGGCTGATGGCTGTTTGCAGCTGGTCACACCCCCTTCAGGGTGGGGGTTCCCACTGGGTGCCTGGCCAGTCTGGGTGAGGGGCTGAGGGCCGTTTTCAGGCTGGCGGGAGACTGAAGCTCCCAACCTCTCCTTTTTTTCTTTTTCTTTTTTATTCTGGGATTTATTTACCTTCTATGGCTGTCACTGGAACTGAGAGCCGGCTTTAGCTCTGAGACTCGGCTCCAGCTTTGAGACCTCGGCTGCTGAAAGCAGGTATCTGGGTTTGTTTGGCTTCTATAATTGAAACACTGTTGGAGCTCCAGCTCTGAGGCCCGGCTGGCTGAAAGCAGGTTTCTGGTGATTGTTTAGCTTCTATAAGTGCAACATAGTTGCTTAGAGTGCAGCTCAGAGCTGGGCAGCGGCAGGCGGAGAACCTTGGCTTCCTCCATCACTGGAGCAAGCAAGCCTCCTGTTCGCTTCAGCTGCATGGCTGCCGGCCACCATCTTGGTTGGCAGTTAATTTGCATATCGCCCTGATTAGCCAATGGGAAGCGTGTCGGAGGTATGGTTAATTACCATGTTTGTCTATTATTAGATAGGATATACTTTTAGGACTCTGCTTTCTAGTCTTCCTCATAAAGGGAAGAGATGTAAAGATATATATGATTTTTCCTTTAGAGTCAGACCATTTTTCCAGCTCACAGACACGATAAATGTACTCAAAACCCCACTGTTTTGTTATTCAGTCCTTTACTTGGGTCTAATTTATGGTGTGAGGGTGAGAGTAGAACCTGCTCCAGGTGACCACCAGGGGTCAGGATCTGGTCTCCATACTCCCATTTTCTAAAACTTATTTTAAGTGCCTACTCAAACCTTCTGACTCACATTACTATGTTCAGATCTTCTGACCACAGCATGACTTAAATTTATTAATTTTGAATGGAGAAGAAACTAATATTATCCTAGCCTAATAATGAGTCAATTTTCTGAAAAGACTAGTTTTCCCTGGTGAATCTGGAAAGTATGTTTTATAGAAAAATGTTGCCCATTGAACTTACTTTATAACCCATAAGATGAGGTGCTCCTAAGGCACATTTGACAAGCTTTGGTACTTTCATAAATTGATTTTCTCTATTTTCCAGTTAGAATAAGTCTAGAATCAGGGCACCTCTCCCTGGTCACACACCAATATCCACTTTCCACACTGCCTTTTTCAAATTCCTTATCAGTTAGTGACATATGTGTCAGTACAACAGTATCTCATGAACAGATTATGGTTTCTGAGATGATACTTGATCTTCTTTAGTTTCCAGGATATGTGGCTTCCTGGTTTGTTAATTTAGTCAGTGCCTATCTCACAAGCATGATCCACGATGAGTTATTACTGGAAATTTTCCAAGAAATAATTACTAGTAAATCTATCTGCAGTTTGTTGGCTCGGTGACTTTTACTGAGAGTATGACTTTGAATGTGTTTAGATTACATTTTTTCCTACCTAGCCCATTTCCCACCATCAATTTAAAATATCATAAAAATCTTTAATAGAAATAATATAGAAAATACAGCAAAAGAAGAAAAATATTTAATGCAAAATACTGATTTTCTCTATACTTTATATGTATACTAGAGGCCCAGTGCATGGATTCGTGCACCGGTGGGGTTCCCTCAGCCTGGCCTCTGAGGATGGGGCCAAAACTGGCTCTCCAACATCCCCCGAGGGGTCCCGGATTGCGTGAGGGCATGTCCAGGCCATCTCGCCCAGTCCTGATCAGCCGGACCCCAGCAGCAAGCTAACCTACCAGTCAGAGCATCTGCCCCCTGGTGGTCAGTGTGCATCATAACAACTGGTCAGATGGTCGAATGAACGGTCAGACACTTAGCATATTAGGCTTTTATTATATAGGATTATATACACTAAAACGCACCCATTGGCTATATATTGTCTAATATAGTTTTTACATTGCATAATAAGATGAGGAAATACGGCATGGATGAAATATCAGAGACTTTGAAATAAGATTTTACTGGCTTGCAATAATAACATCTATCTTTCCTGGAGTAGACCTGCACAAATCATTGGTATCCTTGATTTTTGGCTCCTGTGTCTATAAGTAGTAGCTGTCCTGATAAGTTGTTTGGGGATTTTAGATGAAGTATATAAAATGGTGAAGTAATTTTCATTTCTTTGAAGCTTTATGGAATTAAACTGTAATAATGTCTAGCCTATTATAGGTATTTAATGGGCAGTATTGGTCATTACTATTGAGAGAAGCTTATCCTAAAAGCTTATAGACATGTTGACTCACTGTTGGACTACAGTCAACAATAAAAACCATGCTTTTAGAAAGATAACTGAAAAATAACAAATCACTGCATAAAATTCTATTGGATAAAGAGAGGGGAGAACTGAAATTCAGAAATTATATTGACATATGTTTGTGTCATGTTTCCAAGTTTTCAAATAATTTGCATATCAATTTCAAAAAGAAATTTAATCAGTAGGAATTAAGCTTTTATTTTATGGTCAGCATTAAAGCATGGTAAAAAAGACTTATAAAGTATAATTCTTGCCGTTAAGTTATGCCCAGTGCATTGGAAATAATGGAGACATTTTTTTTAATGGAGACATTTTAAACTATAATAAAGTACTAAAATGATGCTGAAGGTTGTAGATGTGAAAGGGATTCAGGAGAGCAAGAGATGGACCATGAAGGCAGATGAGATGGAGATGTGGATGTAGATAAAGAGGTAAGGACAGGAAAACCATGAGTAAACTTACTGTGGTAGGAAAGAGCTCTGTAGTTGTAGGAAGATGACAAGACTGAAGGGAGCAGTGAGAGAATCAGTGGAGACAAGTGGGGTCAGAATTAATAGTCATGGTGGGACCAGATGATGAAGTACTTTGGTGCTAAAATGACATGGATGGTTTAGAACTGATATGCAGTTAAAAACAATTATTTTGCAATCAAATCTGAGCTCAGATGCTTGCTCTGACATTTCTTGGCAGTGTGACTTCTGGAATGCAAACAGACTTCTTTGACCCTGTTTCTTCATCTGTCGTATGTGGGAAAGAATTAAGTCAGAGGATTGCTGGACATACAGTGCCAGGAGAGCACCCAGAAAACTATGGTTCACAAAAGAAGTTCTTAAGAGGAAACCAAAGACCAAAAAAGTTACGTGATATGCCTCATTTCACAGAGCAGACTCAAAATCAAGAAAGCAAATGATTTTGAAGAAGTTCTTAAAGTTGAGTGATTGCCACTGACTCTCTTGACTCTCAGCCTTATGTCCCTTCCATTAACTCATATTGGGTTTTTTTGCCAATTATGAAGAATTTCAAATATACATGGAACAATTTTGGAATCACTAAAGTAGTAGGAAATGATAGAAAAATAATTAAAACCTTGTATTATATATTATTTTATTTACTATAGTCATATATATATGTTAATAACACATATACAGAATCACAAACCAAAATAAAGATTTCAGCATATGGATGGAAAATTAAATAATAGTATTATGTCAATATTAACTTTACTGAAGTTGGAAACTGTCCTGTGGTTGTGTAAGAAAAGATCTTATTTGTAGCAAATCACACTGAAACATTTTGAGGTAAAGGAAGGCAATGATATCTGCAAATTACTCTAAAAAATTCTGAGAAATGTATATATATATTAGAGGTCCGATGCACAAAATTTGTGCAAGAGTAGGCCTTCCTTCCCCCAGTTGCGGGACTGGCTTCCCCCTGGCACCCGGGACCTGGGCTTCCCTCTGGCCGCCAGCAGACACCCGGGACCTGGGCTTCTCTCACAGTCCTGGCTTCATCCAGAAGGTCGTCCGGAAGGATGTCTGGTCTAATTAGCATATTATGCTTTTATTATTATAGATGTACATACATACATATATATGTATACATATATATATTCTCTCTGCATATATGTGTGTGTGTATTTAAGTGGTGTTCTTTGCACTATGCTTGCAACTTTTATGTAATTTAAATTATTTCCAAATAAAAAATTAAGAAAAAAAGCTGGGGAATGAAAAACACAAAATCTTTCATCTGAACAAAAGGCAGAAGAGTCAAGTAGGGGAGGATGAATGTGAGATGCTAATGCTCTATGACAGATTCACAGCTGTCCCTCTAAGAGCTATGTTCTTAAACTACATATCCTTTACAGATACCCTTGTGTGGGTAAAATAGTACATTAGAAGGGAGAATAAAGTAAAATATAACTGTAAAAATGGTTGTAGCAAGAAAACTTACAAAACAATTATGTTTATAATGTTGTCCAAACCATTTAATGACATATAAGCAATATATTTAGAAAAGATGAAGCAATTTAGGTAAGATAATTGAGTATTTGAGAGAGAACATTTAAGGCACTTGAGCTGTCATAAGACCTCAAGGTTAAGTGTTGTAGTTATGTTAGAGGTCTGGCAAGTCTAAGGGCACTGAGGAGCTCATTTGCGTCATGATGACAAATTGCAGGGCCTTGAAAGATACGCTTTACTGTGCTGAGACTTGCACTGTTCAGAGAAAAAATATCTTTCAGAAGTGAAAGGCTCTTCCTGTTTATTTGATTCTCAAAGTTGAACAAAACAAAATATATAGATGCATCAGCATTCACAGAATAATTATTTTATGCAAAGAGCTGTACTTTGGGACATGGGGAATAAATAAATAAATACAAAGCTGCCATGATTTTCACCTTAAGAAATTAACATCATAAATAGAAATGACTGCGTTATGGGGGAAAAGATGAGATGCCATAAAGAATGAAGCATAGAGGACTTCTTGGAAGGAACATTATTTGGCAGTCCTATAAAAAGTCAGTGGAGTAAGAAAGGGTTATGAAGAAAGCTGCTTCTGAGAAGACCTTGATGTTTGGGTAGGACTGCAACGGGACTTATTCCTGGAAGAACCATAGGAAGAAATACCAAGCAGCAGGGTCAACATGAGAAAGATGAAGTTAGCATACAGATAGTGCATTATTCAGACTGATGATGAATTATCCAGCTGGATGGAGATTTAGAAGAGCATGTGCGTTATGAGACCAGGACAGAAAAGGGACGGAGAGCTGGATTGTACCAGGCATTGCTGGTGGGCTGGGTGAGGAATATTTCCCAAAAGCAGCGAGCACATACTCCAGCAGGATAGGCAAACATCTCAACGGTGCGGTGGTAAGTGCTCTCCTTCTGCCTGACATGAATCGCACCTGCTCTGCATGGAAGAAATACATGCCCAGCAGAGGTTCCCTATGTTGCCCATGACTGAGACACACCCTCCGCCCAAACACCTTCAAATATGCCTATCAGTGGGGTCTTCCTGAACTCTCCCATTTCTAGCATGTTACTCTAAACTCAAAATTAAGGATTTGTGCCATATCTCAGAGTTGTTTTTCTATTTGGTCCTAATTGTTTCGTATGAGGCAGGCATTATTTGACATGTTTGTATGAAATTGAAGTTGTGATTTCAATATAGAAATAATTTATTCTCTGTTTCCCGTTTTGTTTTATTTTGTTTAGATTTTATTTTATTTATTTGCTTGTGGGATATTTACTTCCATTTAAAGTGCATGTAGGGGAGTTAAACAAACATGCACTATTTTGCCATCTTACCCGAAAGTCACATATTTTCTTCTTTGATTAAGTGCCGTAGGAGAGAGAAGCATTCTTAATAAGCCTGTGGCTACAATTTAATTGTATCATCTCAAAAGCATAAAAGAATTTCATTCTCAGTGTGTTACTGGCTATGAAATGAAGCATTCCCAGAGTGTCTAAATTAAATTGAAACAGAGTTTTTATGATAGATTGCCTAATTAGTCCAAGAAGGAATTATTCCAACAGTTATAAAAATCAGTCCAACAGCCTTAAATCATCCAGTTCTCAGCCACATCACAATTTAGACGAGCCTCCATAGCCTTTATAGTTTTTAACTCTTTTATTTTGTTTTGGATTGCAAAGATATGGCTTGCTTATCATTAGAAAATATTTAAAAAATTATCTAACACAAATTGTGAATAATTAAACCACAACATATCCACAATGAATATAATGGTGTTCATGTAGCAGAATAGGTACATTCTGTGTGCTAAGTCAAATGCGAGCTCCTAGACAACAAATGCTATATCATACATCTATAGAAATCTCATTGCTAATAAATATTAAAATTAATCAGCATGATATGTCAAAATTTGAATACACACAGAAGAATTTCTATGTGTCTATAAATACCTTAGTGTCTAATGTTCAGGAGAATGAGAATCTCACATATAAAGAATGTCCATAATTAGTTTATTTTACTTTTCAGTTAGTAGCTGAATGATAGGAAAAAGCAAATATAGTTAAAGAACTGTTAAAGAACTGTAGAATAATAGCAATTTGCTGGCCTTATATCTCTCTCTCTCTTTCTCTCTCTCTCTCTCTCTCTCTCTCTCTCACACACACACACACACACTGACAAGTCAAAATCTTTTCTTTCTGCTGAGTGTGTGTAACAGGGGTTCTTATCCCGCAGTCCAAGATCATGGGAGAAAGTAAAAATTATATTTTTTGCCTTAAGTTCTAATTGAAGTTTAGCATTTGTTGCTATTATTGATGTGTAGAAAATTAAACAAAAAGACAACACACTATTAGTAGTACAATAAAAATCATAGATATTTTTATATCACAAACAGTTGTTGTAAATATTGTTTATCCTTTACTACTTTGAAATTATAGTTATTAGCCATTGCAAGTATTATTTAACACAATAATTTAAAAATTACCCATATTACTAAAGCAGGCATTTCAAATATTTTGATTATTGTAATTCAATGATTTATTCCATTGTATACATATGTATTTTATTTCCATGCATTTAAAAACATTTTTTCTGACAAGTAAACAGTAGACATTACCACAGTGCAAAAGGTTCTATGTGTAGAAAACAGAAAAATGTAGATGTCCATGTCCTCATCCGCAGAACCTGTGAATACGTTACTTTACAGGACAAAAGGGATTTTGCAGATGTGATTAAGTTAATGATATTGAGATGGGGAAATTATCCTGGATCAATTATTTAAGGAAACCCAGTATAACCACAGGGTCCTTATAAGAGAGAAGCAAGTGTGTGAAAGTCAGAAAAAGGAGCTAAGATGGTGGAAGCAGAGATTGGAATGATGTGCCTTAAAGACAGAGGAAGGGGCTGTAAGCCAAAGAATTCAGGTGGCCTCTGGGAGCTGGAAGAGCCAAAGGAAACCAATTTTCCACTGGAGCCTTCAGAAGGAATGCAGCCTGATGACAACTTCATTTTGGCTCAGTGAGACTCATTTGGGACTTCTTATCTTAGCAACTGCAGGACATATTTGTGTTGTTTTAAGCCACCAAGTTCATGGGAATTTGTTACAGTAGCAGTAGGGAACTAATACAAAGAGTCAGGGACACCTGAGAGGGTGATGGCGACCACCTGTCCCCCTAGTTACACAAATTTTCCTGAGTCTTAGGATATGTGATTTCAATGTGTCACATATGGAACAGGTCTTTATTTAAAAGACTATTACTAAGAACAAGTGATTTGTCTTTCTGGCAATATTTCAGTACTGAAATATTTTTAGGGTTTAGCACATTTATATTGGCTTTCACCAAAAATAATAGACATATTTTCTGTTATTTGGGGAACAATAATCACTTTTCAAATCTCAGCCTGAATATATCTAAGACCTAGTATTTACACAAATGACATTCTTTACACAGTCAGGTTTTTTTTACACAATGCAATTTTAAAACACTTGAAAGTCATCTATATAATAAAACCCTAAGCGACCATTACAGCGGAACGACCAGAATGACTGGTCGCTATGATGTGCACTAACCACCAGGGGGCAGACGCTCAACCAGAAGCTGGGCTCACGGCTGGTGAGCGCAGTGGGGGTGGCAGGAGCCTCTCCCGCCCCTACAGCAGCACTAAGGAGCAGCAAGCTGAGTGGTAAGGAGCAGTGAGCAGGCAGGCAGTAAGGAGCAAGGGATCCCAGACTGCAAGAGGGCGCAGACTGGGCTGAGGGACTCCCCCTCCAGTGCACAAATTTCATTCACTGGGCCTCTAGTTTGTTTTTAAGCTGGAAAAATTCCAGCGTTTTGATGCTTTATTTATGTTCATATTGAATTGCAATAATAACTTATTAAAGGTTAAAACAATGACCTAAACTGCTCTTGTCAATCTTAAAAGTACATTGACCAATACATTTACCATTATGTAAGACTATATAATTAATATAAGCCTGCAGACACCACCTCTAATGACATATTTCTCACCACCCTGATACAGACATTATAAATCAGTAATGGTTGATAAAATTGAAAATTATTTGTATTTTTAAATTATTTTACATAAAAACATACTGTTGTCTTATCCGCCCAATTGTATAAAAAAATCACCTATCTTTTTATAAAAGCAGTTTGAGAGAATAACATAATTTTGATAATGAAAATGTCCTTGTTTTACTCATTAGTATAGTTCCTGTGGAAACAATTTAGAGGCAATTCAATCATTTATAAACATCATCTTTATAATGCTAGAGCTACTGTTGGTATTTAGTTCATTTGAAATCACATTATTATGATAACTGGTTCCTGGTAGCCAAAGATTTTTTTAATACAAAATATGGAAAGGAAATTATTCTTTAATGACACAGGTTCTTTGTACGTTATAAGCTTTAAAATCTTTCCAGTAAATCACAGGTTCCAATTTGCCTAGTAATGTAAACATTTTTCTATTCAAGGCAATTCAATAGACCTCGAGGTCATTGTATGAATTCTATTTAGATAAAGCTTGACAAATTATACTCCTGTTTGTTTTTAAGTCAGTGTGAGAAATCCAGTAGTCTTGGGAAATATCCACGTGTTCTTAGCCAGATTTCCTAGTTAGCCCTTAGTATTTGAGCAAAAGCTTTATTATCAAGGAACACTTTGATCTTCTATGCCTAGGAATGCATCACCATTCTTTATACAAATTATGAAAACTCAGCTAAAAAGGTCACCCATGTGGGACATCAGTCTGAATCACTGAGTTACAGATACTGAAAGCGATGTCAAAGATCAACCAATGCCTTCATGTTGACACTTTAAAAAACAATAAGGTACAGAGGGTACTGAATGTCAACTGTGATTGAATGTAGTTAGCATAGGCAAAGCTAGAAAACTGGGTTTTCTGCCTTCTGCCCCCATATTCATTCCATCACATTAGTTTAATCTTCAAGTCAATTCAGTCCAATTTAATTTACTCAGTATAATCAAACACCATTATGTGTCAGATGTTGTGCTGAGTGATAGAGATTTTTAAAAAAGGTATAATGTACTCTTAAAGAGAAAGAAATATGTAAATAAATCCAAGGTATGAATTTGAGATCTGTGTCATAATAAAATAGTGTGGTTTCAAAGAGGGAAGGTGTCAGCCCAATTCAGGAGGAGTGAAGTCTTCACCAAAGAGCTAATTCCAGAGCTGAGTTTGAAGGGAGCTCAGTTATTTGTCAAACCTAATGGGAGTATATTCAATCAGAGAGAAGGCGAAAGCATGGGTAAAAGCAAGGAAGAAGACCCTTTTCTGTGATCTTTCCCTGGCCACCACACCTCTAACGGTATAAATTACAGAGGGCAGATAGGCACTTCCCATACTTCATGGAAGACTGCCCCTTCCCTGGCCTCTACTTTGCTGTCAGAGGAAGTGAACAAGGGGCCATACTCTGCATGCTCCTGGCAAAAGGTGCCTCAGGCCAGATCTCACAGCCTCGCTGCCACAGTCTGCTTGAGACAATTAGGGCTGATCATGTCCTAAATATATTTATCTCTGATGACCTCAGCCATTACATGAAACTCAAGACGTCCAAATCAACCTTCATCCTTCAACCTCTCATCCTCATAAAAGTCTGTAATTCATGGTAAGTTCACAGAAAAATGTTAACCGCAAGAGCACCATAGTTGTCACACTGTCCACCATGCAAGTTTCCAAAGGCCCTCCTCTCTCCTGGTATGAGAGCGCCAAGCCAAGGCACACGGGTCGATGAGCGGGGCCCAGTTTTGAGCCTCCCTGGCTCCCTGTGCATAACACCTTTTGGAAGAACGCAACCTACACAACTGTCAGTGGCAACTTGGGTCCTGAGTCATTTTTCTGACTGTTCCCTTCACGTTCTCACTGTAAGTGAAATCTACTAGTAACTACCCTGGAGATATTTTTGCTCTTGCATCCCTGTTAAGAGAATCTGTTTTCCTCTCTTCTACTCTTTGAGTAACGTTTAATATTTGCAATAAAGTAGTATAGATGCCCACCAACCAAGGACCCCAAGAAACACCAGGATCAAAGTTGGGTTTCTTACTTGTTGCCAGAGAAATCATACCCCATGGCAGAACAATGGGGGATCTCAGTAAGGTCTTAGGAGGAGGTTGTTGTAGGAAGGGGGGCGCATGTTCAGTAATTTTGAAGAGGAACCCAGGAAGTGTGTTTTGCTCTGAAGTGGGCAATTCTATGATTGTGTATTTTCTTTTTTATCTAGCAGGTAGGTGGAATGGCGTTGGGCTAAAGGTGTAATTGATATAAGAAACAGCAGTTGCTCAGGTAGCATGCAGAGGGACTGTGCTTGGTTATTTTTGTGATTTGCACGGTGTCCTTATATTGTGCAGTGCTCAGAATAACTAAGGAATATAGCCTTGGTTTTGCTCACTCTATTCACAGAGTGACCTTGGCTGATGCGGATGTTCTATGACATGGTTTATGTTAAGGTGGAAACAGCACAGCCTTGCCACAAGTGCCAAGGCAGCAATCAGCGGTAGCAGCCAGAACGGCCTCTTTTCTTTTTCAATAGGTATCCTTGACAGAGGTTTTTTTCCTCCCGTAATGGAAATAAGTTAACACTTTTCCACTAAGTATGATATTTGGTGTAATCTTTCATAAGTATTTTTAAGGAAGTTAAGAAAATTGATTTCTATTCTTACTGAGAATGTTTATCATAAATGAATACTAAGCTAACTCGTTACAGAACAATGATTGAGTCATGAGACTTGCACGAAGGCCTAGATGACTATCACTAATTTATCCAAGTTCCTAGGCCTCCCTATCTTCAGGCTCTTTGTCCTCTAAACTATACTCCATGTTAACATTTAATCATATTTCTAAAGTATAATTCATCACGTTGCTTTAAAGCTTATTTGGTAATAATACATAATAAATGACCGTAATACATTTTAAAATCCTTTGCATAGCCCTAACAGGCTTAGCTCAGCGGATAGAGCGTGGACTCAAGGGTCCCAGGTTCGATTCCGGTCAAGGGCATGTACCTTGGTTGCGGGCACATCCCCAGTAGGGGGCGTGCAAGAGGCAGCTGATCCATGTTTCTCTCTCATTGATGTTTCTAACTCTCTATCCCTCTCCTCTCCTCTCTGTAAAAAAAAATCAATAAAATATATTTTTTAAAAAATCCTTTGCATAAAAATGCCTTCAAGTTAGGATCCCCTATTTGTATCTTTAACTGCATCCTCTTGTAATTCTCTCATACACCTTTCAATTTATTTACATCTAAATATTCATTAAGTCAACAAACATTTGATTGAGTGCCAAGTAGCATCCTGAGTATTGTAAACACAGCAGCGGATATAATAAGTAAGATTATTTGCCCTCACAGACCTTATAACATCCAAAGAGAGAGAGGCAATAAAAAATAACTCCTATCATATCTCTCTTTAACGTTACTTTTAGCCAATGTGAAAAACTGATTTACTATTAGAGAATGGCCGTGGATCATAATAAGCTTAATCTGAAAGTCACACTCCAATTGCTGCTGCTATCTTTGCTGGGGCATAACATCAGAGCTCATCACACCTTTTACAAATGATTTTTTTCTCTTAAGAAGCAGAGACCTCTAGAAGCAATTTACTTTAACCTGGAAGAAACAGCAGGACATTTAGCATTTGATGTCAGAACTATGTGAACCCTGACACTTTGCTGTCATTTAATAAGCAGGAATTGGATCATCTCACCATCACACAGGACCTCTTATGATACCGAAGACACCATGCTAATTGGACCTGAACAGGAAAAAATGTAAATATTCTAACTGCGATATTCTAACTGTGAGATACAGAGGATGAAAGATGAATCTCTAGAAAATACAGGGATCTGTCACCTCATTGAAGTTTCAGGGGAGAGGGGGTACAGTGGTCTTTAACACATTACAACTTCACCTATCAAATGAAGTACACATTTCTGCAACCTTGTAATCTTTACTAAAAGACCACAATGCTTAGTATTTGGAAACAACATACATCATATTTACTGGATGATCTAAAGACTTTTCAGCTTTTAGTGGAACCTAGAAAAGACTTCCCCGATGATACAGGCTAACGTTTAATCAGCTCTGTCATTTTTTGCCTCCATGATCCAAGAGATGTGATGATGATTAAGTGCTCCATAAATATGCTCGAAGAATATTGTGGCTCACTTTGATAGGAAAATCATAACAATGTCTTAGAATTCTGAACAAATTCAAGCCACTTTTGGAACGTAAGTCTCCTCTGAAGACACAATTCTTGGCTTGAACATCTGGTCATTGGACATTGGGAGACATGAAGAATTAACATACTCATCATACTCATCGAAAGCTAAGCTTGTAGCCTGGCTGGCATGGCTCAGTGGTTGAGCCTTGACTTATGAACTAGGAGGTCACTGTTTGATTCCCAGTCAGAGCACATGCCCCAGTTGCAGTCTCAGTCCCCAGTGTGGAGTGTGCAGGAGGCAGCTGATCAATGATTCTCTCTCATCATTGATGTTTCTATCTCTCTCTCTCTGCCTCTCCCTTCCTCTCTGATCAATAAAGATATATATTTTAAAATGATGCTTGTACATAGTAGCATTCTAAGTAGGATACTTATTTGGAGTGTCTCCTGAAAGCCCAAGGAAGATACATAAACAGAATGTTCACACTTTTGCTGGTTCTGCTCTTTCCTCATCTAAGCCTTCATGAGAAGTTGCTATGGTCGGTTTTTATTGGAGAGGAAAGAATTAGATCTAGTTTACAAATTATTCTGTATAGTGGCATTAACTGGTAGTGGCCTGCTGTGACAGTGAAGTTATTGAAGATATGAATAGCACTATCAACAAATTTGAACTAATTGACATTTATAGAATGCTACACCCAACGACAGAAAATGCATTCTTTTCAAGTGCAACATTCATGTGGTTAGATCATATGGTGGGTTATTCACAATATCTCAATAAAGATAATAAAAATAAAGAATTAAAACCAAACATGGCATATTTTTACTAATATGGTATTAAATATAAATATATATAACAGGACATATCTGGAAAATAAAAAATATTTGGAAATTTTAAAACATATGATATCAAAATTTGTTTTAAATATGTAAACTAATCTTGCAAAAATAAAATAAACTTAGAGCTCTTATTCTACCCAATTTCAAGGCTAACCCTAATGCTCTAGTGTAGGACTGGCATACATAGACATTGGCTCAAGTGCACAGAACAGAGAGAGTCTAGAAATAGACCCACTAATATATAGCCAATTGATTTGCAACCAAAGGGCCAAGTTCATACAGTAAACAAAGAAAAGCAACACATGTTACTATATCACAGTTAGATATCTGTGTGGGGGGCAGGGAAGTCAGCCCTGGTGTTTCAATGGTGTGTGTGTGTGTGTGTGTGTGTGTGTGTATGTGTGTGTGTGTGTGTGTGTTTTGACTAGCAGAGCCTTTATGAAAATAAAGTTACCATTTTATATAATAAAATCATCCTTTTTTTTCTTGAAAAAAAAAGACAGAAAGAAAAAGAAAGCTATCACAGAATTACATGGAGCCAAGAGATGGAAAGACAGATCATTTGGCACTAACCCCATGAGCTTTTTCTAATCCTGGAGCTGTGACTTAGAAAAGGCAATAAATTCTCCTTTTCCTCAGTTTGAATTCTATTTTTTATTTGGAACTTAAAAAAATCTTGATTAAAACTGAAGTATATCAGATTCCATTTTTTCTTTGGCAGTAAACAAAATCAATCTAGAATATATGTTATAATCCATCTGTGTAATATGTTCTTTTTGATGCAAGACTTGAGGGTGGTATTAATTTTTTTCTGCTTTATAAGTAAACAGTTTTTAAAAGCTTCTTCTAAAATGATATAAGATAGACTATACTATGCCATACCATTATGCTATACCAATTTCAAATTGAGACTTTTACTTCTAGGGAAAAAATAATCAGTGCTAACGTGAATGTGCCCACCTGATTAAACTACAAAGGAACCAGCAATGCCAAGAAATGAAAACCCATTATCTAAAGTGATTGAGATGGAGAATGAATAGGAATATGGTGGTGGGTATTACTTTCAAACCACGTTATTCTCCCCAGTGACCAAGTGAAATTCCTAGGTTTAGAAAAATCCAATTCTATAATAGTCTGAGAATGTCAGTAGATGGCAAACTGATACAGAGATTACTCAGTAATTTAAAGGAGGAGACTGGGTGAAAAGGGTGAAAAGATTAAGAAGTACAAATTGGTAGTTACAAAATAGTCATGGGGAGGTAAAGTACAGAATAGGAAATATGGTCAATAATATGGTGTCAGATGGGTACTTGAATTATCAGGGGGATCGAAACACTATGCTGTACTCCTGAAACTAATATAAAATAATACTGAATGTCAACTGTAATTGAAAAAAGAAATTGAAGTAGATATAATCATCAAGAAAATATTTATTTAAAAGCATGTAATGATTGTCCCAACCATCTATCTTAAACACATTTTCAAAATTAGAAGAATGTAGGACATGCAGCATATCAAACTAGTCACAATGACCGTAGTCAAAATTCACAACTTTTAGAACTAACATATAATAAGTAAGTAGAATTACTGGTGTTATCTTTGAAGTAAATTTTAAAAGAAAAAACCAAATTAAGCTAAAATTATAATATTTAAAAATAACAATACTCTTCAGTTCATTATATCTTGTCCTTGTAATAATCTGATATATATATATATAATTTTTTTTTTAGAGAGAGAGAGAGGAAGGGAGAGGGAAAGAGAGAAAGAAACGTCAATCGGCTGCGTGAACCGACTGAGGTACATCAGCCAGGGCCAGAAATTTCTTTTGTTTGGGTTCTAAAGCAGGCATCCAGGTCTATGTCAGATAATAAGGAAAACATTTTAATAGAGTTCAATTTAATAGCTGTATTTGTTTTAAAAGCTTATTATTATTAAATACTTTGCTATTTTCTCGACATGCATTATTATATTTAATTCTTACAATATCCCCATGTTATATATTTCATTAAGGTCATAGCAAAGATGAGGAAAATAAGAATTACTAGAGTCAAATAAATACCTTGTCACAAGCGAAACAGTATATGTGGGATTTGGGCTTTCTCATTTCAGATCTTATAGACAAGTCAAAATAGCCAAAATTTTTTGAAACAAATTTTGGCTCAGAGTGAAGTAAAAAGAGATCACTAAATTTAGGAACTACAGAAATAAAGATATACTGAATTAAAGAAAACCCAGCTCTCAAATTTCTGTTACTGGTTTCAGCTTAGTTTTAATGGATAGCTCTCTGGGGAAATGTAATCTGAATACAAGAACTCTTTAAAATATCAAGTGGTGATAATTTTTGCAGCTCCATTAAAAGAAACAAAGCTCAACTTCCACTTTAAGCAATATTTTAAAAAATCTAAATTAATGAATGTCTGGTGATGTGGGAAACCGCCTATTGTCTTCACTAGCAGAGAGGTGTAGACAGAGAACCCGGAAGGCTGGTGACCTTTGAAGCCCTAGCAAAGGTCAGAGCTGTGCACCACCTCTGTTAATCCATGTAATGGTAGCTGAAGCAACCTCCCCACCTTTAGTCATGTAAATCCTTATTGATAAGAATAGTCTGTGTGTCACTGGAACCTCCCTGCCTAAGGGCTATACTGTGGGTGGATCCCAAACCAAATAAAAGGCTGGTGCGGCCTGAGCACCAGTGGAAGTCCTTCCCCTTGAGTTGGACTTACCCGCCTGGCCCCCAATATTCCCAAATTATCTCTTGTCTCTTCTCTTTCATTTGTGCGCGGCTCCTCTTCCAGATCCTGAACCCTGAACCACGCGGGATGTGGGAAGGAAACATTTACGACATCTGGCGCCCGAACAGGTATAAAAATAAAACCGTCAAATTATTGGAAATAATCTCGGAGAATATTTGCACAGCCTTAGATTTGGCAATAGATGTGGCGAAACATGGATCTTCTTAAATAAGACAGCATATCCAGAAGCTATGGGGGAAAAAAGAGACATCTTTGATTGCATTTATTATATTCAACTATATTTATTGTTTTCTAAGTGCTCAGTGCTGCTAGTGCTTTTGCCATTGCACTCACTGTAATTTTTTCTGACTCTATTGTTTGTCTTTTAAATTTGCTTTAGTATTTAGTATTACCAGTATACAAAGAGCTCTTATTGATTAATAATAATAAGACAAATAATTGAAGAAAATAAAAAGCGAAAATTTAAACAGAAAACTCAGAGTTGTCTCACAGACATCAACAAACATGTAAAACTATCTTCAATGTCCCTAGTAGGA
Organism: Myotis lucifugus; assembly: GCF_000147115.1. NCBI lineage: Eukaryota > Metazoa > Chordata > Mammalia > Chiroptera > Vespertilionidae > Myotis > Myotis lucifugus. The sequence continues at coordinate 24,338,837 of NW_005871049.1, read as the reverse complement.
AGAGAAACACAAAATAAAACCTTAGTGAGATTCTATGTTCAACTCATTAAATCGGTAAAAATTAAAAGAGTAAAAATATCCCCTGTTGACAGTGCTTAAGAAAAATCAGAGGGAAACTTACTAAAATCATTTTTGGAATGTAATCTATCAATAACCATTAATATAAAAAGACACATACCCTTTGACTCAGCAGCCCCATTATTTTTATCTCACCTCCAGGAAAGAAGAAAACAACACACTGTTAAATAACAAAAATATATACATTTATATAAGGCTGTTTTTGTAGCATGGACATATCCAAATGTTTACTAATTGGAGAATGCTGGGTAAATTATGTTATGCCCATGCCTTGGACTTATAAAAAGTATAAGTAGTAAGTTGTAATTATATCCACTAATCTGAAGAGATGTTTATAGAATACTGTAAGTATAAAAAGAAAGTTTGAGTGTAATGTTTAGAAAATGGTTCCATTTTAGTTAGAAAAAAATTTTAAAATTTACATGTGTTATATATCTAAGTAAGACTATCCGAGGGAAAAGCCATTTGTCTGAGTATGGAGAAGGGGCTAAGAATGAAAAGATCAGGCTGTTAACAATGGTTACCACAAGGGGATGAGAAAAGAGATGGGTTGAGAAGTGTGAGGTCATTGAATTTTTATTAATAAAACTGTATTTTTTCCCATTAAGATAAGTATGCATTATCTTGTGCAATTTTAAAATACTAGTAAAATACTAGTAGAAAGTTTAAATTTTTGAAGCTGTGGTGATGATATGAGGCCAATTTTGATGTTGAAAAATCCCAACAGGACCTGAAGGCAGTATGGTGGGTAAAATGTTGTGACTACTGAATGAGTCACACCAGTGGCTCCAGGGGCCTTGCAATTCTGCACTGTGGGTGGGCCTTTGCCAACTGCCAAGCATTAAGATTTGAAAATTGTGGTACATTGTGTCAGCTCACCTCCAGCTGACTTCAGTATGAGGCTTCCTCAGGGAAGAAGAGTTTTGCTATCCTTAAGGAGAGACAGAAAGTGGTGTAAAGAGAGAAACTTGATGGAGCAAAGTTGTGGAGAGTAAGGTCAGGAGATGATGCAATCAGACACCTCTGAGCAGAGGGCCAAGAAAAGGGGAGGGACAGGTTTGTTTCAGGAATGCAAGTTAAGATGAGGGCTCTTCTCTTTTAATCTTTCAACGATAACAACGTACGTTGACTAGTGCTTACTTTTTGCCAGACACTGGTCTGAAAGCCTTCTACATTTAACTAATTTAATCTTCTAATAACCTTATGATGTTGGTCCTATTGTTATCTTCATTTTACAAGGAATGAAGTAACTGAAGAACAGAGAAGTTGATAGCCTATGGTCTTACAGCAAGTCAGTGATGGAGTGAAATTTAAACCCAGTATGGCAACTTAAGACCTCTCAACAACAGGCTTCTTATACTGCCGGAAGCCAGTTCCAGCATGTCAGCAGGGCTGAATCATCTGGAGTGGCAAGGGCATTTCCCCAAACCTGAAAAGGATGATTGCTTGCTGACAGACAGCTAAGGGCATCTCAGTCTACATGTTATTGCCCCCTGTTGGCCAAACACCTGAACAGCCGTAGGCAATTCCCCATTCCAATCTGACAATGGATTCTGTATGAAACCCTACCCTTTGATGTGTATATCTCCACCTTGCCTTAGGACAAATCCTGTTAATAAAAAGCGAGGGGTCCTGAGACAAAGAGAACTTAGTTCCTTTAGCTAAGTCTTCTCTGACTCCCTATGATGCCTTTCAAAATTATGTTTCGTCTCTGGACTCTTATTTAATTTACGCACAGCCCCTTCTCTAGATTTCTGAACCCTTCTAGATGCCAGATCAAGACCACCAGCATTATTATACTTCCTAGAATATGCCATGTTACTCGCTACTTCAAGCCTAAGAGGTTTTCAGTTTGTATGGAATATACTCTTCTCATTCAATATTCCCATTTTCTTTTCCCAATTTTATTTTATTTTTTGCTGCCTAACACTCAAAATCTGTCATTTTTCATAATACCTTAAGCAATACTTTCATAATCTGCATCAGCATATTATAGTATTAGGTCAAACCGTATGAAACTGCCAAACTTCAGCATAGTATATAAAAACTGGAATGAAGTCTTCTTTTCTTGTAGGCTTTATATTTATTAAGGTTCTGTAACTTCCTTATATCCTATACCAAACCAGTTTTCCTGGGAGGATTTTGTAGACATTGGCCTCACAAGTATATCAGTATTTGTTCCTTGAAATGGCTTATCACACCTGATTTGATGACCACTATTCTCAGATAAGGCACTCTAGGTACAGCTTTGGTTTTACAATGTAACCAATTAAAACTTGGTAAGAAGGAGGACAGTTTCTTACTGAAATAACTACCACAATGTTCCTTTGTTTTGCACTCCAAAGATTTCACAACTAGCAATGAATGATGACAGTAAGGATGGGTGAAAGGTATGGCTTTGTTCTGGAAAGAAGGGCAACTGCAATTATGAAAGAGGATACTGGAAAAAAAATCATAGGGGTATTCTCAGGCAGATCAATTTTAGTAACAAACACACGGATTTAAAGATCTGGAAATAGATTCCATTAAAAATATTCCATGCTTACATATGACTTGGAAAGTCTTCAGGACCTACTCCCAAGGGCTGCCCAAACACGCCAAAAGTACATCTATCTCAGTTTGAAGACTGTGAACCTAACTTTCTAAAATTACTTTAATGATATCTCTTTAGTTTAACTTAATAAAGCCCTTTTAATAATGTGATCTCTTTAAATGGAATGTTAAAAGGGAATATAATCCAGATGTAATTAGCAACAAATTGAATATTTGTTGAAATTGACAGCCTATTTCTAAAATTTATATGGAAATTCAAAGGACCAAGAATAGGTAAAGCAATCTTGAAAACAAAAAGTGGAGGATATGGAAGACTTAAAATACTATTAGCACTCATGAAAAAGCAGTGATGATTAAGATACTGTAGCATGGGCACAAAAATAAAGAAATAGGCCAATGGGACAGAAACAATTCCATGCATGTACAGTCATCTGATATATGAGAAAGATAACATTCTGTTATGGTGAAAGAAAGGAAATTTTAAGGATAGTATAAAATTGTGTCAAAAATTGTATTGACTCCCCCAATCTCACATCACACATATTTCCAGATGAATTGTAGATCTGTCTGTGAAAGATAGAAATATCAAGTTTGCAGAAGAAAACACGAGGGAATAACTTCAATAGCCTTGGTGAAGGCAAAAGATTTTTTAAACATGACACAAAAAGTGCTAACAAAAGGGAAAACAATGATAATTAGGACTACATTAAAGTGAACACTTCTATTCATCAGAAGAAACTCTTGAGGAATTGAAGGTTAGATAATATTATAACAAAATTGGATTGATTCCATCTTACTTGAAAAATTGTAGACATAATTCCCACTTCTTATTTCTTTTCTCTGGGCTGATAGCCACTGATAGATGCCTCATGAAACAGAACCTTTACAGGATTCTGAACAGCTTCCCCATCTTCCTACAAAAAATATTTTTGGTTGTCTCTAGGATTTCATTAATTATAAAAACACACACGTCTGATCTACTGTCATTATTAAAGGTGTCTTTATGCATGTTTGTCTGCAAATGGATCATTTGAGCCCTACACACATGTTATCTATAATAATAAAAGCATAATATGCTAATTAGAACAGACGTCCTGCCAGACAAAGCTGGGGCTGCGAGGAAAGCCTGGGTCCCAGGTGCTGGCAGCTGGGGCAAGGAAGGCCTAGTCTTTTGTTATTTTTATTTATTTTTATTTTTTAATAAATCTTTATTGTTCAGATTATTACAGTTGTTCCTCTTTTTCCCCACATAGCTCCCCTCTACCTGGTTTCCCCCCTCACCTCCTACCCTTACCCCCCCCCACTGTCCTCGTCCATAGGTGTACGATTTTTGTCCAATCTCTTCCTGCACTCCCCACACACCCTTCCCACCAAGAATTGTCAGTCCACTCCCTTTCTATGCCCCTGATTCTATTCTATTCACCAGTTTATTCTGTTCTTCAGATTTTTTATTCACTTGATTTTTGGATTCACTTGTTGATAGATATGTATTTGTTGTCACTTCGTTGTTCATAATTTTTATCTTTACCTTTTTCTTCTTCTTACTCTTCTTAAAGAATACCCTTCAGCATTTCATATAATACTGGTTTGGCTGTGATGAACTCCTTTAGCTTTTTCTTATCTGTGAAGCTCTTTATCTGATCTTCATTCTAAATGATAGCTTTGCTGGGTAGAGTAATCTTGGTTGTACATTCTTGCTATTCATCACTTTGAACATTTCTTGCCACTCCCTTCTGGCCTGCATAGTTTCTGTTGAGAAATCAGCTGACAGATGTATGGGCACTCCCTTATAGGTAACTAACTGTTTTTTTCTTGCTGCTTTTAATATTTTCTCTTTGTCTTTGCCCTTGGCATTTTAATTATGATATGTCTTGGTGTGGTCCTCTTTGGATTCCTTTTGTTTGTGGTTCTCTGTGCTTCTTGGACTTGTAAGTCTATTTCTTTCACCAGGTAGGGGAAGTTTTCTGTCATTATTTCTTCAAATAGGTTTTCAATATCTTGCTCTCTCTCTTCTTCTGGCACCCCTATAATTCGGATGTTGGTACGCTTGAAGTTGTCCCAGAGGCTCCTTACACTATCTTCATATTTTTGTATTATTTTTTCCTTTTGCTTTTCCAGTTGGGTGCTTTTTGCTTCTTCGCATTTCAAATCTTTGACTTGATTCTTGGGATCCTCTAGCCTGCTGTTGGGTCTCTGTATATTATTCTTTATTTCAGTCAGTGTATGCTTAATTTCTAATTGGTCCTTTTTCATATCCTTGAGGGTCTCACTATAGTATTTCTTGGAGGTTTCTAGAAGATTCTTGAGTAACCTTATAACCGTGGTTTTGAACTCTATATCCAGTAGTTTGCTTTCCTCCATTTCTTTCATTTGTGACCTGTTTCTTTGTCTCCGCATTTTGGCTGCTTCCCTGTGTTGATAGAGTGGCTTTGTGTGCTAGGTGTCCTATAGGGCCCAGTGGCTCAGCCTTCCTAATTACCTGAGGTGGACACTCTTGGTGCACCCTTTTGTGGGCTGTGTGCACAGTCTTGTTGTAGTGAAGCCTTGATTGCTGTTGGTATCACTGGGAGGAATTGAACTCCAGGCCAATGGGCTGTAAGGACCAGTTGTGTCTACAGTGGGAGAACTTCTGTGCTGGAGACACCCTTATGGGGCAGGACTTGCTTCAGTGGGGCTTTGGCGCTCACTGAGTCTGCCCCTGAGTGTGTCTCTTATGGATGTGAAGAGTTGTAATCTGGACAGTCTCATTCTGACCACTGGTTACACTGGCTCTTGGATCTCCAAGGAGGTGCAAAGTCAGCCACTGCCTGAGGCCTCCCAGCAGGAACTACAGAGAGATCTGCAGATTCCTCCTCTTTGTTTTGGGTTTGGAGGTGCCCAGATGAGGTGCAGCTGTAAAGCAGTGCAGGCTGCTGACGAACCTTAGGCCTTCTTTTGGAAGCTCTGGGGTTCTCTGACCCAGCTGCAGTTTGACAGGTTTTTAGGTGGAGAAAGGCCAGGCCATTTGTATGCAAAAGCCTCTGTTCACAACTTGGGTGGGGTTGTAAATTGGGTGGGGCAGGGTCTCAGGGAATCACCAGGGTGGAGCAAACAGCAATGACTGCCAGTCAGCCCTGCCCTGGAGAGTTCCCCGGGTCTCTGAGCCCCGCAGCCCCATGCAGGAACAATGACCGCTGAGAGAAAGCTGCCCTCACATTCCAGCCCGATGCCAGACAGTCCAATTTCTCTCCGTATGAGTCTGAGTCCCCAGATTCTCACCCAGAACTGGAGTTCAGAGCAGCAGGGAGCTTGTATCTCCTGCCCGATTGAAAAAGACAACAGCATACCCAGCTGTTGACCCCTTTCGCGCGCCTCCATACCTCCGCTCTTCCGCACCTCTGCACCTCCTACCGGACTCAATGCGCTTTTCTCTTTCCTTCTAGTTGTAGAATTTCTACTCAGCCAGCCTTCCCGTGGTTCTGGATGATATTTGTTTTGTCTTTTAGTGGTAGTTTTAATGTGGTTTTACGTGGCAGCAAGTTCAGGTGTTTACCTATGCTGCCATCTTGGTTGTCTCCCTGGGCTCAGGAAGGCCTACTCTTGCACGAATTTCGTGCATCAGGCCTCTATTCTATATATATAAAAAGCCAGTGACCGTAACACCGTAACGACCAGAATGACTGGTCTCTATGATGCCCACTGCGGCCAGCGAACCGCCCAATCAGGGGGTGGGGCCAGCTGATCATCCTCCTGCGGCCCTTCCCCCCAGCCACCCCACCCCTAATTGCCATCCCCTACCCCAATAGGGGGCGAGGCCTCTCCCACCCCAATCAGGGGGCAGGGCAGGTCGACCAATCTCCCACAGCCCCTCTCTCTGGCTGGCCCCACCCGATTGCCATCTCCTACCCCAATAGGGGGCAAGGCCTGCCGGCCAACCTCCTGCAGCCCCTCACACCACCTGGCCCCACCCCAGATCGGTTCCCCGGCCCCAATCAGGGGCAGGGCTGGTCAGCCAACTGCCTGTGGCCCCTCCCCCCAGCCCCCGATGAGCCCCCACCATCCTGATAGGCCTGCGGCCCCTCTCCAGCCAGCTCTGCCCATGATTTGGCCCCTCCCCACACCAATCAGGGGTGGGACTGGCTGGCTAACCTCTCACGGCCCCTCCCCCAGCCATTGATCCCTAACTGACCCCCTCTACCCCATTTGGGGCAGGGCTGGCCGGCCCACCACCCACAGCCCCTCCCCACAGCCAGACCCGCCCCCAATCGGCCCCCCAACCCCAATCAGGTGCAGGTCTGGCCAACCTCCTACCATCTCCTTCTCCCAACAGACTGGCCCCAATCTGCCCTGATCGGGGCCTGGCTGGCCAGACCCCACCCGTGCACAAATTTGTGCACTGGGCCTCTAGTCTATAATAAATGCATAATATGCTCATTAGACTGGACGACCTTCCGGATGAAGCCACGGCGGCAGGGGCTGAGGCAGAGGCTGCTGCAGCGGCAGCGGGGGCGGAGTCCTTGCACGATTTTTGTGCAGTGAGCCTCTAGTAAGCTATAAAAGCTGAAGCTCTTTCCCAGTATGCATACCCAAATTATAATTTTGTGCTAGTATTTTATCTATCTTATGTAGTGTCTGAATCAGTGCTATCTCTAATGTTTGCAAAATAAGGATGGAGATTTATTATTCAATAGCACCCCACTCATGGGTATATGTAATATTTGTTTGATATTACTTGATTGGAATGACTATATTGGAAGATTCACAGTTATAGATTGTATGCTAGCAAATACAGTTAGATTTTTTTTCGTGTGTGTATAAATAAGTGAAGAGCTTTTTTTTACTTATTTGAATTTTCCAAATTTGTACAATGATCCTATGAGGATCCTAGAGGCCTGGTGCACTTAACAAGGGCAATAAAATAAGAAACTAATGACCTAATATATAAGATACAGAATAATTTTAAATTTAGTTTTGAACCTTGGTCCATCTTTAACTTTACCTGACTGGTAAGTACTCTTTTCTTGTATTCTAGCCATATAATTTATGTACTTACACCTAAAAGTAAGAAGTCTGCTTGACATGGCTTTTCAGTCCACATGTTGTTCTCTGGTGACTTATCTGCAGCTCAAACCTTTTTCCAGGATTACTGTTAAGAGACATGCCTCTTCCTGCTTCTAGTTTAGATAGAAGTGTCTTCCTTACCAAGAAGAAATCAAATAACACATACATGGCACAAACTAAAGTTGAAGTTTTAAAATTCTTTATTACATTAACTTTAGTAATCTTAGTAGATGAATATAAGGTAGTTAGTAATCTGGTTTGGTCACTGAAAAAAAAAACATTTTTGAAACCTCACCTAACTGTGTAGTATGCAGACTAGAACTAGTTATGCTTTCATCTCTTTAAGAAAGCAGTATGATTATAAGAACCTTCACTGCTGCTCTATGCCTCTAAACTACGGAGGAGAGATGAAGTCAAGCTTCTGAGGAAATCCCAAGGCAACTAACTGCAGTCAAACAATGTCTGGAAAGCTGCAGGTAGAATTGCATTAATGAAAGCTCAAATTTGCTTCAAAACCTGGGCTACTTAAATCTAAAATTCACATTTTCTTACAAGGAAATTAGAAACATTTAAGAAACTATTAACTCTATTTTGATTCCCAACAGTTATTTATAACCTTCTCAGAAAATTTTGTATTAGGCATAGCTGTTTTGTTTGCTATTCTGTTACTTATGAAGTTATAACCTACTTCAATTATTCAAAAATGAGAGTAGCATTTGTGTATAGTCACAGTTTAACCAAAAGGTAGTTAACTTGAATTTCTAATTGGGAATGAAGAAAGGTGTTAAATGTTTTTAAAAATGTGCAATAATATAAACAATGGTTTGATAACATCTAGCATTAATGCAATATAAAGATTAACTGTTTTAAGACCAAACTCAACAGACTGACTTTTAAAGAACACAGCTATCTTAATTCATTAAAGTGTGTTTCACTGCTGCTATGATATGTCTGGCACTGATTCCAAACATATCCAGCAATTCGCAAGGTTTCCCACTTCGAGGGACTCCTGACACTGCCAGCTGATGAACAAGGATGTCAGGCTCCCCAGACACAGCGGCACATACTGCTTCTCCAATGCCACCTTCCCGGTAGTGATCTTCCACTGTGATAACCCGACCGCCTGTAGCTTTTGCATTGGAGATGATGGTGGCAGCATCCAGGGGTTTAATGGTAAATGGGTCAATGACACGGATGGAAATATCTTGTTCAGAAAGACGGTCAGCAGCTGCTAAGGCTTCATGCAGAGTAACCCCGGCTCCAATTACTGTGACTTTGTCATTGGCACTGTGGCGGATGACCTTGGCCTGTCCAATCTCAAAATGTTCTTCTGGGGTGTAAATAACTGCAATTTCTGGTGGGCCAGTCCGAATGAAGCACATGCCTTTGGCATTGGCGGCCAGGCATACAGCGTGCTCTGTCGAGACGGCATCGCTTGGGTAGAACACAGTGCAGTTGGGGATGCTCCGGAACATGGCTAGGTCCTCCAGGGCCATCTGGGAGGGTCCGTCCTCACCAATGGAGAGCCCGCAGTAGGAACCAACCAGGTTGATGTTGGTTTGGGAGATGGCCCCCATCCGGATATGATCAAACGCTCGGGTCAAATAGGCCGCGAAGGTGCTGACAAAAGCGACGGTGCGGTCGCGCGTGGCACAGCCCAGCGCCACGCTCACCATGTTTTGCTCGGCCATGAAGCACTCGATGAAACGCTCGGGGTGCTCCTTCTTGAACATCTCGGAAAAGGTGGCGTTCTTCGCGTCCCCGTCCAGGACAATGACCCTTTTATTGGCATGGCCCAGTTTGGCCAGAGCCGAGCCGTAGGCCCTGTCGGTCGCCACCTTGTCCCCCACTTTGTAAGCGGGCAGCGAGGCCATCTTGATGTTCTTGATGCTGATGCGGGGCGAGTCCTCCACGGGCGGCCTCGGCGTCAGGTTCCGGTTGGTCTGGATCTGGCTCTCAATCAGCTTGATGATGGCGTCGGCTCTCTCCTTGGGCATCGGCTTCCCGTGCCAGTTCTCGGCGTCCTCCACGTTCGGGATGCCCCGGCCCTTGAAGGTCTTGGAGACGATGGCCGTGGGCTTGTTCTTCACCCGCGCCGCCTGCCAGAAGGCGTGGCACAGGGCCTCCACGTCGTGGCCGTCCACCAGGTAGGTGGTCCAGCCGAAGGCCTCGCAGCGCTTCTGGTACATGTCGGTGCAGTGCTCCAGGGGCGTGGGCCCGCTCTGCCCGAGGCGGTTCACGTCGAAGACGGCCACCAGGTTGTCCAGGCTGTAGTGGGAGGCGAAGGCCAGCGCCTCCCAGATGGAGCCCTCGGAGGACTCGCCGTCGCCCAGGAGGCAGAAGACGCGGTAGCTGGCCTTGTCGAAGTACTTGCCGGTGTAGGCCATGCCGCACGCGGCCCCCAGCCCCTGCCCCAGCGACCCGGTCGCCACGTCCACGAAGGCCAGCCGCGGCGTGGGATGCCCCTCCAGGTCACTGTGGATCTTGCGCAGGCTCAGCAGGTCCGCCTCGCTGATGTCGCCCACCTCCGCCCAGGCGGCGTAGAGGATGGGCGCGGCGTGGCCCTTGGAGAGGACGAACCGGTCGTTGTCCGGGTGTTCGGGCTCCGCCTGCTTGTACCGCATCGTGTGGAAGAAGAGCACCGACATGATCTCGGCGGCGCTGCAGCACGACGTGGGGTGGCCGGAGCTGGAGGCGCACGTGGCCCGGATGGAGTGGATCCGCAGGCGGTTGGCCAGGTCCCGCAGCACCTGCACGGTGTCCGCGTCGGGCTTGGGGTCGTCGGCCACGGCGGCCATGGCGGCGCCGTCCATGGTTCCCGCAGAGCGGACGGCGGCGGCACTGTCCATGGTTCCTGCAGAATGGACGTTGGCGGCAGCCCCTCGGCCGTTAAGTCAGTCACGTTAAGTCACGTGACGCCCACGTCCTTGCCCCGCCTCCTCGAGGTCAGGAGGTCAGCAACTGCCTGGCCAGGGCTCGTGTGCATGCGTGCCTGCGTGCCTGCGTGCGTGCGTGCGTGCGTGCGTGCGTGCATGCGCGCGCCAGACTTTGTCGCGAGACTGACCACTGGGATGCACCGCCTGCCTCGGAATTCTTCCACCACGTGACTGTGACTCCGCTGCTTTTTCTGCACGTGACCATCTCCTTCCAGGCCCGATGGAATGGGTTTTAAATATGTGCTTTGTTACTTACATGTTCAGCATTATTAACAGTGGCTAAATGTTTGATACCTTTCCTCATGTTATACATTCAAAAGGGAGTTATTCTTATATCCATATGTTATAGGAAGCCATTCTTGAGGTTGTGGTTCTTTTATATGCATTGCTTCTGTTTTGGAAACATCACTCTTTACAGCAGAGCATCGATAGACATTATCTAAAGTCGCTTTCAGTCTAGCCAATTATGGAGATACTATGTCAACATAGGCTTTCTTAGAGCAATCGAAGATTCCGACTTAGAGATAAAACTACAATGACAAATTTGGCCAAAAATTACAAGATCAAATCCAAAACTGCTCAGTGGCAGGGTATACTGCAATTTCCCCCAGTATACCCTAAAATACTATTACTGTTACTACAAATAATTCTTAAAACAAAATTAACTTCCTTACTCATAAAACTAAGTTTATGCCATTGAGTTCTTCTAGCAGGCAAGGGTTCTAGCTTGTCATCAAAAACATGAAACACAATGACAGGATATCATCTCCCATGCTTTGATGTTAAACATCTTGATTCTTGAGTAATAATTCTTAACGTTGACTTCACATTAAAATCACGACACTAAAAAAAATAAAAACCAAACAAACAAAAACAATACTGGGTTCCACCCCAGACAAACTGAATTTGAATTTCTAGAAGTAGAGTTGGGAAGCTATATTTTTTAAATGCATGCATTGTTTCTAATGTGTAGTCAAAGTTGAAAATAGTCACCTGTGGATGGACTAGTGGTTCCTAACACTGGTTGTACTTTAGAGCTATCTGGGGAGTTTTTAAAAATCTCATGTCTGGTATGCACTCCGAACCAATTAAATCAGAATTTCTGGGTGATGTGTCTGGGCAGCAGTAATATTAAAAGCTCCCCGGAGGATTTCAGTGTTCAATCAGGTTGTAAACAACTAACTAGGGGTTTTGCTACTCTTTATATGTCCCTTACATTATAACTCAGAAAAAAATATTTTAAATGTCATTTGCCATTTAAACTAGTTTTGTTATTTTCAAGGATGCATATTCAAATAAATCATAATAGTATGACAATAACAAGATTTTAATACTTGCCAAAGGAATGTTGGAAGGAAAAGTCCTTAAGAGGTCATCTTGTATTCCTCACTCCCAGTGCCCTTTGCAAATTAATGTTCACTTATACTCTTGGAGAAAGGAGAAGAAAAGAAAAACAAAGTAGAGTTGGACTAGGAGTAAAGATAGGAATTAGAGAAAAAAAACACATTCAGCAAACAACTAGGGACTGACTGGAAAGCAGTAATATTAACAAAGGTAGCTCACTATTATTTTGGCGAGAAGAGTTCTAATAAATCCAATTAGTAAACATGATAATTTAAAAATGATCTGTGAGATAGTGTTCATATGAAAAAAGATCAGAGAAATAGGATCTGCTTTACATTTCTTTTCAAGTTCCCAAATTCTTCCATTCATTTAAAGCATTGCACAACTATTTCCTAAAGTATTAAATAGAAAGTCTTTAACATTACAAAAGGTCAGTTTTGTTAAGAAAAGAATCTGGTCTTGGAGATTTAATACCCTAGGTAGTGAATATGAATTCCCTGTTGTCATTCAATAAGACTGGATTTTTATACTATAAAGAAAATGATATTTTGTAAATTACATGTAAAGTATTTTAAAGTGATATATTTTTTAAAAGTCTGGAAAGTTATGTATTAATTTTTAATAATATTTCCTTTAAGCATTTTCATCTTTTAGTTTATATTTACAAGTATACAATTGAAAATAACCATGTAAGTATAGAGTATGCTGATAATGTAAAATTACATAATGTGGCTGTGAACACAACTTAGCCAAATAAATCAAAGACATGATACCACATTCTATTTTCCCTATTAAGAAGAGGTTATCACTGACAAAAGGCGAGCCAAATATTTTTAAGTCAACATGCCAAGAATTTAGTTGTCTTGGAAAAATGTCCATTACTCATTTTAGAGATCATTTTGGAAGACAGTCAAAAGTTTTCTGTAAATAGGAAGAAACTATTCATTTATTATTTTTTGGTTTATCCACATGAAGTAGGGATTGGCAAACTCAAGTGCCTATTGGGCTAGAAATGTACCATGAGTTTATGTCAGATGTTATATGAGAAGGATTCTTTGACAAACTAGAGAATATAAACCCATTTAAAGGCATTTAAAATTTAAAAATTTCTGAACACTGTGTTGGAAAAAAAATAACACAAAACATATCCTCAAGGTGCCAGTTTTGATCCTTGATTTAAAATCTATTAAAAATAAATGTTTTATCTTACCTTTGTGTAATTTATTTGCTAATTTTTTCTAATAGTATGGAAAAGTATTTATGGTAGTGTGTACTTCAAATAGAAATAAAACCTATCAGCATCTCTAATAAAAATAGCTTTGGAGAGAAAATATAAATTGCAGAATTGATAAGTTCAATTTCTACTTGGTTTTAGTAGAGGAAACAACAGACATAATGATTGCTCCAGAGGTCTACAATGATTTGTGGAAAAAAATATATATACACATATTCACTTTGTGAGGGTGAGTTATATTTAGAGATTGGGAACACTTAAGTTTACTTATATTTTATCTGAACTGTTGAGTTTTGTTAAAATAAAACTTTGTAAAAGAAATATACAAATGCTGAGTTCATTTTTTTCCTTCCATGTTTTGAATTAGTTTAGTAGGCCGAGTATGTAGCAAGTGAAGATAAGATTCTTGCGTAAGACAATAGGTTTGGGGGTGGGTAATGTATTTTTGCAAGCATTGGAAATAGTATTCTAAATAGACCTGTTAGGTCAAGTTGTTTTGTGGTTGTTTTCAAAATCATTTTTAACATTTTACCAGATTTTTTCCTATTAATTACTAAAAACGGTAATTTGCCACCAAGGCAGTTGGTTTTTCTTTCTTGAAAATTTATCAGTTCTTTTCCATTATATATCTGGAGCAATATTATTAAGCACACATATATTTAAAATAGAAACGTTTTATCTTTATGAAGTAATCTTTTCTATCTACCATACTTCTTGACTTTGTCTTTTTTGTTTAATATTGATATATCTATACTATCATTCTTTTCATTAGTATTTGCTTAGCATACCTGTCCCATATTTTTTAAATTTTGTTTCCTTATATTTTAGATATCTCTTACAAACAGGACATAGTTGTGTGTTTTAAATCCAATATAATGTTATTATTTTAATTAGGGCACTTAGTCCACAACCATATGGATTTAAATCTACCACCCTATTTTTATTTTCTATTTCCCTTACCTTCCTGTTTCTCTTTTTTTTTATTTCCCTGCTTTGAATGTGTTTTTAAAAAATTATTCATTTATTTTCTCTGTTTGTGTCCTGTTTCTATTCTTTTAATGTTTGCCCTAGAAATGAAGCGTGTATTCCCATTGTATCTGTATCTAATGTTAACAAATACTTAACCAGTCTACACAAACACACACCTCTCTCTGCATTTGTTCAAGCTCAGGGAAATATCTCGAAAGATGTCTGCACACTATCTTAAGCAGTTGTTGGGTGACGGAGAGTGGGATTGGAAAGGAGGACCAGGGGGTTCATTTTGTCAGTCCTGAGCAGCCCCCAAGAGCCCAGGAGAAGAGCCTCGTCCGGCCTGGAGTTGTGCACCTGGCTGATGCCCAGGACCCGCGTCCTGGCCTGGGGCGCCCCGAGCCTGAGCGTCCGGCGTCAGGGAGCCGGATTCACCCTCCGGCCAAGCTCCCGCCCTCGCGCGTCGCGAGCACGCGGGGAGGCTGCCGCAGGGCTAGGGCTTCAACGCCAACGCGGGCGAAAAAAGACCAGGTCGCGGTTCCCCCGGACGTTTTAGAGCGACGTACTCGCCCCGCCCCTTCCGGTCGGGTCCGCCCCGGCTTCTCGGGACCCCACGTGTGTTCTGCCTGGATCCCCTGTGTGAGCTGAGGCGCCGCCGTCGGTGAGGCTGCCCGACGTGGAGTGCGGAGGTCCCCGGGGCGCGAGGACGTCACCATGGTGGGCCCCTCCCGCTCCTTTGAACCCGTTTGGCTCCCGAGATGGCTCCCGATCGGGGAGGCAGGGGGAGGTCTGGGGAAGCTGGGAGAGGAGCACGCGAAGTGATTGTCCCAGGGGGTGCCCCGAGATTGGAGGCCGGGAGGAGGGCCCCAGCCCGGCGTCCGGACCTTGAAGCTCTGCTCTCGAGTTCCCAAGTCCTCGCAGGCGCCCTGGCCCTTCTCGCCTCCCTCCTGCTTAAGTTCTTCCCCGTCGCGGAAAATCCGCAGCTGCACGTGTTCTCGCTATTGCTATTCGGCCAAACTCGTAAACACGCTGCTTCCATGCCCTGTGCCGCTCCTCCTGCCCGTGTGGGCTGCGTGGGCTCCGCCGCCGCCTCCTCGGTCTCCAGGCACCGCCCTCCAGGGCCCCACTCTCGCCCCAAGTCCTGCCTCCACGCCCCCCGTTCCCGCTCAGGCACCGAAACGTGTATTCATTAAAAACTGAGATGGGAAAGAGTATTTATGTAAAGCCCACTGAAGTGTAACGACGAGCGGTATAAGGAAAGCGTGTTTATCCACTGTCCGGTTTAAGACGTAAAACAACGTAGCTTTTGCAAGCCTCTGTGTGCCCCTTGATTAACCATCAGGAGCCCTTCAGAGGTCAGAAGTATCCAGATTCTGTGTTTGTAATTCCCTTGCTTGCCTTTAAGGTTACCACTTACGTTTGCATCCCCAAACTGTTTCTTGTTTCTTGCTTTTTTCACTTATGTTCTTGAGAATCATTCTTAAATAGGAACATGTTTTATAACAACTAGTGTTTAATAAAAACAACATCATAAAAACTTGGGATACTCTGGCTACAACGTACGTCTTTTTCCTCTTCCACGGATCCTTTATTTTTGTTGTGGGGCTATTTCTGTCTTTCATGTCTACAGTCTTTTGGCTTTAGATTATAGTCATGTTTGTGTACATTCAGTTTTTGCTTCTCGCTACGCTTGTGCTATTTCCAGCCTCTTACAATTTCCTTTTATAGCCTTTCCTTTTCAGAATGGAACATTAAAACACTAATAATGGGATTGGAGGTGAGTGATTGGGGTTGATTGGCATTCGCCTGCCGTCCTTGTCCATGAGAACTTCACTTTTGTCAGGCTGGAGAGTAGGAGTGTATTGCCTTGTAAGAGTCAAAAGAGGGGCATATGAGTCTGTTCTCTTTGGCACATTTCCCACCCTCTCGATTTTCTGGTATATCTCCTGTGACTCTGCTACGTCCTCTCTTGTACTTAAACTCAGCTTGGAACTGGGAGTTTTCCATCCACACCTTTATATCAGTTCCTCTAAACTTCTTTCAGTGCAGCTCAGATTGTGGGCTATGGCATCCCAGAGGACTGAGTTTGGCACCTGTATCTTTACTAAATGATGATCTTGGCGAACTTACTACACCCCTCTTGGTGGTCATGCCTATTAAATTGGGGAAACCATAGTGCCTACCTCAGAGAATTGTGTAAACCAATTATCCAGATGTCTGGTATTTAGTAAATGTTAGTTGTAATTAACTTTCGTATCAGTTGTCAATAGTAACAGTACAGTTTGTAGTTGTCCACTTTTGTTTTTTGTTCATTTATTTTTGTTTATTGTGAATCTTTCCTAGAGCTTCACAAGTTCATATAAAAATTTAACTAACATGACTCTTCAAATTCATCCCATGCAACACTTTTTATTCTGCATTTAAAAAAAGGTTCTAGTGCTTTTAAGTTTTGTGTGTGCTTGGCTACTAGGCAGGCACTCACAGGTATACTTTTTCTTTTTTTGTATAAGCCCATTATTTGAGTTTAAATGTGCTTGTCTACTTGGCTAGATTATAAACCATTAAAACATATGCCACTGTCCTCCCTTGATTACTGTGGGCATTAACTATAATTGACTACCTAAATATTCCTTAATGACAAGAATTGTGTGCTGTTGGTTTCACACCTACAAATGTGAGCTATAACAGCAAATCAGCTTAAACATCTTGTTTTTTTTTTTAATTTGCTTGTTTGCTGTATTGAGATGTAATTGACATGTAACATTGTATAAGTTTAAGATATACATCCTGATTTGTTGAATATATTGTGAAATTGTTGCCACAGTAAGCTTAGGTAACAATCCCCCACTTCACATGTTACCTTTTTTCCCCCTGTTGTGAGTACTTTGAAGATTAACTTTCTTAGTAACTTTCAAGTATATACTATAATATTTTTAACTGTAGTCACCATGCTGTGCCTTAAAATCCCCAGAAACATAATCATTCTTATAACTGGAAAGTTTTGTATCTATTGCCCACCTATCCCATTTCTCCCCCCCACCCCCCACCTCATTCCTGACAACCACCTTTCTACCCCCAGTTTCTCTTTGTTATTTTTTATTTTAATAGGAATATGTGAAGCTTATTGCCCTGGAAATACCTCTCTGTTGCTGTTTTTTGAGTAAACTATGTTTTCTTCTGTAACTCTCAATTCTGAATTCAAAGAATAGTTTAGAATTTTCCCCATTAAAGATTGTGGGGAAAAGATACTTTCAGTACAAGTTTTCTGACTAGAATACTTCTGGGCTAGAAACTTTTTGAAGTACGATGTAGTCAGTTATTCAGAACAATCTATTAGTTATGCCTATGAAAATAAATTTTATTTTTGCTATCTCTTTGAAAGTTAAATTTGGTATTTTTTAAAACATAAAATGTTAATCTTCCATTGAAAGTGCACTTTTAACTCCCCTAGTTTTGTTATCTGTTTATGTTCTGTATTATTCATGAATCATCAGATGCTCTACGAAATTCATTTGGAGAACCCCTGACCAATAGAGACTAATTGCTTTTTACTTAAGTCTATATTGAATAGACTGCTTAATAGATTAACATTTTATTGACAGGGTTTTACTTCAGTTTCCTTGTTGAAGCATTTTGTTGTGTTTTTTTTTATTGTGATATACTGAAAAATAGGAAAATGTTTTGAAATTTAGTGTTATTTCTGTGCCTTATTAAATATACATCCCCTGCCTTGAGGCAACCTTTTTATGAATAAGTTATTATAAGGAATCATAAAGCACACTTGAGTCAGAATACATGTTCAGTTTCTTTGTACTAAGTCTCGAAGGTTCTTTACCTGAGATCTTCTAAAGCTCTGAGGACATTTTCATACTCTAAGGGTATCAAAGTATTTCTTGTTCTAAATAAATTTTTATGGACCTAACTGTAGTTGTTAAGTTTTAGCAGCTTCAGATAGCATCTTTTTTTCTTTTTGTGACTTTCATTTTATTTGTTAGGATATGAAACAAAGATATCTTTTTAAAGAGCACATCTTTGCTTTATTTTGTTGTTGTTTTGGTTTTTGGTCTTGAATTAGTTGATCTCTCTGGGTAACAAGCTATTCCAAAATTTAATGGCTTAATACAATAGCATTTATTATCTCACAGTTTCTGTGGGTCAGGGATCAGGCATGGTTTACCATTTCCTTGCCTCTAGGTTTCTTACAAGGTTGTCTTCAAGGTACAATCTGAGGCTTTAGTTTAACAGGGGTGGAGAATGTCTGGCCCAAGGGCTGTATAAGGCCTGTGAAATCATTTGGTCTGGCCCTGCCAAGGCATTAGGGGTGAGTTAATTAAATGTTTGACCAAATATAGGAGGCTAATTTTTTTTTTAAATATATTTTATTGATTTTTTACAGAGAGGAAGGGAGAGGGATAGAGAGTTAGAAACATCGATGAGAGAGAAACATCGATCAGCTGCCTCCTCCACACCCTCTACTGGGGATATGCCCGCAACCAAGGTACATGCCCTTGACCGGAATCGAACCCGGGACCCTTCAGTCCGCAGGCCGAGGCTCTATCCACTGAGCCAAACCGGTTCGGCATGGAGGCTAATTTTTAAGTTGATAATTTTGTATGGCCTACAAATGATTTAAGTATCCAAATAGCCCTTGGCAGAAAAAGGTTCCCCATCCCTGGTTAACCCCAAGTAACAACTGGGGAGGATCCACTTCCCAGCTCATTCACGTGGTTCTTGGTACATTCAGTGCCTCTTGGACTACCTGACAGGGCCTCAGTTCTTCACTAGTTATTGGCTGGAAGCTTCTAGGTAGTTGTCACATAGGCCTCTCCATAGGACAGCTCACGACATGGTAGCTGGTTTCCATCAGAGTAAGTCAAGAGAGTAGGCAAGACAGAAGTCAAAGTCCTTTCTTTCAAAACCTAACCTCGGGGTTGAAATCTCATCGCTTATGCCAAATGTTGTTTACTAAAAGTGAGTCGCTAGGACTACGCTCAAAGGAAGAGGATTAGACATGAGCATGAATATTAGGAGGTGGGATTCATTGGGGACCATCTTAGAGGCAACCTACCATGAGTTCTGAAAGTTTTTACTTGATACATATTTGCTAGGTAAACTTCATGCAAAAATTTTTTTTTATCACACCTTCCTCTCTTCCCTGCTCCTCATCTCCACAGGAGCAGAGGCACACAAAAGAATCCACATACTGTTTATGATGGTTTTACTCTTCCCTTATACCTGTAACCAATTTCCAGTGCCATTTTGTGTTGCAGACCTGGAGCTATCTTTTCTGGTCAGGTTATCAAGAAGCAAGCAACAAGTCTTTGTGGAATATTTTAGTAAATATTTGTTGAAGGAATGGGTACATGTGTGAATGAGGAATTGGTGGTCCTTTTAATTAATTCTGTCTGGAGAGTTTTACAAAGGAAGTTACTGTGAGCTGCGTCCTATCAAAGGACAAAGAAAAGTATTTTGTAGGCAGAGGTGACAGGTACAGTCTCAAGAACTTACAGAACAGTAAGAATGTTTAGTAAGAATGGGATGGTGGATATTCCGAAGGAAGAGAGATAATGCTGGAGAAGTAGGTTGGGGGTAGATTGTTTTCCATGTTAAGGACTTGGACCTAACTGTCAGCTAGTAGAGTGAGTTAGTGTAGAAAAGTAAGCTCTTGTGACTTCCATGTAAAAAGGACTGGCAGTGAGAACCTAAAGGCCATCCCATTCATGAAAGGTCATGAAGCTGAATTAAAGCAATGGTAATATTTTGAAGAGAGTATTTTAGAAACATTTGACCTTTTTGAATATTAGGTATGTTAGAGACTGCTAGCTGTTTCCTAATAGACTCTTCTACAGCAATTTATATTTTCTGAGAATAAAGATTATATTTATTACTTTCTCTCATACAACTCTGATTAAATTTTGGTCAGTGGTATGCAAGCAGAAGACTGCAACTTCCCAGATCTTGCTCTTAAAGGAAAGGGGTATGCCTTTTGATTTTCTTTTCTCCTTCTCACTGGCTGCAGTTTAGACTTGGTGTTAAGTCATCTTGAACTGTAGGGTGTCCCCCCCAAAAAATGTATATACACTTTAACAGCTGATAGCTGTTAAATGAAAAGGAAATGTATTTTAATAAACACCGCCTTTACATTACTCAAAGTGTGTGTATACTTTGTTTTGGACACGCTGTATATGTATATATAGGAAGTTATAGCCTAAGGTTATTAGATAATAAAATGGAAGTAGCCTGGATCTCTGAGGGCTTTGTGGAGCAGAGCCTCTAGCTTCTACTTTTTACATGAGAGAACTTTATCTGGGTTAAGCCATTGTTATTTTGTGTGTCTATTATAGGAAGCCAAACCTAATTTCTAAATAATAAATAGGTGTAATGGGATACAGAGTTATGTAGGAATAGACTTACTATTAGAAATGTACAGGTTTAGAGAACTGAATGAATTATGACCTTGGTACCTGGCGTAAGGCTTGAATGGGAAAATAATGGTTTCCTTTGGGGATGTGCTAATTTTGAGATGGCTCCTATTATTTCCTCTGTTCCTATTTTCCTATGTGCCCAACTTTGATTTTGTTTGATTCACTGCCCAATCTGTTCCATGTGCATCCTCTCCAGTAAAGCTCCTATTAATATCTTATGTTCTTTCTGCCCCCTTAACTTTCTTAACTGTAACACAAATTTCCAGTTGTAAGGCCCTTCACTCTCAGCATTCTCTGTACCTACTTTGAAGAGGGAACAGCTGAAGAGCTGGCTTTATTGACCCTGTTTGTTTCTTTAATTTTTTTACATCATGGAGAATAGTTCTCAATATATCATTTCTCTTATGACCATGGAAACAGACTGTTTGAATTATTTAAAAGATCTGGCTTATCTTCTGAATCCTGATGTCGTGTTTCAGGCTCAAAGTATTTCTGTTATGTTATTATTTTTAACATTTATTTCTGAAGAAAAATTTTTGACATAAATTAGTTATATATCTGACTTATATGTATCATATGTTTTCCTACCTTTTAGCCTAAAGCACTAAAGGGAAAAGGTGTAGGACGAGAAAAAAAAGTCATCCATCCATATAGTAGAAAAGCAGCTCAAATTACGAGGGAGGCCCACAAACAAGAAAAAAAGGAAAAGTAAGTGTCTTTTTATTATTTGTATTGTGCTTTGGTGAAAAGCCCATTTATACATTTCTTCCTCATTAGTATTCTTCCTTTAAAAATTATATTAGCCCTGACTAGTGTGTTAAGTGGTTAGAGTGTTGGCCCGAGCACCAAGGGTCATGGTTTGATTCCCTGTCAAGGGCAGGTACCTGGGTTGTAGACTCTATCCCTGGCCCCAGGGTGTGTGCGGGAGGCAACCAATCTATGTGTCTCTCTCACATCAATGTTTCTCTTTTTTTCTCTCCCTCCCTCCCTCCTTTTCTTCTAGTCTCTCTAAAAATATCCTCAGGTGAGGATTAAATAAATAAATAAATAAATAAATAAATAAATAAGAGATATGTTATGGGTTGGAGAGTGAGGACATGAATATGAAGAGGTAAAAATCAGTGGGGATCATTTTAAGATATTACCACCTCTTGTTACTCTCTGCCTACCAAAGACACTTGGTTTTCGAAGGAACAAAGGTAGTCAGGCAGCTTGGAATATCCATACTTTTTTCACAGAACCCAGGATTCTTTGTACCATTTCCTAAGGCAGTGATGGCGAACCTTTTGAGCTCGGTGTGTCAGCATTTTGAAAAACTCTAACTTAACTTTGGTGCCGTGTCACATACAGAAATTTTTTGATATTTGCAACCATAGTAAAACAAAGACTTATATTTTTGATATTTATTTTATATATTTAAATGCCATTTAACAAAGAAAAATCAACCCAAAAAATGAGTTTGCGTGTTACCTCTGACACGTGTGGCATAGGTTCGCCATCACTGTCCTAAGGCTTCTTTTTAGGGAGGGGGCAGGGATCTGGGAGGACATCTGTTAGGATGCAGTGCCTTTGTCCAGTGATAGAGAATACAGAACCAGATCTGCTGGGTTGATCAGATCGACTCTTATTGACGGCCTCTGAATACTTAAAGATGTTGCAAGAGTGAGTAGCAACAGAGTTAAGAGTTCAAACATGTCCTCATCTTCAGTATTTGAATGCTCTAATTTAGAACTATGTGAAATACTGCTTCCACCTGTTGACTTAGGCCCACTCCCCGGGGGATCAGGCTTAAGCTTGCAGTCAGACATCCTTCTGGCATCCAGGGAGCCCCTCTGCCCAGGGCTGCAGACGGGGTCCCACCCACCCAGGGCCGCACACGGGGGTCCTGGCTGGGGGTGGGGCTTTGGCGGCACACGGGGGCCCGGATGGTGGCTCGCGCTGGCCAGCCCTGCCTTCAGTATGCAAATTAGCTGCCATCTTTGTTGGTGGTTAATTTGCATATTGTACTGATTAGCCAATGGGAGGCGTAGCGAAGGTACAGTCAATTACCATGTTTGTCTATTATTAGATTAGATAGAGGATGTCCCTATTTCCCCCCCTTTTGCCCCCTCTACCCAGCTCTTGCCCCCCACTTTTCTCTGGCCATCACCATACTGTAGTCTGTGTCCATGGGTTGTGCATATATTTTCTTTGGCTAATCCCTTCTTTAAATTCACTTCTTTACATTTTTATTTTCAGATAAGTGCTTATAATTTTACTATTATATATTTTCTATTATATCATTTAGAATTAAGATATTTTTTAATTGAACCCTTGTAAATTTTAGCACAATTTAACACATTGTATGCGGGAAACGTTTTTATACGTTTTACGTTGACTGTAAGTAGTAGAGCCACCTGTTAGCGCGCGATAAAAACTACCCGCAAACAATGTGTTAATAAATTATGCTAGAAGCAATTAGGAGATTTTTCATGTAATGCATACACATTTCAATTAATATTTTATTAATTTTTAATATTTTAATTTGAAATAATCTCATACATGTAAAAAAAACTATAAAATACTACAGCATATTAAATGTACCCTTCACCCAATTTCTTAGGTGTTACTAATTTAAACATAACCATTATACAACTAACAAAATTTGGAATATATTTTTCTTATAATCTCTTTAATGTTACTTAATCCATTTACTTTGTTTTTGTTAATCTTCACCCAAAGATATTTTTCCATTGAATTTTAGAGAGAGTGAAGGGAAAAGGAGAGACACATTGATTGGTTGCCTCCTGCACATGCTCTGATAGGGACTGGGGATCAAGCCAGCAACTGAGGTACATGCCCTTGACTGGAATTGAACCTGGGACACTTCAGTTCACGGGCTAATGCTCTATCCACTGAGCAAAACAGGTGCAGCTTAATTCATTTACTTTTAATTTATATGTGTCTTTATATTTAAAGTGGGTTTTGTTTTTGATTCACCCTCATAATCTGTCTTTTAATTGGTGCATTTATGCCACTGACTTTCAGAGTGCTTACTGATAGAGTTACTGCCATATCAGGCGGCTTCTGGGGCTTCTGGGGCCGGCCAGCGGCCTGGACCGGATCCGGTCCCGGGTGGCAGGCAGGTGGCTCCTGGGGCTGCACACGGGGCCTGGATGGCGGCTCCCGCTGGCGGCTCATGCTGTCCCGCCCTGCCTGCAGTATGCAAATTAGCCACCATCTTTGTTGGTGGTTAATTTGCATATCGCACTGATTAGCCAATGGGAGGCATAGTGAAGGTACGGTCAATTACCATGTTTGTCCATTATTAGATAGGATTTCCCAGCATAGCAACATTTCATTATGTACTGTCATGTCTTGTCCCACAGGGTATGTAGTAAGGAACTCTAGACACTAAATGAAAATGACTTAGTATGAAAAGGTAAAAAAGGGAAATTAAGTATAATGGGTAAGAATCTAGGAAACAACTACTTTTGAGAATTAATCTCATATCTCTCTACTTTTCATTATCCCAACTCATTCTCTTCAGGTTCAGGCCGTCATTGAGTTCATTCAGCCTGACCACTCACTAGATTCTTCCCTCCAGGCTTATTTAAAAGGAATGAATTCTTCTCAAAGCCATTCTCTACCCAGTTTTGAAGCATCTTTTTTTTTTTTAAGTCAACTTTGAGGTATAAATAACATACAATAAAACAGACATATTTTAAGTGTACTGGTCTGGGGTTTTGATAATAAACTGGTGTAATCCCATGGTCAGTGTATAGTGTATTTTCATCTTCCCAAAAGATTCCCTATGCTTCTTCCCAGTCAATCTTTACTCCAGCCTCAGGCAACCACTGATTTGCTCTTTATTTTGATAGATGAGATTTGTCTTTCTTAATGTTTCATATAAATGGAATCATATTGTAGGTAATATTGTGTGCCAGCTTTTTTCACTTAGCATAATGTTTGTGAAATTTACCCATTTTATTTTACATATTAGTTGTCTTTCTCTTTTATTACTGAACTAGAGGCCCGGTGCACAAAAATTTGTGCACTGGCGGGGTGGGGGGAGGGTATCCCTCAGCCCCACTTGTGCCCTCTCACAGTCTGGGACCCCTCAGGAGATAATAACCTGCTGGCTTAGGCCCGCTCCCGGGTGGCAGAGGGCAGGCCCAATCCCTAGGTGCCTGCCCTGCAGCCCCTGGTCAGGCTCAGAGCAGGGCCGATTGGGGAGTTGGGGCACTGCCCCCTGTCATGCACAGAGCAGGGCCCATCCGGGGTTGGGGCTCCATACCCTGTCACCCACAGTGCAGAGCCGATCAGGGGGTTGGGGCGCTGCCCCCTGTCATGCACAGAGCAGGGCGGATCAGGAGGCTGCGATGCCACCCTCAGTCACACTCAGGGTAGGGCCGATTAGGGGGTTGGGGCGCCACCCCCTGTCACACTCAAGGCAAGGTCGATGGGGAGGTTGCAGCGCCACCCCCTGTCTCGCACAGAGCAGGGCGGATCGGGGGGTTGGGTCACTTTCCCCTGTCACACTCAGGGCAGGGCTGATGGGGAGGTTGCGGCTCCACCCTGTCACACACAGAGCAGGGCCCATGGGGGAGTTGAGGCGCTGCACCCAGTCACACACAGAGCAGGGCCGATCAGGGGGTTGGGGAGCTCCCCCCTATCAGGCACAGAGCAGGGTCGATCAGGGGGTTGGGGCGCCTTCCCCTGTCACGAACAGAGCAGGGCGGATAGGGAGGTTGTGGCCCCGCCCCCTGTCACAGAGCCGCAGGGCGATCAGGGGGTTTGGGCGCTGCCCCCTGTCACGCTGCTCCAGGGGCCAGGAGGCCTCATGGCTCCGCTGATCCCAGTGCTTGGAGGCCTCGCAGCTCCGCTTGACACTGGGGCAGTGAGGCCTCGCTGCTCAGCTGATCCCGGTGCTAGGAGGCGTCGCTGGTCCGCTGATCCTGGTGCTGGGAGGCCTCGAGGCTCCGCTTGACACAGGGGCAGTGAGGCCTCGCTGCTCCGTTGATCCCGGTGCTGGGAGGCCTTGCTGCTCCGCTGATCCCAGGCCAGGAGGCCTCGCTGCTCTGCTGATCCCAGGCCGGGAGGCCTCGTGGCTCCGCTGATCCCGGTGCTGGGAGGCCTCGCTGCTCCACTGATCCCGGTGCCAGGAGGCCTCGTGGCTCCGCTGATCCCGGGTTCGGGAGGCCTTGCGGCTCCGCTGATCCCGGTGCTGGGAGGCATATTACCCTTTTACTATATAGGACAGAGGCCTGGTGCACGGGTGGGGGCCATCTGGTTTGCCCTGAAGGGTGTCCTGGATCAGGGTGGGGGTCCCTCTTGGGTGCCTGGCCAGCCTGGGTGAGGGGATGATGGCTGTTTGCATCTGGTCACACCCCCTTCAGGGTGGGGGTCCCCACTGGGGTGCCTGGCCAGCCTGGATGAGGGGATGATGGCGGTTTGCAGCTGGTCACACCCCCTTCAGGGTGGGGGTCCCCACTGGGGTGCCTGGCCAGTCTGGGTGAGGGGCTGAGGGCCGTTTTCAGGCTGGCAGGTGACTGAAGCTCCCAACCTCTCTTTTATTTCTTATTTCTTTTTTATTCTGGGGTTTCTTTACCTTCTATGGCTGTCACTGGAGCTGAGAGCCGTCTTTAGCTCTGAGACTCGGCTCCAGCTCTGAGACCTCAGCTGCTGAAAGCAGGTTTCTGGCCTTTGTTTACCTTCTGTATTTGAAACAATGTTGCGGTCCTGCTGGCTGAAGCCCGGCTGACATAAAGCAGGTTTCTGGGGTTTTGTTTAGCTTCTATATTTGTAACAATGTTTCTTAGAGATCAGCTGAGAGGCCGGCAAGGCAGGCGGGGACGTTGGCTTCCTCCGTCACTGGAGCAAGCAAGCCTCCCTGTTCGCGTCAGCTGCCTGGCTGCCGGCCACCATCTTGGTTGGCAGTTAATTTGCATATCTCACTGATTAGCCAATGGGAAGGGTAGCGGAGGTATGGCTAATTACCATGTTTCTCTTTTATTAGATAGGATAGTATTCCATTGTATGGCTATGCAGTTTGTTTATCCATTCACCAGTTGATGGTCATTTGGATTGTTGAAAGTTTTTGGCTGTCATCAGGATCTGCAAAATAAGGGCCCAACACTGGTTTTATATAAAAAAGTTTTAATGGAAAGTAGCTATGCCCATTCCTCTTGCATTGTCTGTTTCTGCTTTTAGGCTACAATGGCGGAGGCAAGTAGTTGCCACATGGTCCGCAGAGCCTAACATCTTACTATCTGGCCACTTAAGAAAATATTTGCCAGCCCCTACTATCATAAATAAAGCTGCCATTAACATTCATGTGGACATATATTTTCATTTTTCTTTTAGTTCCTCGAATTGGAATTGATGTATGTTTAAGAATATAAGAAATTAAGTTTATAAGAATTGTTGGTCATATGATAGGTGTAATGTTTAAGTATGTAAGAAATTGTCTTATCCAAAATGATCGTACCACTTTAGATTTTAATCACCAGTGTGTGTGTTACATTTGCTCCATATCCTCTCAAAAATATTGTATTATCAGTTTTTTTAAAATTTATTCAGTATAAGTAGTATTTCAGTGTGGTTTAATTTGCACACTTAGTAATTTTGATGGCTAACAATGTTAAGTATCTTATGTGTTTATTGGTCATTTGTATACCTTTGATTTGATGAAAAAAAATCTGTTGAAATCTTTTGTGCTTTTTTTAGTATTGGGTTGTCTCATTAAGTAGGAAGAACTGTTTGTATATTCTGAATGCAAATCCTTTGTTAATTATTTATTTTGTGAATATTTTCTCCCATTCTATGGTTAAAATTTTTTTTATAAAAGACGTTTTATTTTATTTTCCACTTTTCCAGTTTAAAGTAGGGGAGTAAATCTGGTCAGCTTTGTTAGGACAGGGACAGTATTCTTAGTGGATGGCAAACACTAGCTATACAAAGCTCTCTTCTGGGTGACTTAGTATTTAGAATATAAACAAAAGGAGATACGTACTGTCTAAACTGTTTTCTGAGAATAAATGAGTTCTTTGTTATAATTTTTTTCAAATTTATGAACAGTAAACATTCTGTTTTGTTCTTGTTGAAGTTTAAAAGTGACAGTAATGTATTTTGGTTTTAGTGGCAGAACTCAGTCTTCTAGAAGGCATTAATTACGTCATCACTCTTTTGTGCACAATATTCTACAAAACCCACCTCAACATTCATAATCTAGTCAAGTTCTCATCTCTATTTGTATAAAACTTATTGTTTTATACATATCCTTTAGTCACTGAAGAGCTAAGAAAATTTTTCTAATAACATTTCATTCCAGTGATTTAAAAAAAAGCATGATGTTCAGTGCTTCCTTATTAACAAAATTAATTTCATGTGTATGAAAGAATGATCTTTGAATTAAGGTTCTTTAGGCAGTTTTTCTTTTTGTTGTTTTGACAGATTTTAAAAACGTGCTTTGAAAATTCTCTAACATACTTATGCACCTTTTCTTCCAAGGTTGAAGAATGAAAAGGCATTGCGGCTCAATCTTATTGGTAAGTGGACTTACTTATTTGACATTTTTGCTAGAGTATAGTGAAATTCTGCCCTATACCTATTTTTCTTTTGACTTTCCTAGTGAAATACTATTTTTATCTAAGTGAATTTTCTTTACCAGGCTTGATTAAAACAGTACAAAATAAAATCAATTGTTAAACTCTTAGAACATCTATAATAATAAAAACGTAATATGCTAATTAGACCGGAAGTCCTGGACGACCTTCCAGACGAAGCCGCAGTGGTGTGGGCTGAGCCCCTTGCACGAATTTCGTGCATCAGGCCTCTAGTTGTTAATAATATCTAATTTTGTATTTCAAAAATTGTTTGGTTTATAATCACCTACCTATGTACCTGTCTACCTATTTGCTTTTGTCTGTCTGTCTATCTATCTATCTATGGCTGAAGTTTAATTCTAGCTCCTTAATCATTAGAATTATGGCCTAAGTATTTTGGAAACAGCATATGTTATGTTCCCAAATATTCAGTTTATATCTCAGTATCATAATCTCTTTTTGGGGGTGAGAGGTGTCAAATTTACTGTTAGTAAATTTTTACTGATAAGCCTGAAATTTCAAAATATTACTAAAATTAAAGGTATTTGAACCCTTACCAAACACTTCATAAGGTAATGAAGTAGTATTTCTAAGTGGGTTATCAGTCTCTGGGGTAGGCCATTTCTTCATCTCTAATTTTGAGAAATCACTGTGCAAGTGACCCTGATGGTCTGATTTACTCATAAGAATGAGGTCCATTAGCTCTTTGTATCTGGCAGATCTTGTACACTTAATGTATTTACTAATTTTGAGGCCTTGAACATGTTACTTAACCGTTCTCATTTGTAAGTGGGAATAATAATAGTACTAATTATAGAATTGTGAAGCTCTTGACTTAGTGCTTGCTGTTTATAAAATGTTCTGCAGATACCATTTTCATTATTAATCTAATGTTTTCATTTTATTTGAGACAAGTTCTACCCTTTGCTTTTTAAATACTTAGAACTTCATGTTCTGTTTAAGTATTCTTGTTAAAAATTTTTTGCATCCTTATTGGATAAGAAATATATACAGAGAAGCATCCCTCTCGCTCCTGTTTCTTCCCCA
Organism: Myotis lucifugus; assembly: GCF_000147115.1. Classification (NCBI taxonomy): domain Eukaryota; kingdom Metazoa; phylum Chordata; class Mammalia; order Chiroptera; family Vespertilionidae; genus Myotis; species Myotis lucifugus. Next base: position 24,309,625 of record NW_005871049.1, on the reverse strand, counting down.
AATTAAAATGTGACAATTTAATTTCTTACGACTGGTTTAATTAGCTTTGAGCCCACACAAGGTTTTATATTTAGTGTGGAAATAAAATTTGATACTGTTATAAACACGTTGATGTTGAAAATTAAAATGAATCTTGGTACTTTTTGTTATAGGTGAAAAACTGCAGTGGTTTCAAAATCATCTGGATCCCAAAAAAGGAGGGTATTCAAAGAAGGATGCTTGTGAATTAATTGAAAGGTAAACACTGGGCATGTTATGAGAAAAGGGTCAGAAAAAGGAATTTTTCACTCTGGTTCTTCAAGAGACAGTTGTGTTCTGGATTTATAGAAGAGCAAATGGGCTTTATAATCAAAGAGGCTTTGGATTTATATCCTAGCCTCTTCACTTTATCAGGCTGTAACCGTTCTGTACCTCACAGTGGTGGTTAATCCAATTTTTTGGAGTCAGTAAAGGCTTCTTGGGGATATATCATCTGAAGCGACAGCTGAAGGGTAGGGGTCAGAGGCTCTTCAATCTGAGGGCAGATTGAAGAGCCTCTGGCAGAGACGAATATCTAAAAGGCCAACAGGTGAGAGTGCCTTATATAGAGATCTGGCAGACATCTGATATGACTGAAATAACAGGTTCAAGGAGGTAATTGTGACAGGTATGATAAGTGACAACCAACTCGTGAAAGACCTCAGATATCATTTTAAGAGTTTGGACTTTATCAAAGGACATTCAGAACCATGGGAGGCTTTTACAGCAAGCTCTGGTGATGATCGATCATGTTTAAACTTTAGAAAGGTCACAGTAGTGAGAATGAGGACAATGGCCTGAGAGACCTGGCATTAGCCAGGAAACCGTTGAGAGGCTGATGAAACAAATACTCCAGGCAAGAGATGGTGGTAGTCTCTGCTTGCTTAGTAGCAGTGTGGTGAAGGGAAGGGAAGAGAAGGTTTCCAGAGATATAAAAAAGGGAGAAGTCTCAATCTTTAGTGAAAACAGATGTGGCATAAAAGGGGGAAAGGAATGAAGGAGGACACTTTTATTCCTTATTTGGGCAGTCGGATGAATGGTCGTACTGTTTCTTGAGATAGGGAGCCAAAGAGATGGAGTAGGCTTGGTAGGGATGGGTGGGGTCGGGGAGGAGGACAAGTTCAGTTTTGATGTGTTAAGCCTTAACAGGACTTTCAAATAAAGATGTTCAGGACATAGTTGAAAATGAGCATCTGAAGTTTAATAGATATTTTAATAGCAGGCGGTGATTTGGTTGCAAAAATATTGAGAATGGTTGAGTTATCCAGGGAAGGTCTGAGGTCTAAGGACTTGAACTCAGAGGAATATAAAGATTTAGACAGGCAAAGGCTGGGAATTATGTTTTCAATGAAATAGCGTAAGCCAAAATGCAGACTTTGTAACTCAGATCATTTTCTTATTTTTCAGGTATTTAAATCGATTCAGCAGTGAGCTGGAGCAGATTGAATTACATAACAGCATCAAAGACAGGCAGGGAAGGCGGCACTGTTCCCGGGAGACAGTCATCAAACAGACGATGGAGCGGGAGCGACAGCAGTATGAAGGCTATGGCCTCGGTGTGTTCACTGCCATGCTCCTTTTTCTTTCTAACATACATAGCAATATCAGATTTGTAGTGCACTTCAAAGGTTTATTATTCTATTTAGTTTGATTTTCTTCCTTTGATTTCCTTTCTTTTGTGAGTATATGGAATCATTTTTAATTCATTCTTTTTTTTTCTACACTCCCCAAAACTGTCCATTGTGATAGTGACATCATTTCTTTCTACTGTGAAAGTAAAGTTTTTCCTTGCCTCTGGCACATACCTGTTTGCTTTGTTATAGAGTTAATATCTGCCCATCTCCAGCTACATCTAAGTTTCTTTAGAAGGTGGTACTGTGTCCTTGTCGTCTTTGTAATTCTTATAGAACCAAGCAGTGGTTGTTGCAGTCATTCTTGAGAAATACAGAAATCCAATATTCATTCTGGGCATGATAGTACTTCTTACCATTCCTAAGGACAAGTATGTCATTAGTTTACCAACACTGTCTGAAGAAAAGCACTTAAACGGAGAAGGTACTTAAGGCTTACAAAGCCCACAGACCCGTGGTCAGCAAACTGCGGCTCGCAAGCCACATGCGGCTCTTTGGCCCCTTGAGTGTGGCTTTTCCTAAGCCTTAGGAGTACCCTAATTAAGTTAATAACAATGTACCTACCTATATAGTTTAAGTTTAAAAAATTTGGCTCTCAAAAGAAATTTCAGTCGTTGTACTGTTGATATTTGGCTCTGTTGACTAATGAGCTTGCCGACCACTGCCACAACCCAAAGCCTGCATATAGCCTGCAAATGGTATTGATTGGCTTATTAATTCTTAGTATAAAAAAAAAACCTGGTGATTTTTCATGAAAAATATAGATTTCTGGCTTGCCTTAAAAAATCAGATGGTTTGGCAGCATAATCTGCTAGACGTACAGTACTTACCTTTTCATCTAAAGGAAGCCCTTATGGCTTCTCTTTGGCATTTCCGAATTTCCAGCATCACTACTTGCGCTTTGAGGCCATTATTAAGTAAAATAAGGGAACACAAGCACTGGGATCCCACAACAGGAGATCTGATAACCAAGACGACTACTAAGTGGCCGACAGCAGGTTGGTTGAGACACTGAACAAAGGGATGGTTCATGTCCTAGTCGGCACAGAGCGGGGCATTGTGAGATGATTTCATCAAGCTCGGAATGGCTTGCAATTAAAAACTTAGGTATTGTTTTATTTCTGGAATTTTCCATTTCATAACTTTAAATTGCAGTTAACCTCAGGTGACTGAAACTTTGGAAAGTGAAATTGCAGATAAGGGAGGATTACTGTAGATTTGTTTTCTTTTAAATATTCTATGCTAGAATTTATTATTTAATAGCGTTCTTAAATCACCTTAAGCTAAGCCTTCTATTTTTGCAAAACTTACTTTCATGTAGCATTATAACAGTGCTTTGGAGTTTTGTTTTGCTTTAGATGATCTTGTTGTCTGTCAATTATTATTTGTTGCATCTGATATAATAAATGAAACTATAAAATGTTGTAATTTAGAAAACATTACCTAATGGATATGAATTATGTTCTTTCCCAGAGATTCCAGATATTCTAAATGCAGGTAATCTGAAAACTTTTAGGTGAGTTTGTCACTTTTATTGTTCCCTGAACAGCATGTCAGATACATGAGACATAAAATTCCTTCTTTTCAGTGTAGACATCAGAGCTGACAGAAAGTCAGGTTGTTTTTTTTAACCTTTTCTCTTTTATCAGACAAAGTAAAATTTTCCAAGTTGTGTTTATTTGAAACACCAGATACACACTGAAATGCTAGTGACATGAGCCTTTTATTTCCTTTTCAAAACATTTTAAAATGCTTTACTGGAGTACTTAAAAGAACCCGATCTCGCTATTCCTCACCAATTCTTATTTTTTAAAAAAAAAAAGAAATAAAAGCAACTGATGTGATGGCTCAGAGTCACATCCCAGACTGTTTGCAGGATCCTCTGTTGGAGAAGTTGGTTAATGGAAAGTGATAACAGGGGAAGGCTGAGTCTCCTGAACCAGGTGGTCCTTGGTCTCTAACAGAACTCAGACCAGCCAGACCCCTGAGTAGGATTTCAGTTTTTTCCAACTTGGCTTCTTTGTCTTGAAAAAATGATTCCTATTAACCTTTTTGATATTAGATTATGTTGATGGGTCTCAAATTTTATGTTAATTGCAATTAGATAAATTAAGTCCAGTCATATTCTTTGTTACCTTTAAGATCATTTTATAGTTTTATACTTTTGAATTCATAGAAAAATACTTGGTATTTAGTACTTAAAAAATATTGGCTCTAATAAAGTTCACCGATCATATTTAAGAAATACTTTACTTTTTAGCTCATGTATATGTATTTATAATTTAGATACATAGAGTTTAAGATTCTTTTCATACCTTCATTACTTTATTTGCCTGTAATATTAATTAGATATATAAATGTGCTCTTTATTTCTAAAACAAGTATGTTCTGCCTCTCTGAAAGAAAGCCAGAAAAGAGAAGAATTTAGCATAGACTATTTTTAGTATTGCTGGAGTTCAGTTCTCAAAACAATCTTCACATTGCCCCTCAAGTAAATAAAATGTAGGATTGTCACAGTAAATGCTGAGATTGAAAAACTCAGTTTTCTATTATAACCATAAAAGTTGTTTGATGACTGAAACTTATCTGTGACTTACCACTGTGTGTGAAAAAAACTTTTCTGACTATGTATTTTGGAGAGTTGCCAGGTATGTTACAGTTCCTACTTGTGAGATTCTTGATACCATAGAGCCCTATTGACCGAAGTGTTCTGGTTAGAGAGAGTAAAAGAATGGAACAGAGCCTCCTTGTAATTTTTGTGTAACATTTTCCTGTATTGCTTTGGGAGTTTTGAATATATGGGATTTCTGTCTAATGCATTTATATCGTTTCTCTCTAGTGCATTTGAATCTGCTTGTAAATTTACAAATTTTGTTCTGCTCCTTTCAGAGTTTTGAATATTGACTTTTTCTTGCTTCCCACCTCACAGCCTGCCAACCATGTATACTCTTTCTTTTGCGTAGGGAATGGGATTTTGATCTGAAGAAATTGCCAAACATTAAAATGAGAAAAATGTGTGCTAACGATGCAGTTCCCAAGAAGCACAAGAAGAAAACTACTACACCGGTGGACAAAGATTTAGGGGAGCTACAGCTACATGAGGAATCAAGTGACTCAGATGAGGAAATGACTGCAGTGGCCTAATTGTTCTTTACTTGAGTTGAAAATAGGTAATTTGAGAACCTCAAGTTACATTTGAATTGATTATGTTAAAGAATTGTCTAGATACAAGAATTTGCTATTTAGCTCATCTTACAAGATGAGAATACCATTTGCAGCTTAAAAAACAATGTTTTGATTTTTATTTAAAAATGAATATTGCTTTTTATTTACATTAAATTGCTAAAATAGATACAGTGACATAAAATAAAATAGATCGATTTTATCTTACTATCTGGGGCAGGAAGGAGCATTATGAATAAGGACAAAAAATGTTTTAGTTCTTTTCCTCATGTTTACTTAGGATCACCTAATCTCACATTTGGGGGCAATGACAGCAACCTGTTTTCTAAAAGGGTCCTGTGGGTACTTCTTTAGCAGTGATGACAGCAAAATTGCCTTTCACTAATGTTCCTCTTAAACATTAAATCTAAATATAATATGGAATTCCTATACACTGATGGATTATACATTATTTTTATTTATTATCTTTGAGCCAGAGCTAAATGGTAAGAAAAAAAAATGCAGTGACTATTCTTAGGTTGATCTCTCACACATAATCTGCTATCTTTTGATAAAGGAAATAGATGATTTCAGGTTAGCTCTTTTTGTTTGTATATTTTCTGCTTTCTCATTGTGAAAAGTGATAGGTTTTATTTGTGGAAACAGACCTAAAGATTAGAGAACCAATTTTTTCAATTGTGTTATTTTTTCTTCTAAGAGGTAGGTTAAATGACAACTAGTATAACTCAGTATTTCAAGTGTCATGAATATTATGGAGGTAGTAGAAGGTTGTTCTTTGCAGAACTTGCATGCAAGTATCCTTTAGTCTATTCCTGAAGGATGAAATGCAAGTATATTGGAGTCTTTTCAAGAAAAAGGAATAAAACATTAATGCCATATGAGGTTAACTAGGTATCAACTAAATTATATTAACAGTTTATTAAAAATGTTATGGATGTTTTACTTTTGAAAATTAAAAATAAAATTTATTTTCATAATTTCACTTCTAATTATTTCATTTGCAGTGATGTAACTGCTGCTGACTTGCCTTTGCTTTAGTGATCTGTGTGAAAGTATGGGTTATGGTTACATAAGAAGGTCTCTATCTCTTTAATCATTAGAAAATTTCCTTTTGGAGGATTTATATTTAGTCTCAAACAGCTATGAAAACTGAGTCATAAATTACAGTAAAGAGAATAGTAAGTGCGCTGTGTGGTCTGATATTTAAAAAGCCATGCTGTCAGGTGAGTAACTGACAGTTATGTGAAAGTGACATATTATTCTTCCCCTCAAGCATTTGTTCCTAGTTTTCCCTATGATATCAAAGCAAGAAAAATGTAACAAGACACAGTGCTTGGAACTAGAACAGATAAATATTTGTTGAATGATTGACTTTATCATCTAGAACAGCCGTGGGCAAACTACGGCCCGCGGGCCGGATCTGGCCCGTTTGAAATGAATAAAACTAAAAAAAAAAAAAGACCGTACCCTTTTATGTAATGATGTTTACTTTGAATTTATATTAGGTCACACAAACACTCCATCCATGCTTTTGTTCCGGCCCTCCGGTCCAGTTTAAGAACCCATTGTGGCCCTCAAGTAAAAAAGTTTGCCCACCCCTGCTCTAGAACCACACTTGCCATGTCACTTCTTGCTGGACCAAAGTAGCCTAAGACATACTTTGTCTTTGGAGTAATGCTTTTAAGTGATACACTTAATCTTTATCTATGGAACATGTTCTTTCTGCAGTAATAACTTGTGCTCCCTTATCTAGACTCCTTTTAGATCAGTAGTCTGTCTTTGTATGATGGCTTCTGTAGTCCATGGCCATGGAACAGAGACAGAGTAACTCACTTTGTTAGCACTTCTGTATAAACTAGGGCCTATCAAAGTTTTTTTTTTTTTTTTTTTTTGGTAAGAGCCAGATAGTAAATATTTTAGGTTGTTACAGGCCAGGAAATATTTTAGGTTGTTACAGGCCAGGTGTGCTTTCTGTTGTATAATTGTGTGTGTGTGTGTGTGTTTGTGTTTTGCCACCCTTTAAAAATGTAAAAACCATTCTTGGTTCAATGCCATTCACAAATAGGCTGCAGGATGGATTTGGCCTGCTTGCCATAGTTTGCCAACTGCTGCTCTAAATCAGTGAGCTGAACTTCCATGGACATAGGCCAGTGATACACTTCTAAGCTCAGAGCAACTAACTCTGACATCCGTGGTCTCTTTTCCTAATATCCTAGTCACTTCCTTGCCTTTCCAACTGAAGTGTTTTTCTCGTTTTCTAGCCTCAAATACAAGCTTTTTCTACTCCTACCCCCTGTACTTCAGGGGCAGAGGTTGGATAGGTGTCCTCTTTGCTCTACTGCCACGTTCAGGTAATTTCTCCCTTAGTTCCTTGCAGTTCTGTTATTTTTTCCCCCTTTCCTTATTGTCTTACCTCCCAGAAGGACCTTCTGTTCATTCCTTGAAGATTTTAGCTCTTGGCTCAGTTTTCTTCTCTCCTATTTCAATGATTTTAGTGATCCCAGTAGCCTTGTGAATAACAGATCTCACACTGTGTTCTTGAAGTTTCTCAGTCTTTTTCTCTCTCCCTTCAGAGGCCTTTAGGTGGTCACACCCACCCAGATCCTTAGCACCTGAAGTTTCTATAAACTTGACTTTGAGCATTTCATTCTCCATTCTCTGTCTCCCATTCCTCTCCATTGCTGAAGTTCCTAGTGGCTTCCTTGCATGTGCTCTCAATTCCTGCCTGACTGCACAGCGTTCCTCTTTCAACACCCAAACCAAGTAAGGCTCACTTAACTGTCCCCTTCTACCTGCTCCCAAGCAGCTCAGCCTTGCTAGAGACTATCAGACAGACCATTTTCCCATTTATGTTTCCAAATCTCAAGTGGATTCTCAACACTGTTTAGCAATTCTACTGGGTTTCCCCTAAGAAGCTCATTTTTCAACTCTGAGGTAATTTCTTTTTACTGCTCTTTCATGCTTCCTAGTTTGACTTTAATACTACCTTCCCCAGTGTTCAGCTGTTAACTTTTTATACATAATTGAGAAAACAGAAACTTATTTTCTTTCGATTTAATGGGTGTAGTAGCTTTTCTCCTTTCAAAGGCCAATCCTTCCACTCCTGTTCTGGATCCCACTCCCTATTGCCTTCTCAGGAACCTTGATTCTCCCCAAGTTTTTCACCTCATTTCTCAAGCCCCCCCCGCTAAAAAAAAATGGATATAAATCATCATTGATTCTTCTCTTTCTTCCCTGCCCTCCCCCAGTCTAATGTAATTAGTGGGTATTTCTGGTTTCTTATTTGCAAAAAGAATGTTAAATCAGCCCATGTCAGGCGATCTCCGCTGGTCACCCTCCCCTGAGCCACCATGCCTTTGGCTGTACTGTGCGCAGTGGCTTCCTGGCACCTTCATGTCGCCATTCTTGCTCCACTTAACCCATTCTCCAGAGCTGCGCTTTTTAAGAATGTACACTAAGATATGCTGCTCATTTGTTCAATGTTGTCGCAGTATCATTCCGTTACAGTTTTAGTGGTGTGTTTGTTTCTTTGATGTACTATTTTGTTTCTAACCACTTTTTAAAAAGACTTTACTTTTATAGAGCAGTTTCAGGTTTACATCAAAATGGAGAGAAAGGTAAAAGAGATCTTCCATATAGCCCTCCCACACGCATAGACTCCCCCATTATCGACATCCCCTACCAGAATGGTACACCTGTAATAATTGACAAGCCTACAATGACATCCATCACATTTTGAATGAAATTCAGGTTCGGAGCGCAGCCAAAGAGTCCTGCAATGATTCCTGACTGCCTCTCCAACCTCAGCTTGTTTCCACTAGCCCTTCAGACACACTGGCCTTCTGTCCATTCCTAAAATACCCAAGCTGTTTCCTACAGTGGAACAGCTCTGTGCTGGCATCCTGATGACCATGAGTGTGGCCACTTAGGCCAGGTTTGATCACAGCCAACCTGAGCTTTAGAATGCCCTGTGATCTTCCTGGAACACGATATGAGATGCTTGTGAGAAACTGTCATCGGCCCCTTCACCTTTGCCTCCCTATCTTACAGGGATGACCTGTGGCCCAGTTTGTCATTGCCTCCTGGGTTCTGATGAGGTAGCAGTGTTTCCACCTGTCATCTCTTCTGGGTGTAGCTGCAGGCCATAACATTGCTCAGCTGCATGTGGAATCAGCATCTCAGTAACAGTCCATACATTCCGTCATCCTGTCATCTGGCCCTTTTCTTTTTGTGCCTTTCCTTGGGGCAAGACTCGACAGCTGGCTCCATAGCTCGGGTTTCTTTTGCTATCTAGGTAATGAACTGTCTGACACTAACAAGGGCTTGTGGTTTCTTTACTGGCTGAACCTTGCTTGACATTTCCCAGTCAGGACTTGGGCACTTGCTGTTTTCTCTGCCTGTGCTGTCATCTTTAAAGCAGGGTTTGAAAGTTTGTATAATTATTTCTGTTGTTTTCCCCCGTTAGTGCATGTTTATCAGACTCTACAATTTCATGGGTTAGTCAGTCTCTGTTGGCCTTAAAATAATTTTAAATATGTTCACACTCAGATTAAAAACCCAGACCATTGAAAAATCTGAATAACTCCCTCATTTGAATGTTGCAGATACAAATCAGCAGAAATTCTGGTAAGTTAAAAAAAAAAACTATGGAAACCACAAAAAAGGTACGAGTCACTTGTTTAATATACAAAGTCTTTCACAGATAATTATATTCTTTTCCTTAATTTGTCTTAATACACATTATTCACAAAACAGTAAAGTGTTAATGCAAGAGAATTAGGTAAAACCAAAAAAGTACAAATGCTCAACCTCAAAAATTGCACACAGTCAAAATAATTGTTTCTTGTTTGTTTTAATGCAAAATCCAATCTCAAAGTGGGCTTTCATCAGATATGAGGAAACAGCCCAAAATAACAGGATGTCCTTTCAACTGTATTGATATGTAAAATAGCACCTTTGGGCTGATTTAAGGAAAGAAAAAAGGTTTTCATCTTTCTTAAAGTGTGAGTCCTACACCATTATTACATAACAACTACAATAATGACGATAATGAGTTTTAATAGCTCCACTTTGTTCCAAAATGTTCATTGGCAAGGCAAGGCTAGGTAAACTGTATCAGTCTTCCCCATCTCACCCTAGTGACAATGATAATAATGTCACTGCACTGATGAGCTAATTTCCCAACCAAAGACTCGCTGTTTGAGGAGGACCCAAGGACCTTTTGCACAAGATAAATGTAACTATGGGGCCATCTCTCTGGGACTAGAATCACATGTAGCAGCAGCTCAGAGTGAAGATTTAATCCTGGGGCATTCAGTATATACACCTATCTTCTTTCAATTCTCCATTGCTCACTCAGGTTGATGGGATCATTTCTGTTTTTGTTTTTCTTTTCTATTTTGGTTTGTGCTTGTACTTAAGCTTCATGGCCCTTTGCACTTCACTTTTAAAAAGATACTTGAATCTTAATTCTTTATAATTTAATCTTTGATCCTATATAATAAAAGTGGCAGTTCTTTAAAAAAAATTAACAGCATAAAGCTATGTGATGTATGGGATGGATAATACCACAGATTAATGATTATAAGAATCCAAAGTTCTGAACAGAACTGTCAGCTCATTCTTCAAAGTCAGTCCTTTGTTTCAATTCCATTTTATTTCTTCCATGAACGGGGAAACGTGCTTTGGAAAAGTCGTCATCCTGGAGAGCAGCTCTTCTCTTTGAAGGGTATGTCCAGTCCACATAGGCCCTGTTACAAAGCCAAATCCTTCGAAAGGGCAAATGCACCATTGCCACACAGAACATAAGAAGAAAATAATCCACATTAGGTTTCAAGTGCACATAGTTATTTAGATTGAACCATAAACAGCCATTGCAGAAAAAGTTTTAAAAAGATTTAAATTCAGGAGTTCAGGGTTCAAAACGGTCAGAAGAATAGCAGAATAAAATACTGACTTTTAACCTGCTAGGGAGCTCTATTATTTTCTCATTTCAAAAAAAGTCAAAGCCTGTACAAGTTCATGTTGAGAATTTAGGTATGGTTTTAAGATAATACCCTATCATCTTTTGTCATTCATACAGTAATGCTCACCTTTACTTTTCATCCCAGAAATGTGTTCTTAGTGTTGAGGGAAGCCCTTAATACACGAGGCCTTATTTTAGCCAGTCACCTGCCACTGTGAAATGAGCTATGCACTGATCTATTTTGCCTAGGTCTGCACAGTATATAAACAGTATTTGTGGTGCTAACAATCCTTTTCTTTCCAGAGCAAACAAAAGAGAAATCATTTCTTTGTTTGCTGGTGGCTAGATTTTTCCACCCAGGAATATTTGTAAACAGCATGTTGCCATCTCTAAACCATAGGAAACATGGATTAGTAAAAAGCTTAGGGAAATTAACAGTTCAGTTGAATCAAGGTTAATCCCTTGGGTGGAGGGGGGCATGGAGTTTAGTTTGTTTAAGGTCCTTATTTTTTATTACTAGTACACCGTTTTATGTCCTTATTTGTACAGAAATTTTGGTTCAGGTTAATTACCTCAACTTTGTTTTCTCATTGCCTTTATTCCACATCCCTATAATACGTTTTAAGAAAGATGAGTTTCAAACCTTTTGTTTCCTGCCTGAATGAGAATATTTTTCTCATGTATGTACATGGATACACACACACACACAGGGTAGACATTGTTTCCCTTTATTTCTAGGAATTGGGACTGTTGGACTCAGTGTCAGCCACTACTAATAGTCATCTTTCTCATTAAAAGGTTATTTCTTTCTCCTTTTTTCTATGATAATCAGTGAAGAACAAGCACACGGATAATTACAAAGTGCGTCAATGTGATACCCGGATTTGTGCAATGCGATACCCATGCTTTGGTTCTTATGGCCATCACGGTTGCCTTTTCACAATAATAAATATGACAGCTAACAAAAATAAATCACCTCTTTAAAATGTAAGACATCTTTTTTGACAGGCCACTATATCTATAATCATTAGTCTAGCTCACTGCAACATCATTCACACCAGTTTTACATGAATATGCAAAGAACACAATAATCAACTGAACTGTCAAACCTAAACAACTCAATTTATTACTTATCACAGAATCTGTTGAATGTTTTTGCTTCCCAGCTGAGCAAGGGAAATACTGTCAGCTTTTAAAAATAGAGTTGAAATGCTTAACTATTCATCTGTCAAGTTGACACATTGTATGGATTTTTTTTTTTTTAAAAAGCCTTACACATTTGACTTAATAACAAAATATTTAATTGTTATTTTCCCCTTCAGAAGTGCTTCATCATAGCAAACAAGTTTCTTTCAGAACCTTGCCCCAGGCAGATGGCTGTATCTTTCTATACTTTGGTTTTTTCATCCTTTAGTGAATTCGTCTAACTTTTCAACCAGCCTATTTAATTTGATTTATTTAGTGCTGTGTAAAATTATTAACATTTGTGAGACTTTGAGTGAAAGAGTGAATTAAGCTGCTGTTTTAAAGTATTCAACTGTTGAATGAATCAGAGGCTCTGTCTCCAAGTTTAGGGCTGTGCTAAGCCAATATAATTAATTCAAATTGAGATATGCTGTAAGGATAAAGCACAAACTGAATTTCAAAGACTTGGTTCATAAAAAGAGATGTAAACTACCTCAATAATTTTTTATTGAGATTAGGGAGAGAAACATCGATTTGTTGTTCAATTATTTATGCATTCATTGGTTGATTCTTGTATGTGCCCTGACCAGGGATCAAACCTGTGGGACCATGCTCTAACCAGCTGAGCTACCCAGTCAGAGTCAATAATTTTTAATATTGATAACATGTTGAAATGACTTGAATACATAGGGTCAAATAAAAGACATTCTCAAAATTAATTTCACTTATTTTCTTTTAAAAGCTTCCAATGGGGCTGCTAGAAAAATTTAAATTTACATAGGTAGCCTGCACTTGTAGCTCACATTACACTTCTGCTACACTACACTGTTTTAGAGGGTTCAGATAAAATATGGAACCTGAGACTTGATTTCAACTTATGTGGATATTTAATAGCCAAATAATCCCCCCCCCCAAAAAAAATCAATGAAAATCTTTTGTTCACCATTTAAATAGAATTCCAAGTTAATATCTTCAAATACATACTGTGTCTTTTAAAATCATGCATCTGTCAAAACAACTGGACTGCACTAACCATCAAATTCTGTTCTCCGTCAAAGTGTGAATATCAAAGATGCATCCTCCGAGTGTGCTTCTGATGTGCCTGAGGGGCAATGCGGACAATTTCAAGCTTAAAACCAACTATGCTTGCTATTTCCAGACGAGATAGTTAACATCACGAGGCCTTAGAAGAATTACACATTGCAATTCAAGTCTGTGTTCTTAAACTCTCCCCTGCTACTGTGAAGACTCGTGTGCCCATTTGGTCTGATGATGAACATTGCCTGAAAGTATTCCTCGCTCCGGCGACTTTTAATCCTTTCAGAGACGACTCTTCAGCAAACTTGTCACGTTTCCGTATCACTTCAGACTCTGTTTCATGGGGTCTTGTCATTTGGTGTCTTCTCCTCCTTTCCTTTCTAAGCCAAATAAGGGAAACGAGTCAGTGAGAGAAAGGGGAGAAGATACAGAAAGTGAGTAATTCAGGATCATCTCTGTCATTTGTTGTGGCCGAAGGTTAGAAAGATCTTCTTTGAAGGAACTCCCACCTGTTGCATCAGTCACACCGGCATCACTTCCGGAGGGCTGTCTTCTGCGGAGGGCAGGGAGGGCAGGGAATTTGGACCCGTTTGTGACACAGGCACCACGACCGCATCCTTGGTGTCCGTGTTTACGTTACACGAGAAGCTCTTCTCCTGCTTTTTGGCAGTGTCTGGGCAGTTCTGCACAAAGATTACACGGTTGTAGGCCTTCAACCTGCGCCACAACTGGACGTAGGCTTTACACTGTACATACATGAAGACGAGACCTCCTGTGAAGCCGATGGCCACCACAACCAGTTTTGTCCAGAATGGCCATTCTAGGACACCTTGAAGCAAAAAGAGAGAGAATGTTATCAATGTATTTGGTAATCTTTCTCCATGACCCCTTCAAAAGACCATGCCTGCCTGCTGTGGCTCAGTGGTTGAGCGTGGACCCATAAACCAGGAGGTCGTGGTTGGATTCCCCATCAGGGCACATGCCCAGGTTGCTGGCTCCATCCCCAGTAAGGGGCGTGCAGGAGGCAGCTGATCAATGATTCTCTCATCATTGATGTTTCCTCCTCTCCCTCTCCCTTCCTCTCTCGGAAATCAATAAAAACATTTAAAAATAATTGTGGGTAAGGAATTGATCGCTATATAAATGTTAAATTTTGTGGATAAGAATTATAACCTGAATTGCTTAATTGCTTTCAAATATTCTAAAGATGTTAACATTGTATGTGAATAAATTCTCTTTCCTACCACTGTAATGATCTCTCATATTTTTCCACCTATTATCAAGTGATCAGATACTACATTAGACTTTTGATATGTACTTTGACATTTATTCCTTGTAGCTAAATCTTTAAGGAGGACAGTGAACATAGTGAAAGAATCAGAATTTAAAATCCTTTTTAACAAGGTAAAGTAATAGATGTATGAGATTGTACCTACAGGTCTGCCTCCCCACCCTCATTCCCTTAAAAGAGAGGGGAGGGGGGAGGAGAAAGAAGATACCACATCTCACCAGAGAAGGAGAATTCCTAAGTGCAGACATACATAAAATTTAGGATTGCAGTCACTTTAGTCAAAATTTAATAACATTTTTATTTTGTTACTGAGAACCACCACTTTCCTCTCCCCCCACCCCAATATGGCCAAAATAGTGTCATCTAAACATGTTTTCATTGTAAAAATCATTAATATGTTTATTATACAGCAAAAGATAAAGGCTAATGGAGGTAATACTAGTCTTTACCTCATGGGGTTTCAGTGTGGATTAAATGAATAGTTCTTGACACATAGAAACTGCTACAAGAATGTAAATTTGTTTTTGTTGCCGAGTGATTTAAATGCTACCCATCTTTGGCTGGCTTAATGGGTTGTAGATTAAGAGCAAAACTTTCACTGTGCCTATAATACATTTTTACTGCATTGAGCTTCAATCTTTGGATGTCCCACCTGGACGCCAGGCAACGAAAACCAGGAATCCTGGGAAGGAGGAAGTCCTGTTGGCTGCCAGCCAAGCCCCTAGCATTTGTCAGCACTACACCTCCTCACCTGTGCCCCTGGGCATGCCTTGCAATTCTAATTCCCTTCACTAGAACAGTTCAGAAATCTCACTAAAGGTTAGCTAAAGGTCCTGAAATACTTAAGTGGCAACTCTGTGTATTGTGTTTGATAGGAAACACGCTAAACCTTCAGGCCACAATGACAATGGCTTGAAAAGTGGGATGTACCCACTGGCCCCTCTCAGACTCCTTTATAAATCCCATTGGGTAAACCACAAGCTCCCAGGTGGGTGTTTATGATATAGCTGCAGAGGAGGCAAATTACTGATTTCCTCATCTTTAAAACTGACCTCTAAGGTCTCTTCCAACTTTTAAGTTCCAATTCTCCTATCTTACGTAGCAGGTCACGTGACTGCAGGCACGTGGGGTGTGTCAGAAAAGCCTTTCTGAGTCCCCAACAGCAGAAGAGAACCTGTCTCACTGCACAGCCGCAGAACCAATGCAATAGTTAGAAAAAGCACCCCATTGTTAAGTTGGGGTCTTTCAGCTGGGTGCTGAGGTTATATACAGTTACGAAATGTGTTTGTATAATGGTGTGTATGGCTGATAAGACTGGGAGGTGGTTTTCTTCACTTTTATGCTGGTTGCTTCTCTCCAGATGGTATATTATTTTAAAAAGAAAGAAGTAAAAAAAAAAGGAAGGAACAAAGGAGAAGTTTTGCATATTTATAACCTTTTCCTTGTTTCAAGGGTAATACTCAGAGCGAGTAAACAGGCATGATATATGTGCCTTATTGTATAAACACAAAGTTTCCATTTATCTGAGGCAAGGCCAGGTTCATGGTGTCTTTGAAAAATGAATCATAAAAAGAACCTTTGGAGGTTAGGGTTAGTTTTACAAATGAGGACACTGAGCTTCTGAGTGACTAATGGTTTTGTTCACCATAACTAGCCAGAGACCAAGGCGAAACTAGAACCCTGGCCTCTGACAACCAGCCCAAGTCAGTGCTTATCACATCTGGATTGTTAACAACAGCAGCACATGTAATTAATTTAAAAAGGAATCATTTAAACACTAATGCTGGAAAAATAATTTATGGATTGCAGGGAAGTGATCTTTAACACATACTCTAAACAGATGTTAAGAGCCACAGTTCTTATCTGCTGGACTCAGCTGCAGCCAGCAAAGATTTTGGAGCCTCTAATACCAAGCGCTCTCTGAATAACGAATCATGGCCCCTGCCCTGGGGATACGTAGAGGCTCACCAGTGAGTTAGGCATGGAGAAAAAAAATCAATTGGTTATGCTCGTCTTCTGTGGTGCATACATTTAAAAAATTCTGGGCAACAATAAAATCTGTACCTCCAGTCTTTAAAACTGTGTTTTGTTTTTTTTTTTTTCTTGGTCTGTGTTTTGTTTTCAATGCATAAGTAGTATACTGGAGGATTCTTCTAGAATATGTGAAGATAAGGTACAAAGAGCAACTGTTCTCATTAGAGTTGGCAACATGGGTAATTCAGGATATTAAAGTTTCAAGCACCATGAATTTTTATTTTATTTTTTACCCTTTACAGGTGACAGAGAGAAAGAGAGTGAGGTGAGAGAGCTATCTGGGGCATCATGCATATTTAATCTGAAAGAACAACCAGTTTAGAACAAGAAGGTTTTGCCCAGCTGGTGTGGCTCAGTGGTTGACTGTTGAGCTATGAGCCAGGAGGTTCATTCCCCAGTTAGGGGGCATGCAAGAGGCAGCCGATCAATGATTCTCTCTCATCACTGGTGTTTCTATCTCTCTCTCCCCCCCCCCCTTTCCTCTCTCAAATCAATAAAAATACATTGAAAAACAACAACAACAACAACAAGGGTCCCCCCCCCCCTTCAGGACTGCTATTACAGTTCAAAAGATTTTGCTGATTTATAACCTCAATTCTGGACAATTTATCCCTCTTCAAATATTTTTGAAGGTTTCTAAGATGGATGGAAAACATGTTGACTTTGAAATGATGCAGTTTTTTTCTTTTTTAAAAAAGGAGGTGTGCTTAATTTTCCCCTCACATGTGGCTGAAGGAGGACAGAAAGAGCCCTGCAGGCTCATGTACCTGGACCAAATTGGGGTGACCCCTGGGAGAGGGCAAGGCCACACTGGGCAAATTCATGACTCCCAAACACCGAACTCCAAGTTAGACATCTACAGATATGAAGTCTCTGGCTATCGTGTCTGCCCTAGATTGCTAGGAAAACCCTGGAGTCGCGAGGTCGTATGTCGGGTATAGGAAGGTGGGGATGGTGGTGGAATGCCTCTTTGTTTTTCCATACATATGCAAGGCAATGTTTCTGGAGCATTTTCTGTGACTTTGCTTGGGCCAGTACCTGTAAATATAGGGAACATGGATTTTTTTTAAAGGCCCGACCTTCTAGGAAATTATTTAATAAGGACCCAATAGACATGCTTAAATCCAGCACCTCAGGATGGGCCAAAAAACAAACAAAACCTCACCCTACCTGTGTTTCTAACCACAGCACTTTCATTCTCTTTCAGAAGAGAACAGCGGGATCTGTCACTCCGTCACCACCCCTCCTCTGCCCCTCACCCCTCCTCGGCCCCTCACCCCCCTTAAACTACATAAACCACATCCCAGGGCATCTGGCAAGGCCTCACAGTCCCTTTTACTGGCCCAGGTCCCCTTCTGCTCCTAGACCGCCGGGAGAGCACATGTTGGTGCGCACTGCTGCCACCATGAGGGCAAGTGTGAGAATGCAACATCTTTCTGCTTTTATGAAACCGAAGAGATATAGAAGTAACAAAGCTTTCCCTTTTAAAACTATTTTCCTCACTTCCTCTCATCTTTTTCTTTCTTTCATGTTCCTTCTTTTTTGATGGAGATGAATAAACATTCCATAACCGTGCAAAGATACAGTTACCATCTGAGCAATTTCTCCTTTCAAATTCACCAGGGGTTTAATTTTGTGTTTCCCCTTCTCCCGCGAGGAAGAGGGGGTTAGGGGACTATTTCTCACTATTTTACTGGCTATGATTGAGGCTATATGGTAACACTTAGAGCCCGGTGAGAAACAGGTGGTACCTTCAGAAGTGAAGACAATCAATTTTAAACCACCGATGCACATTAAATGTTAGAATATGCCTTAATGACTTTTAAACACCCTTCTTTGCAGACTTGACAGTCAAACCTAGTATGTTTAAAATTTCAAACCACAGTGCTAATCCTACCACATTACACGGTATTAAGTAACAAGCAATAACATTCTCTACCAGAGTATTATCTTATTCATGTTCTAAAAGAAGCAATGACTAGGGTGAACTAAATAAAATAAAAAGGCCTTCCATTTTTAATACTATTTGCCTTTGCAAAGGAGGAAGAACCTGATGCTTATTCAGCTCCTGTGAAGTCTGGAGTGATGGATGGCATACAAGTATTTCTCCCCACCAAGGTCTACATGGACTTCATTATCTCGCCTCTCCGCTTAGGACCCCAAACATCTAATGCTTTAGAGCCAGAGCACAATTGGAGAAGACTCGGTTTCCAGTACTGGTTTTTGCTAGTGTATCATACATGAAGATCTAAACTGGGGAAATGGTTTTCCTACCCAGCTCTGGGTATTGTCATAGAATCCAAGAGAGAGAGAAAGAAAAGGAAGGTGCTCTTACCATTGTCATTGCCTTGCCTGATCTCCTCCGCTGTCCGATCTATTAATACATACAAAGACCACACCACACAGGTGATGGCGATGACGTGGAATGTGACAGAGCAGAATATTTTCCTCCTTTCGCTCGTGGTCATCTGTAGTTTCTCCCACTGCAATCAGAAACAAATCGCATGAGACTGAGTTTCTAACTAGGACATTTTGGCCCCCATTTACACCCCGCACAGAGATCAGGATTGGAGGGAAAACATGAGATGTTTGCCTTGTCAGAGGACACTCATGTTCAAATTAGTCTTCATGTTTATAAAGATTTGAAATCATAACCTGTGGCATTATAGGTAACTCGGATGAATATGAAAATGAAAACGATATTTTCCTAGTGTCCACATGAACTAAATCAAGTCATTTCTGTTTTGCTAGCCTATAGTTTCCTTGCCCCGTAGCATGAATGGGATACTTGTAATATTTTAGAAAAAATTTCCTCCCAGGGTTCTGCATCTCACTTCTTTGCGGCACTAGGTTACAAGTACTAGTAGCAATATATGATTTCTTCTTGGATGAATATGTAACCTGAGACAGTGTTGCATTTTTTAATGTATAAATCCAACAAAATAGTTGAATGGCTGTGAGAGGAAGTCAACATGGGTTCACAAGTCTTCTAGAAAACACTACTTTTGTTATCTGGGCAACGTGAGAAAACCAGCAGTGGCCCCTCTTAGAGCAGTCTTGATTTTCCGCAGTCACTACGAGTACAATGGCTGCCCCCCAGTCACCCCCTGCGCAGGGAGTTGAGGGCTGCTGACTCCGTCAGGGGGTGGTGGTGGGGGAACTATTGTTAGAGTCATACATGAAGGGTTACATGAGGGAATGTGTCCATTGTTAACTTAAAAAATATTTTTATTTATTTATTTTTTTAGAGAGAGAGAGAAAGGGAGAGAAACATCCATGTGAGCGCCGAACATCAATCTGCTGCCTCCTGCACAACCCCTACCAGGGATTGAGCCCTGACCAGGAATCAAACCAGCAACCTTTAGGTGTACAGGGCCCCCGCCCAACCAACCAAGCCACACCAGCCAGAGCAAGTCCATTATTAACTTGGAAGAAACAGAACCTCAAATGAAATGGCGATGCTTTGACAGCTAGGGTACCACTTCATTTTTGCGTGAGGAACTGTGATTTCATTTTTCTTTGCATTATTGCTGTAGGAAAATCCAATCACGATCTTATTAGAGGTGACGTCATGGGCTAAGCTTTCAATAATCTGTGATTCTTCGTCTTCTTTATTTAGTGCTCTTGTTAAAGCAAAATCTTTAGAACTTCGAAGACCCCCACCCCCACATAAAATTCCAGGCACAACCCAATAGAACACAAGAGGGCATCCATTACGTCCATGAAGCCCTGGCTCTGAGACGTGTGTGAAGTCCTTTAACCTCGATAGGCCCACTTGCCTCGTCATAAGATGCGAACTGTGTCCGAGGTTACGACAGAGCACTTTGGGGAGAGGATGTCCTTCTTTTTTCTTCCTTTGTTAACAGAACAGTAATTCCACGAGGGTCGGCATTGTGCCCAGAGCAGAGCTGCTTCCCAGCCTTCCCTGGCAGAGGCGGACAGTGGCTGTTTGCCAACAACGAGAGATGAGCAGCTCTCTACGGGCATATGGAGTTTTTCCATCCGGACCTGGAATTGCCCCTTCCCCCTCTCCTTCATTTCCTCTTCTCTGCTCCCTGGAACTCATCGTCACCAGTGAGAGTCCCAGCAGTCACCTTGCAACCTGGAGGACAGCCTTGGGCATTGGGGAGACCTCAGCCCGATGAGCAACAGCCCCGCCACCGCTGCCACTCACGCGCCAGGAAAACACAGCCCCGTCTGATTGAGCCAGATTTCCCAGGACGCTGCTACTTGCTGTCAAAGCCATTGCTGATCAGTGACTGAGGCAGATGCTCCCTACTTCCCTTCCAGGATGACGCTTAAGATCCTATCGTTTCTTTTCGAGGAGGGCACAGTTCTTCAAGTCTGATCAAGAGGCTCCAGAAAAGCTTCTTAGAGAAAAAAATGCTTTAGTTACAAACACCATCCGTTTCTCGCCCCTCACTGGCCAATCAGCACACAGTTTTCTTTATAAGGGTTTGCTAGAGCTAGTGGATAATTCATACTTCATCTCGTGCTTTCTTTCTCATCAAACTACATTTTACATAGTAGGACACGTAGATAACAGAGCGATCTCAGTAATGGGGCTAGGGGAAAACCAGATGCTTCAATATCGAATCTATTGTTAATTAACCAATACTGAATTGAAAAAAAAATCTTAGTATGGGTATCTCGGCTTTCACAGGTAAGGCTGATTTTTAAAAATTCGTTTTGTTATTGATCTATTGCAATGTTAATCTGAGTAATCTGTAGAAGTATAGAATTGATTATCATTTGGTGATAGCATTTTGTGATTTAGTAACTATTTCTTGCATCACCTCAATATCCAGTAGGGCCAGGCAAATACACAGTGCAGGACGCTGCAGAAAAGCAGCTTTCATTCTAAGTGTTCCAAGTGGATGAGAATACCTTCAGTAACAAAATATGCGTATCAAATGAACCCTCAATTGTAAAACTGGCTTTAGGGGAAAAAAAATCCATAAAAAATTGGGTCTTCTTAAATTTGAGGAGAATTTTGATGCCGCGGCTGAAACACATTCTTCCAAATTAATGAACCGCAAATAGGAAAGTATCAGGGGCTGGCAAGGATGGACCAAGTCAGGTAAAGACTTCTAGTTCCAACAGTAGAAATTCTGAAGTTGTCACTTCCCAATCTCAGGAGTATTTTAAAAAGAGAAGTGCGAAGGGACCATCTAACTTTCCTACTTTATAAATCCTGCAGGGACTCTTCAGGAATTCACTGACAGCACACAGGGAAATGTGATACCACAGCGCCCTCCTCTGCACGATCCAGTTACTGCATACTATCGTCAGCACAAGACATCACCAGAAACCAGTGTTTGGTAAAATCTCAGACATATGGACTAATTCGGGCAAGGGGCTGTCGGTTAAAGCCAAAAGTCCGTTATATAATAAAGTAGGTTTTCCAAATGCAAATGTCAAAAATGACAAATTAGTTAGTTTACCTGTTTTTACTTATGTAGACCTTTTTGTATAATTAAAATGAAATATACAGGGAAAGTTTAATTTCACAGAAAACTTTTCTATATGTATTACAGCAATTTTAAATTTATACTGAATAGATCTAGTAAATGTTTGTACCCACCAGTCACTGAGAGTAAACAAATGTACACGGCTGGGGCGTGGCTTAGTGCACGTGGGAACATTGTGGGCACACGTTAAAACTGTGGCAGAAAGCCACAACAGGAGACTACAGAACCAATGATCCCGCGTGTGATGCGGTGTCACCACGTGGTAACCATTCAGTGCGATCACGAGCTAATCATTTGGTGTGATTACATGCTAATCATTCAGCGGATCATTATCCAAACATTGTTTACGACTGGTGACTCTTGGATTTTAACATGTAGACTATAGTTGCAGATATGTAATATTTATTTATGTCGGTGAAATGACTAAAGCATTTTTCCAACATATGGCCTAGTTGCTAAAATTTGTTAAAAATAGCAGTGAATTAATAACAAAAAACATATATAACCCGTGAATTTAATTACAAGCAAATCTTGGTTAAAAGCATTTTTAAATTAACAGGGTGTTAATTTTCACATATGACACATGGATTGGAAATTTTGTCTGTTAAATCCAAAGTCTGTTAAATTGAGGTCTGCAAAATCGAGGGTTTACTGTATTTTATAAAATGTTCATCCATATCCTTGCATTTTCAGATTTGTATACAAAGTGTGAACAAGTTTTATAAGCCTACACAGGGAGGAATGGATGGAGAAGGCAAGGACAGAATTCTTATTTTAAGAAAGATGTCACGAAAGGGCCTGAGTTTAATATTTGGGATGCTGACATTCAGTAAGAGTTCACAAAAGATTTTGTGTTGGGAGAGTGATAAAATGCACATAAGCATTTGTGCTCCCCTGCCCGGTTTTACAAAATAAATGTGTGCTTATGCCCTGTGACCACGTGTATGACATTGACCCCTGTGACGTCTGCAGGCAGGGCTAATTAGGGAGCGGAGCCTCAGAGGGTGCTTGGCAGCACCACCTGGCACCTGTTAGAGAAGCAAATTCTCAAGCTCCTCCTTGAAATGGTCCTCTGTTGGCTCTGCCCTGCAGTGGATGCAGCGAGGCTCTCTGACAAGACAGAAACCTCATGTTCACCTTGCCACCCACAGGGAACCAGGGCCACGGCCTTTCCTATGTAGGGGATTTATGAGTAAAATATCGGCCCTCAAATCCCTCTGTTTTAAGGTGGCACATGTCTCTCCAAGTGGTGTCAGTGAAGCTGGTGGAAATGCTAAGACTGAGCAGCGAGGGCAGGGCACGCACCCAGCACACCACCCAGCTTTCCATAACCCTTCACACTGCCAGCTCCCCCACTGCCCCCGTCGGTCACCCAGGTCTCTTTACACCTTCACAATGGGGCACAAGCTAAGGTGGGCAAAGCCAGTTTCATGCAGTGGTCTCTGGCCTTGCTTTAGGACAGTGGTTCTCAACCTGTGGGTCGCGACCCCTTTGGGGGTCGAACGACCCTTTCACAGGGGTCGCCTAAGACCATCGGAAAATGCATATATAATTACATATTGTTTTTGTGATTAATCACTATGCTTTAATTATGTTCAATTTGTAACAATGAAATTGGGGGTCACCACAACATGAAGAACTGTATTAAAGGGTCGCGGCATTAGGAAGGTTGAGAACCATTGCCTTAGGATTTATAATCTCTGGGTCTTTGGTAGCTGGTTTATTTTTCTTGGCCTTTGGTCCCTTGCAGAAACCCCTCAATAGTAGAAAGAATTAAACTGAACTTTGTTATGCATTTAGAAATAGTTATAGAAGAGTTGCAGAGATGTAAAGTACACCATAGGGAATACAGTCCATAATATCCTAATAACGATGTATGGGGCCAGGGAGGTACTTGAAATATCGGGGAGACCACTCTGTAAAGTATATGCTTGTCTAACCACTCTGCTGTATATCTGAAACTAACACAGAATAATATTGAATATAAACTGTTATTGGAAAAAAGAAGTATGCTACTGTATTTGTCTGAAAAGATTTCCACATTGCAGCAAATATTGTTTCTGTGAAAATTTGGTGCAGGTTTTCTAATTTAAATTACTTGTATTCATATTCCGTCCTGAAACATAAATTCAAAAAATACTGCTTAATGAGAATACTTTTTAAATTTTTGTACCAATGAAGAACAAATGCAGTTTATTTGCACAATATCAAAACACAGGAGATAGGGACTGCTTAACTTTATCCACTTTCTTTTCTTCCTTGACACTTCCAGCTCCCTTAACAACCAGAAGAACCAGCATGATCAGCAAATCTATGTAGTGCTAGAGCAAGCAATTACCACCAGGTGGCGCCAAACCCAAACTATTGCTAATACGAGCAATAGTGATCTTTCGGGTTCTTTTTTGTTTTGTTTTTCCATTTTCAACCAGACTCAGGAGCTCCCAGCTAGCCAGCTGCTCCGGATCACTTCATCAGCGCAGCATAAATGCAAAATCACATTTTAACTGTTTAACATTTTCTGACCCTCCCTGCTGATCACATTATGGTGGAGTTTAACTGCATGTGAGTGACAACAATAGACAGAACAGGGAGTCTAAGGTTTATTTCACTATCTATATGTTTAAGTAAGAGATATTGTGCTAGAGGATAACAAGTAAATCCTAAAAAAATTCTGGGGCTTATAAAGTTGGTGAAGTTCCCAGAGGCCCCATGGGTCTGAGGCAGTGGTTCTGGTTCGTAGAGAGTGCTCCCCAGAAGCAAGCATTAACTTGGTTCTTTTTCACGCTGATTAAATAAGGAGCCCATTGGGCTGAGACACTAATCCCGAGGTGGCCTCCGGTCTACATAAGCAAACAAACACCTAAGCCTGTAGCTCAGTTGGTTAGAGCATCATCCCAGACTCACCAAGGTTGAGGGTTTGATCCCCGGTCAGGGCACATACAAGAATCAACCAATAAATGCGTAAATAAGTGGAACAATAAATCAGTGTGTCTCTCTACATCTCTCCAATCAATAATAATAACAAAAACCTCAGCCTATAAATGCCTGGAGGTTAAAAAATCAAAACCTAAGGAGAACCAATTGTAAATGGCCAACCAGGCTTTAAGCTGTCGCCAGTCAAATAATTTCCTTGCTCTGCTTCTGCACTTTCTCTATAGGAGTCTTTCTCCTGGCTCCTGTGGCTGGAGCACTCCTAATTACTTCCAGTTTGACACTGTTTGATGCCAATTGATTTTTACTCAAGTAAACTCTTAAAAATTTAATATATCTTAGTTTGTCTTTTAATATTAGAAATGCAGTAATTTTGGGCCTCACATCAGACTTACTGAATCAGAAACTCTGATGGTGGGGCCCTGCAGTTTGTGTTTTATTTATTTATATTATGTTATTGATCTTTAGAGACAGAGGAAGGGAGAGGGAGAGAGAGAAACGTTGATGTGAGAGTGACACAGGGATTGGCTGCCTCCTGCATGCCCCCGACTGGGGATCTAGCCTGGAACCCGGATGTGTGCTCTGATCAGGAATCAAACCAGCAACCTTTTGGTGCCAGGGCTGCAGCTTGTGTTTTAATGAGCCCTCAGGTGATTCTAACGCGAACTAAATTTTGAGAATCACCTGCCTCATGAATGACGCTTGGCAGAGTTGTATGGTGATTTCAATGGAGTCTATATTAGAAGTAGCATTTGTTACTCCCTAATATCATCAGTAGTCCAGGCAAGGAAAATCAACAAACCAGTTTTATTACCTGGCTTTAATCAACCTGTAGTATGTCAGGTTAAGTAAACACAAAATCAGTGAATTTGTTTGGAGTTAGCTCATTAAACACTAAAACAAATTGTTTCATTTTTTTAATTCCACTTTTCAAATTAGTGTTTATGTACATTAGATTTTACATAAAGCCTATTAAAATCTAGTTTTTCTGGTTACAATTTCAAATACTTTGAGAGAGAACCAAACAACAGACTTTAAACATTTATAAGTAGTGATTCTTGAGACCTAATGAATCCTAAATTCATAAATATGCCTATAGTAAATAATGTCCCTCTTAGAAATGGATTAAAGAACCCTGGGGAAAATGTGACCTCTTCAGACTTTTAAATATTGGCTACCGTCTGATGACAGGCAGGAAACAAGAAAGCCAGGCTGAGATGTAGATGGCGGGCAGTTCCCTGATTACTTAAGTGCTTACTGGGGGTCAAAATCAGAAATTGTATGTGATGCAAACTTGTCTCACAGTAGAATTACAAATAGCAATGTACATGGATCTCTTGGTTTTCTTCCTCCCCCATCACCATTTATCCCCCCCCATGCCTTCTTCTACCTCCCTGCCCCCAGCAATCACCACAGTTGTCTGCGTCCATGAGTTCTTTCTCTTTTTTTTTGCTCAATCCCCCCACACCCTCAACCCAACCCCCAACCTCTCCCTCCACAGCTGTCAGCCTGCTCTCTATCTATGACTCTGTCTCTACTTTGTTTGTTACATTACATTCCACACATGAATGAAATCATATGGTACTTGTCTTTCTCTAACTGGCTTATTTCATTTAGGATAATGCTCTCCAGGTCCCCCCATGCTGTCACAAAGGGTAAAGTTTTTTCTTTTGTGTGGCTAAGTAGTATTCCATTGTGTACATGTACCACAGCTCTTTTATCCACTCATCTTCTGATGGGCACTTGGGCTGCTTCCAAATCTTGGCTATTGTAAATGATGCTGCAATGAACAGAGGGGTGCATATATTCTTTCAAATTAGTGTTTCGGGTTTCTTCCGATAAATTCCCAGAAGTGGAATTGCTGAGTTGTAAGGCAATTCCATTTTTAATTGTTTGAGGAATCTCATACTGTTTTTCATTGTGGCTGCACCAGCCTGCATTCCACCAACAATAGTGCACGAGGGTTCCCTTTTCTCCACATTCTCGCCAGCACTTGTTGTTTGTTGATTTACTGATGATAGCCATTCTGACAGGTGTGAGGCTTAGTTATTAAGAGCCCAAACCTCAAATGTTATATACATAAATGCACTGGGAGTCTGCTGGCTACCTCCTGGAAACATCTCCTTCCCCCTAAAGTTCTCTCTTCCACCAATAATAATGATTTAGCATCTTTCCTACATGGCCCAATGAGAGGGGATGTCCTATTTCGGGTTGAATGCAGCTGCTCTGCTTCTCTTGAGAGCAGGACAGAGGAATGGGTCTGCATTGCACCAGCGTTGGGACCCACGACCAAACAAACAGGGAGCGTGAGCAGCGAGGGCTGGACCACGTGCCTAGATGAATCTGTGAAGTGTCGGTACCTGTTGGATTAACAACGACCATCAGTGCAGTCTGAGCACATGTTGACCTGGGGTTGGGAAGCAGCCACTGATACCCAAGCTGGGATGAGAGAAAACATTGTACATGGCAGTCTTACTGAGAAAGGGTTTCTAAATTTTCCTGCAAAGAGGAGGAATAGTTGGGAACCTGGAGTCAATGACTACATTTTGCCACCCTCAGTCTGTCTCCTGTGGCACTCAGAGACGCTGGGTCACGGGCCTGACCTGAACATGGAGGGATGATGACCGTTATTCAGTTCTGAGAGTCCTTTAGAATTAAAGGAGTTGTCAGCCTTGGCTGTCTAACAGAACCCTCTGGAGAGCTAGTTCCCAATGCACACCCCCGGGGCCTGGCTGAATCCACCACCGAGGCATCAGCTGGGCAGTTTCACAGCGTGCTCTGTCTGGAATCCGAGGCGGACTTGTTAAAAACAAGGGCTCTGGGTTCAAATTCTGACTCCTTCGCCCTGTGCTGTGATTTTGGGTGATCTAGGCACATGGTCCAGCCCTCACTGTTCACGCTCCCTGTTTGTAGCACCTATTTTACAGGGTCAAGTTTGGGAGAGTTAATACATGTAATTACAGGACAGTATCAGGCACTTAGAATTCAATAAATGCTTATCATAACCGGGAACCTGCAGCACACATCCAATTGGACTTGATTGTCTTTATCTTCACGTTGATAACATCACTGGAGGATGGAGAAAGGATGAGTCCGGATTTGTTCATGCAGAACTAAGGCAGCCAAAGCCCCCCTTTACCCCCAACCCCTGTCTATTTTCCAAGTATGAATAAACTTCTGTGAATAATGAATTTCATAGTAGGAAAACATAGTCTGTTTTTGCTAACTGTAAGTGGCCGAGTTAATGTGCATATACTAGGTAGATTCATTTAAGAGATAGCTTTTTAAAATATGTATCACAGGTTATAATCTATGCTCAGTAAGTTTTCATTCTTTTTGTCTGGAAATTTAATTCGAAATGTTATGTAAAGACTTCCCAAAGAAATACAGTAATGTTTTGAGGGACAGTTTTCACGGAAGGTTGAACAAGGGCTCAAACATGCTAGACCCCAGGAAGCATCCCTGTGAGTGTGTGGACGATAACGATGTCTCCTCTGAGTAACGCAGGACATGAGAGGCAGCCTGGTCGAAAGGTCCAGAAACGTGCCCCAGGCACCTTTATCTAGCTGCCTTACTGACTGCAAAGCCCAAGAAGCTCCCGAGAATAGATAAGATGAAATGGCTTTCTCCTCAAAGTAATTAATTTGATGAAGACTCAATGTTTGCTTTTTTTTTTTTTAGGCCAACTGATATAATAGTACCTTACCGAGAGACCTCACATCACCGTAGTTATGAAAGTACTTGGAAAAACCCGGTTGAGTAGAAAGGTAGAGGAGTTAAAATGGCAAATTCAACTTATGACAAAAATCCAATTATGATTGAAATGCCATTTTAAAGCTTTAAAAACAGGTGCACTTATTTATTTTTATTTAAAAATGTATTTTATTGATTTTTTATAGAGAGGAAGGGAGAGGGATAGAGAGTTAGGAACATCGATCAGCTGCCTCCTGCACACCTCCTACTGGGGATGTGCCCGCAACCAAGGTACATGCCCTTGACCGGAATCAAACCTGGAAACTTTCAGTCCGCAGGCTGATGTCTAGCCACTGAGCCAAACCAGTTAGGGCAACAGGTGCACTTATTTAAAGAAATAGTAAACACATGTTGTATTGAAACGCGTGTTTACAGTGGGAGCTATCAGTTACTAAGAACTGTGGCTCAGTGCTGTTGCAGACAGAGGTTTCAACTACCAGATGAGAAGTTGTCCAAATGCAGACACAGTAGAATCGGAGGCCAAAAGATCATAGAAGATGTTAAAAAACAAAACAAAAACAAAAACAAAACAACAGGGGGAGTGGGGACATGTGGAGAGAAGCAGAGGATCAGGGTGGCGGGTGAGGAGAGAAGCACAGTGACAATCAGGTGATCCAGGCCAGAAGCCACAGAGAGGCCCTGGGGCACTGGGATTGGGGTGAGAGCCGGGCAGGAAATCGCAACTGTCTTAGGGCAGGTGACCTACCTCCTTAAGCTCTAGTTTTCTCATTGGTAAAATTGGGATAATGACACTATCCCTTGTACATGGTTGTGGATAAAATTATACGAGACAATACCCATCAATAGTTAGCACAGAGCAAGCCCTCAAGTAAACCAGGAGTTCCTAACTGGTTTATGAAACAAAGTCTTACATGATTCCCAGATGTTTTATTAGACCCAGAGGGGGCTTTAGAAAATTATAACTATTTTTTAATTCCTTGAAATGGAACAAATTCAGTTTGCCTTAGTCCCACTATTCTCTTTGCCCACTTTACTCATTCATAGTACCTGCTGGTGCCTGTGAGTAACTGAATTTGTGTCCCTTGTAGTATTAGCAGTGATAAGCAGGGTCTTCCAGAGAGATGGTAGCCACGATGTGTGAAACAGGCACCCAAAGCTTTGGGGATCTTGAAAAGACCTGTGGGTATTAGAAGCCAACATGTAGAGGTGTCAGAAGGGCCACCAGGTACTAAAAGGTGCCCAGAGGGAGCAACCAGAAAGATCTAAGTTATTGTTCTGATGTGCTGGAAACTGTCCTGTGAGAATATCAAACTGACAGATATAAGTTCTCTAAAAATGCTGTGGCCAGTAAATTCAAAGTTACTAAAATATTTGTAAAAAGCAGATTAGCTCTATTATTCGGTCGACCTTATCAGGATTAACATTTCCTCTTCTATACAATATATTAAGTTACATACCACATATATATCTAAATATTTGTGAATCTGACATTATATGAAACCATTTTCTTATAAACCTTTCCTTGATTTCCCATTGTTTCCCTTCAAGGAATTTATGAGATGGGGTTTCTTAAAAGTTTTGAGGAAGGTATTTATAATATAGAAAAACAAACCAAGAACAAAAAACCCCCCAAAACCAGTAAAATTGCCCACTAGAGGGTGCAATAATATCACACATAATGATTGGAGAAAAAAGGAAAGATGAACAAATACTTATTTTATAGGTCTATTTAGAAGGGAGATGCTATGTGGTAGTTAGGCACATCTGCATTGAAATTGCCATGGTAACAGTTAAAATAGCAAATTCCTAGGCTTTGTCTAGATCCGGATCTGGGGGCGGGCTTATGAATCGGCATTCTTAATGAACACACCAAGTGATTTTTACGTATGCTGAAGTTTGCAAACTATTTCCCCAAGGAGAGAAAAATCCAGGCAACTATTTTAGAGATAAGTTCTAATTTATAATCCTTTTTCACAAAAGTAAAAATATTTCCTCCCCCCCCAAAAAACCCCCACCCAAATCTGAGTTGATGAATATGTTGTCCTGTAAGAACATAAATTACTTAAAGACTTAATAGATGCGTTTAAACAAAGTTTCTTTTAAAATATCTAACTAACACTGGGTATTCTGTTTTCCTTTGAAGGTTATGGTGACAAATATTATCTCTGGAAGAGATATCAGTCTGTGACTGCTTCAGGCACGTTGAACCAGCAGAAAATCGATGGTGCGGTCCATGGAATACTTAATTACGGACTGTGACTTCATAAAGAAAACAAAGAACAATCGGATTGCATTTCATCAGATGGCATATTCCCTCTTCTCTCGAGATTGAAGTCCTTGCTTGGGACTGTTGCAATTGCCACTGCCACCTGCTATGTCCTTTCTCAAGCCCCTTTCTATTCCCGTTGTGTGTTCCTCTCTTCCTGCTGCTTCGTGAATACCCACAGCACCTGTGGGGTCTACACGGGCCTGTTGTCACCCTCTGTGCTTAAATAAGAGCCTTGCAGTGGAGGAGGAAGTACCCAACCACCAAGCAAAATCATAGAGACTGGGAACCTTAGAAAATGCCTAAAAAGACCCAATTTTACTCCCTTGTTTTCTAGAAGAAACCGAGGCCCAGAAAACAGAATGGATTTGCCCAGGGTAACTTTGTAAGTGATGGGGAGATGTTTTTTTTCCTCTAGTTTTTCTGAGTAGATTTTCTTCCATTCAGGAGCTAATTAGTGAAGCATCACAACATACCAGATGCTTCCTAGGAGTCAGGGAACAACACAGGCAAGATTCCTGGTTTTGTGACGTTTACTATTACATTAGTGTCAGAATCGTGCTTTTGTTGGAACAGGGGGCTGTGTAACTTCCCTTCAACAAGAGATGACGGGCTTTGATTCCATCCCTTCCCCCACTGGTCTTTCGTTGTAGGTGTGTGTGTATGCATGTGTGTGTTTAGTTGTCTTTCTAAAATATTCCTTTGGGTAGCAGCAAAGGAAAGAGAAGTTTCTCCGTGGAATCTCTGTTATACAATTCTACTGACAGTCCTATTGTCAATGCTTAATTTCATGGCTCAAAAAAAAAAAAATTCTTGCCACCTATTTCCAACCTGCTTTAATAGTGCTGTCATGTCTGAACATTGCAGGTAATGTGATTGGGCTGAGTTTTGTTGTTGTTGTTATTGTTTTATTTTACTATCAGTCTTTTAGCAACATAACATTTTGAAATAAATCTCAAACAGATTTAAGTTATATATTAAGAGGCAACTTCAGCTAAAAGGGCAACCAATAAAGCTTTAATCTAACTACTGATTCAAATTTTGTATATAATAATTCAACTATAATGCAAATAAAACAAATAGCTTTAGTCTATATATTAAAATCAGTTTTATCAGTACTTTGACATCAAGCTTAATCAACTGGCTTGATATAAACTTGATTTGGCATTTTAGAGACTCAGCCTTTGCTAAGAATTTTGTCCCAGCCCAAGCCGGGTTAGCTCAGTGGTTTGAGCATCAGTCCATGGACTGAAGGGTCGCAGATTCGATTCTGGTCAAGAGCGTGTACCTGGGTTGCAGGCTCATTCCTCGGCCTCGGTCCAGTGTGTGCGGGAGGCAACCAATCGGGATATGTGTGTCTCTCTCTGCCCCTCCTTTCCATTCTCTAAAAATCAATGAAAAAAACATCCTCGGATGAGGATTAACAACAAATTTTTTTCCCTAAAACTGAAGACTTTTTTTTTTAAAGAGCAGAGTTCTTCCAAGTTTCCAGAGGTATACATTCCCTAAATTTTATGTAAGAGTATTGTTTGTATTTTCTTTTTCTGGGGAGAGGTCCATAATGTTCATTGGATTCTAACAAGGTTGGAGACACTTTCCAGATTAAAAGCCCTGGCTTTAAACTGCTCTCCCTTGAATTGCTTTAACAGTAATATAACTTCTTACAAAATAGGGAAGCACCGGGTCAGGGAAGGGAAGAAGGTACATATTCTCTCCACAGGCTGGAAATGAAACTTGTGGTTCAGGGGCTCCACATTGTTAAACAAAAATGTTAACGCCCATGGCTGAACGGCTTTTGTAAAGAAAGGGTTTATGAGGCCACTGCGGACCTAGAGGGTATGACATTAAGTGACATACGACAGAGAAAGACAAATACCATATGATTTCACTTATATGTGGAATCCAAAGAACAAAATAAATGAACAAACAACACAGAAACAGACTCATAGATACAGAGAACAAACTGAAGGTTGCCAGAGGAGACGAGGGTTAGGGGAAAAGGTGAGAAAGGTGAAGGGATTGAGAAGTACAGATTGGTAGTTACAAAATAATCAGAGGGCTGTAAAGTACAGCACAGGGAATCGAGTCAATAATACTATAATAGCCATGGATGGTGCTAGCTTGATACTAGACTTACCGGGGGATCATTTTGTAAGTTATGTAAATGATTAGCCACTATGCTGTACACCTGAGACTAATATGAAATAATATTGAATGTCAACTGTAATTGGGGGAGGGAGGAAAGACCTGTGTGGGAGTCTAAACCAGCAGCAGCACGGCTAGGTAGAAACAACAACATGCCTGTGGTCCGGAAGTTCTGCAAGTATTTTCTACATCAAGGAGGGGGAGAGAGATGTAAGCCATTCTGAAACGATTTGCATTAGCTGTAGCAAAAGGGATGGGGCAGGTGACACGGGCAGCTCCGGGATGGGCACAGCAGGGCCGGAAAAGCTAATGTGTCCCTCAGAAGCGGAGGCTCCTGAGGGTCAACTGTGCCTGGCTATTCTCTTTTTAGATCATCTGGGAAATAGCCACCTGGAAGTTAATTTAATAATTCCAACGTACACGAAGGCCTGTGAGCAGTCTTGTTGGTTGAGCCCCGCAGTGGTTAACTGATTGACCCCTTTTGGTCTCTTCCTTCTGCCCTCTGGCCGGCCATAATTTAATTTAGGACATCTCAGGATTTTATCCTTGTCATCGTGTTTGGAAAACAAAGAATGGCTCTGTAACCGTCATTGGCTCCTCATTGCGGGACTTAGATGGGATTCCAAATCCTAAATGCTGGTTCTCAGCCTGCTGGGTGGTGGGAGAGGATGGGTAAGGCTCCTGCATGTTCACCTGGCAAGTTCAACTGTGTCCCAATATCCTGTTGTATGTGATAGACAACCGTGTCCCATCCTACCAGCCCCCAATCTACTTTCCCTCCAGTGAAGAAGTCATTTGGAAGCAAGGGAAGCATCCGGGTGGCTAAGAATCCCATTTCAGGTCAGAGGACACCAGAGCAATC
Organism: Myotis lucifugus; assembly: GCF_000147115.1. Classification (NCBI taxonomy): domain Eukaryota; kingdom Metazoa; phylum Chordata; class Mammalia; order Chiroptera; family Vespertilionidae; genus Myotis; species Myotis lucifugus. The sequence goes on along the minus strand of NW_005871049.1, from coordinate 24,275,891 downwards.
TTGCTGTGGACCTCCCAGGGCTCTTGCCGAGAAGCCTGTGTTGTGTAATGCTCCTTTAGGTCTGTTTGCCCTCTATGTGCAATTTCTTGGGGCACCGGTGACATTCTAGAACAGATTCCTTATTACCTCCGAGCATATGAGTGAGACATGAAAGTGAGAGGAATTCTTATTCTAACATTTATTGTCCAGCTGATGTGGCTCAGTGGTTGCGTGTTGACCTATGAACCAAGAGGTCACAGTTCAATTCCAGGTCAGGGCACATGCTCGGGTTTCAGGCTTGACTCTCAGTAGGGGGCGTGCCGGAGGCAGCCAATGGATGATTCTCTCTCATCATGGTGTTTCTATCTCTCCCTCTCCCCTCTTCTCTTAAATTAAAAAAAAAGTTTATTTATTTAGTAGTGTCATTTTTTGCCTGTCTCTTTAGAAATCCAATAAAAACGGGTTGGCCTTCCTTCTATCTCTATGTCCTCATTCCCAGTTACTAAAATTCTGATTATAAACACCTTTCCTCACTGCAGATTCAGCAGTCAGTTTCTCTAGATCATTGGATTCCTGCAAAGGATATAAATCAAATGGCATATTATTTTAGAATTATTCTAAGAATTTATTATAAGAATAGAGGTGAAGTTTAGTTACCCACATTGAAAATGGAGCAGGAAGGTATCATATTCCCATTAAACTTCCCCTTTCTATCAGAGATCATAAAAGCTTTCTGATGCTTGAGCTGAGCATGACAAAGGGGGAAAGAAGAGAGTGAACTTTGGGTTGTGTGAAAAGGCATGGAGTTGTGTGGGACAGAGACCTGACTGAGGGAACTGCAAAGACTGAGTAGGAGCGTGAGGTGAAAGGGCAGGAGGTGAGGTGGGAAGAGTGGGCAGCCAGGATGATGATGAGCCTTGATTATCAACTCGTAGCACAGGGCTGTAGGGCATGGGATCGACACAGAGCAACTAATGTGCAGAGAGAAGTAGGAAACGTTCTTCCTGTATTTCCTTCATTGAGTTTTTTTTTCTATGGAAATTTCTTTATGACTCATTGGGGTGAAAAAGCAAGACCAGAGGGACATGGGGTTGGCTGATGTCTTTGAGTGAGACAATGGGAACACCTTCTCTGTAGTTTGGAGGAGATGGGGGGATGGGGAGTTGCTGGGGAGAAGATGGAAGGTTCTGGCTTTATGATTGGATTCCTCTCCTGCAACTGCACTCACCAAATGCAGAGATGAATGAATTTGGGGACAAAATCTACAGAGATCAGATTACATGGAGCAGCCTGCATGTGGAAACAGGAAAAGTAAGTTGTAAGATCTTGCAGAAAGCAGGTGTAAGGTGTAGATTGTCCCTGACCATGGATTTGAAGTTTGGGCCAAGTTTAAGCAAATCTCCAAGGAGTAAGGCAGAAAGGACCAGGGTTTTAGAAATATCATTATTTCAGCTGCTTGGAGGATGAGCAGGAGAGAGGGTGGCTACCGAGTAGCCCCTGCTACTACCTTTTTCCCTCAGGTCAGGGAAAGAACTGAAATCCTGACAATGGCTCTTATTAGATATGACTTTTGTTTTGGAAAACATTGGTAGTCTCATGGGTAAACTCCCATAACTTCCTGTCTTTTGACTAAACATGTATTTATAACTGCATCACACCCTTCTTACTTCCTTCCCTGTTATTGAAGAGGAGAAAATGTCCCTCCTGCAGTCTAGAATAATCATTCTCTATGATCTTTCACCCTATATCTTTCACATTTATTTTTACCTTCTAGAATTCTCTTTATTTTTTTAAAAAATATTTTAATTGATTTCAGAAAGCAATGGAGAGGGAGTGAAAATAGAAACATCAATGATGAGAGAGAATCATTGATCAGCTGCCTCCTGCACAACCCATACTGGGGATTGAGGCCACAACCCAGGCATGTGCCCTGACCGGGAATCAAACCAGTGACCTCCTTGTTCATAGGTTGAAGCTCAACCACTGAGCCACACCGGCTGGGCTAGAACTCTCTTTATACATAGCCACCTTCCCTTCAACATGAAAACCTGCTTGTATGTCTCGCTCAGATTTTACTTCACAATAGTTTATTATTTTAGTAACTACATGTTCATTATAGAACATTTAGAAAATACGGAAAGGTAAAACAAATAAAATCATTTATAATGTCATCTGCAATGTATACCTTAAATTTTCTTCATGTGCACATAACATACATTAGAGTGTAAACATTCAGATCAAGTTGAAATTTTTTATAGTTTTTTAAAAATGTGTTTATTATTTCAGAGAGAGGAAGAGAGAGAGGGAGAGAGAGAAACGTCAATGAAGGGAGAGAATCATTGATTGGCTGCCTCCTGCATGCCCCCTACTAGAGATCGAGCCTGCAACCTGGGCATGTGCCCTGACCAGGAATCGAAACGTGACCTCCTGGTTCATGGGTCGACATTCAACTACTGAGCCACGCCGGCCAGGCCTGAATCAAAATTGAAGTCTTATATATCTTTATTTCTTTGGAACACCAGCAGAACGGAGATGGGAAGAAACAGAGTGCTTGACATTGACAATTAGGAAAGTCTAAAGGCAGGTTTCTTTTGTGCTGAGAAGAGGTCAGAGAATGGAGGGAGGAGGAAATTTATACCCAGGCTGGGAGCCATGACCAATACGGGTCATCTACAAGCTCCTGTAGCAGACAGAGTTCTCACTGCTCAGGAGGGACTTGGGGACTGGGTCTAACAGAGGACTACTTGGAGAGATGCTGACAGATGAGAGCCCCACAGGGTCTGAGTCACCTCTCAAAGACCATCCTTCCTTAACTCTAAAACCACTGATTGTCTGCACTTGTGTCCTGGAGCCCAGGCTCTCCACCCATTGATTCCCATTGGCTACCAAGCCAGAGTGTCCCCGTCTGTGCCACAGCACTTCTCTCAGCACCTCTCTGCGTAACCGGCCTGGCCGCTCCCTTTAGCCTTGTCCCAGGACATTTGTGCATATGGAAGGGGTGGGAGGGGGTGGCCCTTGGATATCCTTTCACTCGTGGGGAGAAGCAAGAACTGAACAATCGTGAGACACCAAGCCCCAAACTGTTTTCTGTTTACATCATTTAAAAACAACTTTATTGAGATATAATTGACATTTATACTCCATGTACTTAAAGTGTAAGAAGTTGGTCAATTTTGACATGTACGGTATTATACACCTGTGAAACTAGCACAATCAAGAATACGACCATATCTATCCTTCCGTTTCCTCTTATCCTTTTGTATTTCCTCCCACCCTTCACCAGGCCCCCTCCCCAGGCAGCCAGTGATAAGCTTTTTGTCACCACAACTTAGTACACATTTCCTAGATGAATGGAATGATATGAATGGAATGACAACACTGCATGTTCTTTTTTATCTGGCTTTTTTTCACTTAGCATAATTATTTTGAGATTCACCCATGTTGTATAATGTATCAATATTCATTCCTTTAACTGCTGGTAGTATTCCATTGTATTGCTATACTACAATGTGTTTATTAGTTCACTTGATGAACATTTGTGTTGTGTCCAGTTTGGGGCTATTAAAAATACAGCTGTAATGACCCTCCATGTACAAGTCTTTCTATGGACATACACTTTTATTTCCATTGGATAAATACCCAGGGATGAAATGGCTAGATTGTCTGGTTGGTGTACATTTATCTGTTTAAAAAATTGCCAAACTGTTTTCCAATGTGGTTAGACCACTTATGTTTCCACCAACAGTGTGTGGAAACATTAAGAGGATTCTAGTTCTTCCATATCCTTCCCAACTCTTGGTATGATCAGTCTGTTTGATTTTAGCCATTTTAATAGGTATGCAGTGGTAGCACTGTGGTTTTAATGTGCATTTCTCTAATGACTAATGCTGCTGAACATCTTTTTATATTTTTATTTGCCAGATGTATATCTTCTCCGGTGAAGTGTCTATTGAAATTTCTTGCGCATTTTAATTTATTGGATTGTTCTTACTGTTAAACTTTCAGGATTCTTTATCTGATATATAATTTGAAAATATTTTCTCAATATGTGGCTTGCCATTTCATTACCTTAACAGTGACTTTTGAATAGTATATATTTTTTATTTTGACAAAGTCCAATCTAGATCCATGACTTCTTTCGTGGATCTTATTTTAATGTCATATCTAAATATCATTGCCAACCCAGAGTCATAAAGGTTTTCTCCTGTTTTCTTCTGAAGTGTTATTGTTTTAGGTTTTACATTTATAGGGTACATTTTCAGTTAATTTTTATATAGGGAGTGGATATGGATCATAATTTATTTTTTTGCAGTTATTAAAAAGACCATAGTATCATCACTTTAAAGTTAATCACCAAAATTTCAAAGATGTAATGAAATAAGACTTGTTGAGGTGTGAATAATAAAGAAACCTGGAGCCAACGGGGAAAAACAAAAGACCATACATTCCCTACTGAATTGCTTTGTTTCTTTGTCAAAAAATTATTGGACTATATATGTGTGGGTCTATTTCTGGACTCTCTAGTGTAGTTCACTGATGTATTTGTCAGTCTTGACAATTACACTACATTGCCTTAATTCCTGCAGGGTTATTTGTAGCTTTTTGGTAGTCTTTAAATCAGATAGTACTATACTCCTTCAATTTTGTGCTTTTTGAAGTTGATTTGGCTATTCTAATTCCTTTGCATAAAAACTAAGACCTTAAGTAATTTATTTAACCTCTCTATGCCTCACATGTGTTTTCTCATTTGTGACACTATAAGAAAACCTATTTTGTGTTTCTTAAGAGGGTTAAATGAGGTTAGGTTTACAACAAAGCACGCAGCACAGTGCTTGGCATCAGTAAGCAACCAGTAAATTCTGGCTCAACATCCTGGCCATTAACAGAATTCATCTTAGTATATTATCACTGTAAATGAGATACACCTCTATCAAATTCACTTAATGGCAATTCCAGTGGTAATTTCCCTAGGACCACATTGACCTCATCATCTGTGTATTTGCTGAAATATTTATATTTATATACTATACATTATTTAAGTGATTACATTTCCCTCCTTGCTTTGACTGCTAAGCATTTTGGAAGCAAGTTACACTTCCCATATAAATAGTATACAAGACCTACGGTATGCATTTTCCTTATGTTTGCCTTATGATTTTATTGCACTCACTTTCTTTTACTACAGCCTCCTTAACCATTCACCTGACTTTTGGTGTTTATTTTTGTAAGCAAGCTCAAACCCTTTGTGCATGGTGATGGAGTGCTAATGATGTTTGAAGGCTGTAGCAAGAGCGGGCTGAGCTAAGCAAACTACAAGGCGTTTTTAAACTGACTGACATTTGAATGCCTGATCTATCAACTCACAATAATGGAAAGAAAATAATGCCAATTCTTCTACAGTGGATGTGATAATTTGTACTCTTTTATATGAATAAAATGTCTTAGGTTATTGAAATAAGAATGGCAGCAGAAAGGAGCTGAGCTACATTATATCTAGTAAACGTGCAACATGAAAATGCCCTGAGCCATTAGGGCCCATACAGAAACTTCCTTTAAAGCCACATGTTTACGTTCTCAAACCTTTAGGAATCAGGAAATGAAACATGATTTTATGTTTCAACCTTTAGGCTATCAACTTTTGAACAAAAATGTAAGCGGCAGGAAGTCTTACAAATGTTTGAAAAATTAACTGCAAATCCAGATCAATAGTACTCGATGAATGACTAAGGATCACTTCCAATCACTGTGTAAGTTAAATGTAGCCTGGGAGTTGTTTTTCCAAGATTCCACTTCTGGGACTATATCTGAAGAAACCCAAAACACTTATTCAAAAGAATATATGCACCCCTATGTTCATTTCAGTGCTATTTACAATAGCTAAGATTTGGAGGCAGTCCAAGTGCCCATCAATAGATGAAGGGATCATACAGCCTTGGTACATTTACACAATGGAATACTACTCAGCTGTAAGCAAGAAGGAAATCTTACCTTTTGCAACAGCATGGATGGACCTGGAGAGTATTATGCTAAGTGACATAAGCCAGTCAGAGAAAGATGGGTACCATATGATTTCATTTATATGTGGAATCTAAAGAACAAAACAAAACAAACAAACAAACAAACAAAATACCCTCAGATGGGATTTTTCTTTCAAACCAACCACTTGGGAGCCCAGGTCTCAGTCTCTGAATTCAGGTGTGATGTGGGAATAGCTTGCCGAGAATTGTGGCGTTCCCCCCATTTTCACAGAAAGAACTCTCAAAACCGGGTCTGAACTCTTAAAAGGGGAAAACATATACAACAGGTGGGTGATATTAACCCCAGCAAGTACGTTGCTTTTAATTGATTTAATGTCACAAACCACAGAAAAGCTGGCGATTGCCGTCAATAGACACAGAAATTAGTCAAATATGCTAACGTCGTTCCTATAGCTTCAAAAATGTAATGGCCTGTAGTCAACAACCTCACATCTCCTGGAAATGCAGAGATAGGACATAAATGCTAGGGAATTATTTTAACTTTAACGCTTTAATATACACATTACCCCTCAAGTCAAATTCTTTCACTGTAATGACATGGTGTCTTATAAAAAAGTAATAGTTTTGTGCATACAGGGAATGTCTTTGACCCCGTATATTATGAGAGATGATTGTGATTTAAGGTTTGCAACTCTGGAACTGGTTTTCCAGAGTGGAGAACACAGTGCTGTGGGTTGCCTTGACAACATGCGTTAGTTGCATGAAGAAATCCATGGCAATGCAGGACCTTCTAGTATGTCAAGATTGGAAACTATCTACCAAATTAGGTTAAAAGGAAACTAATCCTGCTGCAAGGCAGTGTTACCTGACCTATAAAATGTCAGTTCCCACTTTTTATCATGAACCTTGTTAGGAAACAGATGAAAAATCTAGGTGGGTGAGACAGTCAGGAAAGCAGGGAGAAAACAGAAAGTGCAAGGGTGCTGTTCAAGAGTCTGTCCCCGTCTCCTCTACACCATCGCACCCCCAACAGGATTTCAGGAGCTCCTGCCTCGTCTCTGAAAGCTGATTCTGCTAAGAAAAGTGTGTCTTGCCCAGACTCTTGATTTCCACCCGAGTCGCCTACAAAGCTCCTCTATGGGGAATAGCACTGGCCCGTATTCCATATTCTTAAATAATGAGCACCATAAGGATGACCACAACAAAGCTGGTTATTAGTTGAATAGAAAACAAAACCTGCTAACATGAGTGTCCTGTGGCCCAATTACTCTGGCAGGGCTGAGGAGGGGTTTATCTGCAGTGTCCTGCCTCTAAGACAAAGCCTATTACTGAAAACCTACGTTATTGAACGACTTTGTTTCCTTCCCTCCCAAGGGTCCCTTGGTGACACTGTTCTTAGTACACAGTGTTGATACTCTTCTTCTAAAAATCACCATAAAGCAATTTTAAGTGAGGAGTTTGCATTTTTCTTTCATAAATGATTTTTTAAAAGGTAAATGGAGCTCTGCCTTTCTTTGGCTTAGACTGCAGTTTTGAGGGTTTTTTCCCCCCGTCCCCCAACATAATCTCATGCTGTGATCCACCTGATATTATCAGAAATGGGTCCTGGGTGCATGGGGACATACTGTGTGGCTAGACCTTCCCTTTCTATTTCCTGGCTTTAAGGTCATGGAAGGGAACTGGGACTGGAAGGACACACATTAGGGCAGAGGAGTTGCCTCTAATTACAAAGTTGAGAAACATTAGCACAAGCTCCTCTGAGTTGAGATGGTGTCAGTGGGTGGACAGTGACAGCTGCCACATGTGCAGGGCTCGGTAACCTAGCAGAGTGTGCCGCTGAGGACAAGAACAATGTTTTTGTTCCAAGTGACATTTATTTTCTTTCTCCTGGGTAATAGACAAGCATAATAGATGAACCCATCACCTACATTAAAGGCCACTGTGATTCACGAGGCTTTGTGTCCATTCATGGCAAAAAACCTTCACTCCAAGTCTATGAATAATTTAAAGGGTGGCAGTGGATAAATGGAAACTTGCTTTTTAGAAGAATCTTTAGAAGAGACAAATGACTAGACATGGCATCAACAATGACTCCCTAACTGTATAGCAAGCAGAAAAATAGGCATATTATTTGGGAAGCATGCCAAAGTAGGCATCACCATCATGGACAATTTCTGATTCAATCGTAATCATTAAGATTTCTCAACCAAGATAAGAATATAGAGAATCTAAGCTATAAGCAATAATTTATAATCTTAGCAAAGTCCTTTCACTGTATCAATTAATAAGCTAATCATCACAACTTCCATACAAACATTCTCTTTTTTTTTGGTCTTTTTTTGGGTCATTTATTTATTTTTAATATGTTTTCATTGACTTCAGAGAGAAGAAGGGAGAGGGAGAAAAAGATAGAAACATCAATGATGAGAGAAAATCATTGATCATCTGCCTCCTGTATGCCTCTTACTGGAGATCGCGCCCACAATCTGGGCATGTGCCCTGACCAGGAATCAAACATAACTTCCTGGTTTCGCTCAACTATTGAGCAACACTGGCTGGGCATAATTTTTATTTATTTTTAAAGATTTTTTAAAAATAAAAAATTGACTTTCAGAGAGAAAGGAAGGGAGAAGGAGAGAGAGGGAGAGAAGGAGGGAGAGAGAGAGAGAGAGAGAAAACATAAATGTGAGAGCTGAACATTGATTGGCTAACTCCTGAACACCTTCCACCAGTGATTGAGCCGGAAACCTGGACATGTGCCCTGACCAAGAATTAAACCGCAACCCCCAGGTGCACACGATGACACTTAAACAACTGAGCCACACCAGTCAGCTTTGTTTTAGGATTGATTTTTAAAGGAGATAGATAAATGATGGCCTGTGAGGAGCAGGAACACTTAAGGTGTGATGACTTTGGTTGGGATATTTGTTGAGCTAAGGGCTAAGCTGGGAGCTGAATTTCTGCTATTTCCCCGAAGTCACCTGATATCTGTCTGATTCAGAAATTTGGGTGACTAGATCCTCAATGGGAAGACAGAAGATGTGGGCTATGAAGAAAGGTGGGGGATTATTGTTCTTACAAAAACAGGTTAATCTCCAAGCTTGGTCTTTCTGATTTGAGTCTACCTATTAAAGGTGTTTGGAAATATCTTTCTGATGACCAGGCCTTAGTTTACAGGCCCTCCCCAGCTGTGTGGCTGAGTCAGAAGTCATACTGAAGATCAGTGCCAGCCAGCCCCTCTAGGCAAGGTGCCTGGAGGAAGACATACTTACCTGGTTGCTGAGATCACCTTCCATATGAGGTAAAGCATATGGTTGCACTAATTGGCTGTGGCTGACACAGGGAGTGGTGGCCCAAGGAAGCCCAGAGGCTGCCAGACATGTTTATTGGGCATGATGGGGTGAAGAGTGCCTTGCTGAATGCCAAACAGAGGCATCGGGTGCTTAAGGGTGCTCAGTGCCAGAAGGCTCAGGTGAATCAGGTGCTACTACTCCTTTTAGAGTTCGCACACCCATTCCAGAATGCCATAGTGCCCATCACTCCCTGTCCTATTCCCAGTACTGTGCTATTTGTCATTTGTCATCATAAAACCAGACTGTTTCATTCATGTATATTACCTCTCTGGTTTCTGATACAAAATAAATGATCTGTGGGACTGAGCAGCTCCCCACAGACATTGCTGGTGATTTTTCTCAGCCAATCTGGAGAGGGTTGTCTTTGGGAATCCTCCCAGCTCTTGTTCCTGAGACTCATTAGACAACCTTTTCATCTTAATTTTTTATTAAATTGTTCCCCTAGTGGAACAGAGAAGCAGTTGTGAAATTGAAGATTTTTAACCTAAAAATTCTCATCAGCTTTCTGTCAGTTATTTAATAGTTAGAATTCTATTAATCCTGTCCAGAGTTACTAAAATAATCTCCCATATCATTTTTTTATTTATTTTTAATTTTTTTACTAGAGCCTGGTGCAGGAATTCGGTCTGGCCTGTGGGATTGGGACAAAACCGGCTCTGACATCCCCTGAGGGGTCCTGGATTGCGAGAGGGTGCAGGCCAGGCCGAGGGACCCCACCGGTGCATGATAGCGGCCAGGTAGGAATGCAGGAGGTTGACCAGCCAGGGCATGTCTTGCTCAGTTCTGATCCACCAGAACCCAGCAACAAGCTAACCTAACGGTTGGAGCATCTGCCCCCTGGTGGTCAGTGCACATCATAGTGACTGGGCAACTGGTCGACTGTCTACCCTGATGGTCAGTGCATGTCATAGCGAGCAGATGAGCAGCCTTAGCACATCATTAGCATATTACACTTTGATTGGTTGAACTGACGACCAGACGACCAGACACTTAGCATATTAGGCTTTTATTATATAGGATTTTTTTTTTATTGATTTCAGGGAGGAAGGGAGAGGGAGAGAGAGAAATATCAATGATGAGAGAGAATCATTGATTGGCTGCCTCCTGCACACCCCCTACTGGTGATCAAGCCCACAACCCAGGTATGTGCCCTTGACTGAAATCGAACCCGGGAGTGACCCTTCAGTCCACAGGCTGATGTTCTATCCACTGAGCCAAACCAGCTAGGGCTCCCATGCCATTTTAAAGTATATATTCAAAATACTAAAACTAATTCATTTCAAACTCTTTACCTTCATTCAGTAGTGAATCATCTTAACTGGGTATCAATGAAACCTTCTAAGTGTGGCCTTTCAGACACAGCTGGGCTTGGTGAGGTCTTATCTATGAATAGAGTGCAGCAGGAGAATACCAGTCTCCTAGGAGATATGCTTTCCTAAATGCCAAAAAGATGTAGCTCAAAAAGTTGTTAGCTTTGTTCATTAATAAAAACTCTTCATCAAAATATCAACTCTTGTATTAAACTAGCTCTACATTTACAGAAATCCTAGCCTTCAATAGAATATCTTTCTTACACTCAACTAAACTGATTTCCTTAGACCTTCGATCTACACTGCTGTGCCTGTGGCTGAGTGGGTAAATCAGCCTACCTGGGGGTAAAACATTCGTATGCAAGATAATAACATGGGTATGATGAAGCTGTGGGTGCTGTACCCATGGGAGAAACAAAGGAAGAGGAGACACTTGATGGTAGCATTTAGAGAAAAATAAAAAGTTGGAAGGAAGTAGACTTGTGAGAGATTTGTTTTTGTTTCGAGTGAAATCTCACTAATCTTCCTCCTTATATAATGTTGATAATATGACACAAGCATGTTGATAGATGTACAGTGGAGCTACTAGACACCATCATTCCAGATAGATCATACCAACATATTCCTCATTTCTCTCTTACTTGTCAATCCAATAGGAAAGGAATTTGATTTGTCTAAAATATTTGCTTTAAAGAAAGCCATATTGATTTTCAGTGCCTTATGGTTCAATAAATTAAGCCAAAAATTTAGGGAAATTTTTTCTTAAGTTGTACGCCAAGATTTGAGAAATTAGAATATTAAATTTAAAATAAAATCCCAGCTGAAGAAGGAGAAAATATTTAGCTGGAGGAAAATTTAAATATAGAAGTAATTTAAAACTCAATCATTATATCATGTTAAAAAATTAAAATGAAAGACATACAACTTCTTTCTCATTTAAAAAACTCAATCATAAGATGATGCTTTAGGGCAGTGATGGCGAAACTTTTGAGCTCAGCGTGTCAGCATCTTGAAAAACCCTAACTTAACTCTGGTGCCATGTCACATATCGAAATTTTTTGATATTTGCAACCATAGTAAAACAAAGACTTATATTTTTGATATTTATTTTATATATTTAAATGCCATTTAACAAAGAAAAATCAACCAAAAAAATGAGTTCGCGTGTCACCTCTGACATCCGTGTCATAGGTTTGCCATCACTGCTTTAGGGAAATATTTATTTGTAACTGTGTGTGTGTGTGTGTGTGTGTGTGCGCACACACATGGATGTACATATGCTTCTGCAAATTCTAATTTGATGCTTTTATGCTTTCCATATGGATCACTGTAATACTGATTCCATAATTTTAACCACAGTTTATGTTTCAAATTTCAAAATACACAATATATAAAAGAAGTTCCCTTTTGTGTCACTTATCCTTGTCAAAACAAAAATGAATTTCCCCAAGGGAGAACTGTATCCTGTTAAATACTTTAATAGTATATCTAACATAAGTTAAGTGTTTCTTTCCAGATCTAGAACAGTGGCATAAGGTGACATTCTTACCAAGCAAATGAGGTTATGTCCTTCAAATGATAATTTTCAAAGAGAGGAACAGTGTTGAAGTAGTATATTATTGGACCTACTAATAACTTATACTGAAGAGAAATATTTCAGCCAACAATGGTTATTCAGGGATTGTTTATTTAAGTCTCCTTTGAGACATCCTCTATCAAGTCCTGCTCTATATTCCAATTCTCTCTCCCTAATGTCCTGGCTGCCCAACTGCTAACTAATACCTTCTTGATTAGCCTACATTATACGAAGCATGGAGAATAAAAGAGAAAAGACAGTTATCTTGCTATGTGTTTACAGTTTTTGTAAAAAAAATCTTTTAATGTGATGGTCTCATAAGTAAAGACCAAACATATGGTGGCTTGTTCTCTTTGAATTACCTTTATTTAGCATTCCCTCTGAAGTTATAGAAAATTCTTGATCCTCACACCACTACCATGACCTTAAAATTTATTACAAAATATTGTAAGTAATTCATCATTTTTTATCTTCCTTGCAGTGGACTAGATGCTCTCTGAGAGTGGTGTTTTTTCCTATCTTGTTCACTACTGAACACAACTGGCATATAGTGATAGTATAGTGGGTAAATGTGTGAACTGGGCATTATTGGAGCCTCCTCAGAAAAATTATTCTGAACACAATTTGCTGCTCAGGGCTCAAATCTGCCTAGAGGTTGTACTATGCTTATGGATGGAAGCTTCATAAAAGAATAAGCTCTTCTGTTACATAGAGAAGAATATATTTCTATTTTGCACAAATGATATCATAATATTAATCCAAGCTGACCAGACAATTTTGTTTTGAAATTTTTAAGACTAATCAACCTGTTAGTATAGAATTTCCTCAAAAGACAAAAGGATGAGGTCATGTAAAAAATCTAAAGTATCTATTAGAAAAAAACATTAGCCACTTGTTTTTTCATTTCATAATTGTTTGAGATAAGACATACTGGCATTGTTATCTATTCACACTGGAATATTATTTTAATTGAAATATCAATTGTAGTCCTGAGAGCATGAATGCGTTAAGGCAATAAAAAAATAAAAAACAAGAAAACATTTTAGTGGAAAAGATAATACTTCAATTGACTTGAATACTTTTCTTGTAATGATATTCTTTTTGTTATGTTTATTCATCCTTTCCCTTCCCACAGCAATCAGTTAAGTAGCCCATTGGGTTCCTCTTTCTCATTGAACAAAGCAGTGAGAAGGTAAAGGGAAGTGTTTGGCTGTAGACAGCACCACTAAACGGCGAGGAATTTGTTATGGAAAACTTACCTTACTCATCTGAGGAGTGTGAGTTTGAAAATAAAATAATTTCCTAAGATTATTCTCAATCACTTAGACTACCCTTGGGGTTCATATAGCAGTGGAACTGAAGCATAGCAAAAAGATGAGAGAATGAGCATGCATTGCACATTATGAGGATTTTTTTTGCAATGCATATAAAGAAAGCTTTCTCTGGCCTCAGAGTAGATCAGATTATTTCCTATATTTGTGAAGAAACTAAACAGCAAACCCACTCCCCCAAACTGAGCTCTGATATGGGGAAACAGCCTGGAGGCAATGGAAATCTTCATTTGCTAAAGGCTTTAAAAAAAAATCCTGGAATCCTCAGTAATTTGAGTAAAATTGGAAATTAAGAAGGATGTCAAAGAGAACTCTAAGATTTCAAGAGTAATGCCAGAATGTTCATGCCCATAAAATCCTTCCCAATGATCAAAACAGAATCCTGCCAAAGTTCATCTAGAACTGACTTCAGCTTTTTCTAGACGGAATTCTCTAACTCTTGATTTTTGTTGTTATTTGAAATAGAAAAGCACTAGCTATGTAAAATGTTGAATAAGGGCTAGCGGAGGAACAAAGAAGTGACGGTGGATGCTCTGAGAGCAGGGAACAAAGAAAAACAAAGAAAAGCAGATAGAAAGGCTTTCAAATCACAGCAGACTGGTGGAAGCAGAATGAGGATGAACAGCCTTATATGTGTTTCAAGCTTTTGTGGCTGTTGGTTAATGTTTGCAAAACAAGTGATGTTTATGTAATGATGTTACCAGGTGTTAGGAAAATACATGGGTAAAACATGCATGTTTAAGAAGGTAGATTTTTTAGAAAAAAATTTATTTTATAAAAATTTCTTTTGAAAGATTGCCATTAGAAATGATTTACATAAAAGCTAAAGTTCTGATGCTTGAAGGGAGAGGATTTCAGCTACTTAAGGCAGTAAGTCAGTGTGATGAGTATATAAACTTTAGTATCAGGGAGCTTTGGGGTGATGATATCAAGTAAGTTTGATACTATGTCTCATTTTTTTCATCTGTAAAATGGGTTTTATGCATGCCTACATAAAATGGGATTGTAATGGAGATTAAATTAATTAAGTGGTCTGTTCTAAATATCTGGCACATAGAAGAAATTCAGTATGTGGTGGTTGTATTAGTGAAATTACAAATCCCCCACAATGGTTAAGTAAATGATGTGCCAGAAATTTAAAATTTAAATTTCTTAGATGATTAGGCAACATTATTCAACAGAGTACTGGAAGACCCTAAGAATCCAATCGCATTTCCTGCCCTGTCCAATTTTAATTCTATGAATTGCAAGACCTCCTGCTCAGCGGAGAATCAATAATAACCTTTACGCAGTTGACTCACTAGAGCAGCTTATATAGGCTCTTGGTTCTTTTAAAAGATGGGATGCTACATCAAATTAGGAAAGGAAGGAATTAACATAGTATTTGCCATGTACAGTTCTTTATTAAAAAAAAGATATTGTAACTAAATCACCATAAGTCATTATGGTGGAAATGTACAAATACCAAAATGATTATTCCTTTTTATTTGGTATAATAAGTTCACACAGAACTTATCTATTATGAGCTTTCCAATATTCAATTATTTTTGATCTGCAAAAATGACAAGTGCATATGGCTCAACCAAATTGTTACTAAAGCAAAGGTAATTGATTCACTGCCTCATTTTATCTGTAGAAATGAGACAAGGAATAAATGGATACATAGAGTTGAGTATTTGTGGTATATATTTGTCAAATAGTTGTATATGGAAAGCTATGTAAAGGAACATTTTAGGGGAGGACATAAATTGTCAGTAGCATTTGCTATCTTCAAGCTTAGCTACAAATCCAGCAGCTGGTTTCTCCCACTCAGGAGTGATTCAAACCTGAGCCCTATGCAATTCTTCAACTTCAGAACAGGATATCTGTATATATAAAAGCCTAAGTGACCATCGCAACCAAACGGATGACCCAACAAGCTGCGTGGAGCGACCAGGCCGGCAGGGGACTTAGTGAGGGGCGACCAAATGACCAAACAGCAGGCGACCAGGCTTGCAGGGGGGGGAGTTGGGGGTGACCAGGTGGCAGGGGGGGCAGTGAGGAGTGACCAGGCTGGGGGGGGCAGTTAGGGTGACAAGGCCAACTGTGTGGGGTAGGTGGGGTGACCAGGCCAGCGAAGGGGGGCATTTGGGGGCAACTAGGCTGGCAGGGGTGGCAGTTGGGGGTGACCAGGTCAGCAGGGGAGGCAGTTAGGGGTGATCAGGCAGGCAGGCAGGTGAGCAGTTATGAGTCAGTGGTCCCAGATTGTGAGAGGGATGTCCAACTGTTGGTGTAGGTCTGATCCTGGGGATCAGGCCTAAACTGGCAGTCAGACATCCCCTGAGGGGTACCAGATTGGAGAGGGTGCAGGCTGGGCTGAGGGGATCCCCGTCCCCCATGCACGAATTTCATGCACTGGGCCTCTAGTTAGTTTATGCTTCCTAACTGATATTGTGTCCATTTTGAAATTTCATTGAGTTGTCATTCTGCTTGCTATATTTTTGGCTTTTTTTTTCTTGGCCCTAGCAATTATTTCTGATGCAGGTAACTCAGTAGATTAATGAGATTTTTTTTTCTTTAAAAAAATATGTTTATATTGATTTCAGAGAGAAAGGGAAAGGGAGAGAGAGATAGAAACATCAATTATGAACGAGAATCATTCATTGGCTGCCTCCTGCACACCCTCTACTATGAATCGAGCCTGCAACCTGGGCATGTTCAGAATTGAACCGGGACCCTTCAGTCTGCAGGCTGATGCTCTATCCACTGAGCCAAACCAGCTAGGGCAATGGGACGTTTCTTAAATGTTATATAAGTAGCTGAGTTACTGACTTAAAGATGATAAAAATTGCTTTTTTCTCAAATAAGCTCTTGATTTAATTTATATTTTAAACGTTTTCATCTGGAAACATTAACATACCTTGAGGAATTTACTAACTATAGCTTTTCATGTAGTATTATTAGCAATTAATGAAGTAAGATTTTGCTGATATCTTTAGAGACTAACTATTAAGCAACAATGTTCATCAGATTATGAAGCTTCACACCTTTCTATTTTAAGAAGCTATTTCATCTCAACAGAATATCCCACTTCCATTGGCTAATGTTAGAAATTCAGAATCATTAGCTAAAGTAATTGTTTCATGTGATTGGTCTTTAGAATGTTATAAGCTGTAATAGAATTACTGAATTGAGAGCAATTAATTGGATATATTTCGAATATATTCTAACCAAATGCTATACCTGTCATCTTTTTAAAAAAAATCTTCATTGTTGAAAATAGATCCTCCTCCCCCGTGATTAACCTCTTCCATCCTGCTCCTGACCCCCCACCCCCGACCCCAGGCCCTCACCACCCATTGTCTGTGTCCACGGGTTATTATGCCTGTCATTCTTTTTAAAAAAATATATTTTTATTGATTTCAGAGCGGAAGGGAGAGGGAGAGAAAGATAGAAACATCAATGATGAGAGAGAATCATTGATTGGCTGCCTCCTACACTCTTCCTCATTGGGGATCAAGCCCACTGCCCAGGCATGTGCCCTTGACCAGAATCGAACCTGGGACCCTTCAGTCCGCAGGCTGACACTTTATCCACTGAGCCAAACCGGCTAGAGCTATGCCTGTCATTCTTGACGACCACTTAAAAACTACCAAGACAAAACTGTTGCTGAATCTTAGTGCCATCAAAACAAACCATCTAGAAAAGTTTTGAAATGCCTCAAATCTATATAGTTTGTACCACCTGAGAATCCGAAAATTTATTTTGGATACTGCCGTTTAAGTATTATCCCAGTGCCCCATAGGTTTAAGGAAGAAAGTGAAAGTTTGAAATACTTTTTCTAAGTTTTTAACCCATAAACCACAGAGGTAGGAATAGAATGTATGTCTAGGAGTCATGTGTTAGACCAGGAGTTGAAAATTCAAATACCTTCACTAGAACCACAGAGTACTCATATGAGTGGAGACTGCACAAAGTCTCAGGATGGAAAAAGAGAAAGGGCTGAGGAATGTGGAGAACTTAAAGGCAAATAGCCTTTAGAAAGGACTAGCCATCATCTAGCTCCCTGGTTGTTGTCCTATGGAAATATGGTTCCAGTAAAACCAGATACTGTGATTTTTAAATGCAGAGGTGTAGAATTTTACATAATATAATCACCTATTTAAATATTGGTAATTAATTCAAATTTTAATCTTTGTGGATCAAATAAAACACATCAGTGGGCTGTTAGGAAGCAACCTCCGGATGAGATTCTAACATCCTCTGTAGATATATAAATGCTATTAAAAATGAAGGATGTTGACATGCTGTCCTTCATTAATATTTATGACCACTCACAGGAAATATTTATAAGAAAACTAGGATATTTCATTAATCAACAGATAGTAGGTGCCCAGTAGGTTGCCACAACATATTCATTACTAAGAATATATTACTTTAGTATGTAATGAATATTCATATTCATTAAAAAGGGTAGATGTATTCACTGCATTTCTCTAGTTTGTAAACAGGTTAGTTGAGGCAAAAATAGAATTTCCCAATGGGTTTGTAAATTATTGGTAATAAAATATTAAGAAAGGATCAGAGTTGTATATAAGGGATGACTCTATAGAAGATGAAGGTAGAATAAGAATACTTTTCAAGTTATATATAGCATCATGTATTGTTTATTATACAAAATGGGGGAGAGGGTAGACAGTATAAAGAAGATAAAATGTGAATATTTTATTATTCTAGATTGTAACTTTCAAATTGAAATGTTATGTTTGACAAAGTTGAAATGAAAATTTTATATAGATGTAGGTTAAGAAAAAAAAACATGGAGAAATATACAGATGCTATGAAATAATTTGTAGTTCCCTGGAGGGTCAGAAGAGAAATTTACAGAATCATGGAGCACAATGTGTCATGTAGCTTCTCCAGACAACACATAGCATCTGTTCAGTGGATAAAGCAAAGGGCAAGGAGTAAGGGCCCATTTCTGTTTCTGTCATTTGATTGCTCTGGGACCAGAGGAACATAGTGTCATCTTTTTGCACTCGAATCACCCCAGATGTTAAAAAAAAGACAATGTGTTTCCCAGAGGTATTTTGTGCATCAGTTTTGACATTTCTAAAGCACTTGCAGAATTTTAAAATTAAGGCTCCCACAAAGGCAGGGGATGCTATTCTCTCTCTCCATAATTTACAGATTTTTAATGAAGACTTGAGCTGGCCAGCCACCAGTCAGATGACTATTGGAATATTCTTGTTTGCTTTACATCTCTGCTCATCTCCAAACCCATCATGTTCATTTCTAAGCAATGTTCTTTTTATACACTTTTTCTTTGCATTTAATTCAAATAAAAAAGCAGCTATAGGCAGATTCATTATTTAAATCGCAGTCTCTACACTCTCATTTGGAAATCGAGGCATCCAGATATGTCAGGCTGCAGTTGGGTAAAAAGTTGAATACGTTCCGTGCAACAATCCAGGGGCCCAGCCATCAAGCATGAATTACATGAAGTTCATTTTTCTTTGCATCCTCTACAAGATTTCCTCCACTAGCTTTGAGTGAAATGCTAATTTTATATTTTACTCATATAATTATTTATTCTTTAGAAAAATATAACATAAATGAGGAACTTGAGGATTAAATTTATAGGTAAAAGTATACTTACCTCTGTCTTAGAGTTTGGTGAACATTATGGAAAATAATACTTTTTCTATATACTCTAATTATATGTGAACCTCCACACCAAATCCCCAAATAAAGATAAACACAGAAGAGTCCACACCTTATAAAAAAATCATTCTCTTCTATTAGCTTAATGCCTGACTTTCAAGAAATTCGATAAGTTCATATTATTTAATGTAATCTATTATATAACCTTCTTGGGAATCGACCTCAGTAAATAAAATGTTGATTTTAATTTAATAAAATCATTAATTCCCATTAATTCATTTACATTGAATTACAAGAATATTTTGCATATGTATATATACACACACATACATGTACACACACACACACATATATGCACATATATACATATCCACACAGGCACATATACGAATAAACATTCATACACACACTATATTTTTTTTCTTAGTTTGAAGAGTGATGTAAAAATCAGAGGTTCTGGAATATAAAAAACAGAGAAGAAGGAAGCATTATCTGCAAACACTTGGCTGCATTTTACACTCTGACTCCCACACGAGGCATGTACTCTTCATGGATATTAGCATATTAGCAAAATCTTACTGGGGAAACAAATGGATTTTTAAAACAAGCCAGCTTTACCAGTTCTCTCCTCCAAAACAACTCCTACAAATACTGTACCTTCCGGAGGGGTTTGAGCTTGGTCTCCATTATGAAGTCATACTTGCAGAGCTCACAGCAGCGCGTGTCTGAGCTCTTGATCCACTGATGGAGGCAGGACTGGTGGACAAAGCGCAGGGTGCCCGTGCAGCGGCAGGGTGTGATGAGGGGGCTCTCTTCATCCCCTTCGCAGTGACAGATCCTGGGGAAGGACACAGCGGCCAGGGTGAGATCTCCCACCAATGGGTTTCCTCCCTCGTTCATCCCAGGCTATATTAGGAACTGCACCCTAAGCTTTAGAAGGCATGGCTGTTTCATTCCAACTTGATGCTAGAACTGCATCTATGACCGATATTAATTTTATTTCATTTGCACAGTCATTGGTCGACTCTTAAGTCATGTTAGGAGGCATTAACACTGCTACGCTTCTACACTAAAGCCAATTTTAACAGTACAACTATTGAGCTGTGTCCCAGCTTAATCTGTTTAACAGGTCAGTGTCTATGGCATATGCTTTCATACATAAAAGTTCTAAATTCGAAGTCTTCTAAGGAATGTTGTAATCTGATAATTTCATTCTTTTATTTTGATGATAGATTTACAGGGGCATGGTATATCATTTAGACATAGGGTATCCTACCAATGAGGAAGAATTCTGAAAAATGTAACATATTACCAAAGAATAAAGTGGATATATAATGTCCCACCTAGGAAATCTATATATATAAAAGCCTAAGCAATCGTTCAACTGTTCAACCGTTAGACCGTTCGATCATTTGATCAGTAGCTATGACACACACTGACCACCAGGAGGCAGACGCGCAAAGCACAGGCATGGAAACATGGAACAGACAGATGAATCTCAGAGAGAAGGGGGGAGAGGGGAGGGTGGGAGGATATTAACCAAACATCTTACATGCATACTAGAGGCCTAGTGCACGGATTCATGCATCAGTGGGGTCCCTCGGCCTGGCCTGCAGGGCCAAAACCAGCAATTAGACATCCCCTGAGGGATCCCAGATTGCGAGAGGGCACAGGCCAGGCTGAGGGACCCCACCGGTACACGAATCCATGCACTGGGCCTCTAGTATTATAAATATTTCCCTAGAAAGATGCACACAAATTTGGTCACAATGAATGGCCTAAACTGTCATAACCATCATTGTTTAAAAGTTACAAAAATTACTGGTTGCATAAAGTTCAAGTAGAGTAAATCCTATTGTTTCAAAATGTTAATTACTACATCTTCCAAGGAATTCAGAGTTCAACTAGTTTACTGAATTACCATGAATTTTAGAGCCATAGATTCACAGTGTATTGCCGTAGACCAATTCCAGCATGTCATAATTTTAAGAGTTTCAAACTTGGGGACTCAACAGGGTTGAGTCACACATATAGTCATCTGTTGGGAATGGCTAAAGGCATTTCCCCAAACCTGAATAGGAAACTGATTGTGGCTGCCAGACAGTTAAAGGGCATCTTAATCTACATGTTATTGCCTCCTACTGGCCAAACACCTGAACAGCCGTAGGCTATTCCCCCATTCTGACAATGGACTCTGTACCCTTTGAAACCTTACCCATTGAAGTGTATTATCTCCACCTTGCCTTAGGACAAATTGTGTTAATAAAAGCAAGGGTCCTAGACAAGGAGGGAGTCTTCAGTTCCTTTAGCTGAAGGTCCTCTGACCCCCAATGCCTTTCAAAATTATATCTCATCTCCGGACTCTTTATTAGTCTCTGGATTTCTATGTCATCTGTGCACAGCCTTTTCCAGATTCCTGAACCCTTCTTGGTGCTGGGACATGAACACCGGCAGTGTATGAAATAATTATTCTTATCTTCAAGTTTTAAGACGTAATTAGTTAACCTGAATGTGGTGAATTTAAGTCCTAGTCCTTCAATAAATTCTTATGATTTAACTAGAGGCCTGATGCATGCAATTCGTGCATTCGGGGAGCCCCTCAGTCCCGGGGAGTCCCTCAGCCTGGCCTGCACAGTCCAGATCCCTCGCTCCTTACTGCCCAGCGGCCTGCAGTGGAGGCGGGAGAGGCTCCTGCCACCGCTGCTGAGCTCTCCAGCCTTGAGCCTGGCTTCTGGCTGAGCAGAGCTCCCCCTGTGGGAGCACACTGACCACCAAGGGGCAGCTCCTGTGTTGAGCATCTGCCCCCTGGTGGTCAGTGCGTGTCAGCCACGGGTCTTTCTTTCATTCAGTTGATTTGCATATTAGGGTTTTATTATATAGGATCAGCTGTTAAAGTTGATAATACCATTAATTAGAAATATTTGCTTGAAATCTGTTCAGAAGCAGGAATGGAGCATTGAAAATATATCTGTATAGTTACTTTTAGAGTTCAGTGGCAGTGGTGCCCTGGAAGAATGTTTAAATTGCAGCTACTGCTCTTTCCTTTACAGTCTGTGTGCTCTGTTCTCCAGAAGCAGGAGTTTTAAAGAGTGGAGTTTTAAAATACACTTCTATCTACCTCAGCTGCCTCCCCAGGGGAAATGAAATGGCTGCACAGCTTGTTACTGCAGCAAGATACAGGAATTGAAACCCAGCCCTTCCCCAACCTCAAAATAAAGAAGTAGGACACAGGGCAGCGGTACTTGAATCTCCGTTTCTTAAGCAAAAATAAAGTGAGCAAAAGCAAACACTGACTTCTAAAGTCCTAGGGGTGGGAGCGGTGGGATGAGAGCGTAGTCCACCTCCTCCTGGACCGAGTTAGGAAGGAACAGTGTTGGTTGTGGCAGCACGAACAAATGGCTGATGTGGTGGGGACAAACTGAACATTATCTGAGAACCAATTTTTAATCTAAAAGCCTGAAATACCTCCTCTTTCCAGAGGTGTCGGTTGTAGGGATCAAGGCTTAGTCTACACTGTATCACACCCATTGCCAACTGAGTGTTGGCTGCACCATCAGGCTCAGTAGAAGACTGCTGAGCAAAGGAACTGTTCCGTCAACACTGACTTATTATAAAAGCAACCAGTGAAAGCAAATCGGGTTTCTGTAGCACTTCATTTTGTTGTAATACTTATCCCTGGAGCCTTTGAAACTTAATGAATTATAGGGCAAGAGAGGTTGGTATTTCTTAAGTCCTCGAAACTCTTCTCTCCCTGCTGTTACACAAAGATACTCCCTAAGGTCAGGGGTCAGCAAACTATGGCCTAGTTCTTCCTGCTGCATGTCCTTGTAAGTAAAGTTCTATTGAAACACACCCATGCACATTGTTTATGTAGAGCTGTGTTTGCACTATACCTGCGGAATTGAGAGTTGCTGCAGGGACCATATGGTTGCAAAGACTAACGTATTTACTATCCATCCCTTTACAGAACATGTCTGCTTACTCCCACCTTAAACATGGTGTTTATGAGTTAAAGACAATGCATGAGTATCATGAACAATAATAAAAATCCGGCTTACGAAAAATTACCTCAACTTCTGCAAGGAACAGAAGTTGAAGTAAAGGTTACATAGAGAAGCACACAATAAAAGTGAAAGTCCCTCCTGATCTGGCATTGGAGCCTGCTGAACCATAAACAGTCTGCAGGGATAGGGAGCACAGTTTCTCATTTGAAAAATAAAAACTAGCAGTTAATGCCATCTGATAATTCATCACTAAAAATCAATTGTGTAAAAGGAATACGGCTCAGCCATAAGGAAAGATGAAACACTGCCATTTGTGACAACATGGATGGACCTTGAGAATATTATGCTAAGCAAAATAAATCAGACAGAAAAAAGGCAAGGACCATATGCTTTCACTCATACGTGGGATATAAAACTGAAAACAACGAATGAACAAATAAGAAAAAAACTCATAGACACAGACAACAGCATGGTGGTTAGCAGGGAGAGTGAGGTGGGGAGGGTAGTAAATAGTAAAGGGGATCAAATATATGGGAATGGAAGAAGATTTGACTTTGGGTGGTGGAATCACAGTGCAATATACAGATGATGTATCACAGAATTGTACACTTAAAACTTATATAATTTTATTAAGCAATGTCACCCCAGTAAATTTAATTTTAAAATGTCAAAAAGAAAATACGAATGTGTGAAATGCTGCACAGCTGTCAAGATGATTCTGAGGCTCTGATTTTTTATTGACATGAAAACTGTAATTTATTCATAAGCAGATTTAAACAATGACCTTGATGGTTACTGAGTTCAAACTGATCTGAACCGTTTACTGATTGTATAGTCCAACTTGTTGTATCTTATAGACTCCTTTAAAAAAATTTTTTGCTGAAACTGTTACCTGAAGTACCACCAGCATTTTTTCCCATAAAATTAAGATTATTTCCCACAGGAAAAATCAAGAGCTTAATTCATTTCCATTCCCATTTCACAAATTTTATTTTTACATTATTTTAACATTTTGAACTTTTCCCAAATTATCCAAATGATGTTGGATCCCAGGAGACTTTTTAAAACCATGTTGAGATTGTTCTAAATGAATTTAAGAGCTAATTATAAACTTCAGATATCTACTAGAAATAAAAAAATGTGATAATGCCATTACAGAAAGAATTAAACAAATCTTAAATTGATATACTTCATACAAACTACAATTGCTAAATTATAAATGAAAATATAAACATGCTTTTTCCAACAGAATAACTGTGCGCACAAAATGATTTCAACAATGAAATTGCATTGTAAAACATTCATAATTTTGAAGCATGTATTTTATTAATTTTTTACAGAGAGGAAGGGAGAGAGATAGAGAGTCAGAAACATCGATGAGAGAGAAACATCAATCAGCCACCTCCTGCACATCCCCCACCAGGGATGTGCCCGCAACCCAGGTACATGCCCTTGACCGGAATCGAACCTGGGACCTTTCAGTCCACAGGCCGACGCTCTATCCACTGAGCCAAACTGGTTTTGGCAAAACATTCATAATTTTGATGCATGTTTACCTTATGGGAAATTATAGTTTATGATTTGAGTGATTCTGTAAAATCATTGGTGATCTTCATTGGTGTCATTTTTTGGCATTTTAGCATATGAACTGGCTGCTTAGAATTTAATCAGCATATGTTGAGACTTTCACATTTTATAACGTGAATAAACTTCTACTTCTATATTATTTCTAGCTTTCTGTGAAGAGCAGACTACAAAATACCATTTCTGAAATTAAATTTTGAAAATTGTGTGTGTGCGTGTGTGTGTGTGCACTTCAAAAGTCCCTTAATGTTAAGTTTTAAGAAAAGTAGGCTTTTTTTTTTTTGTGGGGGAGAGGGGAGGGATCTTATGTATCTCAAAATGACCTCCACTGCTCCCCACCCCTTCTCTTACCAAGGCTTCTTGGTTCTGGTAGAATAATTTTTTTCTGCATAAGTTTTAAAAAATAAATCATCAGTGAAAAAAATATTCATGAAGGCCATAGTGATTATGTAACTTTGGGAATTTTCCCCCCATTCATTCCTTTGTCATTGCATTCACTCACATTTTCTTGGTTCTCGCTATATGCAAAGGAAATTCAGATCATAGCATCAGCATGTAGAGTAAATTGAGAGGGAGAGAAAAGAATTTGCAGGCAGGGACCCCACTTGGGCAACTATTACCATCATCTCAGTATTAAGAATCTGGAACACCATGGTGACATTGGGGAGGAGATGGGACACTTGGCCTGCAGAGCGTGCAGAGGTCCCCAGGACCTTGCTGGGTTTCCGTGACTGGCTGTGGCAGCCTGCACATTTGTAATATGGGCCTCCTGACGGCAGTCACCATCTGTAATCTGCAGACGGCATCTCACGTGCAGGCCTGTCAACTCCCTCTCCCCATGTTCCGTGCCACATTTCCGTTTCTCTTTTGGCAAATCTTTCTGGTATATCCCCTCACATCCTTACCTACATTTTTCTCCATACTTCTCTCTAACTAACTAATCTTTAAGCACAGTAATTATGGATACTGCCATGTTTGTAATGGTTTCATTTGGATATTTTTCTTTGTTCAGAACTAATCATCCTACTTTAGAGTTTGGCATTCATTATTTGAATTCACTTTACTAAGCCAAAAGAATGACTAGAAGACATGTTGGTCAGAGCCATATTGAAAGGTATTAAGCTTTGGGTGAGAAATTAGTGCTCAAGTAAATGGGTGAGGAGGTATAATCTCTCTCTCTTTTTGAGAAATACAGCAGAGCAATGAAAGGGGAGCAGACTAGAGAAAGTTTTAGTTTTAGTTTAATTTTCTTTTCACAGGTTTCTTGTTCATAAAGCAGAACTGAAGGTGCCAAAGAGAGGGTTTCCTAAAAAAAAGGCACATAGACAAGAGAATGCTCCACTGTTAAATGAAGGTTTTTGAGAAGTTGAGAAAGTATGAGGCAAGGAAGTATGGTAGAGGATTATCTTTGCAGGGAAGCAGACAGTTTCCTGTGAGCAAGAGGTAGAGAAAAAATGACAGTGAAAATCAAAGGTGATGGAGGCAGAGGAAATCACAGTAGCTGGTGCTGGGAGGCCTGAATATCTTCCGTGATACAGGACACGACATATAGGATACACAGATGGCAGGAAGGCATAAGGTTAAGGTCTTATAGAGGCTGTAAATAATTAGAAAGTGCCACTTGGAGAATGTAATGGGAAATTAGCCAAGCATGAATATTAGAACTGTGGAGCAGCCACGGGGTGCCTGGTGGGATGAGACAGCACGGATTTATAGTAGACGCTATTAACAGTACATTGTGACTTGGCGGTGTTCAGCAGTCAGACAGCAATCCTACAGGTAGTAGCGCAATCTCACATCCTGAGATCACGGTCAGAAAAGGGAAGGACAAACGAGTGAAGCATTGTGGTGCATCAGAGATTATGGCATGAAAACCATTGGCCATGGGGTCTAGACTCTCACTGAGCAGGAAGGTGAGTGAAGCCATTGCACGGTTAATGTATTATGAGAAAAGAATGGGTTTGAGAGACTATAAATCACAATGTTGGTGGAGAACTGATTTTGAAAGTGGGAGGAAATGAGACAAAAACTGTTTATATGTAGAGTATTTGTGTTTCTCATAGTTGACTTCATATCCCTTTGATTGCATTTTTTCTCATTGTCATAGGAAAAATAATATGGAATAGTTTGGTGCTTGAGACTCACAAGAAGCAAATCAAATTCTGACTCACATCCTCGCTATTTGTTCCAGGAAACTAGAGAAGTTCTCAGTTTACTCATGTGTAAAGTGAGGTTAAAAATACATCTTAGGGAGTCATGAGGATTAAATCACAAAGTATAATATATGGCACATCATAGGCAATCATTTGTTAATTTTATTATGGCTAATTTGTCAATTTTATCACAGGATTAATACTACTGAGACTACTACTACTAATTTGGTTTATCTATGTCATTGCTTTCAGTTCTTTGGAACTCATAGTTTTGAGAAGATAGTTTGTAAGTTGCTTAGAGCGAATGCTTGTGAAACCAAGGTCATGAATTCTGACTCTGCACAGCTGCGTTATTTACTGACACATCTGAATCCCCAGGTCAGTCAAGTCAAAGACATGTCTCAAATAAAACTAGGCCAGGGAGTACATTTAGACTGTGTTAGGCTAAGTTGGGATTAAATTTAGCTTTGCTCTTCTATACGTTGGATGGCCTCAGAGAAGTTTTTTAAACAGTAGGTTTTATTTATTTGTAAAATCTTACATGGCTATCATGAGGCTCAAATAAAATAGGATATATGAGAAAATACTGCAAAGTATAAATGTCATGCCACATTAAGGCCTTATTGTCAATCTATAAATAATCAATAACACCAACAGAAATTGCTGCTAGGTAACAGATGCAATACATCACACACTTTTTATAAAAGCAACTCAATTTTTCATGTCTGCATTTTAGCTTACAGACTGTACATTTTTCATTATAAAGAACTGAGATGTAAGAAAGGGAAACATTTTCTCCATCTACTTTATTTCTTCTATCACTTTTCTGCTAAACTACCAACACTCTCCTTACAGCCAAGTTTAAGGAACTTTTCTAAGATCTTTATCTTTCCTATATCTTTTTGCATGGTTGACTAACCTGTCCTTTAAATTTATCTCTTTTTGACTCATGTGACATTGCTCTTATATTGCTAACCTTGAATTTAAGAAAAGTGGAATCAGAAGGGCATATAAGATGATTGTAAGGCCCGGCTGGCATGACTCAGTGGTTGAACACCAACTTGTGGACCAGGAGGTCACAGTTCAATTCCTGGTCAGAGCACATGCCTGGGTTGTGGGCTCAATCCCCAGTAGGGGGCATGCAGAAGGCAGCCAATCAATGATTCTCTCTCATCCTTGATGTTTCTATCTCTCTCTTCCTGTCCCTTCCTCTCTGAGATCAATAAAAAATATTACAAAAAAAGATGATTGTAGGTTTTGGAATAGTGAATACTTACGGAGGACAGATAAAAAAAATGTTAGGATTCTGGAGCCTGAGAAGGTGAGAAATGATAGGGGAGATATGATAGGTGAGCTTTGATGGTGAGAGATGATAAGGGAATAATATGGAATTCAACATATGTAAATTCATGGCTCAGACTTTTCTACAATAATTAAAAATTGTAGGTCAAAGGGGCGACCTTCTAAAGTATGAGTGTAGTTATTTGGGGACAAATAAAAAGAAATACTAAGTCACATTTAACATCTGAGGGGAGAAAAGGGGAGGGAAGCGAAAATTACATGACAGCTTTCTTTGGACGTGTGAAAGGCAACTGGTCTTGTTCTGTTCTACAACAGCATCCAATGAGTAACAGTCAAAGGCACAAACAGAGCTTTCAAAAGATGTTAGAAGCTGCCTGAGGAGAGTGTAAATTTCCCATCATTGAAAGTACTCAAGCACAATATGCCTGACATAGTGTTAAAGCAATGATTTTCAACCTGTGTGCCACAAGAATTTTTAAAACATGCAATATCTGACTATTTGGTCAGGGGCACTGACCTTTTTCCCCCCTTATATTTCAAATAAAAAAATGACAACAGCCAACACAACAATAGCCATCTGGTGTGAATCAATCAAAATTATATCTATTTTTTGTCAGATCAGCAAAAAACATATTTTTGGTGTGCCGCAGAATTTTAGTAATTAGCTCATGTGTGCCATGAAATAAAAAAAGTTGAAAATCACTGTGTTAAAGGAACACAACCTCATATCCCGTTTCCATCGTTGCAATCTGCTATTCTCCCTTTCCCACAGACTGATTTCTACACCACCACCACCATTTCTTTATCAGCATTTCCTCTCTGCTTATTCTGGAAATTTTGTACTTGGCCTTTTTTTCCTTCTATACTGACTATCCTTTTGTAGGAAGGCAATCTAGGCCCACAACTTCAAGCATTGCTCCTGGATTTGTGATTTTAAAACATCCATCTCCAAAAACAACCTCTGCCCCTCTAATAGCAAAAAACTCCAGCCAGTTTTCTAACTTCAATAACAGGGTATTCCAAAGGGACACTTACTATTTCCTATATCTCATCTTCTCCAAAATAGCTTTTCATCTCAAAGATGCCATTCAATACATATCCCATTCTCTTGGTTTGCCTTTATCTTTGAACCTTCCATGTACTTCAAATTGCATATTGAAATTGTCATTAATGTGGCAATATTTTTCTCCCTCAGTGTTTTCCATATCTTCCTCATTTTCATCCTCACTGTCACCTCTCTAGTAGTTTTGAATGGTCAATTATCAATTACTTTTGACACAAACTATCTTTAAGGTTTTGCTCCTTCCAAATCATTTTTAAAACATACAGTTATTCTTAATATATGGCCACTCTTTAAGAACTCTATCATCAATCAAATCAAATCACCTGATTTTTATATGACCTTCCATAATCCAAATTTACCTTGACCATACTATTGTCGTTATTTCCCACTAATCCCTAACATACAGGCTTAGTAGCATCTTACAATATTTACCAGATCATAAGCTATAACGTTTGCCACAAATAAATTACCACTGTGCCAAGATCTTGCTTCCTCTGAGCCTAGAGGGCAGCGTGAAGGTCTTGGGTGTGTTGTCCATTAATCCCGGTGAACTCACAAATGTTGTCATGTTCTGTTTGTGTCCTGATATGACGAATGTTGGGAAACGCTGGTGTGGTTGTTACAAGTACAATAAGCATTAGAATCATAGTTCTTCATATGTATGTTGTTAAGTTACTTGTCTTGTATTTTCAAGTTTCTCATCAATAAAATAAGAAAGTAGCAGCATCTACTTCATAGGACTATTTATAAGGATTAAGTTAATTGTCAATAAAGGATAAGTAGTATTTTTTAAAGGTAATGCTCAGATGGTTATTTTGCCAGCCTACTGCATTCTGGTGATGTGTGCCTCTGAGAATTTTCTCAAATATAATCTCATATTCTTGATACCCTACCTCTCTTGATAACACCGCATCTAAGTTGAAGCTATCCTAAGACTCACAGCATTAATGCAACAGCCTCTAAATCTTCTTCCCCTACAATGCTCCCTTCATTTCTTGAGGTTTCATTGCTCTTAAATTGTGTTCCATACAGTTCTTTTCCTTGTTGTTTGTTAATGTTTAATCTATCTAAGTTCTTCTATTATGAGCTGAATAAATTCCTATTTATTAATTTTTTTCTTTGCATGGAAAGAACAGCATGATATTGAGAGTAATTTATATGATAAGAATGTTAAAAAGTCAGGGTAAAGATGGCAAATTACTAGACCATAAAGGGCCTGGGAATGGTATAGCTTAAGGTATTACTTGAACATAGTTTAAGGTATTACAGAGCACAAACCAAAAGAGAGAGCTTAGTGAGATGATTTAGCAATTCTCAGAAATTGTTACCAACTACCAGCGTTTTGTTTATGTTTCGGGAAAATTCACTTATAATGAAAGTGAGAAATGCATGATCCTTGCACATACCCTTTACTCTTTCATTAACATTTGAGGAACCAAACTGTGGTATACCAATTTTATACCCTCTCAGAGCATCAGAGGAAGTCAAGCAAACTGATCTGATAAAGAAAGGAGAAGTAACTCTTATTTAATAAGTAGAGAAGAAGATGGACAGCATTTAATAATAGTATTCTTACTAACAGCTGTTTCCAGCAACTCTGATTGACATGGAGTCAGCATACATTTTTGGATTTCAAAATACAAACAACCTTAAATCAGATTTTCTTTAGAGAAATGAAGCTAAGCATTATAAGCTACCATTCAGCCTGAGATTAAAAATATCTTGTAAACTCTAATTAAAAATATAATTATGATATAAGGATAAAATATTCTATAGACAGCTAATACAATTTTTATAATCATAAGATTGGCCATTCTGAATCTACAGTCTTCTTAAGATCTACAGATGAGTGACAGCTTTTCACACACAAGTGATTTTTAGTGTTTACTTTTCTCAAAGGAGTATTTTCAACTAAAAAAACAAGAACCCTGCTACAGAGAATGACTTCCTGAGTTTAATTTCATGCCCTAATTTGTCACCACTGACTTGGTCAACACTTCACACCATCTGCACAGGCTGGAGGGAATGAGCAACACCAAAGACGATGGCATAGCAGTGTCCCTGGCTCCGAGCTTGATCCTGGAGCTGATCCAAAGTCACAACTAACCAGCTGCGTTTTCTTCCCACTAGAGATCACACTGATGAAAAACGTGGAGAAGAAAATGATCACCTTGCTGTGCCAGTAATGAAAGCAGAGGAGGCCAAGTCTTATTTGTATTCAAAGGTTATTGTGGTTGTGTGAGCAGCAATGGATTGGGAACATTCTATTTAAATTGCTCTGCTTGAGGCCCTCATCACCTCTGGTTATGATTCAATTTTATTGATAACAGGAGTTTAAATCCTGATTGGGGTCAAGGATTCTCACAAGGCCTCCTGTACTATCATCTAGCCTAGTGATCCAGTCTCATAGGGGGCTAGGCCCTCCTTGGGGACTTTCTGAAGGCTCCATGAGTTCATGGAGTACATTAGATGTTTCCCCCCTGTATGATGGCATGTGTCACCCCTCGAGTCCCAGCCACAAGTGCCCAATAACAGAATAGATCTTTCTCACTAGTCTTAGGGTCAGCTCAAAGTGTCCAAATCCTCCAAGTCAGGAGAGATAAAAATGTGGAATGTTCCCTTTGAGATAATCCCTATAAAATGATTTTCTCTACATTCTCACACATCAAAAACATTCATTTTATATGTAAGCTTTGAGATCTTTTGGGGTTTGTTTGTAAGATTGACAAAATTAAACTAGAGATATTTCTATGCAAGTAATTTTAAAGTTGATAGGCTCAATTTTTATTACCTGCATACATTGAGATGGAAAGAAAAAACAAAAGTACAGATAATACACACTCATTTGCTTTCTGTGTAGGTATAAATAAATATATTTGGTCAGATACAGAATAGGGCTTTGGTACATACATAATAATAGCCCTATCAGAAAAATATCATGATAACTCTTTAGTCTTCTTCTCTCCATGCGGCAGAGACTCTTTATTCAAATTGTTTTTGTGATAGCTCTTTGTGATTGCTAAGTGTTTGAATCCTCATAACCTCATTCTCAACCAAGACTTCCTTCTGTTTTTTGTTCATTCATTAATCTTATCTGGCTGAGCATTACATCAAAGGAAGTCTCAAGTCCCATGGATAATTGACAAAGTAATTTATTTACAGACAACCAAGAATGCATTGAATGAATTAGAAATATACTTCTGCATACAAATTTTCCTATATAGGCAAGTAAGTCTCTCAGCAAAATATCGATGTTTTACAGTAGTTCCAGTACTTTTAAAAATATATTTTTATTGATTTCAGAGAGAAAGGGAGAGGAAGAGAGAGATAGAAACATCAATGATGAGAGAGAATAATTGACTGCCTCCTGCACAGTCCCCACTGGTGATTGAGCCCACAACCCAGGCATGTGTCCTGACCAGGAATTGAACTGTGACCTCCTGATTCATAGGTTGATGCTCAACAAATGAGCCATGGTGGCTGGGCAGTTCCAGAGCTCTGAATGAAGAATGGTCGGTCTTAATTCATTTACTCACTTATTTATCCATGTGTTCATTTATTTATTTGATCACTCTCTCAAGAAATAATTTGTTGCATATTTACTATGTGCAAGATCAGACAGGGTGCTGTGATAAATAAAAAGATAAATAAGTCTCAGGCTTTGTGCCCTTCATGGAGCTTATACTTGCATAGTTTATACATTGGACAATTGCACAATTAGCTAGAATCCAAGTTACAATGTGATGTATGTCATATCAAGTGCTGTTATATGAAATGGAGATAAAGGTAAAGTACATATTGGGGGTAGGGAGTGGTTAAGCCTAATGGAAGATGTAGTATGTGAAATAAAATTGGATCCTGGATGGAATTTTGGCAAATGGAGATGGAAGCTGGGAGAGGACTCCAGACATAGAAGATATTTTGCAGTGAATGCTAGAAGTAGAATTGACCAGGTAATCTGGTCAAGTATGTGGCCAAGTATGAAAGGAACTGAAAAGTTAGGGTGGGATGGCATGCTGAAGAATAAAGTAAGATTTGGAGAGCCTAAAATACATTTTCTTCATCCAGTGTCAACATGAAAACACACACACACACACACACACACACACACACACACAAAAAAAAGCTTTAACTCTATTCAATTGTAACAGCAACTCACTAAATAATTTGGTGGGAATGTAGACTGTTGCACCAATATGAAAAACAGTACGGAATTTCCTAAAAAATTAAAAAATCAAACTGCCTTTTGAACCAGTGATACCATTCCTAGGAATATAGTCTAAGAATCCCGAAACACCAATCAGAAAGAGTATATGTTCATGGCAGCACTATTTACAATAGTTAAGATCTGGAAACAGCCCAAGTGCCCATCAATAGATGAGTGGATAAAAAAGCTTTGGTACATTTACACAGTGGAATACTATGCAGCTATAAAAAAGGATATCTTACCCTTTGAGACAGCATGGAGGGACCTGGAGAGTATTATACTAGTGAAATAAGCCAGTCAGAGAAAGACAAGTATCACATGATCTCACTTATATGTGGAATCTAATGAATAAAATAAACTGATGGAAAAAAAACACAGTCCAGAGGCATGGAAGCATGTAATAGATGGACAGCTCTCAGAGGAAAAGGGGGTGGAGGCGGCAGGGGGGAATAACAAAAGAACTTCTATGCTTATATGCATAATCCATGGACACAGACAATAGTGTGGTGAAGGCCTAGGGTGGGGTGGGAACTGGAAGGGAGCAATGGGGAGGAAATGGGGGACATCTGTAATTCAACAATAAAGATAAAAAATAAAAAAAACAAATTAATAAAAAAGAAGTTGAGCCATGCCAGCAGGCTGAACCAGGAGGTCACAGTTTGATTCCGTCAGGGCACATGCCCACGTTGTGGGTTCGATCCCCAGTGTGGGGCGTGCAGGAGGCAGCCAATCAGTGATTCTCTCTCATCACTGATGTTTCTATCTTTCTCTTCATCTCCCTTCTTCTCTGAAGTCAATAAAAATATAGTTTAAAAAGTAAAATACAATCAGCTTGCCTATGTCTCCCCCCAAAAATAATCTAGCTGTTACTTCAGATATTACAAAGAAAAAGAGAATATTATAAAAGTTACAGTCAACAATAATAAAAGCAAGAACTAGTGTAATAGTTGTGAAAATAGAAAAGAGAACAAGAGACTATGAAGTAAAGTTGGTAAAGCTCAGGCATCAATTTGGGAAAAGGAAAGGGGATGAACTATGGGAGAATGGAAGTAAAGGACAGATTACACTGACTTTAGGGTTTTAATTAAAGCTCCTCAGGACAGATGCTCAAGATTAATCTACTTATAGGGCATCCGAGCATTTGTTCGTCACCACAGGTACCATTTGGAAACCATGATGTTCATAATTTAACTTTTACCTTAGTCACACTGTATGGAGACAGTCATTTTGAAAAGTAGAAGGAAGTAATTCTGTACTATCTTGAATTTAAAATATTTCAGTGAATAATTATATTTGAAAAATATTTTTTCCTAAAAGTGGTAGAATTACCAATAACAATTATTGCAAGGAATAATTATATTTAAAATATATTTTATAACTAGCAATAGAATTACAAATATGTAAATTAATAATGTAGTTACTTACTTCCTCCTTCTAATTCATATTTTCCTAGTGTGTAAGTAAATCCAGAATGACTTTTATACCATTTGTTTTTTCCAATCATTTGTTTCTTGATCATCAGACACAAAGTACAATTTTGTGGAACTAAATTAAAATGCCTTATAAAAATAAAATTATATTTTATTAAGAATCCTGAGAAAACAGAATTTCCATTTAGACAAAAACCTTTAAGATTGCTTTTTTTCTGACAGGTTTCATTCTTCAAAAGCTATGTGTAGAACTTTACATCTTATGATTAAGAAACATAAATAATAACATTGTATTATCCTATTAAACTTATATACATAAAAATGATTCAAAGGAAATATGTCAAAATCTGGGTAATTAAGTTTAAAATAGGAGTTTCCTCTATTTTAAATTTTCTTTACAATAACCACAACTAAAAATAGAGAGATTGAAGGATATTTTTCCAGCTCCACTTCCCTTTATTTTCTCTTATTCTCTAGTAGATTAACCAAGTTATAAATATTAGAGAGACTTATATCTGAACAAGTGGAAAGTGCCTTGTCTGTTATCAGGCCATGCGCATTGCTTTCCTGCGCTTTTCCTGTCCAGCTTCAGTGTCACCCTTTTAATATTTTGGTTACACAGTAACCAAAGGATTTCCATGTAATAATCAAGTGTACTTTAACAGAAATATAAATTTAAGGTGTTAATCCTATTTGCAAGTCTCCATTCTATACCCCAAATACCTATCAATTGGAAAGACAGAAAAGTAAGAAGAATACTTTGTCCCATGCCTTCCCTCTATACACATATACCAATGTTGGGAATAACTTGTATTATCTGAATTTAAGTATGTAAACTTGCTATTTCATGTTGGGTATGGTCTTCATCTATGGTCTATGCAAGTATGGGTATTCTGACATTCCATGTAGGTGTATGAGGTTCTGCTTCAGTTTCTTAGAAGCTAAAACCTATTTACCCTGTTACATGCTAGCTGCAAGGGGTGTCTTCAACTGCATCATTAGTATTTAACCTGGCTGGATTTGTGGGTATGTCTAAATTTTCTCCATTATCATCACTGTCCACTGAGTCTTTCTCTAGCCTTCATTTGTATCTTTGAATTTTCATCATCTTTTGACCTTTCTCCTTCTTGGACAAAATTTTCCACTATGAAATAATCTAAATGATAAATTGATATAATTTTTCTTCCACATCCAATATGAATGTACTTAAATAATCATGTATGCCAGGTGCAATATTACATATAGCTCTTCCCTGATATCTTTGCCTTTCTGTTATGTCTCTAAAGCAGCTGTCTTGTTTGAAAATAGAAACACTGAAAAAATTTAAAATGTGAAACTTCAATATAGAGTTTAATGAAAGGTAAAGTAGACTTTTTATTTTCATGCACAAACTCCAAAAGTGAAAAGTGCAAGTGCTAAAGTGCAAACCTCAAGTATGGTGGAGTGTGTATGTATAAATGTATATGTAATACATACACATGCACATACATGTGTGTATTACAAGCTGTTGAGTTGGCTCCAATTCCTGACATTGCTATGAACCAGTGATGTCCTTAATATCCTGTCCTCAACAGCCCTGCTCTGCTCCTATAGACAACTCATGCCTATAGCTTCTTTTATGGAGTCAATCCATCTCATATTTGGCCTTCTATTTTCTCTGTTTACAGAGTAAGGCAAAAGGAGATTTATAGTTGTTCATATGGAGAATAATACAATAATTAATGAATAATAATACAAGAATAAACTTGGTTTCATGTACTCAAAACTGTAAACCTTCCCTGTTTATACATATATATGTCTGAGTGTGTATATGTGTATATATAGTCGTCCTTTGGTATCTGTGGGAGATTGGTTCCAGAATCCGTGACAGATACCAAAATCTATGGGTGCTCAAGTCCACTATATAAAATGGTATAGATTTGCATATAACTTACACAATCCTCTTCTATATTTTAAACTATATCTACATTACTTATAATACTAATACAATGTGAATGTGATGTACATAGTTGTTATACTGTATTTAGGGAATAATGACAAGAAAAAAAATGGTACATGTTCAGTACAGACACAACCATGATAGGCCTAACTACATAGCACATGCCAGCAACAATGTAACTACTTCCCCCAAATATGTTTGACTCATGGTTGGTTGAATCCTCAGATGTGGAACCCATGGATATGGAGGGCCAACTGTAGGAACATATAGACACATAGATATGTATGTATATGTGTCTATACCTATAATACATCAAAACATTTTTAAAAAGGAAATAGAAAATCATCAAATACCAACAAACATCATGTCACTTATTTGCTTGATGTTTGGCTGTCCCTCATGCACAGACTTACATTAGGCCCTTTCCCTTGTACTCTAAAGCACCTCTTTTTACCCTCCTGCAGCATGAACACACGCTCTTACACTGCCTGTCTTCTTATCTGTAGTCTCTACTTCAGTGGTTCTCAAACTTTAGTGTGCATCAGACTCACATAGATGGCCAGTTACTACCTAGATGGCTGAACCCCACTCGGAGAGTTTCTGATTCCATAGGTCTAGGTTGGGGCCCAATAATACGTGTTCAACAAGTTCCCAGGTTAATTGTGATGCTACTGGTGCAGGGACTGTACTTTGAGAGCCATGGATTTAGTTTTGGGCATGTGTTTTTAAACTGTAGTGTCAAAAACTTGCACACAGATGAGAAATTTGAGGTTTAATCCAAGGTGGAAGCTGTTAAAAGCAACTATATCTTTTATCTACCAATAGAGTTGTCAAGTTTGAGAATCAATGTCCCAAACGACCTCAGAAATTGTTGCTCACCCCCAGGCTCCATTCTAGTGTGTCCAGTTGATAGAAGTGCTGCCTAGTGGAGCTCCTACCCAAGTATAGTTCTTGCAATATATTATCATACTGGCTTCATTTGCTTCGCTTGACATTGGGCTAAAAATCAGTGACTCTCAGCCCTGGGTGCTCATTCAAATAATCTCTGGACCCATGGTGAGACATGACTTCTGAGGGATATGAAAGGGGTCTTGACAGCAACTGTGTTTTTTTTTTTTTTTAACTTCTCAGGTGAGTCTACCCTGAAGCCCAGATTGAGAAGCACTGGGTGCGGTGAGCTCTCTGATCCTTGCTAGTGTATCTGGTAGAAATCCGAGGCTTTGGAATGCTGACTGCAACCAGGACTCCTCTGATGCATGGACATTTTGACAGTGTGTATGACTTCCATTTCATTCTAGCTATTTTTCTGTCTTTATTCTTCTTTTATTTTTATTTTTCATTGCTACTATCTTGCAGCGTGGCAAAACATTTTCATTTGGTTGTGAGCATCTTAGATCAAAGAGTGTGAAATAAAGATGTCAGAGTTGGTTAAGGCGAGGCTCAGAAGGGCCAAAATAAAAACAAAGTCCTGCAAGTGAGGCAGAAAGCAGAGAGGTTTTGTTGATCACTTGTTAGATAACCATGAAGGGAAGAAGGAAATGTTCAGCATAATGTCTAAAGTAAAATCCACCTCCCAGAAGCTTCCCAAACACAGGGGCTCCTGGATTTATGGCCTCTTTGGTTCTGCATGAACCTGGGAGTGAATGAAGGAGAACAAATAGACTCCTGGGGTCCTTGCATGACAAAGGTGGGAAGGAGAGCACTCCGCTGAGTGTAAGACTGTCAGAGTGTGATAAACAAATGCCAGCTCCCCCAGGGGCATTTACATTTTTGAACCAAACCAGACACACTGGTATTTAAATTTACCTTCGTCAGAGAACCATTGCAGAAGATTTGAAATGACTGTGTAACCACTGTGCTATAAGGAAGATGAGGACCTAAATGGTAATCACAAATGGAGGAAATGTTCAAGCTATACATAAATTGTCAGATATAAATCATAATTGGGAACCAGAAAGCACTGTACTCAATATTTATGATTTTAAAGTACACAGTATCCATTTTCTGTTTGCATAAATATATAGGATACATAATTTACTATATACATAATGGTTTAAAAATGAATTTGTGTGAGAGAAGGGGGAGGGTTTCTATTTTCTTTTTGAGACAGAGGAGAAATTCCATATTGTCAATCATATATGCTTATTAAAGGAAGCACATAGTTCAAACTAACTGTAATCCTGAACAAATATTGTGTTTTTTTTAAAGTTCAAAACATATCGTTCTTAAATAAAGAAGTAGACAAACTCTATCTGATTGATATTCCTTCTTATTTAGTATTTTGCACTTTGGTATAATTGGGCATAATAAACTTAGAAATTAACAAAGAAAAGATAAATGTAGCACAGTATAAACAGCTTTATAATATGTAAATACTAACTTATATGTCTAAAGGAGCATCATGCTTCTATTTATTTTTGCCTGAAATCAGGTTGGAAAATTCCTGACCCTAAAATCTACTTTAAGATAGTTGTATAACAGGGAAATATTTATTTTTTATTTTTCCTCTCTAAAAGACAACTTGCTAAATAATTGGCCTATAGAGTACATGTTATTTCCAAAAATCAGAATGACCTGTTTTTCCAAATTAAAAGGTAATTAATCAAATCCACTTGGTTTTGGTCCTGTAAGATAATTTACCAGTCAAGACAATCAGTGTTATTGATGATACTGTCATTCCATTCCTGAAAAGATTATCTCCCAAAATTGAGAACAATTAGAGGAAAAAGAAACTGCCAAGGACAAGGCATGTTTTTGAAAGATATATTAAAAATATATAAAATAATGCCTTTTCAACAAGTCTTTTTATTTCTCTCGTAGGTTTCGTGTGTGTGTGTGTGTGTGTGTGTGTGTGTGTGTACATATATCAGTGTCAAAATACAAATTACTGAGATAAATGCTAATAGACTATGGAATCACACTAAATGTTTATAACATTAAAATGTGGTGTTATAAATGTTTTTCTTTTATTTGTTGGAGAAACTTTAGTCTGTAAAATAAAGTAGCATAGTATCTATCTGAATTTTTACCGAGGATGGCAATAAATAAAATTATTCATTTCAACAAAGGAAATAGTTCTAAAACGTTGTATCATACTAGTATTACATACATTTAGGATGCTCATCCATTTTTCTCCTTTTTATCATGTAAATGAAGAGAGGAACATTTTACCTTCTGCAAATTTGAACACTTCATGTAGAGAGAAAGTAAGAGTTGGAAGTGAGACCTTGTGAATCTATGTTGAGTCATCCCAAGTAACTCATCTCCGGCAGGTTACCAACAGTGTTCACACCTATACTTCCTACCAACTCAGCTGTATTTAAAATGAGCAGGAGAAGGGTTGTTATTAATTC
Source organism: Myotis lucifugus (assembly GCF_000147115.1). Lineage (NCBI taxonomy): Eukaryota > Metazoa > Chordata > Mammalia > Chiroptera > Vespertilionidae > Myotis > Myotis lucifugus. The sequence goes on along the minus strand of NW_005871049.1, from coordinate 24,235,686 downwards.
CTACCAGACTCAGCAAAAGAAAGGCAAAGGCACAAGGAAAAGAATAAATTTGAGAAATGAATGCTTTTCATTAGGTCCCTTAGGAGGACCTTGCTCACCTGAATATTGAAGACTGAACAGCTTACGTTTTACTCATGGAATGGACTTTGATAACAGAACATCAGTCTCATTTTTGTAAAGAAAAAGAAATAAAAATAAGTAACAGAATGTGTTACAAAAGTAAACAAAAATAATATTCACTTATTACTGAGTGAATATCAATCTAAGACTAGAAACTAGAGGCAGAAAGCAGAGAGGTAGAAACTACAATACAGGCTGATTAAATATTAGGAGAAATGTTCTCATAATTAGAGCTATAAAGGGAATAAGAATGCCCCAGGAATAATATGTCCAAGAAAGAGATAGATAATAATATGTGCGGGTGTCTCAAAGGTCTTCAAAGAGCAGATGGGAAAGTGACCCAGGTGATTTGTGAATCTATGAACCCCATCTCCCCAGTGACTATGATAATTGCTTTAAATATTAAAGTAAAGAGAAGTATTTTTTCCTCTAAAGAAATATTGACAATAAAACTACCCACTGACATGTATTTTACTTCAAAAATCTTATTTGTAGAGCATATTTTTTTTTAGTTTTTAAATTTCAAGATTATATATACTAGTATATATCCTTAGATACATGTTCAATTGCCTTTTATGGTTGTATCTGCATTTAAATGATGTGTTGCGGAGGTAAATTATACTTCCTGCAGTCTGTGGCCACATAAATTCATAGTTATGAACCTCAACAGAACTTTCAATAATGCTTTTCTATATTATTATGCTTAGCATTGCCCAACTTAGCAAAAATATACAGGAGGCCCAGTTACATTTGAATTTCAGATAAACAACAAATATATTTTTTAGTGTTGAGTATGTCCTAATAAAAAATTATCTGTTGTTTATCTGAAATTCAAATTTCACTGGATGTTTGACCCTGCAACCACCCCCTTTTCTACAAGGCCATCAAAAAGAAACTTGTAACAATCTGTAAATTCATATTTGTCCACATTTGTCCTACCCTGCTCTACCTCTATTGCAAAAAAAGACATACCTATTTTCTTTGCCATGGAGATCCTTCACTTTGAGTTTTGAGTCCCATCCTTTCCTAAATTCTCTGTGGGACCTTAATAAAGAAATAAAAATCCTCTGTTTTCTGCATGTTCAAATGATCTCTCTCTCTCTCTCTCTCTCTCTCTCTCTCTCTCTCTCCTCAGCTCAAGGGTCCTCCAAATTCATCCTTCCCTCTATTTATCACATTCTATCTTTCCTTTACACACTTCTGGGTTTTCACATGATTTTTATCCATTCTGCTCCTCTCTTTGTTGGTTCCTTTTTCTTTTCCAAAACCGTTAAATGTTGCTATTCCACAGGGTTCTTCATGCCCTCATCTTCTCAGTTTGCAAATTTTCCATGGGAGATTTTGTCAATCACCACCTATATGCTCACGGCTTCATAATCTTCATCTAAAATTGAGATACATCTTCTGAACTCTAGACCTTTATATATGCCTGCCTCCTGAATATCTCTCTCTGGATATATGCTTTGAATCACAAACTATCAGTCTAAAACTGAGCTCCATCTTCTTTTAAATCTCTCTCAAGCAGTGTGTTCATTCTCTCAATAGTGAATGGCACTATAATCTACACAGTTTCTAAATCAGAAACTTGAGATCATACAGATATGTATTTTATCATCAACTCCTATTTGATTTCCTTTCAAAATACTTTAAAATCCATCTATTTAATTTTATACAGTCACCATCACCTGTCCCCTAGAACACCACAATGGCTTTCTAATTGGTCTCCACTGACTTCAGTCTTGCCCCTTCCAATTGACTTTCCAAAAGCAGCTTGAGTGATTTTCCAAAGCACAAACAGTGTCATTCTTTTGCTTAAAAGTCTACAGAAATTTTTCCTTATTTTTAGAATATAGTCCAGACTCCTAACCGGTTGGTAAAGACTTCCATGATGGCCTCCCATTCCCCTCCTTCTGTTCTCTGCCAGGCCACACGGATATCCTTTTATACCACGTCTCACTCATCTCTGGGTGTTCACATATGCCACATCCTTTCCTGGAATAGATGGTCTCTTCTCTTTGCTTGGCTTACTTTTACTTCTCCTTTGGGTTTCTACTTAATTGTTAGTTCCTCAGGGAAACCTGCTTTGTGCTACTAGGTGCGATGTGTTCCTTTAGCTTCATTCATTAATTCTTTTTTACGTTTTCATGTTTAATTATTTGTCTTACCAACTGGAATATAAGCTCATGAGGTAAGGGATCATTACTGTACTTTCCACTATATGTCCAACTTCTAGAACATTGCCTAAACAGAGCAAATTCCCAAGAAATAGTTGCTCCATGTGTGAAATGAATGAGTACACGGATATGATGACAGAGATAAGGAAGGTTGATTTTAAGCTCAAGCCTAGTATTCAAAAGTTATCTACATCAATCTAACAGATGCTAGCGCTTTATCACAGAGCCTGATCCAAATGCTCTTGAAAAGGAATCTCCTGCTATGAACATCCAGAGCTGTAGACATTTTCTCACACTCACTTTATAGTTCCTGTACCTTGATAGAATTAAAGAAGTTAAAATACAGACTATTTTTACCATTTTTACATCCAATTTTTTTCTCAAAACATTTTTTTCTTAATGAGAATATGCCTAATGAAGGCTATAGGAAGAAAATATAAAGTATACCTTTAAACTCACCAACCAACCCAAGCTAGAACTAGAAAATTACTAGGAGTTATTATTTACTTTGAGGTTTGTCTTCTTGTAAAGAAACCATTGATGTAATTCATTACTACTTAATTGTTTTACCTTGAATCACCCAATCCCCATTATCATGCCCATGGATTCTGCAAGTCTTAGCATTCACTGATTACAACGCCCCCCCCCCCCAATTCTACTGGAGTAATTTCTAAAGTCCAGAATTACTTTGACTACTGTGGAATGTACAAAATAGGTGTAAAACATGATTCCTAACCTATTTTCAAGGAACTTATTCTATAGGGAAAAGAGAAACACACATGAAACTATTAGAGGAGAACTGAATACTAAATATGTGATATTTACTATAGAAGGTATGGGAATTCCAATAAAAAAGATCACTGTTGACCACAAGAGTTTGGAAAAGGTTCATGAAAAAGGATAAAAATGAGGATAGCATGCCTAAATATGGGCATTTGAAGAGAAGGATAGAGACATTTGGGGGGTGGGAGGAGACACGAGTTTGATGGCGATTAAACACTACTATATATTTTTTGCTCATAATTCTTCTTCCATGTCTTCTGGTCCTGCTGCTGTTCTTTTTGTTGTTGAAATGTTCTATCACCAATTCATAAGGTTCTAGAGGGGTTTCCAACAGCCACATTTTAAATTCAACTTCCCTATCCAAGAACTTGCTACAAGCATAATGCCTCTTGCCTCTGGTGACTATGATTAGCTCAAAGATGTGACCTAAGGCAGGCTGAGATTTTATGAGCAACTGCAGGAAGAGAACATTCCTCTTTTCTGTTAGGTCACTGATGGGTAAAATGTAAGCCTGAAGCTATTCCTATTCACATGGCCTCTTCCCTCTGTTGGGGAAAATTAGGAAAACACAGAGACAAAGAGGAGGAGGAGGAGGAGGAGGGAGAGAAACCACATTGTTGAGTTTTTAGAGTCCCTGAAGCCATCTGTATACCTGGATTTTCTATTTCTGTGGCTAATACTTCCATTTGTCACTTAAGCACATTTGAATTGGTTTCAGTCCATTTTAATCTAGTGGAAGAGTCCTGACCAAAGCAGGTAGCAGGCTGAGGGGTGGCTGTGGAGAATAGGACCAAAACGGAACACTGACAATGAGAAAGAAGGCACACAGATCAACAGCAATATCTGGAGGGAGAAATGACAGGACTTAGTTAGAGACCGGATATATTCAATGCAGAAGAAAATAGTTAAAACTGAAAAAGCAGGGAATTTGTGGAGTCACTGACAGAAATGGGGGTAGTTGAGATGAGGAAGTGGGTTTGAAGGGAAACAATACCCAAACTATGGTATCTGAGTTCCTGGTAAAGTTGAGACTTTGTCAGTCTATGGTTTTAGTGAGATGACCCAAACTATCCTGGTAGTGAAATACAGGAAACTAATTGAATTATGCTTTGTGTCAGAATTCAATAGAATATGATAGGAAACTATAAGTATGCTTCTCATACTCATCTGTTCAATTACTTTTACTCTTTTCTCTTCCCACTTAAAGCCTAGAAAGAATTTGTAGCATAGAACAGAGGTTCTAAAAAAGTGGTCCGTAGATCAACAACATCTATATCACCTGGGAACATTTTACAGATGCAAATGCATGGGCTCAACCCCAAAGTAAGTGAATCAGAAACTTTGGGGGTACATCCAACAATCTGTATTTTGACAAGCCCTGTAGTCAACTGATGTCACTAAGGTTTGAGAACTGCTGGTGTGGAGTATTCTGTGTAGAGTATACATGTTGGCTCCATAGGTGAGGTAATCCACACCTTAATGCTATGATTTCACACAGTAAGAATGACTCCCTTAGAAAAATTCATTAGCCCTAAACTTATTCATTCAAAAACTGTGTTGAGTGTGTGCTATCTTTGACGCACTGTGAACACTGCCATGAACAAACCTGATACAGTCAATCACAAAAATATCTATACATTAGCAATTTAAAATTATGCTATGAAATTGACTCCCAGGTGACCTGAATATTGGCTAGAGCATTGTGAAGGCATCCCTAAAGAAATGACACTTAAATCAGGAAAGGATGACTAGGAGTCAGTCTGGTGAAGGGCAGAGGGGATAATGTGTAGGCATTCTAGGCCCTAAAAGAGACAGGTCTGGCCACTTCCAGGGAATTGAAGACAGACCAGCATGAATAGGCCATTGTCAATGATGGGCATTGAAGCTGGGGAGGCAGATCTGAGAGATCATGCAGGACTTGTAAATTATATTAAAGATTTTGAACTTGCCACCAAGGGCTATTAAGAGGCCATTAAAAAGTTTCAAGCATGAGCTAACATGAGCTAACTCATGTTTTTTTCTAAATGTAAATTTTTCTATTAAAAAAGGAAAAGCTTCTCCCATTGCACAACTGTGATGATTTAAATTTCCTGCAAGTTATAACTGGCTAAGAGAAACTTTCTCTAAATAAGGCTTTGATGAGGTGGAAAGGAGCAGAGTGTCCTCGTGGGGACTCAGTGCTCGGAACAGAGAAGGAGGAAGGGCTCAGAAGCTTCTGCTTTGTGGTTGTGGCTGAGACTGGTCCTGCCTATGCATTTCTGAAGCTGGACTGCAAGTTCAAGGCAATTGCTGCTCCTTTCAGGGGTCATCTTTCTCCCCTTCACAGGGGACGCTGGTGCTCAGGCTGTGTCCATTTAGAGGCTTTCCCCCTAAATATGACCTTATTTAAAGATTTCATTCACTTTCCTGGCATCCCCGTCACCTTCCTGAGAATATATATGTCCTTTATGACCATAATTATATTTTCATTTTTAATATCTTTGTGCTGTTGCCCTGTGCTAATACGTCATATTAATGACAATTGCAAAAATGCGATTGTTCAGTGTTGGTCTGTGTATAGCTCACTGATGCTTGAACAAGTACACAGACCCAGCCCTGACTGCTCTCCTGTGTTTCAGTGACATGTCTCACACTGTCTGACAGCTGACCCTTGAATGTCACTGCAATAACAAATAGTCTGCCTGTAATTGAACTCATCATGTCTTTCCCAAACCAGCTTCCCTCTACCTCTTCTGCCTTTGCCAATATCATCAGCATTTATTGTCTCCTAAGTTCTAAGATTTGGAGTCATCATCATTGGTGCCTTTGTCTTATGCTCTCACCAATGCCAAAGCATTTAGATTGTTTCTATACACCTGGTGGAATGCCAATATGCCAATGTTACCCCCCTTTCATTACCCTGTATCATCCTAGTCCTAGTTATCTCAAAGTACAATCATACGTCTACCTCATCCCAACTCATTCTCCTACATCTAGGTTCCTTTCCCAGGACACCCTCAGGACACTGTGACTACTCTGTGTATGTTGTTCTTCATTGAGACTATTTTATTTAGCAAAGGCTGTTCTGTATTATCTTTTGCAGTGGAATCTTCTTTTCTCCTTAAAGGAATACTATGTGAAACCCCATTATATAAGAGAGATTATCATGAAACTTCTCTGGTTGAAGATGGGCTAAAGGAAGCACAATCCTCTTAATCTGTCCTCAACTTTCGAGGCGGCCTCTTTGGCACCAAGAGGCAGTTTGAAAATAAGACTACAGAATAGAATTAAACTCCTTGTAAGCATATGCATATTTTGTTTATAACGTCTCTTAAAAAATTTAGTTGTTATCAATCTATGCAAAGCTTCCAAACTAGTTACAAAAATTCACACAAAATTTTTAAGTGCATAGTGTCATTCCTGCATCCCAGTCTGGGCCCATGGTATTTTCCCTGGCTTGAGTGCCTGGAATGCCACCCATACATCTCTGCCAAACTAAATTCTACTTTTCTCAGTCCCAATAATCCCCCCTCCTAAGGGGTTTCCAGATTGTTCCAGCTCTCAGCAAGTTTTCTTTCTTCAAATGCTTGCAGTATTCCTCTTCTTAAATTCGCCCTGAACTGCCTTGAACTTTCATCTTTTCAGGTGTGTGTTCAATTTCTCCTAATAGATAATAGGCCACTTAAGGGAAGAATCACATCTTTTGTCACTTTTTAGCCTCAGCATCTAGTACAATATGCTGTCCTTAGTATTTGCTTAGTGGGTATATTTTGATGATAACTCACAGCAAGAAAATAGGCCCATCGATCTCACTTTCATTAATAGAAATCTAAGTGAAATATCCTGTCTTTGAAAATGTCCCTCCAGAGCAGTGCTTTTAAGTTAGGAGAACCAGCCACTATGACTTTAATTGCAAGCATTACTTTTTTCTCCAATTACCATTAAGCCTACAACCAGCTTCTTTGACTGTCTTTCATTAAATTATGTTGGAAGGAGGTTTGGGAAAATGGCAACAGATGGTTGCAAGTGGGAATTCTTAGTCTAGACTGGAAAGAGTGTTTTATTCTATCCCCCAACATTTTAGTTAAACCACACTTAAATCATATTCAAAAGATTACAAGAAACTCTCATTAACATACAAATCAAATGATGTCATTTCTCTTTAAATCCCTTAGCATGTTTTGCATGCCTCTCTCCACCTCTCAGTTCTCATCACTACCACCCATGCCCCTCACCCACCACCCACAGGCCAGGACAGCCAGCGTTCAGTTTCCTGGATTGCTAAACTCCTCCCCTCATCCTGGCTTCCTGGTGGCATTCTCTCTGGACGGTCTCCTTGGTTTCTTTCCTTGATCAACTCCTGTCAGCCTTCGAGCCATGGTCAGCTTGTCACTTCCTTAAGAGAGTTCTTTCTGATCCCCAGAATAATGAAAACTTCTTTGTTGTATTATCATATTCCTAATCACAATCATAATTATATAAAACTATGAAAGAGTTTTGTATCTGCTATCCTCCTCTGACTGTAAGTTATGATGTCAGAGACTATACAAATCTCAGGCATTATGATATTTTCAAACCTAGAATAAATCCTGATGCACAATGGAGGCTTAAATGAATAAATGATGAAAATGTGTACAGTTGGGTAAAAAGTGCAAGAAAGCAGCTTTGCAGCTATGAAATGCCTGCATGTTTGAGACCTTTCAGTACAGTTAATGTGGTCGCCTTCCCTGAAGGCTCCAGCAACCGCACTGGTATGTCCAGGACCTGTTTTTGTGTCCTTTTCAGTCTTAAATTGCCCCGCTGAATGAAACAACTAGAGAGCAAATTAGTAGCAACTGTGGAGGAGATTTTTCTGATACAAAATTCTGACCTTAAAAACCCCTTACCTTGAATATCTTTTCTGTCAGGGTGCTAATAGTTCACCAGATATACATTGAAGAATCTAAGGTTTCCTATGCTCTCACTCATATTCCCTCTATTAGTATTGTCTTAACTAGAATGGGTACAAGACTAACTGATTTGTCAGTCCCTTTACTAGGACAAACCATTATTCAATTAACAAAAAGGAAAAAGGGGAAATCTAATTCTATTGTTCTTCTCAGATGCACCTTTTCTCATTTTACCACCTTATATCCATCAGACAACAGCATGGATAAATGTTATGCGTTAAGGGTAAGTGTCAAACACACACATAGCTCACAGCAGAAAGAAGTACATTTGCATGGCATCTAGTCTTTCTCTATAGTGACTGACCTGCATAGTTTTAAATTATCAGACCCGTCATGGTAGCTGGCAGGAGGCTTCTGAACAGAGTTATTCACCTGGAACCCTGCATCACTCATAGACTTGCCGCCTTCTGGTACTGCCACTATTTCAGTGCTGAAATCTGTGTCTGAACATCTTTTCTTGATTGTCTCATTTTTCCTATGACTATGCAAGAGCTGTGGATCCCTGTGGTGGTATCTGCCTTTGCTTTCTTCGTGGTGCCTTGAGGATCTCTCAAACTCATAGGGTCCTCTAGGCAGGGGAAGACTGCATTCTTGGTACCAGGGGCCTTTTCCTCTGCAGAGGTTTAAAGAGCAACTCCCACATTCAGTCAGTTCTTGTTGCTTTTTATCTTTGGATCCCAAATTTACCAGATCAATTCCATTAGGAGCAGAAGACCCATCCAAGCTTCCACGTGATTCATTATTATTTCTCCTTCGCAACAGTTGGAATTTCACTTGGGCTCTTCTTTTTGCCTGCATCCAAGGACTCTCATCTAGGGGAGATGAATCTGAGGAATCTGAGTGAAGCTCACTCCACCTGGGGTGTGAGATCCGGAGTTGAAAATCATTTATTCTCCCTTATATTCGTTAGTCTGCACACTCTTATCTCTCAGAGGCCCTACTCCTCCTCCTAGGTCTCTGTTTTACTGATTTCTTACCAGACTCCTTTCTAGCAAGGCTCAGCACCAGACAGGGGTGCATTGCTCAAAACCATCTTCTGACATGTCATGCAAGATGGTAGATCTAGACAAAGCAGTGGGCAAAGAATGGAAAATGGGAATGGACAGAAAGGCATGGGAAAAAAGAGAAAAGAGAGAGAGAGAGAGAGAGAGAGAGAGAGAGAGAGAGAGAGAGAACACAATGAAAATGATAGCATGGACCAAAAGTTGGTAAATAAAGATCAAATAAAGAAATTCACTAAAGGAAAAAAAATTAGGCCAGTATAAATTATCCATGGCCAACATAGGCAGAAGCAAGAGCCACACAGTCAGAATGTAAAACAAGAATACAAAACACTGGTCTGAAAAACATTGAGTAGAATCATTTGCTGAGCACTTACCTACAGATGTCCTGAGTGGATGGACAGACAGACAATCTTGACTGGCTCCTGGGAGCTGTTCCTGTGGTTGGGCTGCTTGCCTGGAGAAACAAGTTAGATAATTTGGCATCTTGGTTAAGGTAATACATGGTCGATATCTTTCTTTTTTTCCACATATTTAAAAAATTACAACAAACGTGGCTGCAAGTCATGTTGACTATAACACAGCTCACGGAATGTGGGAAGTTAGAAGTTCGTTTTGCAAAAGTAAAACTTGTTTGAGGAACTTGAAAATTGAGATGCTGTACCACTTTGCTGTTGCTTCATTTATGAGAGAGGAAGATGATTCTACAAGTTTCTATTCTACTTACTGTAAACATTTGAGTGGAATGACTCAATTTGCCTTGGAAACAAATGAGTAACACCTGACTACCCTATGATATAAAGGACACAAAGGCAATTATATAACAAGGATGATGATAATAATCTAGAAAAACCTAAATAACCAAATAGCCATTAGATTGCTAGATATTGCCTGGAGTTGACATTGTCACAACCGGGCTCCATTAGATAATATATTTGAAAACACTAATATTTAAAGGCCTGGAGTTATCTTTACTTTATCATCGAAACTAATAAGATCCATCTGTCACAACATTATTGACCTTTCATATCTTTTAACCCTGTGACCATACTAAGTTTAAGAATAAGAGAGCCTGAAATAATTCAGATTATTGTCACAAAGTTGAATACATTTCACTAAACTCCACATTGCTTCACTCTATTTGATGTCTTTAACCTGTTGTATGTAATACAGATGATGATCAATCAAAAGCTAGAGCTGGTGTGGCTCAGTTGGTTGGGCATTGCTCTGTGCACCAAAAGTTTGATGGTTCAGTTTCTGGTCAGGGCACATGCCCAGGTTGCAAGCTCGACCCCCGGTAGGAGGCTGCCAATTAATGTTCCACTCTCACATTAATGTTGTGTTCTCTCTCTCTTCCTCTCCCTTCCCATCTCTCTAAAAATCCATAAAAAATATTTTAAAAAAAATCTAGAGTGTATTGAGAATTTACAGTGTGCCCTGCATTGTATTGTGGCACTTTCTACTCTATTTAACTCTTATAATAATCTCTCAAATGGGAAATAATAACCGTTTTGAGTGAATATTATATGCCAATCACTGTTTTAAGTAATTTTTTAAAACTTTTTTTAAAATAAATCTTTATTGTTCAGATTATTACAGTTGTTCCCTCTTTTTCCCCCCATAGCTCCCCTCCACCCAGTTCCCACCCCACCCTCTGCCCTTACCCCCCCACTGTCCTCATCCATAGGTGTACGCTTTTTGTTGCCGGGTCAAACACATGGAAAATGTAGCTATTTCCATCCACGACGTGTCCCTGTGTTTGGCCACACAGGGACCATCTCAGCCTCACAGGGACCGTCTCAGCCTCACAGGGACCGTCTCAGCCTCAAAGGGACTGTCTCAGCCTCACAGGGGCCATCTCAGCCTTGCAGGGGGCGCCACAGCCCATGTTGGGGGTGAAGGTGCGAGACAGAAGCTCCTCTCGCTGTCTCTCTGCTGCTCCCTTGCGTATCACCAATGTTGGAAGTTTCTGAGAGCAGTATGCAGGTGCTGGACATCATACTTTAACTGGTCAACACGAAGTTTGTTATTCTGTCTTTTGTTGGGCGGCTCCTTGCTGGACAAAATCTCCAGGCGTTCTTGTTGGCTGAATATCTGGTATGCTTGCTTGGATTTTGTTTTCTACTAAGTGCACAGACTGCTTGTCTGCCGTCTCCCGGTGTCCCATGTGAGACTGGATCTGGTGGACCTGTTTGTGCGTTTGCTGGTACAGCGGTTCCATGTTGCCGGCCCAGCCGGGTCCGGTTCTGGCTTCCTCTGAACCTGATTCTGCTTCTTGAGTGTGTACCTTATGGGTGCGAGGAGTTGAAATCTGCAGTTTGTTGGGTTAAGCTGCAAAAGAGCAGGTGGTTCCTTTTGTGCCACTGGCACAGGCTTGGGCGGGGATGTAAATTGAGTAGGGCGGGGTCTCAGGGAGTCACCAGGGCAGAGCAAACAGCAATGGCATCTCCATGACTCCTCGCTCTCGCGTCTCCGCGTCTCCGTCTCCGCGTCTCCGAGTCTCCGTGTCCCGAGTGCCGGCGAGCAGCTCCGCGAGAAAGCCATTCTCGCTTTCCGACCCACTTCAAGGCTGTCCCTCCTCTCCCCGTAGGGGTCTGGGACCTCAGAATCCTGCCCCAAACAAGCTCAGTGGATTTGAGAGTTTGTAACCCCTTTCGATTGAAAAAAACCGCGCATCCAGATGCAGCCTGCCTGGCACGCGACTCCGTACCTCTGTTCTTGGCGCCTCTGCATATCCTACTCAGTCTCAATGCTCTTCTTTCTTTCCTTCCAGTTGTAGAACTTCCACTGGGCCAGCTTTCCCATGTTCTGAATGATAGCTGTTTTGTCTTATAGTTGGTATTTTCGATGTTGTTGTGGGAGGCAGCACGCACAGGTCTGTACCTTACGCCACCATCTTGGTTCTCCTTAACTTTTTTTTTTCAGAGAGGAAAGGACAGGGAGAGTGAGATAGAAGCATCAGTGATGAGAGAGAATCATTAATCGGGTGCCTCCTGCACATCCCCTACTGGGGTTTGACTCGCAACCCTGGCATGTGCTTTTGGCTGGAATCAAACCTGGGACCCTTCTGTCTGCAGGCTGACACTCTATCCACTGAGCCAAACCAGCTAGGACACTGTTTTAAGTAATTTACATTTGTTCTCTTATTAATACAATAAGTGTATGTAGTAAATATTATAATTATTTCTATGTTTCAGATGAAGAAATTGAGAAATTGGTGCTATTTCTTACTAGTATCTGCTAGAGCAGAGGTTTGGATGAGGAATCTTGACCCTCCATCTGTTCTCTTATCCACCTAGCAATACACTTCTCCTTTACAAAGGACGAAACCAAGGAAGTCCTAGTTCCAGATTTAGGATGATCTGACTGCCCAGATTAAATACATAATTTCGCCACCAAGAAAGTAACAGTGAAGGTAGAAAAATTAATCCCAAATTTCAAAGTTGTTCTAAAAATTCCCATGGGATCCAGAGAAAGAGAAACTAATTCCAATACAAGAAGTCAGAAAAACTTTCAAGAGGAGGCATGGTAAGCTGAATAATATTCCAACCTTCCCCCCGCCCCCCTCCAACCACCAACACCAAGATGTTAACATCCCAAATAACCTGAACATGTATCCCTGGAATTTGTGAATATATAGCCTAAAGGCACTTTGCAACTTTGCAGATATGAGGAAGTTAATTATTCTGAGATGGGGAAATTGTCCTGGATTATCTTGGTGGGCCCAATGCAACCCCGGAGAACCTTATAAGGTGGAGACATAAGAGTTAGAATCAGAGAGAGAGAATGTAAGGATAATAGCAGTGGTCAGAGAGATGGGAAGATGCTACATTGCTGTTTTTAAAGATGGAGGGAGGGGTCCCTTACCTGAAGAATTCAGGTGGCTTCTAGAAGCTGGAAAAGGCCAGAATTAAGATTGAAATCTATTTGACCAGATGATTGATACAAAATAATCCTAGTTGGTGTCACTTTTGTTTGATTCATTTGCTCAGCAAACATGAATTAAGAATGTATTATGTAATAGATTCAATGATGAGTTCTTGGAATAAAGAAATAGACGCTATCCTGAGGAGGCTTCTTATTTAGTGGAGAAGAGATGTCAATGAGCAGGTGATTTTAATAGTCTAGTATATCCTGAGAATCTAGTGATGGAATTCTGATGAAGGAAGGACACCTGATGCCGAATGGAGCAGAGGCTTAAAGTAGATGTCACAAAGGAGATGACACCTGACCCTAGAGTGGGGGAGGGCAGTCCAGGCAGGGAGAGGGTGTGCAAGCACAGAGTAGAAAGAATGTGGCTTGTTTGGGGAACACAGGAGTTTCGTAAGGACTGGAGGGAAGGTAGTGAATGAAAGTAATACAAAATCAGGATAAATGAGTAGACAGAGGTACTGTATACCACACTGGAATGTTTGGGTTATATCCGCAAACAAATTGACAGGTATTCAGCAGCAAATAGAAATGATTAAATCTGGGCACTAGAAAGCTCACTTTGGCAACTGAGAATTGGAAGGTACAGAACTGATAGCCAAACAGCTACTTTCTTTAGTATTCAGATCTTTTACAAATTAAGGAAGAAGAGTTGATGGAACTTTGAAAAAAATGAGTAAAACACACAACAGTTCTCAGAGGAGAAATTTCACATGGCCAAAGCCAGATGTAAAAAAGATGCTCAATTTTAATAATGAGCAAATGCAAATTCAGTTAACAATGGTATTTACTTTCACTTATCAGATCAGCACATTTTAAAGATTGAAAACACCCTGTGTACTGAGTTGTGGGAACCCAAGCGTGGCCATATATTGTTCAAGTAAGTCATTGTAAATTGGCACAACTTGTTCAAAGGCAATTTGGTAAACTCTATTAAAACAGAAAATGTCTATGCTATTCAAGTCAGAAATTCCAATCATAGGAATCAATTTTGCTAAAACACTTGCACAATTGCCCAAAGATATTTGCATTATAACAAGAATGTTTATTATAACATTGTTTGTAACAGCCAGAAATTGGAAACAACCCAAATGTTTAGTTACTTACAATGAAATACAAAAGCCATTCAAAGAAATGAGATATATCACATGCATACACACACAGTCTCACACACACACACTTGTAGGATATATTTCTATGTGAAAAGTCAAGTCTCAAAATAGTATATAGTATGATCTCATGTGTATACATCCAAACATTAGCAGTGATTACCTTTGAGAGGCAGAATTATGAGAAACCTTTAATTTTCAGATTACACATTTCCATAATATATAAAATATTTAATTTTAATAATACTAATGATGTTATAAGTGACAACAATTAATGTCAAGAATCATGACACATGTGATTTTTCTCCCATTTCATTACTTTAATTATTTGTCAAAATAATCTGAACATGTATACAGAAATTATTGATATGTATAAGAATGTGTAGCATACAAGTCCCTGAGACAGGTCCAAGAATGACTTGAAATGTATTCAATGCAATTATTCACCAGACTAATTACCAAGAACCTGGCTCCCTTCCCTGCCATCTTAAGGGTGTGACACTACATCACTCTTCCTCTTTGGTGCCTAGTTTTCTGCCAGTTATGGCTGCTATGTAGTAAGTCATTTCCAGACTGTAAGGAAGGCACATTGGTAGGTGAAGAGATTTTTTTAAAAAACAATTTAAGTGATAAAGTCATTGCTTGTTTAGTCTCTTTGAGCTCCACTTCCCTTCTTCAACTATCTGTAGTCAATATGACATTCACATAAAAGGATTGTTAGAAGGATAACATAAAATCATTGATCAGGTAAGTGCTTTGTAGCATATCCAAGGGTTGTAAAGGATAGTAACCTTGGATTATGAGAATTCTTTTTATTCATTCCAAACAAATCATGTTTTATCCCCACATATGGACTCAATGGTATCCCCTCATTGAAAGAGAAGACACGTAACAGCCTTAGGTCAATATTTCTTAATCCTGGCTAAAAATTAGAATCACTGGGAAGTTTTTTTAATAAAATACCCCTTGCCAGGTCTGATTTTAGAATCTCTGAGGAATGGGACTCAGGGCACCGAACCTGATGATCTGTGTTCTGAAAAGTTGCCCCAGTGAGTGACTCAATGTATCCAAAATTAAGGACCTAAATTATTGGCTTAGGTCAAATGGGACATTAATCTACTTAAAGTTTCATATTACCTTTTTTTTCTGTGAGACTCTGATGATAATCCTGAAAACCTGATTTTTTTTGATAGAAAAAAGTGTTTTCTAAATTCCCAAATTTCATTTTTATATACCTAGCTTATCTGTTATCATCAATATGCCCCATACTTTTATTTCTATGCCTTTCTCTGTGAAGAAAGTAGCAGAAGAAAAGCCTTGGAATTTTCCTCAAGGCCCAATTAATTTTTCCTCCTTTATGCACAGCCATTTTGAACTCCAGGAGCCTTTTTTAAACTTTTCTGCTGGCATCACTCTTGCTCTAGCATTTATTTTATCAGCTGTATTCCTGTCTGATCATTTCCAAACTGCCAGGACATTCTACAGTTAAATTTTTTTGTGTGTGTGTCCCTACCAGATTTATAAGAGAGGCCATGTCTTCTCACTCTCTTCAGAGTGACTTGTATGTATCAGCTAGCTAATAAAGGGCTGTGGGGTTGACCTGTGCTTGGTAATAGTTGGACTGAGTTGAACTGACCTTGGTAAATCCTGTCCTGATTGCAGTAGAGATAAAGCTGACAATCACATGCAGTGACCCAAGATGAAAGGGGGCTCCACTCTCCCCTATAAAAGAGGCAGTTCTGCTCTGTAACAAAATAAATGAACAGAGGCCAAATTTTATATAATACTTGAGACCCTTTTCTTGGACTTTGGAGTTTAAAAGCACATCAACTTAAAGATGTATCTTTTGTTTTCTTTTAAAGATAGGGATTCCTATTGAGGAAGTGACATCACTATATTGTATAAAAAAGAACATGTCTTTCACCAATTTTGAAGCTGGCAGAGCCTATTTAAAAGAAAAGCATAATAATTGAGAATAAAAAGGAACTAAAATTTTCTTAAATGCATGGCTCTATTCAGTAACAATGAATTGTTTTAATTTGCTAGTTGGCACATTATGAGAGTTTGGTAATTTGCTCATCCCTTTAATAGGTGCAAGATTGAAAGGCGGTTGGGAAGGGGGAAACAACAATTGACTGGATGAGCAGAATAATATATTCTTTGAAATACAGCATTCTTTGTAATGGATGTTTATTTCAGATGATTATATTGTACAGTGCATTCAAATGGGAAAACAAACAGGAGGCCAGCTGCACTAATTTTATCAAAGTTATTTATATCTGCCATATAATTAAAGGCAGTAATTTCAAATTAGGTTTTCTGAGAATCCATTTATAGGCAACACAAGACAACTTGTCTCTATGGCATCCAGACCATGATTGTGCTCTGGGGGCAATGTTAACTATTGCCAATTAGCCTTGGTATTTTGAAAATTAATTACTGTTTCAAAAGATGCTAAAGCTCTTGCCTCCTGCTGCCCTGACCAGTTGAGGGGAGCTCGGTATATAATTTATGGATGTGACAAAGAATAATCATGCACAATCATTTACAAATGGCTTCTCTTATTTACTATTACATTAACAATGCCTCCTGAAGAATGATTCTGGACCTTCAGATGGGAACTGTTATTGCAGATGCTTCCTTTTTAAAAAAGTCTTCATTAATTTCAGCAGTAGTTCATGAATAACATGTAGAAGAACTAAGTATTAAATGAAATCTAAAACTGGCTCGAGGGAAGAGAATATAAGCCCCAAACTGTCAAAAGCAACTTTTTGTTTGTGAAAGTGACATTTAATGATTACAAGAAATAAATTTAGGAAATATATTTATGCAACCTCAGGGCTACGGAGAACTCCACAGAGGAGACTTGGCCTCACACCAGCTGACACTATTACTCCATTCATAGCACTCTCAGGAGGTGATCATCCAGCCCCTGCTTGGTCAGTAGCAGAACTCACTATCTCCAGGGAACTTCCCTTGTATTTCTCCAGCTATCTTGCCTAACAGTATCATCCTACCATCACATTGAAGTGTTTCTCTGTGGTTTCCAGCACTAATTCTAGTTCAACCCTCCATAGCCACACAGGATTTACTTAATCTTTAAGTCTTTCTCTTATGCTAGGACGCTTCTCTAATTAGTGATCCTCATATGTACTATATTCTTGCACCCCCTCCTTGATCCTCTTATGTGACTTTAGAGTATACTATGCAATTTTATATAAAAATTTGAAGTATATATTTGGAGCAATGAGTAAATACATTTATTGGAAACATAGGATACCAGTGATAAATCTGTAAAGGAAGATTTTAGATAATGATGAAACTTCAATGTCAGGTTAAGTAGGGCTCTACATTTTAAAAATGTTTATTGATTTCAGAGAGGAAGGGAGAGGGAGAGAGAGATAGAAACATTAATGATGGGAGAGAATCATTCATCAGCTGCCTCCTGCATGCCCCACACTGGGGATTGAGCTAAAAACCCGGGCATGTGCCCTGACTGGAATCAAACCATGACCTCCTGGTTCATAGGTCAATGCTCAACTACTGAGCCACACTGGCTGGGGGTTCTATAATTTTGATATGTAATCAGTGAAGGTTCTGATTAGGCTATAAGGATGATAAGTGCTCTTAAATAAAGTTAGTCTATGGAAAACAAAAAAATCCACTTATAATAGCACCCAAATTATAATAAATACAAATTAATCAATGAGACAGAATAGAGAATCTAGAAATAGAGTCACAGATATAATTAACTGATATACGACAAAGATGCCAAGGCAATTCAATGAGGAAAGGAACATCTTTCAAACAAATGTGGCTAGAACAAATGGATTTTCACATTGAAGAAAATATTAAAAATTACATAAAATGATTCATTCAAAACAAAAAACTATAATTATAAAATTCTGAGAAAAAATAGAAGAATATCCTTGTGACCTCAAAGTAGGAAAATATTTTCTAGATGAGACACAAAAAGCATGCAACATAAAATAAATTGTCAGTAGATTATATTTTATATAAATAAAATTCTTTTGCTCTTAGAAAGGCATTATAAAGAAAGAGAAAATGTGATGTGCATATTGGATAAAGAACTTATATCCAGAGTATATACACAATTCTTACACTCTTAAAACTCAGTAATTAAAAAGACCAACACCTGATAAATATAGGCTAAGTATTTGAACAGCCACTTGAAAACATATGTGAATTTTCAATAAATATTTGAAAATATACTCTAAATCATTTATCATCAGTGAAATGCAAATTGAAGCCACAAGCACATGCCACTACACACCCATTAGAATTATTCGGTGATCCCACTTCTGGGAATATATCCTAAGAATCCCTAAACACTAATCATAAAGAATATATGCACCTCTATGTTCATAGCAGTACTATTTACAATAGCTAAGATCTGGAAACAGCCCAAGTGCCCATCAGTTGATGAGTGGATAAAAAAGAGTTCTAGAGATTGGTTGCACAACAGTGAGAATGTACTTAAAACTATTGAACATTTACACGATGGAATACTATGTGGCTGTAAAAAAGAAGGGACTCTTACCCTTTGAGACAGCATGGATGGACTTAGAGACTATTATGGCAAGTGACATAAGCCAATTAATGAAAGACATATATCACATGATCTCACTTATATGTGGAATCTAATGAATACAATAAACTGACAAACAAAATAGGTCCAGAGGTATAGATGCATGGAACAGAATAACAGATCTCGGGGTGGGGTGGGGAGGGTGGACAGGAAGAGATTAACCAAAGAACATATATAAATATATGCATAAGCCATGGACACAGACAATAGTGTAGGGTAGGGGGCGGAGTTTGGGTGGAGGAGGGCAAAAAGGGAAATATCTGTAATACGGTCAATATTAAAAAAATTACTGGTAATATCGAGCACTGGCAAGAATACAAAGCAACTAATTTCTGTAGATTACTGGAGGAAATGTAAAAAGGGAAATCATTTAGCAGTTTCACATAAAGTGAAATGCACCTACCATACGATCTAGCCATCCCACTTTTGTGTATTTACCCAAGAGAAATAAAAGCATATGTCCACCAACAGCAAAACTTATATACGATTGTTCCTAGCAGCATTATTTACAGTAACCAAAATGTGGAAATGTGGAAGCAACCTATGTGTCCATCAATGGATGAATGAATAAGCAAATTGTGGTATAGAATGGAATATTCTTCAGCCTTAAAAAGCAAGGAAATTCTGACACATTCTACAATGTGAATAAACCTTGAAAATAGCAGTATTATGCTAAGTGAAATAAGCCAGACACACAAAAAGACAAATGTGGTATAATTCCACTTATATATGAGATACCTGAAGTAGTCAAATTCAGACACAGAAGTAGAATGGTGGTTGCCAGGGGCTGTGGAGTAGAGTGTGTGTGTGTGTGTGTGTGTGTGTGTGTGTGTGTGTGTGTGTGTTTGTTGTTTATTGGATATAGAGTTTCAGTTTTGCAAGATGAAGAGTTCTAGAGATTGAGAATGTACTTAAAACTATCGAACTTGGCCCTAACCGGTTTGGCTTAGTGGATAGAGCATCGGCCTGCAGACTGAAGGGTCCCAGGTTCAATTCTGGTCAAGGGCATGTACCTTGGTTGCAGGCACATCCCCAGTAGGGGGTGTGTAGGAGGCAGCTGATTGATGTTTCTCTCTCATCGATGTTTCTAACTCTCCATCCCTCTCCCTTCCTCTCTGTAAAAAATCAATAAAATATATTAAAAAACTATCAAACTTGTACACTTAAAATTAGTCAATATAGCACATTTTGTGTTATGTGTATTTTAAACACAATTAATTTTTTTTAATGTAAGAAGACAATGGGGCAAAGAGGAACTGAGAGTAGAAAAGATGTTATACATACCTATGGGTACACTGGCTAGAGCAGTAAGCCAAATGAAGTTCTAAGTTCTCTAGTCCCTGATACAAAGAATCACATGTACTTTCCGTAAGATAAAAACAAAGCGAACCATTAGAAAAAGCACAACTGCTGGTTCTGAGACCAAAAAGAATGTTCATGTCTGAGTGAAATAATGATGAGCATTTTATTGCTCAACACAACTTTTATCATGAATACAATCCTGAGTTCCAAACACATGCCCATTATTATTTTCCGATGGCATAAGGTCAAAGTAAAATTCAGTGCCACAGGAAAACTTTTACTTTGATATTTTACTATCAGAAAATAATAATGCACATGTGCTTGAAATTCATTATTGTGTTCATTATAAAGTACTAGAGGCCCAGTGCACAAAAATTTGTGCACTGGGGGGGGAGGAGGGGTTCCCGGCCTGTGCCCTCTCACAGTCTGGGATCCCTCGGGGGATGTCCACCTGCTGGCTTAGGCCCGATCCCTGGAGGATCGGGCCAAAGCTGGCAGTCAGACATCCCTTTGGCAGCCCAGGAGCCCTTGGGGGATGTCCACTTGCCAGTGGGGACCAGGCCTAAGCTGCAGTCGGACAGCCTTAGTGCTGCTGAGGAGGCGGGAGAGGCTCCCGCCATCACTGCTTCGCTGGCAGCCATCAGCCTGGCTTGTGGCTGAGCAGAGCTCCCCCTGTGGGAGTGCACTGACCACCAGGAGGCAGCTCCTGCATTGAGCGTCTGCCCCCTGGTGGTCAGTGTGTGTCATAGTGACCAGTCATTCCCAGTCATTCTGCTGTTAGGGTCAATTTGCATATTACCCTTTTATTATATGCCTGGTGCATGGGTGGGGGCTGGCTGGTTTGCCCTGAAGGTGTCCCGGATCAGGGTGGGGGTCCTGCTGGGGTGCCTGGCCAGCCTGGGTGAGGGTCTGAGAGCCGTTTTCAGGTTGGCCACACCCCCTTCAGGGAGGGGGGTCCTGCTGGGGGGCCTGGCCAGCCTGGGTGAGTGGCTGATGGCTGTTTGCAGGCTGGCCACAGCCCCCTTCAGGGTGGGGGTTCCTGCTGGGGTGCCTGGCCAGCCTGGGTGAGGGGTTGAGGGCTGTTTGCAGGCTGGTCAAGCCCCCCAGCAGGGGGTCCTGCTGGGGGGCCTGGCCAGCCTGGGTGAGTGGCTGATGGCTGTTTGCAGGCTGGCCATGGCCCCCAGCCACCCAAGCTCTCAGTGGAGGCTGGCTGGAAGCAGGTATCTGGGATTTATTTATCTTCTATATTTGAAACTTTGTTGCCTTTAGCGGAGGCCACAGCCAGCCAGGGCAGGTGGGAAGCTTGGCTTCCTCCATTGCTGGGGCAACCAAGCCTCCTGCTTACTCCAGCTCCGTGGCTGCTGGCCGCCATCTTGGTTGGGTTAATTTGCATATAGTCACTCTGATTGGCTGGTGGGCGTGGCTTGGCAACATAGTGAAGTTACGGTCAATTTGCATGTTTCTCTTTTATTAGATTAGATTCTTAGCTCCTTCCTCTACTTGCTCCCTTTTAAAATCTTCACTGCTTGTCTGCCAGGCCTTCATGAGATCAGAATGGGAGACAGTGACACAGGGAGAATGAGAGGTGGGATCGATGTCTCTACAAAGGAAGTCTTAAAAGGAAATAAATAAGATCCAATAAGGAGATGGAGTAAGAGCAGAGTGACAGGGAGCTGAGAACAGCTTTAGGAGATTTGTGGTTGAGATGAAGAGGAGCCACTGTTTAAATGAAAGAGTCTTTAGGGGATAGAGATAAAGGATCTTTTAGGAATCTTTGCTATGTGCTCTTTGCCCTGATTCCAGCTTTAACTTCACTGCTGCCTCCAATCCATAGACCACTCCACAGAAACCCATATAAAAGTTCACCAGTGCTTTCAGAACTGGAATTGCATTTCTTTTGAATGACATTTGTGTTGACACAGGACTTAAATTGGAAACAAGAAGGCCTGGATTTATTTAGAATATATCAATGAAAAGCAGCCATACAGAAGAGCAAAATATGGGATCTAAACTACTCTCTACTATCTGGCTTAATTCAGGAATCAACTTTAGAGGAAAAGCTACAAATCAGTTAATATGTTATAAATACTGTGTCTCCCAATAGGAGTTGTTGATAAAGAATTGAAATGAGTTAAGAATTACATATTCCCAGTCATATGCTTCCATGAAGCAATTCTATGTGGCTAGTTAAGTGTAGAGTCAGATGAGGTCAGGGAAATGTATCCATTTTCTTTCTATCTATCTATCTATCTATCTATCTATCTATCTATCTATCTATCTATCATCTATCTATCTTTCTATCTATCTATCTATCTATCTATCTATCTATCTATCATCAATCATCTATCATCTATCTACCTATGCATACACTTTGAATAATTATAAAGGCAGTGTTTATTAAAATACATTTCATTTTCAAAATTGAGCTATTAGCTGTTAAAGTGTGTATACATTTTTGGGGGGAATATATATAAATATATTCAAAATGTCTGCCTACATAAAAGGCCAGCAAATAACCATAGGAAAATTAGTCAAAGATGTACATACACATAGGACTGAGAGCGATCAGAAGAAACTTCTGATGTGCACTTAAGTGTGTACAGAGAAAAGGACAGTTAAGATCTCAAATTTCAACACCATGGGCCAAAGCTATAGACAATTTTAGCCTAAAATTTTTTTTAAGTAGGTCCAATCATAATTTTCTCATGTTTATAAAATAATTCACTTCAGCAAACGACAAAAAGTATATTTAATGCCTGAGTTGCCACCTTATATTATATCCACCAAATTAAACAGCTTGCCAACTTCTAAGTGGCTGCATACATTGGATTTTTATACAAGATTATTGGCATTTTACATAAGCAAAAACACATTTGTTTTGGAATAGTTGATTGGTAGATCTTTAGAGTAATAATATAATATTTGAGCTAATTGTTTAATAGGGCCATCCTTTATTCATTGAAATCATATTATTGATATCAAAGGGAATGTTTACTTTTCTATTTAAAATGCCAAAGGGGTACAAATGGGCAATTAAGACAAGAGAATGTAAAAACACTACAATATTAGTCTAAGTTTTCATACTTCTCTCATATATAATTTGCATTTTTATGGTTTTAACACAAAATCTCATTATCATGTCAACCTATAAGTGCAATCCCTGAGTAGTCCCTAATGTCATTTTTAGCATCTGACAAATACATTTGCTTAATGTCATAATATGTCATTCTTGCATTTTCTACATGTTAATTCCTAAATAGTGTCTGCTATAAGAATCTAAAAAATATTTCTTAACATCTGAGTTGTTACTTCATCAAACCTGTCACTTTTGAAGAGTAAAATGATAGTTTAACTTTGGTTGAGAGAGCACAGGGAAATCAAGTAATAATACTGTTTGGGAGAACAAAGAACTGAAGTTATTACAATTTCTGTAATATTGTTATTATGACTGATAATAGTATAAGAAAATGATGGCAGTTTGTAGGGGGAAAAAAAGAGGTTTCTAATGGAAATTAACTCTTGTTATATTCACAAATCTGGGTTTTACCAAAGGTTTTAATATGTATTCCTTCCGAAAATCAAGGGCCTATTCTATGTATTTATCATATATTAGATAGAAATAGGAACCTACAAGGAAAATATTAATTCCTAAACTGATGCAGGAATTAAGAAATATCTTTAGGCTTACTTCAATGGAAAGCAAATATTTTTATATGATAATGAAGGAGTCAAGGACATACTACCCGCAAGAATATGTTGCTTTGGCAAATTGATTATTCTGAGCTAAAGGCACTTGAAAAACAGCAGGTGCAAGTTCTGATCTCCTCTTTTCTTTCTGAAAGCAGGAGGGTGAAATTCCCATGTGAAAGATGCCCTCCATATACCAGGAGGAAATAAACATTCTTATCCCCAGAGACAGAGTTGAGAGAAATCTGAACAAATAAATAGACCTTGCTGAAATAATCCTTATCTTCCTTTAGTCTCCCCATGTATTTTACTTACTTTTTCACAATTGCCACTCTCTTCAACCTAGTATACCAGCACTCAGACCTAGCCACTTCTGTGAGTCTTCATTTTCCTGTGACTACTCTCATGCACGTGTAAAATCTTATTAAATAAAATGTGTACACTTGTTTCTTGTTAATCTGTTTGATGTCAGTCCCAGCTGGAAACCCAAAGAGGGTAGAGGAGAAATTTTACCGCCCCGCCGCCGCCCCCACACTAGGAACATGGTGTTCTCTTCTTGATCCCTAAGAGGAGTGGACCTTTTTTTTTCTTTATTGATTAAGGTATTACATATGTGTTCTTATCCCCCCATTGTCCCCCACCCCCACCCCACTCCCCTGCTCATGCCCTCACCCCCTTGGTGTCAGGACTTGTATGCATGCATATAAGCATAACCAATGGACACAGGGGTGGAACTTTTGTTGATAAACATAAATCTGATGGATGTATTTAGGAACCCCAAAGAATTCAGAAGGAAACTTTCTAGGCTGGACTGTGTTTCTCTCTTTGACTTCCATTTATTTAGCTGCAAATTGATTTTAATTTCTGTTGTATTAGGCTTGGATTTTAGACAATTAGACAAATTTTAGATACAATATCTTACCTACTGTGAAGAATACTGCTTAGGAATTAGGAGTACTGTGTTCAATGTTTTTATATTTTTAACTTTAAGACATCTCTTCTATCCAAACTTTGAAGTTTGGTGCACAGAGCTCGACAGCCTAGGCATTTTTGCATGTCTTCTAGTTAGTGGTGAAGATTTTACTTATTTTGTGAGTCTACAGTCTATAGCAGGCACCAACAAATTGTGGCCATATCCAATACAGCTTGGCTATCTTCAATAAAATACTCCTTTTCTAAGTAGTATTTTATTGGATACAGCCAAGCTCATTCATATACATATTGTCCATGGCTGCTTTCACACTACAATGGCAGACTTAAATAGTTATAATATATTATGTGGCTCGCAAAGCTAAAAATATTTACTATCTGGTTGTTTACAGAAAGTTTCCCGAAACCTGGTTTATAGTAAAAGTGAAAATCCATGGGGAAAAGCCCAAATGGCCACCTTCAGTGCCAGTTATTTGCAAAAAAGTTTGAGAGAAGAGAAAATATGTAAGGTTATAGGGAAAATAAAAATAATGAAAGAGCTGAAATTTATCATGGAGAAGAAAAGAGAGGAAACGCATAAAACCACAATGAATGTATATGAAATTACAGCCCTAGTACTAATGAAGAATGGTTGTGAGAGGGGGAAAGTATTGTAGGAGGTTAGATGTTTTGGCGAAGTAAAGAAAAACATGCAAACATACAATTATAACAATTTAAAAAATGTCTCTCTCTGTTATACTCTAAAGTATTGTTACAAATTCCATTGTTGGAAAGATGCACATAAAAGCCGGAGTTCACTGCAGCCCTTTTCCCAATGTGACTATATTTCTGGCTTTTCTAAAATCATCATGGCTATAAAAGGCAAACAATGCTATTTAAGTTAAATGCATAACACAAGATCCAAGTCTCATGTGATTCATTTTTCCAGAATATTCTGACTTTAACTTCATTTCTGGTAAATTATGTACCTGTTCCAGCACATTTCTGAGAATGTGTTTTTCTTTGAGAACAATATGCTCCATTAGACTGGATATTCCATTAAAACAAATGGATTTTCTGCACTGAAATAGGCTACCAGAAGCCACATATTAACTTACATCATATTAAAAGAACATTTTCTTGGAGTATTTTTGGAATTTAAGTACTCTAACCTTAAATTCCTTTAAGCCCACAGGAATGCCTAATGCAATAATGGAAGAGACATTTATAGGCAGAGAGTTATAAATAAAATATATTGTACAAAAGAAATGATACTGGGGAAAATAATCGGTGATAATCCATATTTTTGGTTTCTGAATCTGTCTGTCAAAGAGATTGATCTGGTGAAGTTTTAAATAGATATTTAAGGACATAAATGGTATCAGCAGCATAGAAACTAAGCCTTTCTGGTCCCCACAGCAGAACCTTGAGGGTCCATCCACAGAAGAACCTCAGAAGCAAGTCATCATCCTTTAGCCAGTTTTAAAGTGCATGATGGTAAAAACAAACAAAAAACCCAAACTCAGCATTTGTTCTCAAACATAGCTAACTGAAAGTGCTCTTGTGGAGTCTCTCCTTGTTTATACCTGGTTCTGTCATTGTGCCCTGATATAATTATTTAATGTTCATTCTCTAGTTTCCACCTCGAGAAAACAGAGTGGATCTCTCCATGAGTATGAAGGCAAAATGAATAGCTGAAGTAGTACAACCCACTTCCTAATTATTAGAGACACTGGTTTATAGTCTACCCCAATCATTAACTTTTGTCTCCATAGAAATGTCTACCTGATTTCTAGCACCATATTGAGCCTAACTGTGATAGGAGCTCACTCGCTGCACCACTCCCTGAAATGAAACACAACCATTTAACTGAACTGACTTATTTTCAGGACTGAGATGAGATACTGGTTCAATGAGAAATATAGCAATCTATCAACTCTGCTCCTGGACTGTGAAACTTCTTGGGAGAAGTTTCAAAGGCAAGAATGACAGGGAGCAGAATATGCCACCACCAAATATGCCACTTTGGCATAAGAAATATTTTGAGCTAAAGACAATTGAGTAGAAGCAGATACAAGGAAAGCTCTCTTCCATGTATAGATGAGGTATACACGTTAATAATCTTCATTAAAAAAAAAATAAAGCCATGGAATGGGTGTAATAACCTAGTAATTGAGTATAGATGGAGATAAGAGGTAAGGATACAATTTGGGGGCACTCTGATATTTAAGTTCAGAAAGATAAGAAGGAATCACTAAAACAGATTAGAAAAAGTGACAATTTGGGTGAGAGAAAAGCCATGGAAATCAAACAGAAAAAAGAAAACACTGAAAAGAATAGAGGGAATCACTGTATTAACTCTCCTGAGAAGTTTGGTAAGATAAACATTGAGAATCAATGATTTGACAATGTGGAAATCGTTGTTGATCTTCACAAGAGCAATGTTATGTTAAAAGGCCTGATATAATATGTTCAAGAAAGAGTTGAAATGTAAGGAGTGAAGTCAGCAGATATAAATTCTCTCATTTAAAGATTTTAAAATATGTTAGGTATATAAAACAATATAGAGGCCATTATATTAATGCCTGTGTACCCCACATCCTTTTTTATCAGATTTTAAGTTAGTGCTTCCCAATCTTTCCCATGTGTAGATTTACATGTAAAATAACAATAATATTTATAGAAATCCAGGGTATATAAAGGCAAGGGCTTGCAGATGGGATTAACTGGCTCAGAGACTATAGCAACCTAAGGCCCTTCTTGACTGAGAAGAATCAATAAGTTTGGCCAGTACCTCCAGCTTCCTCCTTGAGGAATGGTTAGATAAAACATGTTGATTATATTGTTTATATCTTATTTATAATGCATTTTTTGTTTGCTTGTTTATCAAGTACTGAGAGGGATGCATTACACTTTCTTAGGTAGATTTCTCTATTTCTTCTTCAAATTCTTATTTTTTATCTTATATTTTTATATATTAAAATTTTATCATTTTAAGTATTACTCTTTTTATTATATTCTCATTATATTTTTAAACAAAATGTTTTATTTTCTTTTTAAAATATATTTTTCAATTATGGTTGGCATTCAATATTATTTTATATAGTGTTTGGCATACAGCACAGTGGTTAGACAATTACAATTATACAATTTATACAAAGGTTTCCCCCTGATAATTTAAGTACCCACCTGGCACCCTATGTAGTTATTAAAATATTATTGACTCTATCCCCTATGCTATATTTTACATCCCCATGACTACCAATCTGTACTTTTTAATCCCTTCACTCTTTTCACCCAGTCCCCAAACTCCCTTCCTCTCCGGCAACCATCAATCTGTTCCCTGCATCTATGAGTCTGTTTCTGCTTATTTGTTCATTTATTTTGTTCTTTAGATTCCACATACAAGTGAAATCATGTGATATTTGTCTTTTTCTGTCTGGCTTATTTCATTTAGCATAATATCCTAGGTCTATCTATGGCCCAGGGTTGGGGAATGTCCAGCCCTCGAGCCATATAAGGCCCATGAAATCATTTGGTCTGGCCTTGCCAAGGCATTAGGAGCGAGTTAATTAAATGTTTGACCTAATATAGCAGGCTAATTTTTAAGTTGATAATTTTTTATGGCCCTCGAATGATGTTATAATTATCCAACTGACCCTTGGCAGAAAAAAAGATTCCCTACCCCTGATTCTATGCTGTCACAAATGGTAAAATTTCATTCTTTTTAAATGGCCAAATAATATTCCCTTGTAAAATGCAGCACAACTTTTTTTACCCACTCATTTATTGATGGGCACTTGGGCTGCTTCCATAAATAACACTGCAGGGAACACAGAGGTGCAAGTATCTTCTCAAATTAGTGTTTTGGGTTTCTTTGGCTGTATACCCAAAAGTGAAATTGCTGGGTCATAAGGCAGTTCCATTTTTAATTTTTTTGAGGAAACTCCGTACTATTTTCCAAATGTTTTATTTTTGTACGAACCTATGACATTTGTATTTTTAGAATTAAATTCCAATAATACATTTAGTACTATCTTCTCTTCCAGTGAAGAAAAATAAGTGAACTGGCACTTATATGAAGCCAGAGTCAAATATGTGAAAATAACCAATTGCTGCAAATGCCAGCTTTCAATGTCAAATGACCTATCTTGAGGATTTGCACTTGAAAATAAGAAAATACCTTTTTTGGTTATTATTTTCTTGTTTTCAACATGCTACTTACTCTTCCTTATGGAGATTTCACCTTGTGTATTTTTACAGTTTGAATTGTAAGTGCACCTTCACCAGGCTGTAGTTTGTAGGGAACCTGTTCAGTGGGGGGAGTACCCTTCAGAGGAGGGTTTATTTGCCAGGGGTAACCACTGGTTTAGAAAAGGTGTGTTTCTGAACTTGGGGATCCTACAACATGCAGATAATACAAATTTGAACCCCCTAACTGGAATGTAGTACAGATCTATGATTACATTTCTGAGAGGATTTTTGTTTTCTTATACACACAGAATTCAGTTCTCTGTGTGGCTGGTAAGATTTTTTTCTAGTACTTTCACTCAGACAGGAGCATTTTAAAGGGCCCCTTTTTTTTAAACGTAGGTGGTGAGAGGCGTTTAACTCTCCATCCCACGCAGCCCACCACCCTGTTTTCTGGTCCTAAGTGACACCAACTAGAGAATCACAATTGAGCAGCTCCCCGGGTAGCCACACAGTCAACTCTCAGTCCAATGTCTCTGGCTTATAGTTCTCTTTTTCTGTCTGATTCCTGGAGATGTATCTTCTTTTCTTGCTCACTCCACTATGCATTGATAAAGATATTTATTGTATTTTTATCTAGTATTTCTAACTTCTAATATTAGGAGCGATTTCGGATCATCCTGTCTGTAACACTGCCAGTCTCTAATAGTCTCATTTTCATCTTTGCCAGTGATGGATTTTGCAGGCAAGGATGTGGAGGCTTGGGGAAGCTGTATGATTACCCCAAGAGCAAGCAGTAAGTGGCAGAGCCTGCGTCACCTCTCTCCTGGCTTACTGTTCTCTCCAACATATTGTGCCCACAGATTTTGTCTACTTCTAAAGCTTTCTGATTTCAATATACACTAATAAGTACAAGCTAAGGGTTCTGGACCTAATTCCAATGTGTGTGTGTGTGTGTGTGTGTGTGTGTGTGTGTGTATGGGAGTGAGTTTCCTGCACACCAACAAGCAACTCTCTGACACCAGCTGGGTGCCCTACAATTCAATTCAATTCTGACCACATAGACCCAGCGATAGCATCAGGTTCCACAGGTTAGGGCTCAGTCCCACAAGGCTGCCCGCACTTCAGATGCCCACTGCAAGTCCAGATTATTACCTGTACTGAACTGACTATAAATCAAAGGTTCCCAACACCCCCTCCTTGGGTTTGGTTAATTTGCTAGAGCAGCTCACAGAAGTCAGGGAACCCATTTACTCACTAGATTTTTGATTTATTACAAAAGATATTAAAGGAGACCAATCAACAGCCAGAAAAAGAGACACATAGGGCAAGGTCTTGAACAAAGGAGCTTCTGTCCTCATGGCATTTGGGGTGTTCCATGATGGCATGTGGGAGCATTCTGGATTACCAGTCTGGAAGCTCCCCGAACTCACTCCTTTTGGGTTTTATGGAGGCTTTAGTATGTAGGAATGACTGATTAAGTACATATTTATTATAAGTCACAGCTTGTACACCAAAACTTATGCTGACATTTACTATCATATATAAAGATGCATTTAAAAAAAGAAAATAAAAAACTATCAAGGACATATATATTAATAGAAGCTAAAACCCCTTAAGCTTTCATATTTATAAACCTATCTTCCACTCTGCATCTTTTATCTCTTCTAATAGTCTCTTGCTACTAGATTGCTCATCAGAGCTTTTAGCTCTGAACACAGCTAGATCACGGCTTCAATATAGTTGCCAAAATAGGATAGTAAAAAAAACAACCAAAAACCCCAAACGACAAAAACATCAAACAGCTGACAAATGCAATCAGCTGTGATGCACTTATTTGCATAGTTTAACTGGAGATTGGACACTAAAAAATAAAGCAACAGAGTAGTCTCACTACTTTATTTTTTATAGACAATAAAATTTAAAGGCACTTACAATGATAAAAAATACTGACAAAAATGTTTTGCTTAATAAACCAAAGAATAAGGAGTTTAAAGCATGTGTAATACCATCTCTATTTGTCTCTCCCTGATAAGAGAATATGTACTCCTGTACTTAGTATTGACAGCATATATGAAATTTTACTGAGCACACATTGCTCAGTAAACTCCAAGATGTATATAAAATACCAAGTTAATTAAAAGATACTTTGGCCCAGCTGGTGTGGCTCAGTGGTTGAGTGTTGACCTATGTATGAACCATGAAGTCACAGTTCAATTCCCGGTCAGGACTGATCGATGATTCTCTCTCATCATTGATCCTTCTATCTCTCTCACACTCTCCCTTCCTCTCTGAGATCAATAAAAAAATGAGATCTAGAGACATAGAAACATGGAACAGACTGTGGGATCCCAGAAGAAAGGTGGGTGGGTGGTAAGAGACCAACCAAAGAACTTGTATGCATATATACATAACCTATGGACACAGATAATAGGGTGGTGAAGGCCTGGGGCAGGGAATGGGGGCAGGCTAAGGGGCCAATGGGAGAAAAAAGTAGGGACATATGTAATACTTTCAACAATAAAGATTTAAATTAAAAAATGTATATTAAAATATACTTTGAAATAATAGATTCTATTTTAATATACAGATTCCATATCAATGATTTTCAAATTTTTAAAAAGCAGTAAGGTCCCCCTTTACAAATTAAAGGAACCAGATATAAAATAGGTCCAACTAAAATGTTCTCCTTGAAGCAGGGGAGGGGACCTCCTCCATCCTGCCCGGTCTGTGCAGCACCCCCAGAGAACTAAGGAGTCCTCAGAAATAGTTATGAGCCAATCTATTCCTGATTGGAAGTGAACTGAACCTAAAACTCATGTCTGAAATTCCTGACATGATGCAATAAAGAAAAATTCTATATGCAGGGCCGATGCATCTAGCAGGCACAGTAGGGAGGTACAGGGCTTAAAGCCCATGATAATTTTTAAGGCTTGTGAAAGCATTTTTATTTTAGTTTCCTTAAAATCAATATAATAAAAAACAGAACAATAAAAACAGACTAGGTTATATTTGTCTTTGTACTAGCATGTGCATAAAATCTAATTTATTTATTTATTTGGAGGAAGGGACCCATCAAAGGCAAAAGTGCCTAGGGCCACAAGTCCTAATGCAGCCTTGTCTATATGTCCCATTAGTTACAGGATGCTATAGTTCTGATGCCAACAACTTCAGAACATTCTGCAGAATTAACGAGAATCGATCTGTTGTAAGTTTTAGTATACAGTAAAATGCTCATGTCACTCTTGATGTCATAACATTTAATAATACAGACTAAAGTAACCTTATAGAAACAAATTGCAATGAGTTTAAATTGCTTAAAAGCTTCTGTCAAGAATATAATTGAAGAGAGAAGCTAAAAATGCTGCCCAAATGGAGTACTGCTCTGGGTGAGAACTGTGTTAGCCACAGCCTCTTCCTGAGAGGTTTGTTGTTCATGTGACAGGATCACTTAAAGGAACTGCCCAGACTTCTTATCTCAAAAAAAAATCTTCTTCCAAGTGCATTTCCAGGTAGTAAAGATATCTAATGATGTTTTCCACTTACATTATAATTTACTACCATAACACTTACTATATATGTGATAGAAATACTCAGTGTTCCCTTGAAGTTATTGCTGGAGAGTGTATAACATTTAAAGAAAAACTCTGTTAGGAAGCCAGCATTGTGCTTGAAGATTATTAAAGTGAAGTGTGAACTCACTCCTTTATCCATCCCCATTCCCTTTGTTGTGATATTATTTTTTCTCCTTGAAAAAGAATGATGCAACCCTAAGAAGGAAACACTGACCATGGCTACCCCTCTGTCTGAGACAATAAATCTGTGTTATAAAGTCTCAAAGATAACTAGCATTTTATTCTAAATTTGCAGAAAAACATATTAAATTACTTTTAATAACTAAAAGATACCAGTTTTATTAACCCATTGAGCACATTAAGGCAATCTCTCAGAGGTGAGGGTTTCTCATGGGTGCTGAGGGGAGCACTCTGCCCAAAGGGTTTGATGTGGATAACCCACCCCCTGCCCCTCAGGCAAACATTCATGTGTATGCTTCATGCAATAAACTGACTGCAATAAAGAAATATTCCATCTGAAGGGCCATGCATCCAGCAGACACAGTAAGTACAGGGCTTAAGGTAGGTAGAACCAGTAGGTAGAGTGCTGACTTAAATCTCACATAGTAAGTTAAATTCTTACATTACTTAATTTACTGTGAAGCATCATTGATGCATAGCATCATTCTAAATATTGAGAACATATCAATAAATGACCAAAGTCCTTAATATATCTGAATCTACCTAGTTCTAAAGTAATTGAATGAGGTAAACCAGAGCATCTGAACCATTTTGTCCATATGTCTTCTGAGAGCCATAAAATGTCATTTTGTTTCATAAATCGTTGGCATTATAACACACAGCTTTACATATATTTTTATTTCATTAACTTTATCCTATAGGTGATCCTGTAATTGATTTTGAAAAAATATTTGAGCATTAAAAATAGTTTCTCATGTTATAGCTCCTAACCACTTCTTCCTCTTTTCAGTCACAACACACACACACACACACACACACACACACACACACCCCAAAATAAACCACTCAGAATTTGTGTCAGTACTGTGTAAATGTTGCAGCAAAAGTGATTATTTCATGAATTTATTATCAGGAATTTGTCAAAGTAACGTTCAGATTTAGATTACTCCATAAATGTAAAACAGTCATTTTATTATTTTTATTTTTTTCTGCTGTTATCTGAAAAATTGCAATGTAATACAGTAAGTTTCCATATAGTCCATTATCAGTTTTTCCTATTATTTTTATTTATTTATTTATTTATTTATTTATTTATTTATTTTTTATTGCTTAAAGTATTACAAAGGGTATTACATATGTGTCCTTTTTTTTCCCCCGCCCTTGACAATCCCCTGGCCTCCCCTACCCCCCAGTGTCTTATGTCCATTGGTTATGCTTATATGCATGCATACAAGTATTTCGGTTGATCTCTTACCCCCCTCCCTCCTGCCCCCCAACCCTCCCCGGCCTTCCCGCTGCAGTTTGACAATCTGTTTGAGGCAGCTCTGCCTCTGTATCTATTATTGTTCATAAGTTTATAATGGTCTTTGTTATCCATGAATGAGTGAGATCATGTGGTATTTTTCCTTCATTGATTGGCTTATTTCACTTAGTATAATGCTCTCCAGTTGTAAAACAGTCATTTTAAACAAGAGTGGTCTCTTCTCCCCAAGTTGATAGCTATGCTCACTCTCAGTGAACGCATTGAGCATCTAGACTGGTCTTCACAGTCAACTTTCTCCAGGGAGCAGTGGAATAAGACAAGAGATGCCATGTGACAAGACAGAATTTTCAGAATTTTCTTTTTTGGCCTGTTTTCATAATAGACTTCAAGGTTCTGCTTTATGCTTCCTGTTTCTAACCACTGTCATATGTTCCTAGTTTAAAGTATAATTTAAAAACAGTTAAAAATTCTACTTTTAAACAGCAAATAGAAATGACACGGATAATACAAACCTCTGAATTTTTGGCATTCTTGTGTCAGACTGAGACTCCAAGAATTCTCAGCTCTCTGAGAGGAGGGATCCAAGCACTGTCATATCATTGTTTAAGTTTTGGTGACTAATATTATAGGGGGAAGTTTTATAAACATAAAATGTGTTCAACACCATTTTTTTTAAAGAACCAGTAATTTGTTAGGTGCAACATACTTTAAAAAAAAACACCCAGCAGTATGAAAACCTGCACAAATTCTGGCAAAGTTAATGGTGAAGTTGCTGAACTTGAGGGATGAACAGAAGCTGTGATATTATTACAAACCACTCACGCTGCATGTGTGGCTGAGGCTGAGGGCTGCTACCACAGCACTCACCAACTAGGGAAAGTATTACACTTTTCAGTCATTAACTACATATGATTTTCTTTCCTGTACTGCAGGCTTGAAGAACAACAACCTAAATACCCCGTAAATTAGATGTTGAAAATAGTGTCCTACTGATTGCCTCATAAAAGTTGTTATTGAAATCAAAGAACACACTTATTTTCCTTAATCTTCAAGTAAGATTGGAATTATGTGAGAAATTCCTGAGGATATCTGTTACTTTTAGGATATTTTTATATGGGTCTACAACTGCATGATGTCCATTGTTATAAAAACTTTAAAATTTGATTGAGAAGTATAATTTTTATGGCCCTGATTTATTTGAAAGCTTATTTTGAAAGGCCTATGTTAGAATGAAAGTATACGTAATCCCCTACCGCAATCTCTCAAATATTTCTAGTGAGAAGCAGTAGTGGCATTTTGGTGATTAAACTATGTCTTTGACATAAATATATGACCAATTGCTCATGATATTGTTATATCACTCTGTGTGGTATATTTGTGTGATATAACAAACCATTATTTGCAGAAGCTTTAATTTATTTTTGGGGGGTATACTCCAAACAGATCCCGATTTCTCAACTCTACTGACAGCTGGCAATGAAATAGTGAAGTAAGAATATTCAACAAAAGTATTGAGATCCTCATCTCAGTGAGGCGGTGAGCTAAGTGAGAGTAACAGAAAATGACTAAGACATATGTACCTGCCCTCAAGAGTGGCCATACTCATATGAGTGAAGCAGATATGCACATAATTAATGTATATACTGCTTGATATCATACCAAAAGGTCATGCATATTACAGAAAATAGCATAGAGGAATGACTAATTCTAAGAAGGAAGAGGAGGAGATGAAGGCAGAATGGACCAAGACAAGTTAGAATATATAACAAGTGAGGTAGGTAGACTTTAGGAAAGACCAGGACTTCACCAGATACATAGGGGAAGGGTAGGTAAACAGGAGGGCATGTCTATTACTAGTAAAACATGGTATCAGCAAAGGGCCAAGTGTGAGACTAGAGTAGGCTGAATAACAAAATAAGGTAAGTTGAAAACGTAAGTATCGCTTGAGATAATATCTCTCAAAGGCAAAACTAAATATATCCGAAGCAAGATTTCTTTACATTATTTCTCTCTAACCGCCTCCCTTTAGTTGATGGTACAATGAATGAATTATCAACCATCGTGTGAGGACTCTCTAGGTAACTTCTTTTTAGTAGCATAATATGCAGAAAAGTCCACAAAATCATCTATAAAGCTCAATTAATTATCACAAAGCGAATAATTAGGTCAAGAGATAGAACATTACCCACATTTTAGAGGCAGCCTGAAGGCCAGTTGTAGTCATCTACATCCTTTCACCCCATGAGAGAACCATTAGTTTGTCTTTTATGGTACTTTCCTTTTCCCTTTCCTTTCCTTTCCTTTCCTTTCCTTTCCTTTCCTTTCCTTTCCTTTCCTTTCCTTTCCTTCCCTTCCCTTTCCTTTCCCTCACCTGAGGATTGTTTTTATTGATTTTAGAGAGAGAGGAAAGGAGAGGGAGAGAGAACATTGATGTGAAAGAGAAACATCAATGGGTTGAGCCTTGACTGGGAATTGAACCCAGGACCCCAGGGTGTATGGGACAATGCTCCAACCAGCTAAGCCACACCAGCCAGGGTCCTTCTTTAAAATATATATATTTTCAGTACTTATATATGCAGTCCCAATAACTATGATATAGTTTTGCCTTTTTAAAGCCTTATATTCATAGAACCATACAGTATGCATTATTTTCTGATTGGCTTCTGTCAACATTGTGTTTGAAATTAATGTAAATTTTTGCATGTACAAGTAGTTCATTCATTTTCACTGCCATAGAGTGTTCCATTTTATGAATACACCAAATTTATTTATTCTATTTTTATGAAAATTTGAATCATTTAAGTTTTAAATTAATAGTCCTAAAATATTATTGTATATATCTTGGTGCAAATGTGCACACCTTTCTATTGAATATATAAATGAGTGAAAATGCTGGATCATGGGTTTTATGTATTTTGGACTTTAGGAGATAATGCCAAAAATCGTTGCTTAAATTAACTCTCCCACCCATT
The DNA here is from genome assembly GCF_000147115.1 of Myotis lucifugus. Classification (NCBI taxonomy): domain Eukaryota; kingdom Metazoa; phylum Chordata; class Mammalia; order Chiroptera; family Vespertilionidae; genus Myotis; species Myotis lucifugus. The sequence continues at coordinate 24,198,952 of NW_005871049.1, read as the reverse complement.
CCCAATGTTTCATAACCTCTCCAACAATTAATATTTTCAACTTTCAACCTTTTAAGTTGTAGTCATTCTAATATCTATGTAATAGGACCTCATCATGCTTTAAATTTGCATTTCTCTGATTACTCATGAGCTTGAATATCTTTCATATGTTTATTAACTCTTTGAATAGTCTCTTTTGTGACTTGCCTTTAATTGCCATTTTTTCTATTGAGCTCCCAGGTTAACCTTTCCTCCCCTTTATTAAATCATAGTTCTTTATACATATTCTGGACATAAATCTTTATGTATGTTGAATATATCTTTTCATACCCTGTAATTTTTGATAAAGCAGAATTTCTTCATATTAATGCAGTCCAATCAATTAATCTTTTATGGTTAGTGCTTTCTTTTAAAGTTTTTCTTATTTCTTTTTATTAAAGTCATTGGTTAATAAAATTATATAGGTTTCAAGCGTGCAATTCTATAGTACATCATCTATATATCGCATTGTGTGTTTATCACCCAAAGTTAAATCGTCTATCACTATATATTCAACCCTCTTTACCCTCAACTCCCTCCACTCCACTCCCTTTCCCTCTGGTAACCACTGTTTGTGTCTATAAGTTTTTGTTTGTCTATTCATTTGTTGCTTTCAGTTTTATATCCCACATAGAAGTGAAATCATATAATTCTTGACTTTCTTTTGTCTGATTTATTTTGCCTAGCATGATATTCTCAAGCTCCATCTATGTTGTCAAAGTGCTCTCTTATAGTTCAAAAACTCTTCCATTGCTCATTAACAAATGCCCTCATGTTTCTATTTATCTTCTAGAAACTAAGAAATAAGCCAAATGACGCAGTTTCGAAATCCCCTTCCCCACATTCTTGCAGGTGAGAGACTGTTGGACATGATTTGGAACGTGGGAAAGAAGCCATTATTCTCCCAGAAGCTATTGTGGCTAAAGATGTGGGCTGCCATGAGATTCACAGTGGCTTTCTGATGAGCCTTTGAGATCCACCCATTTCACTTCTGCACACTGGCAGTTTGTGGGAGCTTCTGAGAACTTCTTGGGAATTGCAGAAGCTTTGAGAAAGCTTTCAGGATTCTTACTTTGGTGATCTGAGTGCTATCATTTCCAGGGGTAGCTTCTCAAATTTCAGTCCCTCAGATCTTCCAGGGTTGGTATCAGCACACATAGGTGCTCTTTTTTTTTAAATTGAATCCTGACTTGATTTTAGTTGGATGCCTAGCTATCTCTTTTTGTTAGACATTGTGTTCATAAGGGTGCTTCTTAGAGATTGGTGAGGCAAAGTGAGAATTTATATTTGTGCATTTCAGGCACCTAGTAATCCAAAAAATCTCATCAATTTAGTTCCAGGCATTGAAATGATTTGAAATGAGCTGCAGGTGCTGTGAGGCTTATTTACTTCCTGCTCATAGTCAACTCTTGGGTTTGGTCTCGAAGGGCCACCAGAACGGGGGAGGTTTCCGACGCCTCTGATCCAGGCGGGTCCTGGACTCTTACTCGGGCTTCTCAGACTCTCAGCTGTCTGACCACTTCCCCAGTCGGTAAACACTTCTAAGAAAAGTCGCCCATATACCAACCTCCGGTCTCTAGATTTCAGTTCTTTATGGGTCTTTGCCTGTTATTTTGTCCCTGGCATATTAATTCTCCAAAGTCTTCAAGGACATGATTTAAATTTTTTTTAAAAATAATGTTTCAGTGTTTCCTACTGTCTTTGTTGGGAGTAATGATGTAAATTACTTAATTTGATATTATAAGAAGCTGAAGTCACTATAGAAATATTTATTTAAATAAATTTTACTACTTTAAACATCATTAAATACAAATCTCTCATCGTGAAGAATATATTTCAGTTGGGTTAAAGAGATTTACATTACAAATTATAAAAATGGAAATTTCTTATAATATTAGTATTATAAAGGTTTTTCTAAGTCAGATATTTCAAACGAGAAACCAGAAAGAACAAATAAATATTCTAGTATATAAAATTTAAATATTTCTGAACCTTAAAAAATAACCTAAGTTAAAAGACAAGATATAGACTGAGAATAAGTATTTGATGTATATTGAAAAGTATTTGTATATCACCTATTACTCCATCATTGTACTTATATTTTCTTTTAAATTATCTTTGTACAATTCCCTTACTTTTTTTGGCTCAGCTTATTTTCTCTACAGCTTTATATCAATGCCTTATGGAGTGAAAGACTTCTTGTTATTCATTGAAGATGTAGAATGTTTTTCTAAAAGATATATTCATTAATTCTATGAATATTTATTGAAAACTCACTATCAGTCACAAATGTTTTAGGGGCTGGGGATATAATGGGTAACAAATGTTCTTATTCTGGTAGTCAACATTGTAAGGGTTCTATTTTTCTTTTGAACCTTCAACTATTCATTTCTCTTATCTTATAGTAGTGGCAATTATAAGTTTGTCTATATTTCTGTTTATTAATCTTTGAACAAGAGGAGAGCTAGGCAGACCTAGTGTATGCCAATGGGGAGACCATGAGATTATATTTGCCTTTATTCCTTCCGGCTTTACTTGTTTGCAGGTTAAATCCTTCCCTGTGCATTTAACTGGATAGTTTATGGAGGATGTAGCCTCTTGCCTTTTCCCTGTTTCAGCAGTTGGATCATAGGAAGTCTTCTCCAAGACATACTGCCTAGCCTTTAAATAGATGAGATAAAGGAAGAAAACAAATCATCCTACTTATTATTACAAAGGGTCTTCTGTCTTATCTCTTTTTATAGCTATAGCCATTTTCTGTAAATCTGCCTTTTTGTTTTCTGGGAAGTACAATTATGAACAAGTTGTACAAAGGCTGAGAATGACTGAGGGTATGTGAATCGGTTCTCTGGTTACTTCAAAAAACAGAACATTCAAAAGTAGAGGGATAGCCACCAATATTTTGCTTTAGAAGAGACTTTATATTTTGAATTAGGGGTTTGGTGGAGGCAGAGTCTAACATAATGCAAGTTTTTCACCAATTGCTTTTCTTTTCTTTTTTCTTTTCTTTCCTCCTACTCCTTTTCTTTTCTTTCCTCCTACTCCTCCTGCTCCTCCTCTTCCTTCTTCAAGTATGGCTCTATTCTGGCAGTTGTTTTTTTAAAAATATATTTTATTTTTTTAAAAATATATTTTATTGATTTTTTTACAGAGAGGAAGGGAGAGGGATAGAGAGTCAGAAACATCGATCCTGCACACCCCTCACTGGGGATGTACCTGCAACCACAGTACATGCCCTTGACCGGAATCGAACCTGGGACCTTTCAGTCCGCAGGCTGACGCTCTATCCACTGAGCCAAACCGGTTAGGGCCTGGTAGTTTTTTGTATGTCTTTGTACTTTACTTGTTAGTGGTGATGGGGTGGGACATGGCTAACTAGATGCCATTTTGCCCTTTAGGGTTAATTGTTTAGTTCAATCTCCAATGCTACATTTTCTCATAGGTATTTTTATTGATATTTAAAAGTAAATGTACTGATTATAAAAAATATGCATGTGTTAGATTTGCAAAACTCTGAATGGTATGTAATCAAGTAGGTCATGACATAATTTCATTCTCTAGACAATTACATACTTATATAAAATCTTCATAGCAATTTAGTTTTAAATAAAAAAGGTGAAAGTTTTTCTAAAAATAGAAAGTATTTTTTAAAGATCCTCTTAACAGAGTTTTAAAACTTTTTCATTTCCTAGTTTTTTTAAAGTTATTTTTTCTGTATTTCAAAAGTAATTAAAGTTTATTGTTCAGTTAAACAAAAGAAAAAGAAAACTTGCCTGTTATCTACCATGCGGCATTACCATGGTTGTATATACATGTGCTCTGCTTACTGTCTGGAGTTATTTATACAAAGAGGGCTAAAAGTGCAAACTTGGGGGGTCTCAGATCCTACTTTCAAATCTGTCACTGATTGTGATCTTGGGCAAGTATTTTAACCTCTCAGTGCCTTGATTACCTCATCTATAAAATGGGGATAATATTATTCACCTTGTGGGAGAAGAAACTAAGATAATATATGCAAACTCTTTAAAATGTCCTGTTATCTAAGAAAGCACTTAAAATGAAATGCAGCTTGTTATTTGTAATTTCCTTGTTAAAAATGTTATTTAACATTTTATTTTATAAGAGTTTCTTTTTTTCATTTTAAAATAGACTTTATTCTTTTAAAAAAAGTTTTAGGTATACAATAAAATTAAAGGGAAGGCACAGAGATTTCCCATATACCTGTACCCTCTGTCCCTATACAGGTATCGCCTTCCCTATTATCAGCACTACTGCCCAGAATGGCACTTTTTTAAAACCAAGGATGAACATATATTGAACCTTCACAGTCACCCAGAGCTCATATTTTACCTTAGCATTCACTCTTGGTATTGTACATTCTATGGGTTTAGAAAAAAGTATAATGCTGGGTGTCTATCATTATAATATTATACACAATATTTTCAATACCCTAAAGTCCATTGTGCTCTGCCTATTCATCTCTACTCACATCTTCACCCCACACCTGGAAGCCACTGAATAACATAGTGCGAACACATAATAAAATACTGTTTTACAACATCTCAGTGGTTGCCTAATACATATTTTTTGATGTGGCATTAATTTTTGTAGTTGATTTGTTTTTAACCTTTTACTATTATATACTTTATTAGTTTCTTATTGCCACTTTAACAAATTTCCAGAAATTTAGTGGCTTAAAAAAACCAATTGTATTATCTTACAGCTCTAGAGGGCAGAAGTCTAAAATCAAGATGTTGGGCCCTGGCTGGTTCGCTCAGTTGGTTAGAGTGTCGTCCCGATATGCCAAGGTTGTGTTCCATCCCAATGCACATACAAGAAACAACCAATGAATGCATAAATAAGTGGAACAACAAATGGATGTTTCTCTTTCTCTCACTCTCTCTTTATTCTTCTCCCTCCCCTCCCCTATTCCTTTCTCTCTCAAATCAATACACTGTAACATTATTGAGTATCTGCTGGGTGCTATGATCTGGTTTTAGTCCTGGAAATATGAAAGACTCAGTTGGAAACACATTCATTTCTTTCTTCGAGTACTCCCTTGTAGGTGGGGAGGCAGACAGGAAACATTAAATACTAAAATATAATGGTTGAAATAAAGAACATAATAGAAGAAACAAACACCAGGCTGAATAACGGTGAATAATGAATTAGTGATGTGGAAGATAATATTGAGGACCTGACAAGAATAGAAAAGATGGAAGACTTCAAGTTGAAAGAGTTTATAGAATGCTAAACAAGTAGGGAGAAGTAAAAACCATTACCTAAGATATTTAGTGAAATTTAAGAATATCAGACAATGTGTTCAAAAATGTTTAGATAAAAATAGCAAATATCTTGTGTAAGAATGAGAATCAGGTAGTCAAACATTTTGGTAGTCACACACAATACAAAAAACATGGAGTAATAATTTTCAATACTGAAGAATAGCCAGTTGAATAATTCTTCAAATAGGAGGACATAAAGATATCCTCAGACATCTAAGATTTCAGAACTTTAGATAATTTCATAAAACGAAATAATTCTGGAACTAGGTACTCAAATAAACACAGAAAACAAAAGAAGAAACCTAGAGATGCTATAAGTATCAGGGGAAGAAGGGGCACTCTAATTCTTCAGGAACATTGAGAGAGAGAGAGAGAGAGAGAGAGAGAGAGAGAGAGAGAGAGAGAAGGAGAAGGAGAAGAAAATAGCAAAGGGAAAGAGCTTGTACTAGAGTAATGGTTTTATTATGAGGAACATGTAGCTAATGGTCAATTTAAGAAGTCAGAAGATTAAATAAACGTACTATGGTTCTTCAGCTGAGATATCATCTACATTAAGAACAGAAGGATAATGTATAGCTTTAAAACTGAAAGAACGAACTAGATCTATCACAGGAAAGGAAAAAAGACAAGAAACAGGAAAAACAATTAATTTCATATATAATTAAAAATAGAAACATATAGATACACAGATTGGATGTAAAAAGTAAGATTTAATAATGTTTTCTGCAAGTGACACTCCTAAAACAAATTTTTTTTTAAAAAAAAATCAGGGGAAATGTAAACAACAGAAAAGCTAGGGTAGTAAAAAAAGAAGGCATGACTTAACAAATATAAGTGTACCCATGATACAGACTCAAAACATGTGAATCAAAACTTTTCAGGGAGAAACAGGTAAATTAACTATAGTCATTTGAGATTTCTCACTCAGAATTTTGGAGTTTACTGTTTCCTGCTACAATAGCCTTTCACATATATCTGTTGCCTTTGTATCTTCAGGTCTCACCTTAAAATATCCCTTCCTCAGGCCTTGCCGATTCATGTTTCACTGAAAACAAACAGAAAAATACTCCTCCTCCCCTAATGATCTAGGCCAACTCTTTATTTTTTCAGCAGCATTTACCCCAGCTGATAACACCATCTTATTTATATCTTTGCTTATCTACGGCTGGTCTCTCTAGTGTGAACGTTCTATCAGGAACTATAACTTTCTTTTTTCTTTTTCTTTTTTTTATTAGTCAGTAATTTTATTGCATTTCTGATTTCTTCCAATTACAGTTCACCATCTACATTACTTTGTATCGGTCTCAGGTATACAGCACAGTGGCTAATCATACACTTCACAAAGTGTCCCCCCACCCCCCATATTCCCAGCACCACCTGGCACCATGCATAGTCATCACAACATGACTGACTATACTCCTATGCTGCACTTTACATCCTTGTTACTATTTTGTAACTACCCAGGGCTTATGATCCACTGCACATCCCCACCCTTCAGCAGAGCTCCTGACACACATTGGGTGCTGACAGGTTATTGGATATGGGAACATAGGGGAAACGGAGATACATGGCCTTCAGATTTGCAGATTTCATAACTTTGAAACTATCATGGCCTCAGTTTCCTCACCTGTAAAAAGTATAGTTTTTAAAAATGAGCCAGCTACCTTGCAAGGATGAACTCACTTATGAGTTAATTTGTGTGGAAAAAAATCCTAGCTTGGTGCCTGGCATTTAGCCCATACATTGGTGATGGGAGTGAAGAGGACTGGGCTTGCCGTCCTTCCTCCTTAGCGTCATCGCCGTTGATGTAGAATTATTAGTGCAACTACAAGTTAAAACTCCCGCAGCAGAAGTCCTCGGTTCTCTGCCCTTCCTTATTTCTTATAGCGAAACATGAGTGCTAAACTAGGTCAGAAAACCACTTGAACTTCACTTTGATTATTATGACAATGTTATCAGGCCTGCCAGATTAAAGCGATCGCCATCTCTGTATTGTTTCCACACTCAGGCAAAGTGGATGGAATGCGTTATGATTAAATAACGCAGAATCTGCTCTGCCTCTTGCATAGAATTAATTTTGGCATCGCTTCCATTTCATTAGGAAAGCACTCTAAACCAGGTCAAGTGTAACCAAGACTGAATTGAAAATGCATTATTCTATTTTGGTGGGCCCTCCAAGCTGATACATATTTAATGCAATTTTATAAGGAAGTTCAAATGTCAGGCAGACTCCTTTAAGGAAACAAATGCCTTAAGTCTCACACTAGGTAATTTCAGAATAAACGCTCAGTATATCTCTTCTACTATCCGGGAGCACTTTCTGGACAGAAAATAAGCTATTTGTGTGAGTTATGTGGCAGATGGCTGACAGCAGCACCTCGAATACTGTTCTCTTTATTGTCTGTGCCTCTTCGGGGCTTACTTTAAGATTTCAGGAATACCTTGGATTTTTCTACCTTTTCTTTATTGGTATTGATTCTTGAAATTATGGAAGTTTAATAAAATTTAGGTCTAAGCCTTGATGTTTATCCACCTATTAACATTTTCATTTATCAGGTTGTTTAGTCAGCTAGGTGACCACAGTGACTTTGAACTTTTCACTAAGTGTCAAAGCAGCTCCTTTTAGATAAAACCACTTTCTGAAGTAGTCAACACCACTGAGAAAGTGTGCCTTGTATTTGTATACCTGTCCTGATTTTTTAAAAACGAGTGCATGGACTAATGAGTCATGTCCTTAGGGCATTAGCCCTTGGTATTGTAGTATGGGATCTGGGCAACAGGAATGAGGGATTCAGTGGATTTGTGAGTTGTGGCCATAAAACACTGTGTAGTGTTTGGTTCTCAAAACATTTAAAGGAATTGAAAGAACAGAGGGTTGAAATTGTTTCCCTTCCTTCCAGAGTGCTTTGGGAGGATGTGAAATGAGATTACATTTAAACTTGTGTCATGGCTTTCAAAAGACCACTGGATTTTTCAGAAATATTTTCCCAAATTTAGAGAGACATTAACCTGATCACTTTCCAGAAAAAAATCTTGGATTGTATGTCGATACATCTATTTTTCTCTACAGCCCAGATCACTCTGCTTAGAGTCTACTGCCATTGAGAAAACCCTAGAGTACCCCAACCCTGTATTCTTTTTTTAAACCCTCACCTGATGATAATACTTACTGATTTTAGAGAGGATGGGAAAGAGAGGCATTGATGTGAGAGAGAAATATCAATCAGTTGCCTCCCATAGCCTTCCTGACAGGGGATTGAACCCACAACCTGGGTATGTGCCCTGACTAGGAATGGAACCCACAACTTTTGGTGTACAGGATGATGCCCCAACGAACTGAGCCACCTAGTCAGAGCACTCCCCAATCCTGTATTATTTTTAAAAATATATATTTTTATAGATTTCAGAGAGGAAGGGAAAGGGAGAGAGAGAGAAACATCAATGAGAGAGAATCATTGATCGGCTGCCTCCTACATGCCCCCTACTGGGGACTGAGCCTGCAACCCAGGCATGTGCCCTGCCCTGGAATGGAACAGTGACCTCCTGGTTCATAGGTCCACACTCAACCACTGAGCCACGTGGGCTGGGCCCCAATCCTGTATTCTTTTACTCTGCGTCCTCTTTAGCAGTAAATGGCAGTCTATGCATTCATCCTGGTAAAAAGGATGGAAACCTGAACATCATCCTAGGCTCCCCCCTCATCTAGTCCTCAAATTCCAGATTCTTCAAGTGCTGTATATTCGGCTTTTTAAAGGACATCTCATATTCATCTCTACTTCTTCCACTTCCACCATGTGTCACTTGGGTCAGCTGCAATTGTCTTTTAGCTGATCTCTTGTTTTTTTTTTTGTTTTTTTTTTTTTGTCTTTTTCTAAACTTATCAACCTTACTTCTACAGTGTTCTTACTAAAACTCAGATCTTTTTATGTTATTTCCCTCTGTTAAATCTTTCAATTTTCCTTCCAACATTCATTGTAAGCTCTACTCTGTAACTTAGTCCAAGGATCTTACACGATCAGGTCCCTACTTGTCTTAGTTCTATCTCAATCTGTTCACTCCAAACACTAGCAGTTCCAGAATGTGTGATGCTCTTTTGTTTCTCTACGGTTTTGCACAACTTGTTCCTATCTTCCTTTTTTATCCAAATATTACTTTACCCTATAAAATTGAGCTCAGGCTAAACTTAAAAAAAAGAAAACCTTTTTTGGATACCACAGCCTAATTTTTCCTTGGGAAGCTATAATATCCTCCCTGTGTCTTTAACATAAAACTCAGGACCCTTTTTCTGAAGTTGAAGGTGACTAGCATTTGCATCTTTGTCAAACTTAATAGTCTTCTCTGAATATTAATGCTGCCTAAACTCTCGGAGGAGATTCGCTCTCCAGAATGCCAGCTCTTTTTGAAGCAGTCTTCTTTTCAGTCCTCTGTGGCTCAACACTCTCCAGGTTGGTGTCGATCTCTCTTGCCGCTTCTTTTGTGCTTCAAGGGCTCCTGTCATCCTTCCTCTGTGGACCTAGAAGAGTTTCTTGCAACTCTGTCTTTAGACTTCTGATCTTCCGCCTCCCCATACACTTACTCCCTGTGAATATCATTTCTTAAATTTAGAATTGTCATCTCTGAGGGATAAATCCTGAATGTTTATCCAACCTGTGCTCCCATATACTCTACTATGACTTAAAATTCCTTCATAACCCTTATCAAAGTTTACTGTCAGGCATTTGTATGATTTTATGACTTTTTGAATAACTCATTACGCTGTAAATTTCAAGGCTCTAGTGCTTGGCACTGCTTCTGAGATTATATAAATTTCAATAAGCACTTGCTGAATAATAACCAGATGTTATTGGGACTATGTTAGATGGTATTATTCTTTTTTTAAAAAAATATATTTTATTGATTTTTCTACAGAGAGGAAGGGAGAGGGATAGAGAGTCAGAAACATCGACAAGAGAGAAACATCGATCAGCTGCCTTCTGCACACCCCCCACTGGGGATATGCCCGCAACCAAGATACATGCCCTTGACTGGAATCGAACCTGGGACCCTTTAGTCCCTAGGCCGACGCTCTATCCACTGAGCCAAACCGGTCAGGCAAGATGGGATTATTCTTATTTCTGAACTGTATCTTAGAACAGTTGAACAGGACGCCCATATTTTAAAGAACTGTTGCTGCTATGTCTATGCAGGGTTTGCGAAGAGATGGCCTCCACAAACTAGTTTTGTGACATTTCTAGGTTGTTAACTACCTTCAGGCTATGTAAGGAAGACAAGATTGATAGCAGAGAAGCGCTATTCAGTGTGGTTGAGAGAATGCTTCCATCCATCTCAAGCCGAGTAAAGGGAGATGTAGGAAAACCTGCAGGAGACTTTTCAGATTGGCATGTCCATTTGTGCATGTTGTATACTGCACTTTAGGGGTGCCATTCACATCGTAGCCATTATAGTTTAGTAAAGTAATTTTCAATCAGATGGCAGTAAATGTTGTGTTTTAATAAAGTCTTTACAGCTCGACTGGCATGGCTCATTGTTGAGCATCACCTATGAACCAGGAGGTCATGGTTCCATTCCTGGTCAGGGCACATGCCTGGGTTGCGGGCTCGATCCTCAAATGGGGGGCATGCAGGAGGCAGCCAATCAATGATTCTCTCTCATCATTTATGTTTCTATCTCTCCCTTTCTTCTGAAATCAATAAAAATATATTTAAAAAATAATAAATTCAGTACATAATATGACAATTTAATGACAGATGCTAGTATAATATCTTGAGTAATGGTGCCTTTTTCTACTTTGCACAAAGGTGACACCTGAGTTTGATATTTACCCTCTAGATTTTGGAAGCTATAGAGATTACTCTCTGTTATTTATTTAGAAAAATTTCAAGATAAGAGACTAACTAAATCTGGGCATTATTGCAGAGTGAGGACTGAAAACTAGAAGGGATACGATGTACTCTCACTGCTAAGGGGTAAGGGTTCCTGTTTCCTCTACCAACTAGGATGCTTGACACATAGTAGGTGCTCAATAAACAACAAGTTACAGGTGCTCATTATGTCTCCTTATTAATATTAATAAAAACATAGTAAATCTCCAACCTCAAAAACCTTAAAAAGCAATCCTGTATTGGACTAATCACAAAGTAATTTTCAATATAAAATGTCCTATTTTAAATATAATTTTATTATGTATTAAGCAGCAAGTAAGGCTTCTATTTATACTCAGGCAGAAAGATCTCTCTATAAATCATATGTTGTTCTATTTCATCATTTCGGTTCATATAAAAGTGAATGAACATGGCAGGCCAAAGGGAAGTGGAAAGATGGATAGATGGGTCATATTTCTGTTAACATTTTTCTTGAAATTGCCCTCAAGTATCCTGAATGTATACTTACTGAACTATTTATGAACATTATAAAGTCTGATTTTCCTGAATACCTAAAGTAAAGAATCCTTATTTCCCAGGTTAAGTGTTTAGCTCAGTACTTGACACTTTAGTTTGCAATAAATGTTAACTATCATTATTTTTGTCCATTTACACAAAAATAGCAAGTCAGAAACTCAGCTGACATAAGAAAAATGCTCTTTTATATAGTGTACGCCCATGTAGAAAATGTGTCTGCTATTAAAACTCACTATGAAAAACCCATGACTATAGTAATCAAATGAAATATGTGTGGAACCATTAAATAATTACTGTCATTTTAATTATTTTTAGCAATCTTATTCTGTTCTCAGAGCAAGGATGTTTTTGCAAAACCAAACTCTAATGTCCTATTAAAGTCTTTCCAAACTATGTACAATTTATCTTTTCATACATGAATCAATAATACAAATTTGTTATTAGTTTTTCCACACATGTTTTTAGTCTATTTCTTTGTTCAGATGGGCAGGCACGAAAAGTGAGTTTAGTTTTGTTTTTTTCTTACTTTACCAGCGGTTCTTAACCTGTGGGTTGCGACCATCGGAAAACACATATAGCATATCAGATATTTACATTATGGTTCATAACAGTAGCAAAATTACAGTTATGAAGAAGCAACGAAAATAATTTTATGGTTGGGTGTCACCACAACATGAGGAACTGTATTAAAGGGTCGCGGCATTAGGAAGGTTGAGAACCACTGCAACAGTCTTCTTGAAAGAATGAAAATGCCAAGAATGAAATTACAAACAAAGCATTTAATATGAAACTGTAATCATTGGGTTATCTGTCAAATAGCCTCGCAAGTTCAATGTACATTCTAAGAGGGAAGAAGCTATATACTTCTTTCATCTATCACAAAACAAGTACAAAACATAAGTTTGCTGAATTAATGAATAAAATACGACTTTATTATGGTTTGGCCAGCAAAAATTTTCCTTCTGGCAGATTGAAGGCCTGTGATGGGTCAAAAAAAAGTAATTAATTATTGTGTTTTCATTTTTAAGGATAAAAATAAAAAGTTCTTAGGTCTTATAATTTCAGTATATTGTGAGAGCTTGCATTATGTTTATGAGTTTTATGTATAGTGGATATAGAGTTCCCTTCATTCATCTTTTCCCTGGTGGCAGCATGAAAGATGTGGTATTATAATTTCCCCTTTTCCTCACTTCAGCAGAAAGATGAGATGGTAAACAATGCAAGTGGTTATTGAATTTCAGCTCAAATTGGAGCTATTTAGATGTCCCTATTCCTTCATAGAGCTCTGATTGCAAATTTCAATGAGAATCAAATGAGGGAATATATGATGTGTCTCTGTAGTAATTAGTGAGATAGAGATTTGACCATTATCCAGTTAATCTGATCAACAAAGACAGCCAAATTGGGTACTTCAAGTCCCAAAGTGGATTTATTTGGCCTAGTCATTCCAAATTGACTATGAACATTAATTACATTAACAACACAGCTGCCAACATTCTCCTCACTGTAGGATGTATGGAAGGAGCTCAAAAATAGGGGAGGTGATCAAGGAAACAAATATTAGGCGATTGCAGGTAACCAAATAAATGTAGGTGAGAGAAGCAAAAGAACATGATTCAATTGTAATGTAGAAAAAAAGAGGACCAATTCAAGGCCATAAAAGTGTGAAAATATAATTAATATTTAATATTCTAAGAAATAACAGAAAAGGAGAAAGGCAGTGAGAGGAGCTATTGGTGTAATGCTATGGAAAACATGTCAACATATCATCTTTTGTTTAAGTGAGTTAAAGAGGACCGAACACCCTGACTTCTTAAACCTTTAATGACTTAAACAATGCCCCCTCCCTTCTTTAACTTACAGAATTTGAACTAGGATATGTCCTAGTCCTTGACTGATGAATCTTTATAGTTTCTAGAACTAAATGTAATCTATTGTTATGAGTGAGAAAATATGCAAAATTAAATTATTTTCTAAAATAAAATCATAAGTAAAAAATTCAAGGGTGCAAGCATCAAGCTACTGTGCTAGATTATATAAATTTAAAGAAATTTTTTATAGTTCATGGACCCTAAAAATATTCAAAGAAAATAAATACTAATTTGATTTCAGATTAACTTTTTCTGCATTACATTTTTTTAGTTGAAGAAGGCCAGAGGGAGAAAATTATGATGGCTTAGGCAGTGGTTCTCAACCTTCTGGCCCCTTAAATACAGTTCCTCATGTTGTGACCCAACCATACAATTATTTTTGTTGCTACTTCATAACTGTAATGTTGCTACTGTTATGAATTGTAATGTAAATATCTGATAAGCAGGATGGTCTTAGGCGACCCCTGAGAAAGGGTCGTTCGACCGCCAAAGGGGTCGCGACCCACACGTTGAGAACCGCTGGCTTAGAGTATCAATGGACAACATTCATTCCTCTTGCTTATACCATGTCCTACCCCCACCTCACCCCCAACATCCCAGAAAACTATTAATTTATGACTGGTTAGACTTTGTATATTCCTATTTCTCCAGAGATTGATTATATTGAAATATATGAGTATCTGCAAAAATTATAAATAAACTTAATGTAATCAGTCTCATTTACAAAAATCCCTTCTTTGGAAAAGGAACTACAACTGCAAGGTTGCTTTCTGTTTCTGCTCTGTGTAATAATACAGATGATCAGCAGCAAGAGATTTTCCACCCTGGTACCATAAAACTACATGTTATCCATTTCCTTCTAGAATTCTCATGGGAACTAAAATACTGGCCCACTTTAGCTTTCTGATCAGGTCTGGAAAAACAACCTCCAACATTATTATATTACCACAGTCACAACAATTAGAGCTGAGTCATTAATTCCCTGGGGCTGACCCATTCACGATCACTAGTTTTTGCTCTTCATTATTTCTTATTAAGCAAGGCTAAATGGCAGGTATCAAGATTTAAGAACTCACATATTGAAATTTTAAATATTATCATATATTGTCCAAGTTGGGATCATTTTTCTAGTTGTGTTAAAAACATCTAGGCACCCTTCACTTATTTCTTTTCACATACCTTCTATACAGCAGTGTCCATCTGATAAAACTTTCTGTGATGACAGAAATATTCTGTAGCTACATTTTCCAATATAGTAACCACTAAGCACTTGCAGCCATTGAGCACTTGAAATGTGGGTAAGCAACTAAAGGACTTATTTTAAAATTTTATATAATTGCAATTAATTTAAATAGCCACCCAGCTAATGGCTACCATATTAAACAGTACTGTTGTAGAGAAAATAACCAGCTACTCCTAATGAAAATTCACCTGTATAGAATATTTTTCTATATATGTCCTAAAACAAATCTTTCATCTTGACCTGAAGGACCCAGTCTCTTGCAGAAAGACTTCCAGAATCATCAGTAAAATAGGTGAAAACTGTTCACATCATTAGACAGGTTTAAAAGACACAAGATCCTAAATTCATTTCACAAATCTACTAATATATATTATAGGAAATAAAGAAAACTTAAAATATTGCAAGTCCAATAGTGGAATTTAAGTTAAAATGAACTGGTCCATTTGATACAGGAAATCTATTTGATATATGCCAAATGAGCCACTGCCAGTCTTGCTTAATGTCTTGGCACTCTATTCCCCTGCTCTCTCCCACTGAGTAGTTGGCATGACCTATTTTCTGAGTTCTTTAGGAGCCTGTACTTGGCTGGACATTGGGTCAGAAGATCTCATCTGTCTACACTCCTGGTGACAGCCAGAGTTCTTCAGCTAAGGAGACACAGGCATAGATGCCAACAGTAATCCCATGCTCCATGTGTCTGATTCATGAGTCAATCTGCAGCTTTGTTTCTGAATTTCACCTCCACAAAAAGTCTTTCTTAACAACTAATTGTTTTCAACTAAAATTATTTTGATTCTGGACTTTCCTCAAAGAGAGTCATCCTCTTTTGAAAGGATGTTCAGAGGCAATAGAATGCAATCTGGTTAAACACTGAAAGAAGACTATATCCATCTACTAAGTGCTGGATGAGATAAAATGTTATTGATCCCAGCTTCTTAGCATATGTTCAGAGATTTAATCACTGGCAATACTTAAAAGTGGAATTTAAAAACAGCCCTTGGAAATCATGAAGCCAAAATTTCATGCTTTAGAGGTGAATCGCTTTCCCCACCAACCATCCAAGTGTTGGTCATGTTAAAGTACATTTTAAAAAGTACCTCCAACTCTTCCTCTTCTCTGAAGGCTGAACAAATTAAACATGGTACTAATATTGAAAGAAATCATAATTAAATAAAGATTATATCATTTAAGGACCATATTACAGGAAAAAGGAGAGAATATATTTCAAAGCCTGCTGTAGCTATTGCTTGCCAGAATACATGTGAGGCCTCAGACATAATTTAATTGGTAAACAAAAGCTGGCTACCATTATAGTATCCGAATCATGGTCCATGCAGGGTGTTCTCCTTTATCACCTTTGGACCAAAGGCTTTGGTTGTGGCCACAGAGGCCACCTCAACCAATGGTCAGATCAACAGCTTTCCAAGTCTGCCTCCAGCACTAGTAATCCTAGATCCTCACAATGCTTTAGCTGAAAGCATTTAGCAAAATGCTTTAGCTGACCTGTAGCTATACCCAAAGCTTCCCAAACGTATGGCTTTTCTTAGTTCTTGGGATCCAGGAGAGTTATGGAGGACTGTCCTAGATAGAAATATGAAAACAAACAAACAAAAATCCCCAAGCCCGAATCACTTTTCAGCTAAAGATAACAATCCAATGACTGTGCAATAATCCTAGAATATACATTTCATGATGGCAGTGATTTTAGTAGCTCTGACAGCTTTGAATCTCTAGAACCTAAAATAATTTTTGCATACAATAAGTAGGTACTCTATTTGATGTATGAGGGAAAAATCATAGATGCTGTTGTATTTTGTTTTACAAAAATAGGGAAGATTGATCCAGTTATAGCCAAACAAACAAAGCTCATCATCATCATTCAAAAGATTTATTCTTTATTTGTATTTCTCCAAAACTACTATGTGATGTAATTCTCTTTGTAAATTTTTCATTTTATGAAAAACAAGTATTCTTCCTTCCAAAAGACATGAATATATATATATATATATATATATATATATATATATATATATGCACACACACACACACACACACACATATATTCAAAAGAATGTGAAACTATTTCAGGGTCCCCTCCCCCATGGATCTTCTAAGCACTCTAGACAATTTCAAAATATGCATCTTCTAAAAACATATTGTATGCTCCAGAGCAGTGCTTCTCAAATTATCAGTGATGAAGGACCAGTTCTCTTTCTCTTTCTTTCTTTCCAATCCTTTATGGACTAATTTTCTGAAAATATATAATTTAAAAATAGCTTGTGATTAGATTTTGTAAGAATGTAAAATTGCTATAAAATTTTCTAAACTGCTTAGGTCAGATTCCCTAGATGTAGAGCCTGAAACAAGAAGCTCATAGACACAGACAATAATGGTGATTACCAGAGAAAAAGTGGGGTGGAAGGGTAGAAGAGGGGAAAGGGGAGATAAATGTTGATGGAAGGAGGTTTAATTTTGGGTGGTGAACACACAATACAATGTACAGATGATGTATTTTAGAATTATACACTTGAAACCTATATCCTTTTATTAAGGAATGCCACCCAATAAATTTAATCAAATAATTTTTAAAAAGAGGAAGAAAAAAATTGTCCAAGTGATTTGCTAGGGCCCAGCTTTTATAAGTGGAAAGAGCAAAGAAGTTATAGAGAAGGAGCTATACTAGTACATCTACTCAGAACGTTGTCTTATTTGGACATTAGCTTCAGCTGATCCTATAGGGAAGCTCTGGCACAAAAATGACACCAAGTATTAATCCCAGTTTGAGGCAAGGGATCAGTGCCCCCATTCTGTCAAGTACCATTGACCTTCTGGGAGTAAGGGAGTGTATAGCCTCCTGGATGAGAGAGTTCCTGTGTGGCCAAAGGCAGGTCTTTGGAGAGTGAGCAGCTGTGAGCTATGTATTATCAGCCAACACCCTCAGCAGCTGGGTGCTGGGGCACTGGCCTGCAGCAGGGATCTGGGAGGGGAAACAACAGCATCCACTCTGGATGACTCCTTGGACCACCTAGGTCCACTTGTGACTCACATCAGGTTCACTCCACCTCAACAGAGCTTCTCCAGGAATCTGATTGGTTACGCTTTTTGGAAAAACAAGAGGAGGATAAATGGAATAAAATACAGCACCCTGCTGCATTTGGTCTGGAGGTTATACCTGTTGTTCATCATCTCCCTCACTGCACAATCCTTCTACTGATCCAGGTGACTTGCCTGAAGGATCTGAGCCCCTGGTTACCAAGCTCTTATCAGGCCATTGTTGCTATACTTGCCCATGTACAGCCACAACAGTGCAAGGGAAAGAGATGCCCTAGTGGATCACTTGCGGAGCAAATCTAGTTCTCCAAGTTGCCATCATGTATCAGAACACTCTGGTGGGGATGAGGGTTAATTGTTCCTGCTAGAATGGGAACAGATTTCTTCACTGGTGTACTAGCAGAGGGAGCTCTAAGTTGAGTGGGACTCTATGTCCTCAGGTGAAAGGGTCCCCTCTGTGAACCAGGATTGTAAACCCATGGAGCCTAACATAATGTATGTGGGAAGCACACATTCCCCACTGGGAGTAGGGTGAGCCAGGTGACTCCTATTTCTATCCCTTATCTCCTAGGACCCAACTATTCTACCCATAAGAGGCAAAGCACCACTTAGTGGCTGTTGGTTTAAAAACACTGCATTTTGTAGGACTGTTGTCTCATTCTCCCAGGATGTCTTTTCTAAGCTGATATCTCTGATTCATCTTCTAAAGGACATGTAATTGCTGTATTTGATGGCAGCATCTGGCTGATGGGCACCTGCTAAGAGGCATGGGTCCCATGCCATACATCCATTGCCAAACCTTTTGCTATAAATGAGTCCCTGGGTCTGAGATGACGTTAGGCAGAACCCTATATTAGTAGATTGAACCATCAGTTCTCAGTGGTCACATGAAACACAGGGCCAGGACTAACGTGAGGGGGTGAGGCAATCACCTCAGGCACATTATGTAAGGGGGGGAGGGCACCAAAAACTCAGAAATCAAGATAAAAATATTTTAAAGCAGGATTTTTGTAGAAACCAAATGCAAAAAATCCCATGATAAAACAAACATAAAAAAAACTTAAAATAAATAGAATATCAGTAATACAGATTTTTCCTCTGGCCTCTGGCTGCAACTAGGATCCTGTTTTTCTTTAAAATTTTGACATTTTATTTATCATGGAATTTTTGCACGACATTTGTATTGCATGACAAACTATTGCACATTTACCTTATTGCTGAGTTTTTGGTGCCCTCTTAAATTTTGTGTCTGAGCCTAGTGCTTCACTTACTTCACTCTAGTCCTGGCCTACATGAGAGGCAAACCCAAACTGGAAGGTATCTGATGGAATCAAGTTGCCATTAAGTGGATGGTTGGTCTTCTTGATAAATGGTCCTAAAAGTGGGGAGAAGGGTAATGGCAGTTCAACAAAAGCCTTGCTTCTGACAAGCCAAGCAGTGGAGGCAGCTAGGCCACCCTTCATAAGGAGGAGACTACAGTACTGCTGCCTATGCATGGCCTCCTTCTCTGCCACCATGGCCACTCCATCTATGGGACAGTGGCTGGCTGAAATCCACTGGATAAGTGATACTTTCCATCTGATTACGTGGTGGTTCTTCTGCAATAGATGTTCTTTAGTGGGTGTTAAAGTGTAATATACAAAAAAAATCCTCATTTGTTATGCATCCAGTGTGAAAGGAAGTGACCCTTTCCATCTGATTACTTGGTGTTTCTTCTGCCATAGATGTTCTTTAGTGGGTGCTAAAGTGTAATATACAAAAAAATCCTCATTTGTTATGCATCCAGTGTGAAAGGCCACCACTTGACTTATGACAATTCTCTGGAGAAGGAGGCAGCTGATGAATTATCTGAAAACATTAAGAGAAGCTGAGAGTAGGTGACTGGTACTGAGCATCTGGTTGAGGCATATATATATCAAAGTGTCCCCTTGGGAGTTCGACTGACTGGGAGTTCAATCGATTGCTATGATGTGCGCTGACCACCAGGAGGTGGCACAGAACAAAGGAAGGCCCCAGCTGGCAGCTGGCAGCTGGGGAAGGGAGGCCCCGGCCGGCAGCCAGCAGTCGCTAGTGACCCCTACCCATGCATGAATTTTGTGCACTGGGCCTCTATTCTATTATAAACACTTATACTTTCTACCTTGTGTGTATTGGTAACAACAAGTTCATAGACTGGTCTGATCCAAGGAACACTACTCTACACACCCACAGATTCCTTTTAAGAACATATGTTCTAAAGCTAACAAAACAAAACAGGCTCTATTCATCCAATACATGTTTACTGAGTGTATACTACTTATCAGTCACTTTTCTATGTGCTGAGAAAGCAGTATTGAACGAGGAAATAAAGTTCTTGCTCTCATAGAACTTAAATAATACATAATTTGCAGGTCATTATAAAATACTTAAAGAAAAATACAGCAAAAAAAGGAGATAGGTCTTCACTGATAAGGTGGTATCTAAGATGGAATGGGGGGAAAATCAAGGAAACCAATCTGGCAGATATCTGGGGAATGAGCCCTGTGGGTAGCAGGAGCCTGGAGGGCAAATTGCCTGAGGCACATGCATGTATTTAAGAAACAGCAAGAAGTCAGTGTGTTGAGAACCAAGTGCCAATAATCAGAATGCCTTGTGAGGATGAGTGTGCTCCAAGGACAGGAGAAACAGTCTACAAACATTCTGGAACTGACCAAGTCAGTAAAGTTTTCAGGGGTTCCATGTGTTGCTTATCAAGACATTCCCTTGAGAGCTTAGGACAAACTCTGCATATCATTTTACTATTAAGAAAGACCCAGAGTGGTTGGTGTGACTCTGGGTTTTAGAGGCAGCCAAAACCAAACTTTGGAATAATGCTTAGACCTTTTCTCAGATCACTCGTTTTGAATGGGACCTGGAAAGAGAGAAGTTTCTGCCTCAATTTCAGCTGCAGTACATGCAGCCTTGATGCAAGAGCCATAATAAGTGGCAAATACCATGAGTTACCAGGGTAAATAAGAATGCAAGTCCCAAAAAGAGCGTTGCAGTGAAAATCCTAGTGTTCAAGGTCATAATATTTCAGCAGAGTTCTCTTCAGAGTTTGGAAAGCAGTTCTGGCCATGCTACTTGGCTCCAGAAAGACTGAAGGCCTGACCGTGGACATCAGTTGGCCATACACTGGACCTTTCCCTCAGGAACTCGATAACATCAGTTTTATTGGTTGGTAGGCAGAGCAGCAATTCACTAAACAATCATACTTGCCCATTATGAGAGGTGAGGTTACTGCTCCATAATGAGGAAGCAGAAAATATTTGAAAACTTGGGGGATCTATCTATTGCAGCATCTTCTTGTTTATTCACACCCAGGTTTAGTTTTAAATGGTTGATTACAACCACACTCTGTTAAGAGCCGGGTGATCAGAATTGAAGGTCAGACACACTTCACCAGCAAGCCACCTAGTGTAACAGAACTCATAATCAAGCATGAGGGATATACACTGAGTGGCCAGATTATTATGACCACCCCATCAGTACTTCGTTGGGCCACCTTTTGCCTTCAATACTGCAGTGATTCTTCTTGGCATTGACTCCAAGAGATGTTGAAAGGTGATGCGAGGAATCTGACACCATGCCTGATGAATAGCACTGTCCAGTTCTGTGAGATTTTATGGTTGTGGAACCAGCTGCCTGATGGCTCTTTTAACTTTGTCCCACAAATGCTCAATTGGATTGAGATCTGGTGATTGCCGGGGGGCCACCTAAGCAAGGTAAAGTTTCCCTCATGTTCTTGAGACCACTCCTGCACAATATGAGGCATGACGCATTGTCTTGTTGGAAGAAGCCATCTCCATTGGGATACGCCATCAACATAATAGGATGAACTTGATCAGCAACGATACTTAGGTATGTTGTGCTAGTCAGACGTTTATAATGATCTGGCCCTCTGGCAACTTCAGCGCGAAATTATAGCTAATTTGCCTACAAACGTCAGGTGGTCATAATAATCTGGCCACTCAGTGTATAAAATGGGTGGCAGAAGGAGATGACGAACCACCTATAGCTTTGGCAGCTGTAATAGCAAGAACTCATTCTATTAACTCATGTCTTTCAAGTTTTTCCTCAGAAATTGTGACCAGTCCTCATCTGTAAGTGTCCATGACAGGATGTAATGAGTTCATATCGATCTGAGTGGTGCAATGAGTGGGCGACAGTGGATGCTGCCGGTGTCCCACCAAGACCCAGCCTGGCCCTTTTCAGCGTTTCCATAGGTGGCTCCCTCTGCTTCTGAGCACTTTTGTTTCTAAAGCCCTGCAACTATGATTCTCTTTGGAAAACTGCCCTTGGCTTCTTAGATAGCTTTACCTGCATGTGAAGAGAGTCAGAATGCTGGAAGTTGTCCTCTCTTTATGTGATCCTGAGGCAGTGAATGACTGTTACAGTAGGATGTACGTCCTGCTTCCATGCCTCAAAGTGGGGACAACTTCAAGTACATGTTAGACTGTAGAGTCTCCTTGCAGGATTCCTTCTCTTCCCTGCCCTGTGTCTCCCACCGGAAA
This sequence comes from Myotis lucifugus, assembly GCF_000147115.1. Taxonomy (NCBI): domain Eukaryota; kingdom Metazoa; phylum Chordata; class Mammalia; order Chiroptera; family Vespertilionidae; genus Myotis; species Myotis lucifugus. The sequence continues at coordinate 24,176,554 of NW_005871049.1, read as the reverse complement.
CACTCCCATAGTAAATCACTGCAAAAATTTTCTCATCTCAGGATCTGACCTAAGACAGATACCCATTACACATTTATGTGAAAATTTTGAGTAGGATGTTTGAGTCTGAAATTCCTGGCAGAAATATGGGCTAGAGATATCTATTTGAGGGCTGTTGGCCTGTGATGCTATATAAAATCATGAGGCTAGATGAGATCACTCAGGGACTGAGTGTATATAAAGAAAAAAAAAATTTCAGGATATAAGAAGTCCCAGGCTTTCTTAATCTTCCCCCAACAACTTTACTAAATCAACTGAATTTATACTCTTTTTCAGCTTTGGTCTCAGGACTCAGGCTCTATGAAAGTTCTCAAATTAGTCCACCTTATTTTTAGTTGTTTCCTAGCTCTCCAGCCCATTTTATTTCATCAACCTATCAAATTTACCCTCTAAAGGTATGTAGTCTGAGGGTATGGCTGATTTATAGGTCCCTTGTATAAGCAAACCAAGATGGATCTCTCAATAAATCAGTACATTAAACACCTGTTCAGGGATGCAAATGCTTGGCTCAGGTTAAGCCGGAAGAATTCCCAGTACATTTCACATTTGGGGAACGCTTTCACCTTGACCTTGTTGGAAAGTATTTGGAATCTTAAAGGCAAGTCTGGCAAAATGTGAAGAAATGAAAATTTACAGAAGTAAAATCAAAGTATGTATTTGATCCAAGAAAGCCATCTACTTAAAATGCTATGGTTCATATAATGCCTTCTCCATAGTACAACCTTACAAAAATGTTGGTTGAATAAATTGTATTGACTATATCCTGTGTACCCTAGTTTATTACCCAATAAACTAGGGTACAAAGATGAGAAGAGAAAGCTTTAGAAATAATATTTTATACACTATGCATTATCTTTACCTTAACTTTATACAAAGTATTTCTAGATCAACTGAATAATTTAATTGAACCTCTGTCAAGTAAATGCAGCCTGGGAATATAATAGAAAATGATAAAAACTAGATGAAATATCATTTTGTTAAGATAGTGGCTTTTTGAATTTCTTTTCATAAGTAGATTAAATTTTGTGAGCTGCTTCCTACATAGAAGAAAAAGCATAAAGTGCTTTATTGAAAAGAAAATTCTAGATGTTGATTTGAATAGAAAGTACAAGGCTTTCTTTCCTTTTTGACAGTTTGCTTTTGAAAGGTTTTTCTTGTGAAATACATAATATACTGTTGCTAGTTGAATGTAATGATCCCTCAACCAAGAAGAAATAAAAGAAAGTCCAAATTTGGCTAATTTTGCATCTTGAGGAACCTATTTGTGAGTTAATATGTGTGTTAAAAAGCAACAAGAACTAATATCAAAAGCAGCTTTTCAAAAAGAAAAAAAGTACTAGTAAGTGATGGACAAATGAATGCTGCCATGTTCACACTGAAGTTATTTTGACAATTGCACATTCATTGTTTTGTTTTAACTCTATATAGCTTCTCTGTAGCTTTGAGTCAACTTTAACTTATCCAAGGCACACAAATCTTATCAGAATAAGAAAACAAAAAAAAAAACAAAACAAGATCCACAGTCTGTTTTATATGTCCTAAAGAAATCTAGAAATATAAACTAATACAAAATTAAAAGTTGGCATGACTATGAAACTCAAGTATAATTGTAGTTGAATAATGTATGGTAAAAATTTTCAGAGGTAAAGACTAAGGAGAAAATTTTCTATGTTCACTAACAATTCAACTTTGTTATTTATCCCATGCTTGGATATTTCATATTCACAACAGCACGATCATGTTTACACAGACCTGAATAGCAAAAACAATGTTCAGCTTCATATATGTTTACTAAAAAAAGTCTCAAGGATCTTGATGGTTCTTATCCATCTCTATGTTTCCAAACCAGAGAACACTTGTATAACTAGATTAAAGAGAATGCATCCTTTTATCAAAGTTCCATGTCGAAGGCCCCTAAAACTATTTTAGGTACCTTTCTCCTTGTAGCCCATACTTTCTAGTTTCCATGCCTTGTACTTATATCCCTTTAAATGTACTTTCCCAGATCAAGTCACATCCATTCTTTTTTTTAAAAAAAATATATTTTTTTTAATTTCAGAGAGGGAGGAAGAAATAGAAACATCAATGATGAGTTGCATGCCCTGGTGCATGCCCCACACCGGGGATCAAGCCCACAACCCAGGCATGTGCCCTGACCTGGAATTGAACCATGACCTCCTGATTCATAGGTTGATGCTCAACCACTGAGCCATGCAGGCTGAGCAAGTCACATCCAATCTTCAAGTCCCTGTTTATAAACCACTCTTCCAAGACACTTTCTCTGCTGTTATCCTGTCTTCGCCAAATGGAAGTGATCATTCTCTGAACTCCCCTAGCCTTCTGTCTCTACTATTTTGACTAATACCCCAGGGGTTCCCATGACCCTGCCCAGGTTCAGTGATTTTCTAGGACATTGACCTTATAGTCATACACTGAGCTATGACTTATAACTATGAAAGGGTACAAAGGAAAATCCGCAAAGGGAAAAAGCATGTGGGGTGAAGTCCAGAGGAAACCAAGAGAAAATTTCCAACCTTCCAAAAGTTTACCCCCAGTGGAGTTGTACAGGATGCACTTAATTCCTGCAGCAATGAATTGTGACAATGTGAACTGAGATATCTACCAGGAAAACTCACTGGAGGCTCAATGACTAAAGTTTTTATTGGGGTTTGGTCATGTAGGTACCTACAAATTCTAGACTCTTCTAGGAAAGCAGGTATTTAGGACAAATCACATAGTTTGCATTGTTTAGGCACAGTGAACCATTTTTTCAATTAAGATGGTTCTCTATTTCTGAACGCCAAGTTCTCAGATGCCAGCTAAGGACCAACCTGCCAGCAGGTCTTCTTCTAAAATTAAGAGTCTCAGGCTGCTCTGTCATATTTTCTGCATAGGAAGTCACACAGTTAAGATATATATATATATATATATATATATATATATATATATATATATATAGTCATATTTTAATTCCTTTACTGTCAGATCACTGAGGGCTTGGAAGATTTTTTTCTTACTCCATCAATTCCAGCAGTATGGAATAAGATTCCTGCCGGATGGGAGACATTCCATAAGTACTGGTGATTAGAAGGTCTGCTGATTCAGGAAGGAACAGCAAAAAATAGGTAGGGGAAAAAACTCAACAGGGTGGAGGGCATTTCTGCTATCCCATTCTGAATGGAGTCCCCTATATTAACTACGATTTTCCCATATCAAAGAATAGGGGATGGAACAAACTTGATAAAAGATAAGGGATACCATTATGAATAATATTGCTACTGATCTCAGATAATTTATTATATATATTTTTATATATAATATTTTTATATATGTACTTTTTAAGAAAGCAGGACTATGCAATTTTGTTCAATAAAAATTCTGTCAGATCACTGACATTTTAATCCTGTCAAGTCTCAGTTATTCTTATTCCACTCAGAACACAATACATATATTATAACACGTCTCAAATTTATTTGCTTACAAAAAGACTTACTGAGCACTTACTGTTACAGAGATATAAATATTACGAGCCCCATAATAAGAATAGCTAATACACAGGGCCAGTGTTCTAAACACCACTTCAAGAGGTAGATACTGTTATATATTCATCTTTTACAGACAAAGTTACTAAGGAAGTTCACTCTCCTGAGCAGTTACTCTGGAAACTATGCTCTTAATTGCTCTGTTATAATGATTATCACATCCTTGAAAGGCTCACAGTCTTTTGTTTCACATAAAAAATATATTTTTACATAAAATATTATTTTGACAAAATTAGAGAAAAAATATTCTTGTTCCATTTTAATGTTTTCTTCTCTCCCACTTTAAAATAAAAGGGCTACAATATTGCTAGATTTTCTCATTTCATACTTGGTAAGTTATATGGTTTTATTGAACAATTTATCATTTAGTGATTCATAAAAAAGTAGCGAGGACTCAACAATGTATTTAGCATTTGTGACTATTCTGAACACAAATAAAAGGGAAGTTATATTGGTTTAAAGAAAAAATAGATATGCACACTGAAATCCTTTTATCCCTACAGGTGTGAGATAGTTGATTTTTGCTATTGTACAATTAGAGTGACTGTTTAAGAAGAGAGCTTTTCATTTCTCTCTGAATAGCATGCACTTTTATCATTAATTGCCTCCCACGCAATGACACAATTAATACATAGCAGAGCCTGGAAGAACTCACAGAAAGGAAACCGTACTCCTGATATTTTTATTTTTTTGCTTCTTACAGAACAAATTAAAAGTCTAAAATGTTATAAACCAGCTGCACTATGTCAAACTCAAACTGCAGTTGGAAATGCAGATATAATGTCACCCCTGGATAAGGAAACAATAACTGGTGTGAGGAAGGAGTTGTCAGGACTGTTTTCATGTTGCTAGGTCAACATTAACATTCAAGTTCAGAAGATAGAAATGTTCTGTAGCTGTGGGCTAGGCTCTTCATAGCGTGACTAAGATAATAGATATTTCAAAGATATTGTTTTAATTTACAACCACTTAAAAACTCATTCAGGTGACTGATATCATGCTCAAGTCATACTGGAGGCATCTGTGCCTTAGGAAGGCTAAGTGATGGTCTCAGGGTTACGTAAGTAAAAAGTCCAAGGAAGCAGCAAGTTGCACTCAGATCCTCTCTCTCCAGAGTTACTACTCTTAACCACTAAGCCACATGGCCTCTCAAATATCTATGAAGGTACCTAGATTTGAGTGTAACAGACATGTTCAGTACCATGTAGTGAGCTGCAATTCTCCATGTGTCTCTTACATCTCTTACAAGAAGAACCATTGATTGCTTTTGTTCTGGGATATCTTTTTAAAGATGTTTGTATAGTGGCTAGCATTGCAGCATCCTATATAATAAAAGGGTAATATGCAAATCAACTGAATGGAGGAACGACTGGTTGTTATGATGTGCACTGACCACCAAGGGGCAGACGCTCAATGCAGGAGCTGCCCCCTGGTGGTCAGTTTGCTCCAACAGGGGGAACGCCACTCAGCCAGAAGCTGGGCTGATGGCTGGCGAGCACAGTGGCCTGCGTTAAGGATGCCCACTCCCCGCCTGAGGGCTCCTGGACTGCTAAAGGGTGCAGTCCCCCCCTCCCCTGCCAGTGCACAAATGTCATGCACTGGGCCTCTAGTAGAGATATAATCTCCCTATCGAGCAATGGACAGGTATGTTTATTGCCTATTAAAAATATTAGGGTTTTCTACACTCAGGATTCTGTGTCCCCCCCCCCCCCCGCAATCAACTCAGTGTGCTTGCAGGTGTCACCTGACCATCTTGGCATTGTCTCAGAAGAACTGATCTTGGAAAACCAGCTCAAGAAAATAGCTGATAGTCTGGCTACTGCTATTTTTCAATGGGTAATAAAGTTCTTTGTTGCCAAAAACAACCCAAAATTTAAAAAATGTCCTTAAATTGGAAGTAGATTTAGGTTCCATGGTGCCTAAAGTTTATTACTATGTTGGGGTCCCTCTTGAAGGCAAAACATAAAAATTGCATATACAAAATTAAGTTCAAGGCTGCAAGAAGGGTGCTGGCAAGTGAGGGGTCCTATAATAAAAGTTTTATTCATGGTAAATCCATCTCTGTCTGAACTTTATTTTTGGAATTCATAAATTTCCAATTTGACAAATGGCTCTAAATGACTTTTCACTTCCCAAAGCAGCAAGCCTACACATCGCATAGTGCCTCATTTTAGAAAATAGCTCTTAATTTTTGTTTCCGGGGCAAAATAAAAATCTATAGTATCTCTCCCATGCCAAAATGTTTTCAACACTCTTGTGTCTTGGTCAGATTTATAGATAAATCTAGGGGGTATTTTTTTTCGTTCATCTGTTGACTCTTAAGTAAATATGATCAAACTAATGTCTTAAATTAATTTATAAAACCTGCCCTGGTGACAAGAATAGTTAAGTTCTAGCATCATTGAACCCAAACTCCTGAAATGTTGAATTCATGGAAATCATACTATGAATGTTGATATAGTTTCATGTGGATATGTGGCAGCTCTATGATGCTTGAAACACGAGGGAAAAAACATACTTTGTATGACACTCTGAAAGTAGCAAATGATCTTTTGCACACAGCACTGAAGAGGAAAAAATAGCTTACCTCATTTTGTTGTGTAAAATCATGCCTTTTAACACAGTAAAAGCTTGAAATAGTTAAAACCATTCATACGTCATATTCGTGTATTGTTCACCGATAACAATTATAGGTAAAACATTATAAATATGGAAGTCAATAAACAATTAAGAAAATAAAGTTCACCTACTTTTGAGATATTACTTGATCGACTTGCAGATCGTCCTGGGGATTTTTCATTCTGAAAAATAAAATTAGAGTCATTGATTAAACATACAGCAATAGTCTTCACCACTGAGAAAAGGAAAAACATAGCAAAGGCAGATGTGTAAATGCTCTTGGCGTTGGTCTGATAGATGTACAAACTGCTTATACAGGATGACTTGTTTCTTACTAAATAGTGTGTTTCTAGCACGTATAGTGTCCCTTTTCAAAATGTTTCAATTGACACCAGGGTATAGATCAGTCAAGAAGTATTTATTTCCAGAAAACGCTTATTTCTCTAGAAAAAACATATGCAGTTCCTTTGAAATAAAATTAGACAGTAAAAATACAGTCCATTATTTTAACTTTTGCTTTTGCTACCAGGAAATTCTGAGTAAATTCTGGGTCTCAGTGTTAGTAAATATTGTATACATCTGACCCCTTCTTCTAACATGTACTTTATTGGTTTTCCTGTTATTTTCCTTTTGAAATAAAATAATCTAAACTATACTTTACATTAAAATATTTAATTTTTTAAATTAAAAATACTTTAAAAATTATTTTAAAATTTAAAATGCAAAATTAAGTTAAAAATTACCTCAATGTTTGCCTCTTAAAGATTTTCTAATTTCATAGACAAGAAGCATAAAAAAAGGTTTTGAATAAATAACTTTAAAAAAAGTCATACAATTTTAAAGGAGGAAGGAACCTTAAAGAGTGTTAACCCTTCCTTGGAAGCCCAGAAACATTCTGTTCCTGCCAGTCATGGAGTCGGTGCCAGTGAGGCCTTCTGACGGGTCCATTCTGGTGCTTTCCACTCCACCAATTACCTGCTGGTGGATAAGTGACTGGCACTTAACATGTAGCAAGAGATCACAGTGCTCTTCTTCCGCCCAGAAAAAGTGGGAAGAACTTGTTCTGGAAATCAGAAGTTGTGAAAGATCTGAATTAACCTTGTCACTGAAATGCTTTAGGATTCTCTTAGAGATTTTCTGAGCATCTGGACTCAGCACGAAAGTGGACTTGAGCAGACACCTTGACAGAGGTCATTTTTGAGAACTTAGTTGTTATAACAACCTGTGGATCTGAAATCGCCCCATGATGATGGCTTGAGACAGTTTCAGAAACTGCTGATGACAGGTTATGGCAAACGTGTTATTGTGGAAACACAGTAGCTACATTCACTGCAGACTGTCACCGCATCAGGCACAGGTTTGCAGATAGATATTCCAGCTGAACAGTACTTTTTCCTTTACATGCAACATCCATCTCCTGCAACCACTCATGTCACTGTGGAGCATGTTATTACAGAGCGAGATGAGTCCCAACGATACGATTAGTTACACCTCATAACAGCCCCGTGATCCAGGGGGAGATTAATGTATCTACTACCCACAGACATTTTTCCTTGATTAGCTTCCCCTGGTGATGGAGAGAGGTACTTTTCAACTGACATCTCAACTCCTCTTCTAGAGACTAGAAAACAAAAGCAATTCATCTTTCCTTCTCAGTGAAATTCAGGATTTTGACACAATGGAACAGAGGTAAATAGGCCACACAATATTAATAGGCTTGGGGAACAGTTTCGTTGTCCTGTGTTTTGTTATGTTTTCTATATTAAAATGGTATTTGAGGACGTGATTGAGGAACTAAAATTGAAAGGTGCTTCAGCAGGAAACAAGAAGTGCTGTAGGAAATGTAATTTGGCATCAGATGACCTAATTTTTCAACCAAATAGGACTTTGTGGTGTTGTTTTCAGATAGAACAAGGAGGGTAAGGCTCCCTCCACAACTGTGAATGAGTTCAGCACAGGGTTATAATTAGGAGATAATTCCATACTCTTCCCCAGCACTCCCCAATCTAATGGGGAGGAAGCATCTGATTGATTATTTAGTTCTTCAAGGGATCTTTTAATGTGAAACCTGTTGGTTCCATTTTCTCCTAAAACTAGGTGAGGCATTGAAAGAAATGAATGAGCTCACGCAAAGGTTAAATTGGTTGCCATGGCTTCATTCCCTATTGTCTCTATTCCAGTTACCATATAGGAACAGAGGTGCACTGTTTGCCATGTTGGCAGTGGCAAGAGTAAGAGACTGACTTGCAATTAGACCTGCAGGAGTGTACTAGCTTTAGCAGGAATGTACTGTTAGACATTTCAGGACTTAAATTTCCCTCACTATGAAGCAGAGACTGTTGTAAGAATCAAGCAAGTTATAACTGAAACCATTTTATAGATTGCAAGGTTATAATATTTCCATTATTGTTTACAGGCAGAGAAAACACCAAAAGAGCGCCCTCAAATTTCATGACGGCCCGGCCAGTGTGGCCTGTGGTTGAGTGTTGACCTATGAACCAGGAGGTCACAGTTCAATTCCGGTCAGGGCACATGCCCAGGTTGCAGGCCCAATCCTCAGTATGGGGCATGCAAAAGGCAATTGATCAATGATTTTCTCTCATCATTGATGTTTCTATCTTTCTCCCTTCCTCTCTGAAATCAATAAAAATTGTATTTTTTAAAAAATTTTATGATGACCATCACAGATTACGAGACTCATACTTTTCATATAAACATTTGAGTTCCTCAGTTCTGTAATTCTGCCTCTATTGTGGATTAGATTTTGATATATAAAATTTAAGAACAGAAAATCAAAATTTTCTCTACCCAAGGGAGTTAAAGAATTTTGGTCTCCCTTGCCTTTGAAGCAAAGAGCCAGGAGCACTTTATCTCTTGGAAAACTTCCAAAGCTATCTGTCCAATTTTCTATTTATTAATTGGGTGGCTTGTGCCATTACTATTGCAATGACATATTCTTCTTTGTAGATTAGTCAAATATGGTTGTCATACCTCATTATGATCAGTTTAAATTCTTTACCTTAGATGAAACAGAAGCTGTCTCAGATTCTGACATCACTTATTGGGACCCAAATTATAGTGACCTTGTAGGTCAACAAAAGTTGGAGCCACAAAGTTCTAACAAGTCTGCATGGAAAGTCTGAGGCTAGCAGATCATTTAAAATATGCAGATGGAGAGACTTGGTTTGATAATTGCTTTTTAATATTTGTAAGAGGTTTCAGAATTTGGTTTGATATGATTGTATCTGAGAGTGTCAGTTTTTTGTGATTATTATTGATAATATAATAATATTTTAAAATTTCATCTCAATTAAATGTGGTTGAATTTTTATCAACAGCAAGAAATACAATGATTACCAAATAAAAAATCATTACTAAATTGTTTTAATATATTATAAATGTCATGATCTAAGGAAAGTGGCATAGCCCCTTTAAAAGGAAATGGTCTGTGTTAATGAAGACACAATATGACTGGCTTTGTATCTACATAGGAATACTCTATATTTTATAGCATTGATCAGAAGAAGGCAGTAAGGAAGCTTGTAGCAGGTTTTATATGTAAACTGAAGGGAAAAACTATTCCGGAGTGAAGAAACTGGAATAAGACAGTCTCACACAGACCACTGATATGATGCTATTCTGCAGTATAGTCCACTCTTCCCTCCTGCCTCCCCACAGACTAAAAGTCAAGAGTATTGGAAAGAAAAAAAGAGTGAGATAATTTGGAGGGTGACCTGAAGAATTCTAAGTAGAAAATAGACTATTTTTTGCTAGGATAACTAAAGCTTATAATAGAAGAAAGTCTCTGAAAACAATGAAACATAAATAAAAAATAAACAAGAACGTAGCAAAAAATGACTAATGCAATAAGAACATAACTAGTAGATATATAAAAATCCATGTCCATTAATTAAAACATACTCTTTTTAATGTCTATAAAACATTTAAGAATTATTTGACCTCAAATAATACCTTAACAAAAATATTTAAGTAGGAATTTTATAAGGCACTTCTCTTGATATTGAGCAAATAAAATTAGAAATACAAATTTAAATGTGACTAATCTTTTGTTGTTGTTAATCCTCACCTGAGGATATTTTTTCCATTGATTTTCAGAGAGAGAGAGGAGATATTGGTTGCCTTCCACAGGTACCCCAACCAGGGCCAGGGATCGAACCTGCAGCCTAGGTACCTGCCCTTGACCTGGAATCAAACCTACAACTCTTTGGTGAGCAAGCCTACGCTCTAACCACTGAGCAATGCCGGCCAAGGTAAAATGTGACTAATGAATCTTTGTCACCTGAAAATTACTTACCAAATCTTTAGATAATGCTTCTTCTAACAAAATGAAGACTCTCTGGGAAATCATAGCCAGACACTCTAGAAAACAGCACACTAACACCTTTGGAACACCACAAAAGCTGTATCCAGGTAAGCATTTATTTTATTTATTTAAAATATATTTTTATTGATTTTAGAGAGGAAGGGAAGGAGAGAGAGAGATAGAAATATAAATGATGAGAGGGAATCATGGATTGGCTGTCTCCTGCACACCCCCTACTGGGGATCGAGCCCGCAACTCAGGCATATGCCCTTGACTGGAATTGAACCCAGGACCCTTAAGTCCGCAGGCCAAAGCTCTATCCACTGAGCAAAACTGGCCAGGGCCAGATAAGCATTTACAAATGTAAATGGCTTTGTTATTAAAGAACACAGTTCAAAATAAAATAATATAGTGAAAGTTATAAAATATAAAAGCTAAATAGGAAGGATAAAGAAATACTTTTTTATAGCAGGTCTTTCTAATATAATTACAAAATAGATGAACTTCTTATAACGTTTATTAAGGAAAAGAGAGAGCAACATTATATAAGAAATGAGAAAGGATACAGAACCGAAGACACAGAAGAGATCAGAAAAACAGATTATAAAAGCTACATGTAGTGCTATTGCAACAAATTTGAAAACCTGGAGGAAATGAGTCATATTCTGGCAAAATCAAAGTTACCAGAATTTATTCAACATAAAGGGGAAAACTTGATAGATAACAAAGAAGAGATTGGAAAACTCAATGAAAGTCTGTACGCCCTAAAAAGATAAGGGTATGATGATTTCATAACTGAGCTGCATCTTACTTTTAAAGAACAGTTCCAATTTTATTTATACTATTCTTGACTATAGAAACATACATTTTCCTAATTCATATTATTAATCTTGCATAAATGAAACTTCCAATGTATTAAGAAAGTACACACAAGAAATAAAAATTAAAATAAAATTATGCTTTAGTCTTATTTGAATAACAGATACAAAAAAAATCTTTAAAAATATTTGCTTTTATCTAAATAGTAGCTTATATATCTTTGCTACACCAGAAGTTTATTCAAAATGTGCACTGGGAATAGAATAAGTCTGACTTATTCCAGTCATTTTCTTATCAGGAATTCTGTCAACATAATTCTTTAGATATATTGAAAGGGCAAACTATAATCTTATAATTAAATGCCAAAAAGATATTTGACAAACCTCAGCAGTCTTGTTAGAATGTAAGCTCTAAGTGAAATAAGAATTGAAGGAAACTTCTTAAAGTGATAAAGACAATATTCTAAAACCATTACAAATATTCTAAATGGTAAAATACTAGGATTATGTTAATTAAAGAAATTCTATTAGGAATGCTTGTTCTTGCTATTATTACTCAACCTGTTTTAGAGTTTCTAGCAAATAGGATAATAAGAAAAAGAATTATTTTGTAGAAAAAATATTTAAAAAGAAGCAATAAAACAATCTTCTTTCATTGATAATATGTTGTTATGGAAATTCCATGAGTCTCTAATTAAAAAAGAAAACTACCACAATTAAGGACTAGATACAGGATAATTATATTATGACAGAGTCTATCAAGTTTTCTAAAATCCCTTCTCCCTTCTCCTGTACTGACAAAATAGTAACTGGGTAGACATCTTTCCAGTCACATTATATTTCCAGTGACAGGTTGCCTATGACTCAATTCCCTCCAGTGAGATGTGAACAGAGCCAGCAATCATCAGTTTCCTGCCTGCCCCATAAATCTAAAATTTCTGCCACACTTTTTGTATTACTCTGTGCTAAGATGGTGAGTATCAGAGCAAGCCAGGAAGCCACTTAATAGGTTAGTAGAGCTGAATTCTCTTGAGTCCTTGAATGACCACATTGTGAAGAGCCCTCTGACAATTTGGAACATACTCTCTAAACTGTCATGAGAGAGAGAGATAAACTTGTATTTCTTTCAAGCCATCACATTTTTTGGATTTATTATAACAGTTTAGTCTATCCTAATGGAAATACTGCAAAATCAATTGCTTTCTCTCTTCTAGCAATAAATATCCAGAAATGTAATAATAAAAACAAACAAAAAACATTTAGGAACACATTTCACAAGGAAATCATAAAGTCTTATTAAAATATAAACTATAAAATCTTACTGAGAAGTATAAATCATGATCTGAACAAATGAAAGCACCACTCTTTGATGGGAAGATATAAATCCTCTACAAATTGACATATAAGTAGAAGGTAGTTCCAATGAAGTCTCCAATGAGGCTTATTTCTTCCTTTCTGAAGTAGAAAGGAGACAGAAGGATCTTAAAGAACATACATAGAAAAAGAAATGCCTTAGAATATTCCAGAAAACAATGATAAAAAGGACATCCTCTTATGCGAGGCATTGCCCATCTTAAAAGTCACTGTGATTAAGTCAATATAGTATTGGCATAAGAATTAACCAAAAGGTCAGTGAAATCCATAGTAAGAAAATGAAAATCCAGAAATAGATATAAAAAATTCATACATAACAAAACTATTATTTCCAGTCAATATTGAAAGGATAGTTAATATAGTAAATGCTTCTGGACAACTGGTTATCCACATGTAAGAAAAAGTCAACCCTTATCACATAGTGTGTACAATCATAGACTCCAGATTGAATAGTCTGAAATGTGAAAAATAAAACATAAAAATTATTTTAAGTAGTCTATATAACTAACACAGGAACCAGAAGCTATAAGTAATCATTAATTATATTATTTTTTAAAAATACAAAAATTAAAGTGAATAAACAACAATAGAGTTAGAAAAAGTACAACACAGAAGACTGATAAAGTTCAATTTCTATAATATAAATAGAGGTTTTTGCCCTGGCCGGTTTGGCTCAGTGGATGGAGCGTCAGCCTAGGGACTGAGAGTCCTGGGTTTGATTCTGGAGGGGCACGTGCCCAGGTTGTGGGATTGATCCCCAATAGGAGGCATGCCGGAGGCAGCCGATCAATGATTCTCTTTCATCACTGATGTTTCTATCTTTCTCTCCCTCTCCCTTTCTCTCTGAAATCAATAAAGATATATTAAAAAAAAAAGAGGACGGAGGAGATAAGGAAAAAAGCCCTTGAAAAGCAGAAGGGCATAAGAGCCTGTTGGATGCCTGTTTATGTAAAACTAGAGGCCCAGTGTGTGAAATTCGTGCATGGGGGGGGGGGGGGCCTGTCCTGCGCCCTCTCTCAGTCTGGGACCCCTCGGCAGACATGCCTCTTGCAAACCGGGATCCCTTGCTCCTTGCTGCCCGCCTGCTCTCTCCTTACCACTTGACTTGCTGCTCCTTTGCAGCAGGCTCCTTACTGCTTGGCTTGCTGCTTCTTAGGGCTGCCATAGAGGTGGGAGAGGCTCCCACCGCCACTGCTGCACTTGCCAGCCCTAGCCCAGCTTCTGGCTGAGCGGCTGCTCCCCTTTGGGAGTGCACTGACCACCAGGGGGCAGCTCCTGCATTGAGCGTCTGCTCCTGGTGGTCAGTGCGCATCATAGTGACTGGTTATTCCAGTCGTTCCACCATAAAGGTTGCTTAGGCTTTTATTATATAGATTATATGTAGATATGATATTATAATGCTAAAAATTATAGTGCAAATATGAAGTTTACCTATTGGCAAGTGGTAATATCCATCCACCATATATTATGAAGGTAAAAAGGAGTTAAAGAACAATGTGTAGAGGGCATTTCATTTTTTAAAAACAAGTATATAGAACCTCTATATATGTTTATATATTTACATATATATTTCTGATGAGCGAAAATATGCTCATCTAATATTGGTTATTAACACACTGATCTATTCACAATCACTACTTTCAGTCCCTCATTATGTTGGGATTGAAGGGAGCAGATAGGCCCCTGGGGATATTCTAGCCTTTTAAAAAAAACCTTTGTGTGGTATACTTTTACTTGTTTTTTTATAGTCTGATTTTGGTAAAATGTCAAATTAAAAAAGTAAAGAAATAATAATGGCAACGTTAGTCTTACTCATCAAAGAATATATATATTAAAGGAAAGTGTGTGTGTGTGTGTGATCAAAAGAGCTGTAAAACATTTGATGTTTATATTTCCTAAGACAGTATAGTACCTGGAACATAAAGGCACTGAATGAATTCAGTCAAGTAGGATTGGTGGAAAAACTGTAGGGCTTGTGGTTACAACACTTAGATCAGAATTGGAGCTATATGACTATGGACCATAAGAAAATCATCTATCTTCTTTGGCCCTGGCTTGCTGAATTTGCAAAATGGGTCTAAAGGCCTTACAGAATAGCGTAGAAACAAAGACAACAAACTTTGAGAAGGTATATTTCCAATAGTAAAGCACTGTGTAAATATAAGCTAGGACCATTGGGATTATTAAACTCATATTTTCTAGAGTTAAAGAAAAATTAGTGAGGACACTTACTTGTAACTGTCACATTTATTATTAAATTTTGTGCTATATATAATTATCTGAAAACACTGAATTCTCTTAAAAACAAATATATCATGCCCAAATATCCAATTTAATAAAAAACCTTGCTATTCTTGCTAATGACAATGAATAAAAGCTTAATTGTACTTAGCCCAAACAACTGTGTTGGCTAGGAAACAAAGAATATAAAAATCATGCTATGGAAATCTCCCTTCCATCCGTAAAAAAGCTGTAGAAAAACATGCCCTTGATGTGTACATTTCTAAAGAAAGACTGTCTATTGATGAATGACACATCACTCTGACAAAGTAATTACAATTGCTAGCATGAGAACAAAAGGAAATTTTTGCGGGTGTGTGTTTTTTTAAATTATATATTATATATATATATATATATATTTATATATATATACACACCACACTATATATATTTGTGCTCTCCCCAATTTTTTTAAAAAATTTTCCCTTTATTGTGAAGATATTACATCGTGTCCTTTCCCCCCTAAATGG